>NC_140488.1:48759189-49959189 GCF_964271855.1 Acomys minous
AAGACCCTATCTTAAAAAAAGAATGTTCTCAAGGTCATACACAACCACCCCCACCATCCCCGCACACAAATGGTATGTGGAAAACTACTCCATATTCAATTATCCAACTAAATTAGCATCAGTTGATGTTGCTTTGTTCTGTCTCTCAGCATTCACATGGTTGGTGGCTGACCTGGACCTTCTTCTGGCCCCTGTGGGCACCGCATACTTGTGGTGCACCGACATACACAGGCAACACACTCATACTTTAACAGAATATGAATGTATGTGATATGGGGCTGATTTTTAAGTACATTATTTTGTCATTTTCCTAGTGAAATACATAAGTTTAACCCTGCCTTTAGCACGTTGGTGAATCCAGTGGCCTTAATTAACAGTTCTACTTTGGTTATTTTGAATTGACATGTGAGTGTTCTAACTTTGTATATTATATTATATTATATTATATTATATTATATTATATTATATTATATTATATTATATTATTACTGTATTTTTCAGACTATAAGATGCACCTGACCATAAGACGCATCCAGTTTTTAGAGCAGTAAAATGAGAAAAACATTAAAAACAGCAATCAGACCATATGGTGCACCCTAATTCCCCCATACACACTTTGGTGGGGGGAAGCATCTTCTAGTTCAAAAAATACGGTATATTATATTAATACATTTTCATGTGAGTTTGATATCACTCAGAATCTGGCTCGGAAAGTAGGTTGCATCTCAAGCATGTTTGCGTCCATGTATTCTCCAAAGCCTCTTGCCTGGGCATGGGCTGACTTCCCTGAGTCTGTAACAGGAAAGAGAGTACAGCAAAACAGCTCCAAGTGAAAACACGGCATCCTGGAGAACAGCTAGAAGGTGAATAGTTTCCAACATATCTTACTATTGTTAACCCAAGATACAAAAAGTGCCTGCAATAGGAAAAAGAATCCAGAAGCTCAGCCATGGAGAGAATGCTAATTCAAAAGCTTCAGCTGACCACCTCATTGGTTCCAGTTGGGTTTTCATGATTGTAAGTAACTGATTTGATGTTATCTCTACCTGTTCTTTGTTGTTCTTTTACTTAAAAGACTCACCTAACTCAGTGGGAGAGGGCCCACTCTGCTCTAGCAAGGATTCTCCATAGAGTGCTGTCTGTATTGAGAACGCCAGTTAATTGCCTCAAGAGCACTTCCTCAACCAGTTTCTGCTGGATATAGTGAGTGTCTGGTTTGGTGATATTTTTCAGTCTGTTTGTCTTTTTATAATCTGTATATCTGATATTGCTATTTATTTTTTTTTACTTCAGCTTGCTGAATAATTAATGAATCCAAAAGCAAACCTATTGCTGTTGTACCTGATTCTCCAGACTATATAGCAAACTTCCGTCTTACAGTCACTTCTTCTGAGATGGAGTCTGGGCTAGTGCAGTCAGGCCTTAAAATTAGCATGTTGCCCAGACTGATCTCAAATTCACAGTTTTCCACCTTTGCCTCCTGAGTGCTGGGATTATGGGCAGCACACACTACTTTTAGTAGAATTTTAAAGTTCCTCAAAGACTTTCTCGTAAGGCTTGACATTACCATGATCTATTGGAGAGAGTAAAGCGTTATTAGGAGAGGCAATCTGCCAAAAGCCCTGAGTGTCCTTGTGTGTTCTTACTGCATATGCCAGGAATGTAGGGCCCTGAGCACTCTTTATGCGGGCAGATAATTTTTTCACTTGTGCTCACAGTTAAGCACCCGTTAAGCATGAGGTAACATTTTTTCCCCTCACACACAGAATAGGCTTATGATTTCTTTGAAAATAGTCAATTTCCCAAGTCCAGTGCACATGTAAGCAGTGATTACAGGCTTTTTGTCAACCCCAAAACATATGGAAATCAGAGAGACAGTGCAAATCACCATGAAGTTCTAGTTAAGGCTTTTCTATAAGGTTCTTAGTCTCTGGTCCAGTACTTTAGTGTCTTCTGCCAGCATACACTGAAAAACAGCAGGCTAACTTGTTAGCTTGTAAGTCGGATAAAGCCTTAAATTTGGTATAGTTCCTGACAGGTGCTTGCCGATACTGTTCTTAAGGCTATTATGTTATAATTTTTTTTCCTATCAGTATAATTTTTGGCATGTCTGTATGTCACCAAACCATGAAGATTGTGTTCCACTTAATATTTTTCTTCAAAGTGACTCACTTACATCACCTGAATTGTTTTTCTAGAGAGGAAAGTTTAAAAACATGACCCTCAACTCAATTATCTTCATATGCTTTAACCCATTTAATACATGTTCAAATAAATACATTGGCATTACAATGTAAAACGTGTACTTACTGTCTAAAATCACCCTCCCCTTCCACCAGGTTCTTCTCCCTTAGCATAAGCTATCTGAGTACACCGAAAGCTATCGTGTCTGGGACAAAGATTCCTGCAACCAATAATTCTCTTTGGTGAATTCTGAACTGGTGCTTTGTTTCTCTTGAAATGTGCCCTTCGACTTCTCCTGATATAAGAAGGAGGTCTAGTGTTTTGATTTGCAGTGAGGGAAATTTGCCCTCTTTCAGATAACTTTGCTCACGGCGACCCAGCCACCAGCCCAGCCACCAGCCCTACTAGATTCATACTGCAGGTTGGAGCACAGAAACCTAAGATCCACCCTGGGGGAAGGATGTGCTGTGAGTGAGCCATTCCACATCCTGCTACTGTGACCACCTTCTGGGCTACAGAAAACCAGACTTGCTTCTTTCTGTAAAATTGGTACTTTGTGCCCATAGAATCTTACTTTACTCCAAAGTTCCAACCTCATCATTACCTGTGGAGCTGTCAGAATCTTGAAGAATGAAATGGAGAGTTCCCAAAAAGAGCATCATAAATGAAAAATTATATATACAGGTTGCCTATTACTGTAATACTTAGTTTCCAGCCAGGGTTAAGAACATCCCCCAAATTTAACTTCAGCCCCCCTATATAATGTACCCAAATATTGGAGTACATGTTAAACCTGAGAGGAGAGCGTGCAGGGGAGAAGTCACTCACTATACAGAAGCAGGAGTAAGACCAAATGGCATCTTCACATCCAGGGAAGAAATTCTCATGAAAGCCTAAGTTGTTATTCAGATGTATGTTTTAGTCAGACTCTCACAGGAGCTCAGTCTGTCTGAGCCTTGTAAGAGAAAATAAGATCAAGATATAGCCATAAGATGCCGTGATCCCAGCACACTGTCTATCAAAATTGAAGAGATGGGCAAAGTTTCCATCACTTTGGATGTCTGGGGATTTGGCCCACCAGAGCTACCAAAGCATTCTGGGCAGCACCAGGAAACTGAAATTTGCAGAATGTGGGAGTGGGGCTGGAATACCATGCTGCTATCAAAAGCAGCTACTTGGGAGTCTCCGCAGGCATAAAGGACTATGTAGCACTCACCTAACAATTGCTCAAGTCTGCCTTTGAGCACAGTATGAGTACTACGTTCTCTATGCTTCCAAACAGCAGAAACAAATCTCTAGTATTTGGATCCTGCATGAGCAAATGGAGATAAAACCCCGTCTAACAGTTCCCAGTTCCTTATTTGACCACCACAAAATTTCTACAAGATTATGTTCATCACTGTACATGAGAATAGGTGTCAATTTTAATCTTTTAACTCAATGATTCTAATACTGTCAATGAACAAGTGCCATAGTAGTTCTAGAAATAAACTGATAAGTGCTGTTGGGTGTTTATTTTTAGTTAGAAAACCTTTATTATTTTTAGCAAGAATAATGCATGTTCATTTTAGGAATATGGCAAATACAAATAAGCAGAAGAAAAATCACTCATCTTTCACAAGTTAATATGTGCATATATGTAACATACAAAGGTACTCTTGTCTTTCAAAATATGATATTCTCCTATTATTTTGTAACCTTTTCTCATTTTGTATCCCATCAGAAGCTCATCTTACTTTTTTTTTTTTTACAAATCAGTAAAGCTCTTTTATTAAAAGCTAGATTGATTCAAATATAATCAACAGTGAGATACAGACAAGAAGAGATACATCTAAAACCACTAACAGCAACCGCTTCAAAGTAGGAAGATGGGCAAAGGCAGATCAGGAAAACGCTAATAAAAAGAAAGCTATACTGCAATGGTAATATCAGATAAAATAGAAACCGAGGCAAACTACATTAAATAGGGGTATGGATGGCTTCTATTAGCTTTCCAGCGCATCACTATAAGTTTGTTTCTCACTCTCCTTATCTCATCTGTTTCATCCACTTCTCTAAACATATCTTCCCTGCTCAAATGCCTGTTGTGTATATCCTCCTTAAAATCCTGAAGAGACTGAATCAGCCTCTCCCGAAAAGTTTCTTCAGATTTCTCCTCCTCTTCTGGTTCTTGCCCCTCCTCTGGCGTTTCCTCAGGCTTTGGCTCTTCCTCTGGCTTTGGCTCCTCGTTTTCTGTGTTTCCTTCCATTTTCTGGCAGGGTTTCATCTTGTGCGTGCTTCTCTTCCTTCTGCCTACTCGCGAATGCAGTTACTGCTAGGAAGCAAGGAAGAGACGGGAAGTGGATGATTTGTTAAGTGTGCAGGTGCTGTGCACAAAGGTCCCCTCAGCGTTTGCTCCCGCCCTCTTGCCCTCTCACCATCTCTCCCTCCTTCCTCTCTCTTGGTTTGTCCTCACCAAATACCTTTAACCTGAGAAAGGCAGCCTGCAATCAAGGGTTCCCAATCCCCTCCCCCTCTTACCTCCATTTTCCACCTCCTCCCCTCTCTAGTCCCTCCCTCAGGCATTTTCCAAGGCCTTCCTTCCCGCCTCAGGCCCTGGCCCCAGCCCGGGCTCCAGACCCCGCCCCAGCCCAGGCCCTGGCCCTGGCCTCAGCCCTCAGAGACAAATTTTTCTCCCTTCCTACCCAGCCCCCAACAGGCCTAACTCAGGGCCCTCCGAAAGGGGAGTAGGTAGCTGAAGGGAGAGGAGGCCTTCCCCAACCCACACCCCGGGAGTCTTTAATAAAGTTCCCCTCACTTACCAGGTACGGGTCCGATTGGTTTCTTTTTTTCTACTTATTTTAGCCTGGAGCGGTACAAAGAACAAACCTGCAAGCAAACAGAGAAGGGAGGGGATGTTGGGGGTTGGGCGAGCGAGCCCTGGGTGCTCCGACACAGCAGCACCACAGAACAAGCTCACAGAGCTTCCCGTATTTAAGGTGGTCTTGCTTCTGGAAGTTTCCCCAGCCTTTGTTTCCCACCCGGCAAGTTAGCTTGCTTTTCTCATCCGACAGGGAGTAAGAAAGGGATATTATTTCCTAACTCTTTGTAGATCAGACATGAGGTTTGGAAAGCATAGTATTCGAAAAGAGATCCAAAAGCTCAGATTATGATTATTTCTGAATCGTCATAGGCCCCCTTGTTTTCTTTCCACCCCCATCCCAACCCCCACCCCGCGCCTAGTTCCTTTCACAAGAGTCCTTTCCCGCAGAACCGAAGGTAAGGGGTAGAAGGACGGACTTAATTAGGACTCAGGTCTCTACCGTGGACCACCAGACACTACAAAACCCCAGGAAATCCTGTTTCTGATACCAACCTGCAGAATTCAGGCGAGCTGTATCCTTCTCTGGCTGGCCTCTCACACCGCCGCCTGCGAGGCTGAAGTGAGCTGGTACCCAGATGGAAACAAGGACCAGACTAGCAGGATTTCTGCACACGTCGACTCCTGGTCACATGAGATCTACGTCACCAGTGAGCTCGAGCCCCAATCTCCACTCCCACAAAAAGCGCGGCAGATGTGGGCCCGCCCTCTGCTCCCTCCTCCACCCCCTTCCCAAACACATTTGCCCTTGTCCGTCTTTTCTGGAGGAAAAAAAAAAGTGCGGGTTGTGTTTTTGTTGTTGTCTTTGCGGTTTTCTGATTATTAAAGAGGAACATCTTCCTTTCTGAAGCTATGGAACTTTTCTGTTCTTTTTTAATAATTAGGCCCTGCCGGTCTCCCACTCCCAACGGCCGGTATCGCTAACTCCCCCCGCCCTATCTTTCCTTAGCCCCTCCCCCTCAACTGAAACGTACTCCTTTGTTGTTGTGGAGCCAGGTAGGCAGGTCAGAAATGAGGTGGGGGATGGGGCCCTTGAAATAGGAGTGGGATTTCTTAAAGGCCATTTAAACTTTATTCTTAATACTTCTGTAGTCTTTTCAAAAGTAATGTTTTACAGTCAGAAGTAACAGCCAAATTATTTTAGATACACACATTAATTCATAAATATACATTCCTTAAACTAGTGCTTGGTATATAGTAAGTGCTTTAAAAGTATATGCCATTTAAATTATGATATTGTTATATTTCTTGGGGGAATAATTTAAAACGAGGAAAAATAATGTTTGATTCTATAGCCCTGGTGGTGGTATTACCAGGAAGTTGTACTGCTTGAAGAATCACTGCTTGATCAATTGCCAGTCCATGTTATTAGCAGACAGTCTCCTTTTCTTAACCACTGAGCCATCTCTCCAGCCCCTCAGTCTCCTCTACTGCTCTAAGCCATTTTTTTTGTGTGTGTGGGGGGGGGGGTTTCGAGACAGGGTTTCTCTGTATAGGCTTGCCTGTCCTGGACTCACTTTGTAGACCAGGCTAGGCTTGAACTCACAGCGATCTGCCTGCCTTTGTCTACTGACTGCTGGGATTAAAGGTGTGAGCCACCATTCCTGGCCCTGCTCTAAGCCATTTAGCTTATAGATAATCTTCAGTATTCACTTATTCCCATTTTATTTCACATACATACATACATATATACATACATACATTCTTTGAGAAGCAAGTGTATTTGAGACATAGGTAACAAATAACTGAATACTCAATAGCTTGTGTCTGTTGGAATGAAAACTGGAGTGAAAATGGAGCTGTGGTTTGGATATGTCTTAATTATGTTCCTTTTTAACAGGGGGAACTTGAGCTTCTTTATCTTTTAATTGACTTTAAAAGTCAAGTTGCTAATTTTATTATGATAATGGTTGGGTTAGGGACTTGAAAGCCTCTTTAGGTGAAAGTACTGGCTCTTCACTTGGTTACACATACCCAGCGAGTGTATAAAATGTAAAGAAAAAAAGTAAAATTGGCATTTCTACCATCATGTTGCATCTTCTCTTTGGATGCCTTAACCTGTGAGTCAGATTTCTGCTTAACTTTACATTTATTTAAGACATGATTTGTTCAGAACAATACTATAAAGTTGATTTGACCTACATTTGTACAATATGTCTCCTCTTCAAAGCTACAAACACCACAGTAAGAATAACTAGGACAATATCCCATTCTTTACCACTGGACTCTAGAAGTCTCTAGTCAACAATCCTTTGCTGCCCATTGCCTCTCTTCCTTTTCTGCTCTAAAAAGCAGCTTTATATTGTTGGGTCCACTAAAATATATTTTTTTTGTTAGCAATAGCCTCTCATTTTCTTAGCTTTGTTAGCATTCCAAATAAAACCTTGCTTCAAAAACATATCTTTTTCTTTTAAAGATTTATCTTATTTATTATGAATACAGTGCTTGACCTGCGTGGAAACCAGCATGTCAGAAGAGAACATTAGATCTCATTATAGATGGGTGTGAGCCACATGTGGTTGCTGGGAATTGAACTCAGGATCTCTGGAAGAGCAGTCAGTGCTCTTAACCTCTGAGCCATCTCTCCAGCCCCAACATATCTTTTTCAAGACACAAGTAATGGAATTGCATCTGGTAACACCTTGAAGTTTGTATGTTGGAAACTTGGTCCACAGTGTGTCTTTGATAGGAACTGATGCAATTCTCAAGGAATTCTGGTTATTTCTCACATGACGGTTGTTATGAAAGGACAAGGATGATCCCTCCCCCCCTCTCTCTCTCATACACACACACACACACACACACACACACACACACACACTTTTGACTGTTCTCTGGCTTCCTCTTTTTCTCATAAACACACCTGCCATGCTGTCATCCATCATGCTATGATGTAGTCAGTAAGCCTTCACTATCAAAGCCAAAGCCGGGTATGATGCCCTTGGGTCTCAGAAACTAAATGCTTAATAAACTACTTTTCTTGGTAAAGAGTTTGGCCCCACATATTTCATTCTAGTAACAGAACTTGAGCTATTATACTCTCAGTACCAAACTTAGAGCTGATTAAAAGTGCTCAGCAAAGTAGACTTCCTATATGGAACTCATCTCCCGTATTAGTTGCTTTTCTCCTTACTGTGACAAAACACATGACAAACAAATTTAAGGAAGGAAGGATTTGTTTTGACCCATAGCCTAAGAGTACAGTCCATCATGGGAAGGAAGGTATAGCTACAAGTGCACAAACAGCTGGTCAAAGTGCCTCTGTAGTTAGGAAGCAGACAGAAAGAAAGAGATGAATGCTGATGCTATGCTCACCTTTTCAATTTTGTTTTCAGTCTCTGATCCTAGCCCATGGAATGCTGCCTGAATCTCTCCCCTTAGTTAGATGTAGCTGGGAACAACCTAGTAGACACACCCAGAAGTTTGTTTCCTGGGTGACTCTAATCTTTGTCAGGTTGATAATCAAGGTTAACCATCCAAATCTGCCTACATAAGAGTGGCCCATATCTACATACCAGGTCTCTTCTCTCCTAACCTGAGAGCTAGGGGTACTATAAGTGGTACAGCTAGAGACACAGAGCCTTCTTTACATAATGTCATTTAGAGAAAGGCTAAAAGAGAGGAGCATATTGTGTCTTGACTCACCTCAAAAGAGTTTAACTTGAGTTTCAGAGGGTGGGGAGGATATAGATGGAAAGAAAGGAAACTTATCCAGTTGAACCCAGGCACTGTATGTGTCATACGATTTGTTATCCTACCCCATCTTATGGTTCCTTGCTGGTCATTTGTTCCATTTTAGCAGTATATAGGTCTACTGATAGTAGATGTGGCTGAGAGTAGGTTCAATCCAAGCACACGATGGCATATTCTGTACTACACCAAGACTTTTCTAATTACAAATACATTTATCTTTCTAGACAGTAAGAATGTAAAATATTTACCCCCTTTGAGAATGTTAACCCATTCATAGGCATTCATCTTTAGAAAATACATTATGATAATCACGATGATTTGCTACAATAAACTTTATAGACCTCCTGAACTCCTGACATTGATTCTTTGCCTTGAACATGAACAGAGGAAAGCACCAGCTGAAAAGCAGCTGTGAAGGAGCAGAAGGAAAATAATTTGTTCAACTGTAGAATAGACATAACCACAAGCATGTGTACATACATGTGTATCCTTGTATGTTGAAGCCTAATGCCCAGTATAATGGTATCTAAACACAAAGCCATGGAAGGAAATTAGAGCAAGATGGTCAGGCTCTAGTGAATGGGATTACCTCTCTTAAAAGAGGCACAATAATGATACAAGAAGGAGTATGGAGACAGAAGGGGGAGAAGGAAGTCTGTGAGACAACTTGTTTTCTTACTCTTCTCTCTGCCCTGTGATGATACAATAAGATGGCTATCTGTAAGCCAGAAAGTGAACACTCACAAAAGACTAGACCTTGTTGAGGATGGAGAAATACTCAGTAGTTAAGAGAGCATCATGTTTTTGCAAAGGATGCTAGTTTAGTTGCCAGCACCCAAGTTCAATGGCTTTCAACCGTCATACTTCCATCTCCAGAGAGATGCAAGGCCTTGAAAAACCAAAAAGAAAAGTGACAACTTAGGTCACTCTTCTTTGTTTAATATTTAAGTTGTCTGTAGGGGTTTGTGTTCCTAACAACCCAATCTACTAAAATCTCATAGAACTGTAGTTATTGTTCAGTGGTGGTGCTTTTTTATTTGTTTGGTTGGTTGGTTTTGGTTTTCAGAGGCCGGGTTTCACTGGTGTCACCTTGGCCATTCTAGAACTTGCTCTGTAGTCCAGGCTGGCCTAGAACTCAGAGATCCTCCTGCCTCTGCCTCTCTGAATGCTAGGATTAAAGGCGTGTGCCACCAAAACCCTGCTGTAACTATGAATTTTGCCTAATGTGGGTTCTAGGAACTGAACTCAGGTCATCTGGGAGTGCAGCAAAGGCCCTCTGGAAGTACAGCAAGTGGTCTTGTGTGCTGAGCCATCTCTCTAGGCCAATAAATTATTCTTTGTAAGATTTATTTAATTTAAAAGAAAGATGACAATTATTTATTTAAAAGCAAAAAAAGTGTAAAAATTCATTGTTGCTTTGCTTCAGATTATGTAAATTTAAGTTACAGAAATTAGCAATGTTTTTGTTTGTTTGCTCTGAGTTTTGATTTGTTTAGGTTTTTTTAAAGATTTTATTTATTTATTTTATGTATATGAGCGCTCTATCTGCATGTACACCTGTCCACCAGAAGAAGGCGTTACAGGGTATAGATGGTGGTAAGCCACCATGTGGTTGCTGGGAGTTGAACTCAGTACCTCTGGAAGAGCAGACAGTGCTCTTAACCACTGAACCATCTCTCCAGCCCTGATTTGTTTAGTTTTGTTTCTGTTTTGTTTTTGCTGTTGTTATTTTTGGCTTTTTGAGACAGAGTTTCTCTGTGTACCTTGGCTTTCCTGGACTCACTTTGTAGACCAGGCTGGCCTCGAACTCACACAGATTCACCTGCCTCTGCCACCTGAGTGCTGAAATTACAGGAATGCGCCACTGCAAGTAGTTTAGTGATGTTTTAAAAGCATGTATTCTAAAACGCAAACTATCTTAATTGGGAGCCTCTATAAACTTTTTAAAAACAATCAGGTTACCAACTTGTAATGTACTGTCACAGAGCAAAGATTTCATCCTAAACAGAAAGACTAAGGGCACACTAAAGCAGGACTCAAACTAAATAGGATAAACACAAGTCCAGTCCTGCAGCTCCTTTATGTCATTTGGGATTCCTTTTTTCTATAGCATTACATTTGCTTTTCTTTGGGCAAAATTCATTTGCCTTACTCCCAACATTCAACTTAGAGAATCGCCAAATTGCTTGAGAGACAGGAAACGACGGAGATAACGCGGAATGTGTTAGATAGGACTTAATGGCACCATCTGGAATCCAAATGGCTTCAATAACCCTGCCCTCTTCCTGCCCCCAGCTCTGTTGCCTTTAGAACACGTGACTCCTGCGACTTTCCTCACCAAGCAGCCCACATCTCTGGAATGAATATCCTGAGATCTCCACTTCAACTTAGGCTTTATTCGTACAGTTTCACACATAGAGCTCGCAGGAGCTCCATTCAGGGAATCCAATCTTAATCCTAAAACCTTGATGCAAGCCTCCAGTACCCTGTAAGTCTTTCGTCTTGTATACTCAAAGAACCAACAGTAAATGAATGATCCAAAGTTCTCTTGTCTGCTTGAGACACCAACTAGCTCCCTGTGCCACAGCTACATCTTTGGATACCACTGAGACTGAATCTAGGAAAACACATACCTAGGCAGCATTGTTCAAGCAGGATGACCTGGGGGTGGGGCGGGGGTCTCTTTGTTCAAGTCCTATTTTGAGCCTCTTCCCAACTTGGAGATCTAAATTAAGTGCAATTGTGGCTTCACATTCCTAAGGTCCTGGTGTAAAAGTTGAGGTGTCTCCTTACTGATGGTAATCGCTTTGATAGTCACCCAGACACTTTGCATGGGCCCCGCCCTGTCTTCAACTTTAACTGGGTTCATTTTCCTTTCCCTACCATGCTCCCCACCAAACTGCCCATTTTTTGTGTCTCTCTACTCCACTTTCTATTTCTTCTCACTCCGAGTCTGACTAAATGCAGAGAGCAGCATCTGTACCACTTTTTGAATGCTATGCCGCCTTGAAATTCCCTCCACCAAACAAATCAGTGCATTATACTAAAATTCAGCCTCACTGAGATGCTTAGGAAATTGGCAGGATGTAGTCAGAGTCTTTGCCAAAAAAAAGCATAAATAACCTATAGTGTTTTTACACCTCTGTGAAAGCTCATGAGCGCTGGCCTGACTACTGACCTTCCTAATGGCATTCCCAGCCTCTAAACTTACAGAGGAACCACGACCCATTAGGGTCTCGTTGTGCCATGCTAGGGCCTCTCTAGCTCATGGCTCCAAACTTTTACATGTTCTTTCCAAAAATCCTACAAAATATGGCCAAGTAGTCATAGCAACAACCCTAACTTCTCGTTATTAATTTTCTGTATTAGTTACTTTTCTTGGTGCTGGGACCAACTATTTCACAATAACCAACTTAAGGGGGGAAGAGTTTGGGGAGCAGTCCATTCTGATGGAGTAGTTTGTAGGATTAGCATCCAACAGGAAGCACAGAAAGGGAAATGCTGGCAGTCTGGTGACTTTCTCCTTTGTCTCTTTATTCTGTCTGAGATTCCAGCATAGGCAATGCTTCTGCCTACATTCAGGGCAGGTCCTTCTCTCTGAAAACACTCTCCTAGACACATTCAAATGTGAGCTTCACTGGCGATGACCCTAGTGTCTGTTAATCCAATAAAGTTCACAATCAACAGTCACGCGGGAAGTAGGTACTCAGAACTGAAAAACAAAAACAAAAGCAAAATTCCTGATATTGAGGACTGAAGGGTTCATCAAAGTAAATCCAGGTCTTGAAAACGATGAATGTAAGAGAAAGCAGAAACTGAAAGGGCAGAAGTCAGAATACAGAACAAAAAGCTACTCAATAAATAATGATACCTTCTAGCAATGAAAACAGAAGATAGATATGGATTGCACTGGTTAAAAATGAAAAAGAAAATGTCCAGGAAGAACCCTTTGGTGATATGATACATACACATAATCAAGAATTAATGTGCAATATTTAGAAATAATATTCTCTAACTTGTAAAAATGGATTTTTTTGTTCCCGATCAAAATTTGATTGTCTAGTGTGAAAACTTAAAATAGAGAGTAAAGGGCCACCTTGTGACCAGATACGGTACTGCAATTTGAACATACCTTCCAGGATTGCTGCTTCAGAGAAACAGATGGCGTACTTTTTTTTAAAGATTTATTTATTATTATGTATACAATGCTCTGTCTTCATGTACACCTGCAGGTCAGTAGAGGGCATCACTATGGATGGTTGTGAGCTACCATGTGGTTGCTGGGAATTGAACTCAGGACCTCTGGAATAGCAGTCAGTATTCTTAACCTCTAAGCCATCTCTCCAGCCCTAGATAGCTTACTCTTGATCACTACTTCCTGACGTGTTAAAGCTGAGGTGCCTTTGAAACATCTTGCAAGACAGCTACACTAGACAACTATGTAGAAATTCATAGGGTTTTGAGTTCTAGGTTATAGATGTGTAATTGAGTACAAAACTATTGTAACAACTGTATACATTAAGGAGATCAACCAGGGACAATGTGGAGACTGAAAACAGGGTACTCACCATATTTATACAAATCATTCTGGACAGTGAAAAAAACAGCCACACTATTTTTCTGGCTCTGTGACAAAATTTCTTTAAAAAGAAAATATGAGTCCCTTATAGAAACTGAGACTTGGTGGTAGACTTTGTCCTCAGAGAATCCACACTCTTCAAGTGGATGTGCACACAGACAAACTTTGGGCACACAAGTTTTGGAGATCCATAAATTCTCTCTTAAACACTTACAGTTTTATTTAATCAGTAGGAATAGAGAACACCAGGATCAACTGAGAGGCATAATACAAATATTATCAACAAAGTAAATTTAAGTTGGCTGAATAATCTAAATAAGATTAGATAAAATAGTAAGTCACGTGATACTTACAAGAGTAATACTTTAAAAATAAGGATTAAGAATGAGAGAAAGGCAGATGTTAGAAAAAGATACTTTCCTGTAGTATCCAAAGTAAAACTGCTGTAACTACAAATGAATGTAAAAAGTGAATGTTAAGACAAGAAACAAAATCTTAGAGTTTAAGATGAATGCTTTATAATGTTAACATGGCCATACATAACAGTAGAGGCTATATATAGCTCAGTGTGTAAGTCCCTGAAGTTCTGGATGCGACTCCTACCTAGTACTGGAAAAAAATCAGTCTAAGAAGAAAATATTAAAGTATTACATTTCTTAGTAGCATTGTACATTAGCCCAGTTTCCACTACTAGAACAAAAATTTTTGATCCTGGGTACCTTAAAATAAAAAGAAGCTTATTTAGTGTCACTTTGGAAAAGTCCAAGATTGTGTAGTCTCACCAGTTTTGCCTCTGTTAATGGACTCATGAGTCACAGCAGCACATGTACCAGACACAGATAGGTAAGAGAATAGCCATATGTGTAGAGCAGGAAGCAGGACAGTATGGGTGAGCTATTTTTCACTTTAGCAACAACTTACTCTTTAGTGAAGTAACTGAGTCCCACAGGAATTCTGAGAACTGCCAAGTGTGGTGGCATATGCCTTTCATCTCAGCACTTGGGAGCCAAAGGCAGGCACAGTTCTGTGAACTCAAGGCCAGACTGGTTCACAAAGAGAGCTGCAGGCCAGCCAAGGCTGTATAGTGAGACTTTGTCTCCTAAATAAAACCAAAAGAAGTATGAGAACCACATTAAACTCTTTAAGGGGCAGGGCACTTAGTGAGCTAGTAAATTTCCTTGAGACTTTATCTATGAGAAGTTCCATACACACAGCCATATAAGTCCACGTCATAACACGTATGCAGAGGTCAGAAGATGCCATCCAGAGCATAATTATTTTTCCCTAGTTCCACCATATGGATTCCTGAGATGGACCTCAGCTCCTTGGGTCATCAGGTTATCAGGCTTGGCAGCCAGCACTTTTATTGGCTGAGCTATTTCACTGGCCCATAAAAGACTTGTTTACTAAGTTGGCTTACACAGGACAGTGGATGAGAGGTCGAGAACCATCTGGTGGTTCAGCCTGGAGGCTGTGCTATGGGTCTCAGCAGTCCTAATCTTCACCAAAGGCCCGGAGGGTGCCTGGGAGATACTGGTGTTCAGCTCCTGTTAGAAGCAGGAAGGTGCCTTGCCTTTGTTATCGGCAAAGGGATCGGCAGCTGCAGCAAGAGGGGAGATGAAATCACCATTGTGAGTAAAGGCCAAGCCAGCAAAGGAGGGACTCTTTTCTTCTTCCGCATCTTTTCATCTGAGCCTCTGGTAGAAGATGTGCCCAAATTTAAAATGGCTCTTCTCACCCTCAACTAACTAGCAATACAGTGCCCCATAAGATGCTCACAGGCTGTTTGATCTAGAAGATTCTCCACTAAGACTCTCTTTGCAAGTGATTCTAGGTCGTGTGAAGTAAACAGTTAAAATTAACCACCAAGGCAGCAAGCAAATTCCAAAGTGTTTTCAAATTAAATGATAGACTTTTTTCTGGGTATGGGACACACACTCATAATCTCAGCATTTTAGATCAGATTCAGGACTGCCACACATTCTTCATATGAAAAAATATTTTATACATTTTATTAATTTATTCATACTACATCTCAATTGTTACTCCATCCCTTGTGTCCTCCCATTCCTCCCTCCCTCCCATTTTGCCTTTTCTGCCACAAATTTGAGGTCAGCCTGGTCTACATAGTGAGTTGCAGGCTAGCCGGACCACACCATCTCTCAAAAAGCCAAAACCAACAATAAAAAATACACTTATCAATAAATTGTGGGCAAAAGAAATGATCTTTAAATGTGCTGATATATTTAAGGAGATGATCATGAGAACAGAGCCTACAATAACATGTGGGGTGTAGCCATGTCTGTGCCTGCTGGGGAATTTCATATGCTCAAAAACCTCTAAAGAAATTCTGACAAATTCCATTATCTAAGTGTTTTTCAAATACTGAGAGAAGTATTCTGCTTTTAGCTTTCTGTTTTAACTTTAATTTTTTCTAGCACTAGTGTAAATATTATGTTGGAATACTAGTTGAAGTTATACAAAGATAAAAAAGATACTTCACTGATATCAGCCAGTAAGAAATACAGAAATAGTTTGCATAAACAGTTTGTAAATTTCATTAAACACATAGACAATGGTATTAATCAGCAATCCCCTGTGCACACACATGCAGACTTTTATACATCTCAGCGATGATGGAGAATCTGACTGCTAAAGTTTCCACACCATGTTCTTCAAATGTTCAATTTTCACCAAAGTCATACAAGGAAACAGGAAACTGTGACTTACTGAAAGGGAGAAAAATAAAACTAGAGCTCTGTGACAACACTTACCAGGCAATGCTTTTTATTTGTTTACATGTTTATCTATTCATGTGTGCACACACATGCATGTCACCGAGCAAGTGTAGAGGTCAGAGAACAGCTTGTGGAAGTCAGTTCTCGCCTTCCACCATGTTCAGCCCAGAGCTTGAATGCAGGTTGGTCACGCTTGGCAGGAAACACATGCATCTATCAAGTGAGCTCTCTCTGGCCCAGGAAATGCTTTCAAAAGAAGTATTTTAAATGTCTTCAAAGTGATAAATAGGGCCATTGAGCAACAGAAAAATGGAAAGAACATGTGAACAACACATTAAAAAGAAATTACAAAAAAGGAAACCAAACAAAAATTGTATAGCTGCAAAGTGCAATGAATAATTTACTGGAGTTGAAAACTGTTCAAGTATACACCCAAGAGACTCCAAAACGCCAAGCAGTGTCAAATCGAAAGAGAGTTACACTAAGATGAATTATGCTCCCACTGCTTAGAGCTGAAGACAAAGACGGAATCTTAAAAGAAAACAAGAAAAGTGTATTATTACATACAATGGAAGCATAATAAGATTGCCAGCCACGTCATTCTCCATGCCATCCAGACTAGAGAGCGGCACGGCAGGCTGTTTAAAGTTCTGAAGGAAACAAACAATACCCTGTCTATCAACAGTTCAATATGTTATATGTATCCCTCAAAAATGAGGGATAAAGGAAGTCATTCCTAGACAAACAAAAGCTGAAGGAGATTTTCCTTCCTGAGAAACCTGCCCTACCAGAACTGCGAAAGGCTATTCGATCACGTTGAAGTGAAAGGACACCAGACCATAACTTAAAGTTACATGAGGAAATGAATATGTCAGATGAAATTAACTGGGCGGACATAAAAGCCAATACTCTATGCTTGGTTTGCAACTATGCTTTTTATTGCTTGCTTGATTTAGAACACAGATAGATGTCCACATTCATGTATTAGAAAAATGTGGCACATATGTAACATGGAATTTTATTCAGCCATAGACAAAAATTGAAATAATGAACTTGGCAGGAAAACAGAAGTAACTGCACCATGTTGCTTTAAGAAATGCTGCATAGTCAGCTTCTAATTTTCACACTTGTATTTATGTGGGAATGGATGTGTCTAAACACATCCTCTAAAGGCCAGGAAACTAGAAAATGACCCTTGAGAGGGGAAAGGGGTGTAAGTAATAATGCAAAATCCACCATCCTCCAGACTTCAAAATGAGTTTTTAAATCATACAGGAAACAAAGGAAGTCACTACACTTTGATAAAAATGCTTACGTTATCAGTAAGTTATAATAATATAACCCAACAACAGAGCAGAAATGCTGTAGTCTTTAAGAGAGAGTAATCGTGTAAATGTCAGCACTGCACTTTCAGACCAAAGGTGAATAAGAAGTGACTTGGATAATACTGTCAACTGGATATAAAAGATACATACAGCAACTGTCACAAAACAACAGTAGAATATGCATTATTATGAAGTGTTCATGGAAAGTGCCCTAAATAATAATTTGGCAATTATAATTGTCAATACATTTAAAAAAAGATTAACACTATACAAAGCATTTCCCCTAACCACAATCAAATGATTAATACCCACAATACATTAACAACTTCTGCAACTCAAAAGGACAATACGCTTTTCACGATTGAAATGGGAGGTAGGACTTGAGTCTGCAAAAAAGATATAACCTTAGGCAGTACTAAAGATCACAACTCAACCCCATGTCAACTTGACACCCAAGCACATCACTTCTAAGCTATAATCTTCCACCTCCTAGTCCCATAATCGTATAAACCACTGTTTGGTATCATTTATTGCTAGCAAAAGCAAAATATGACAAACTCACTAGGATATTTATGCTCAAAATGGAAAATAAGTATTGGTATGGATGTGGAGACCTGGAATCTTTGTACATTACTAACGAGAAGGTTAAATGGTGAAGTTGGTGTAGAAAACAACCTTGTACAGTGGTTCTCAATCTTCCTACTGCTGTGACCCTTTAACACAGTACCTTATTTCATTGCTACTTCATAACTATAATTTTGCTCCTGTTATGAATCGCAATGTAAATATCTGATATGCTGGAGGATAACTGATATGTGACCCCCCCCCAAAGGGGTCAAGACCCACAGGATGAGAACGACTGTTCTAGGACTTGTAGTTATTAAAAAATATAAACCGGATTATCATATGTATTATTTATTTGTTGTGATAAAATAATCTGACAATATCAATTTAAGGAAGAAGCTGGAAGAAGGAAGGAGAAAGGGAAGGATGGAAGGGAGGGATGGAGGGATGTGGGAGGAAAGGACAGTTTATTTTGACTAAGATTATCAGGGGCAGGAGCCTGGGGAAGCTGGTTACATTCTATCCACAATCCAGACCAGAGTTCTGGGCTCAGGTAGCTTCCTTGTTTTATACAGTTCATGATCATAAGCCCAGGAAATGGTACTGTACTTTTTCAGAGTGGATCTTCTTACCTCAATAAACCTAATCAAGGCAGTTCCTCATATGCATGCCCAGAGGCTAACTTGATCTAAGTAATCCTTGGCAGACCTGCTTGAATGTTTGTCTCCTTTCTGCTTCTAGATCTTGTCACGTTGACAGTACTAAAGATCACAACTCAATCCCATGTCAACTTGACACCCAAGCCCATCACTTCTAAGCTCTAACCTTCCACCTCTTAGTCCCATAATCTTATCTCACAATGCAAAAGTATATCCCATGCAACTTCAAAATTCCCCACCATCCGTAACAATTCCAACACCAATTAAAAATCTGAAGTCTCTTCTGAGACTCAAGGAACTCTCTTAATAATGGACTCCTATAGCATACAAAGAGAAATTGCACAATTCTAACACAGTGGCACCAAATGGAATTATTAATTCCAAGAAGGTGAGTGGAGTCACAACAAGGAATGATCAGAGTAAACCAAGACTAAAATATGCAGCAGGACAAGCAAGCATCAAATCCTGCAACTCCACTGACTAGCATTTAGAGCTCATGATGGATCTCCAGAGGGATTTAGTAGCCCTACCCCTCTAGTTCTGCTGCTTTTAGCAATACATCCTCTCTTGGGCAAGCTCCACTCTATGTATGAAGCTTTCTTCAACGAAACTCTCAGTGTCCTAACATCTGGATCATCCTAGGGTCTCCATTGATTTGCTTTCCCATCTGGCCCAGTGGGCCCAGTGGCCATCTGAAACTCTGACATGCAGCCACCATGCATCTCCTCTGCCTGCAGAGTCAGTACCATATGGATGGCTAGTAGATGGCTAGTAGCAGCAAATTAATTCTTCTGCTTTTGCTAATGTGTCTCTCAGGATTGGTGTCACCACCTCTGGTTCTTTGTGTCATGGGCACTAAACAAATCACGGTGGTATCTTGAGAATTTTTTCAAAAGTACTAAACATTGCAGACACCATAGAGAGATTTTTTTTTAAAAATCTAAGAATGAGGATATTTCAAACAACAAGCAGGCCATTTGGGTCAGAAGTTCAAAGAAGTTTCTGTATGGCCATCCCTCTAGTGAGTCTCTCCTACTCCTTTGGTTGGAAGAAAATCAAATCCTCCTGAGGAAGTAGACTACTGTTTCCTAAGGTGTAGCTTATCATTCCTGTACTCCAATCATTGTCTGAAGAAGGTGATTTGCTTTTTGGACCTGTGTGTTAAAAAAAATTTCCATGAAAATGGCTCCTATCTTCCATGCAGAGAGAAGTGTGAAACTACACATAAATGAGTCTTTACGCCCTTTGGGAATTCTTTTTGCAAAAGAATGTAATGCTCCATCAGCAGACCATGACATTAATTTTTTTTCTCTTAGGATAAGCTGAAACAACAGTTAATTCTGCAGCTGGAAGAAGACTGATATCTGTTTGCAGGATCCCTTGCAGAGTGTAACTGTACCCCGGGGGAACTTCAAAGAGATTATTACCTCTTTGAATGTGGCTGCACTGACTCTTCCAGTGTATTTCAAAAGATAACAATGCACGGTGAGGTCTTGCTTTTCAGCATGAGGTCATAATGTATGTGGAATGCAGGACCATGTGTCTAAGTATCAGGCCAAACTTTGAGTGTTTGTAAAATACCAGAGAAAATGAAAATGTTTTATCTAAAATACACATGACAACCCACTACAAGTTATGATATACATGGATGCCACAAACCATGATGGCTGCTATAGTTTTCAGATTTAGTGTGCCTCAACTGTAGTAGCCTATAAAGATGGATGGATCCCTGTCTAAGTACAGTCCATGAACAGGTCTATTTCCAGTACTGGGCAAAATAACTTCTTTGACTAGAAAGATAATACAGAAAAGAAAATAACCAGAGTATCAGGTTAAAGGCCAAGACATCACTTGGGGTACATTCAACACTTCTTTGCTGTTTGAGAAGAAATATTTCTGTTTACTGTGTCCTAAAAGTGAAAGTTACACCAAGTTTGAAAGGCACATTAGCAAAATCAGAAGGATTAATTTGTACCTACTTAAAAAAAAAAAAGAAAAGAAAAGAAAAAAAGCCTAGATTTAAAGAACTAGAAGTCAAGCAGGGCATGGTGGCACATGCCTCTAATCTCAGCACTCCAGAGGCAGAAGCAGGTAGATCTCTGTGAGTTGAAGGCCAGCCTGGTCTACAAAGCAAGTCCAGGACAGCCAAGGCTATTACACAGAGAAACCCTGTCTCGCGGGGGGGGGGGGGGGGGGGGGAGGGGCAGGAGAGCTAGAAGTCAATTCATGAAATACCAGTCATGCTTCCTCTGCCTATTAATTATCTAAAAAGAGAGCAGAGAGGGTTGGTAGTCACGTGGATGACTCTTAGATTCCCTTACATACCTTTTTATGTCCCTGGCAGGATGCCCAGTCTTTTAATTGTCATCCAAATGTAGTGAGGCACGGTTTGCCAAGTATTTCCCTAATGTTCAGAAAGGGAAGGAAGCCACGTATCCCCAGGATGTGTGTGTAGAGGGAACACATGTCAGTCATCACTGTCAATACAGTTTCCTAAAATTTGATTTGTATGTGAGGTTTCTGTATTATTTCAGTTGGGGGAGGGCTGTACTTAGCATTAAGTATATATAATTATTTACCACAAAGTAAAAGTTGTTATCACATCATTATTAACAGTATCCCCTTACATACCACATAACTCTCAAAATAGCCAGACTCCAGTGTGAAAGTCATCAGTGTAGTGGTGTTGGCAGCTGTTTCTCATGTCAGTCAACACATCATGTACACAGAACAAAATTAGGGTTGCTTGAATTCTCCAGCTATGAGAAACATTAATATCCATTTTTATAATTAATAGGCAATAAAATGTTCAACTCTTCTTGGATTTGGGAAAGTTAAATGTGTCCATCTTTGACCTCAGAAAAGGTATTTTGTAGCTTTTAATTTTCAGATGGTAGCAAAATAATAGGCTGCTACAGTCACATATTTTCATTAATTATGAAAAATAATAAAAGATGGGCGTACTTTTAAAAAGAGAAGCCAGAAGAAAACCACACAGAGACAGCCACGACTTCATTTCTACTAGAGGGATGACAATAAAAATATTTAGGCAATAAAGTATGTTGGTCTAGGGAGGAGATGGTCCTGTGCATAAACATGCTTACGGTATAAGTGAGAGGAACATAGTTTGCATCCTCAGAGCCCATGTAAAAGTGTGGCAGGTGTAGCAGCTGCCTGTAATCCTAGTACTTGGGATTCAGACACAGGATCCTTAAGGAGGGCTGGCTGGTTATACTCCCTGAAATTGGTGGGTAAGGTTTACCAAGAGACCCCACCTTGTTAAATAAAGTGGAGGGAGATCAAGGACAGCATCCATCAACTTCAGGCCTGCGCAAGCACACACACATTCTCAATGATGTAGAAAATTAGAAACCTTATGCATTGTTAATGGCTGTATTTGAAAAGCAGATTAGAAATTCCTGTAATAATTAAACAGAATTAACCTATGACCCAACAATTCTACTTCTCAGTATGTATCTAGGAAAAAATATGTCCCAGGACAGTGTGGAATTGGCAATGTCCCAGGAGTGCCACCTCTTGTAAATGTCACTAGAAAGCAGAGGTTTAAGAAGACAAGAGATCAATTGATTGGAAACTCAGTGAAAGTTTTGATACACAAGGCCCCCAGTGCATCAACAGCTGTGGGGCTATTGGAGAGAAAATTACCAAGGCAGGATGTGGTGGAAACAAAAGTGAGGTTCAAAAGCTAAGGGTTGACACAGAAGGCCCACCTCTGCCTTTTGGCATTGTTCTTGAGCAAAGATGGAAACATTCCATGTCCTCTCTCAAATGGAAGGCTCTATACAAGCTAGGTTTCGGCATGCACATGTGCAAATAAGAGCTCACCAAACATAGCTCACAGCTACTGTCCTATAGCTGTTCTATGCAAAATCCCTGTGAAGCAAATATTTTCTCCATGAAATGATCACGTCTTAAACATATGTATTTTATAATGGTCTGTTTATTCCTCTGGCTAAGAAATCCAAAGGTACTTTGCAGTTGACATACCTTTCTGTTATTAAAAATTTACTGTTCCACTGCTTTCCAAAGGCAATTGATAAACTTCTTTCATTTGTGTCTAATTATTTTCCTTTTTGTGATACGAAATTAATAATACAGATACATATATATTCATTTTGTGGAAAAGAAGAAAGAGAATGCAGAGCACATAGATTCACCTCGTTGGCATAGAATAAGACTTTGCATGGTACCATACATAAATGAACATATTAGGCACACATAGTGCTTTGTAGCTTGCAATTTTTTGCTTTACAATAAACTACCAGATGATTATCCTTTTGTGTAAATGAACAAAACGTCGTATTAAATCAGTGGGGTGAAATTGAAAGATGAGATATGGACAACGTTAGGTGTGTAGATGACGGTAACCAAACTGAAGTATTAAAGTGAAATAATAACAAGTGTTTATAAAGAAAAATGGAAACAGAAAACAAGTGGAAATATTAATAACAGAAAATAATTTCTGAAGCTACTGCTTCAAAAGGGACGGTCCCGAGAATGGGTATGGTTAGCATGCAGAGCCCTGAATTTTTTCCTCAAACTTCTTATTTCTTCCAAGCACCTTTCCATCTCATCTTCCTCCCCTGTCATTTCTTCGCCTTTAAAATGCCTATAGTCTATGTCTTCTTTAAATTCTTCAAGAGACTGAAGCAGCCTCTGTCTGAAATTCCCTTCCATCCGCCGGGATTCAAATGCTCCATGGGGATGTTCAGCTTCCATCTTTGGCTCGCTGCTCTTGGGCTTTCCTTCTTTTTCGTCGCAGGGCTTCTGCATGATGTTGTCGTTCCCTGCTTAACTCCGGGGAGAAAATGCAGAGACAAATTGCTTTCTTACTTTGGAATCCGTTTCTTAGAATCAAGCCATTAGTCCATTTTCCCCCACCTGACTGATCCACAGTTCCAGCCTTCAGAAACTCAAAATATCTCAGCTTCTCTTTCAACTTCCTGTCCAATCTCCTTTTTCTCTTCCCCACCCCTCAAGCCCAAACCCACTCTTTTGCCAACAGATAAATTGAACGCCCCCCCTCCAAAGAGCATCGAAGGTGCAAATTTTACCCAGCATTGTTCCTTCACAACTCCCACCCTCGGAACCCCAGTCTAAGGGACTCCCACGCACTAACCTGTACAGATCCAAGGTAGTTTTTCTAGTCAGGTGGTATCTGTGAGCACAGATTACTAGACCTACAAACAGAAACAAGGGATCAGAGATAAGAATATTGAGGCCAGACACATGGTATCCTTATCTGGAACCCGGGGTTCTCATCACTGCAGTGGTTTCGAGTATTCTACTGCCTCGTTCTTTTCCTATACCTATCCATCCTTCTGGAATTTTGTGCCTGTTTGCCGTTCCTCACTCTCTGGGCTGGCCCTCGTAAGACTCAGCATCTCCCCCACCCCTTTTTGACTCCACCATTGCAGGTTATCATTGATTGAGGTCAACTATTTTTTAACTTATCTCAATTTTTCTCGTCTCCATCCCATGATTTCAGTCTCTCTCCATCCATGAAACTCACATTTCAGGGCTACCATGTTCTCTGATGAATTGGGGAAAGACAAAGAAGAGGGCAAAGTTTTCTAGGACAAGACAGGCCCCATCACCAAATCTCTAGGTGTTTCTCAACCCTTCCTCATGGTTCCTGGTTCATCGTCAAATATACAGTTATTTGACCAGCAACCTGGCTCAGTGGGTAAAGGCACTTGGTACGTAGCCTGAAAACCTTACTTTAACCTCCGAGTCTATATGGTAAAAGAAGAGAATCGACGCCTGCATATTGCCCTCTGACCTACACACATATTTAGTGGAATGTGTACTCACAAACATGCACGCAAAGAGATAAATTAATAAAAAATGATCACATATGTAATTATCTAGCTCTCAATTAGAGATAATGAGGAAATAAATCTAGATGGACTCCCATCTTGTTCAGCCACTATCACTCCAAGGGGTCCTGGTGCTTTCTGCACACCAGTCTACTGGGGTTTAAGGAATTTACCTTCTCTTCTTCTTGGTCACAAGTCTTCAGGGCAGTAAAGAGCTCATACCCAGAGGAGAAAGAAACCTGGATATATAACGACTTGGGCTCACGTCAGCTTCTAATCACGTGAGGATTATGTCATGTTCCAACTCTGGTCCCTACTTTCCCCTCCCACCAGCAGTGCTGCAGAAGAAGACCTGTCTATTAACCTCCCACCCCCACCGCATCAGGTCCTGTCACTCATTTTTGCCTTTGCTAATTTCAGAGGTCAAAAGTGGCCCCTTCTTATGGTTGGAATGTGCCTTTCTCTGATTACCAGGGAGGGGCTGCATCTTCCCATGGTTATATTAACCATCATTCCCTTTTAGGGGTTGTGTTAAGAAAGAGGATTACTTGTCCTTGTCTTGATTGCAAGAACAGGTAAGTAGCAGTCTTGTCTCTCCTCACACTTCCCTCAGAAATGAATAAATATCATTTTCCTTACAGGCTACTCTTTGAAAGCAAATTGGAGTATATGAGATAAATTAGGAAGTGAGGCAATAGTTGGGTTTATGACATTTTTACTTTTTTTCCCTAGATATCTTCCTCATTTTCAACTTTCTATAAACACAAGTCTCATAATTTGAAATATGGTGAAGATATGCATATTTGGAAAAAAAGATTAAAAATAGGAAGATAAAGAGACCCAAGCACCTGTTCCAGCTAATGAAGTCAGAATATAAATATAGACCTTCCAGGCGGACACATTTTTAGAAGTTCAAAATGTACAGAGCAGTTGAAGCATGCCCTTTCCAGGAGCAGATGAAGTCCTTGGGTCACACGGATAGCTAAGGCTATATAATCCCACCGCATTCTGTGCTTAGATATGCAGATCTCAAAAGTCAGTCACAAATGTCTACTGGTTTGATTTCATGTTTTCACAGACCATGCCATGCCATATTCTTTTACTCCCTTGAATGTTGTGCCCTGAATATCCCCACTTTAATTTTTTTTTACCCTCCATCAGAACCTTTTTCATTTGTTGGTTTGATTGTTTGTGTCTTTCTCTAAACCTTTCTGACGTGCTTATGTTTTCTTAGACTTTATGCACCCATACTGAGGAAATCAGTCACAGAAACTACCACTTGCAATACAAAACATTTCTTCCTAAGGATTTTAGTAGTTATATGAATAGATTTATCTGAAAATCAACCTATGCTTTATTAAAAAAAAAACCCTATGCTAAGTTCTTCGGTCTTATTAGGACGTCTGTAGTTCATTGTGAACGTAACCTTGATGTAAACAATTCCAGAGAAAAAGTTAAGTGAGCAGAAGAAGAGATCTTTTAAAAAGTAGAGCCTTGTTGCACCCATTTTTAAGGAATGACTAGCTTTAAAAGAGAAAAGAGCTACTGACCAGCCAAGAAGAAATGAGGCTTACAGTCCAAAAGCTCACTAGAAACTAAGTCCAACTAACGCGTGTGTAATTTAAGAAGTGAATCTTCTTGTAATTGAATGCTAATACGACATTGGCATTATCAACACATTCGTTTTCGTCTTGTAAGAGACCTTGAGGTGAAACCATCCAACCTAAACTGTTGCTGGCCCACAGAAATTAAGATGATAAAGGTATGTGTATGGATAGTTTGTAATTCAGAAATAGATGAAGTAATAATTACTCGTCTCATTACTGTGACAAACTATGGAACAAAAGCAACTTAATGAGGATTTCTTTTTCTTTCTTTCTTTTTTGACAGGGTCATGGCTGCATTGCATTCATAATGAGGAGGAAGAGAGAGACAAATGCCTTCATCCAGTTAGTTTTCTCGGATACAGTGCAGGATCCAACCCCAGGGAATTGTACTATCCACCGGTAAGGTGGATCTTTCCACCTTAATTAACTTAATCTATGTATGTCCTCACAGGCATGCCCAAAAGCTTGTCTCCTAGGTGATTCTAGATCATGTCAAACTGACAATATTAACTGTCACAGGTAACTAAACATATATAGTGAGTCAATAAGCAAGTACAAACTGCTGATTAAGATGGCCATTAAGGTGAAGCCAGACATGAAAGTGTACTTGCAATGTAATTCTACTTACACAGCGTTCTTCATCTGAAAACTCTGCCTATAGCGACAGGAGTTGGAATACTAGCCTCCTGGAATAAAGGACACCCGGAGTACCGACTGCAAAGCAGTGTGGCATTCTGGGGGTAATACTAACATATGCAAAAATTTGATTTCGTGAGGGTATGTTTGTTAACTGTTATTACTTATTTGCTTTTTGAACTGTTATTTACATACAAGAAATCATACACACATGAAAAAGGCATTTCAAGTGAGTAATGACAAACACATGCCCTCATGCAATCATGCTTCTTATATGAAAGATTACCTTGGCCAAGAAAGTCACACTCCTTTGCAGGCAGTCCCAGAGCGGTGACTACACATGAGGCGCTTCATGCCTGTGAAAAGCCAGGGAACTACTTTAGACAGTTAAAGGCTAGATAGAATATTCTTGGTCGTCTTAGCTCTCCTGCACTTTTATCTTAGATGGGTTTTATCTGTGGACTGAGGGGAAATCGTAATGAAATATTGAATGAGTGTATGCATACTTGTGTGCCTACTTATATTTATATACATATAGAACTTTAATATATGTCAACAAATGTATACATATGTGCACACACACATATATATTTACATATGCACTTTTGAAATCAAGACACACGTAGACATTAAGCTACAGGGCTTTAGGTAGTGACTATTAGAAAGATTTTGCCCTTTGTCAAGATGATGCTATTCAGTGTTTATAGGTCTCCAGGGACCACATTTAACTTTGAATTCTCTGCTAATACTGACAGTCATCTTTCAGTGAGATCTTGTGCTGTTGACATCAATTAACACAGTCTGCCTGGTTAATTTTTGTTGTCACCCTGCTTCTGTGCCTTGTCTGATTCTCATGCCTTCCATAATCAGTATGCCTTATGTTCACTCTGACAGCTGCATCTGGCACTTTCCCAGTTTGTGTCCTTATCTTCCATGTGAACTGTTAGGGCAGATGATTCTCTAGTGTTCTTTCTTCTCTTTTCTCTCTTTCACCTCCACAGTTATCTGTGTAAGAAGTGCAAGGTCACTTATCTGGGTTGTGCTGTGCATAAGAGTCAGCTCAGGATTTAAAACGCATCCGTCCTGCTCTGCCGTTTACATTCTTTCCCAACTTCTCCATCCAACTGCCATCCTTTTGTACATGACAAGTTAGCAGTTATTCTTTGACTTCTCCTGATAGCCAGTACTAACTTCTGAAAGGCAAGTTCTACACTGCTGGAAAATTTGCTCTCCTGGATGGTGGTTTAGAGAAAAGTTGAAAGAACGAGCTGGCTGGCTGTTTGGATCAGTGGGTTACAGAAAAAGGCAATAGCTAGGTTGGCCCCAAATAGAAAATGCCTTAAGAAATGTGTGGACCAACATCACAAAGGGTAGGCAGGACTTAAAATTAGGATGAGATGTATGAAAGAGACCTGTCAAAGAAACCTGACACCGAGAACCTTACAATTAGTTATTTTGTAGGTAGATGTCCCCTTACTCCATCTTTATGGGTGTTTATTGGGATGTTTGAAAGTGCTTGTGTGCAAACACTTTATGACACCAACCTGGGCAAATCACTTCTGCAGTCCCCTACTGGAGTTTTGATTTGTTGGAGACAGGATCATATGTAGCCAAGGCTGACCTCACACTTCCTTTGTAGCAAAGACTAGCCTTAAAATCCTGATTCTTCTGCCTCGATCATCCATGTATTGAGATTACAGGCAAATGCCACCAAGCTAAGCAATCATTTTAAGGATTTTTCCCACTTATTTCCAAGTTACTCTGTCAAAGTTCATCAACATTTCTGTAAAATTGTATGTTTAAATGTTAATCCACCACTGAGCAATACATATATTACTAGCTATTCGTCCTAAAGAAAAAAATAAAAATTATGCTGTGGAAGTAGTCCAATAAATAAAATGCACCTAGCATGGGCAATGGCCTGAGTTTCTTCCTTAGCATTACATAAAGTCTGACATGGTGGAACATGCCTGTAATCTTGGAGCATGCTCAGTAGTTAGAGGAAGGAAGACCAGAAGATAGGAAATTCATGATCATTCTCAGCTATATAGAGAGATGAAGACCAACCTGGTATACTTAATACTTGGTCTCAAAAAAATCAAAATTACATAAGTTAAACTATAACAGACTTATTCATTAAATATTGGGTGTTCAGATTTACTGATACTCACCTGGTCAATATTAAGCACAAATGGAGATGACTTTGTGTTTTGGATTATATTTATTTGTGCATGGATGTATTGTATATTATTAACCTTGCCAGAGTTCAGGAATTGCTCAATTTAGCAAGACTGCTAATTGTCCCCAGTGATAATTTCCCCTGTATTTCTTTTTTTTAATTTATTATATTTTATTCATTTTTTATCCTGATTGTTATCCCCTCTCTGGGATCTTCTCAATCCCACCCTCCCTCCCTCTTCTGCCCTATTCCCCTCCCCTAGACATCTGACAGAGGAGCCCTCCTCCTCCACAGTCTGTCCCCGGTATTTTTAACCTAATAGGACTTCACTAAATTCTTCTCTCCAGAATACTTTCTATTGCTTTGTAGAAAAATTATAATAAAGGTAATAATTTATATGAGCCAATTAATCTGTACTTGGGTATATTACATTATGTTTTTCTTAAA
This sequence comes from Acomys minous, assembly GCF_964271855.1. Lineage (NCBI taxonomy): Eukaryota > Metazoa > Chordata > Mammalia > Rodentia > Muridae > Acomys > Acomys minous. Next base: position 48,788,501 of record NC_140488.1, read on the forward strand.
CTTGTATTACTAAAATGTGTGTGTGTGTGTGTGTGTGTGTGTGTGTGTGTGTGTGTAAGAAAGAGTTACATGTAACCCATGATGGTCTTAAATTCACTATGTAGCCAAAAACATGGATGAACACTTGATACTCCGGCTTCTATTTCCTGAGTGCTGGGGTTCTAAGTGTGTGCAACTAGTCAGTTTTATATGGTGTTGGAGATTGAACCCACAGCTTTGTGCACACAAGGCAAGCACCTTACCAAATGAGCTGTATTCCCAGACCCTGAAATGTATATTTGCATCCACAAATCTTTCCAGATATTTACATATTTTCTGTATAATAAGATGTAAACAATGAAGTAACTATATCAAATAACTTGAACATTTGTAAGAATTTAGAAATTTGCCATTAAATTGCCCTGAAAAAAAGGTACAAGATTGTATCTTTTTTATAGCTTGATATATTTTTTAAAGAAATCAGCCTGGAGTTAAGTGAGATGGCCCAATGGGTAAAAAGAAACTTGCTGCTAAGTTTGATAACCTGAGGTTGATATCCTGGACTTTTGATATCCTGAACCTACCTGTGTGGTAGGATGAGAGAACTGGCTCCCAAAGCTGTTCTCTGTCTCTGTCTCTGTCTCTGTCTCTGTCTCTGTCTCTGTCTCTGTCTCTCTCTCTCTCTCTTTCTCTCTCTCTGTATGTATGAGTGTAAATCCTACCAGACTTCAGAAAATGGTGTCAGATCCCCTGAAGCTGGAGTTACAAGTGGCTGTAAGTTACCTAATTTAAAAGAGAGAGAGAGAGAGAGAGAGAGAGAGAGAGAGAGAGAGAGAGAGAGAGAGAGAGAGAGAGAGAGAGAGAGGAGTCACTTATACACTCACTCACACACAAATAAATAAAGCAAAACAACCAGAATGAGTACACTACAACAGGGTAGGCAGTAACAAGAGTTTTCACTATACGTCTTCATTTGAGTCTCGGAAGTTTTTTATACATCTTCTGGCTACAGATACATGCATTTGCACTATGAATATCTTCTACTTGCTTCAAACTTGGCTGTTTCTCTTTGTTTCTTTGACTGTTTGCTGAGTCAAGATTTTACTATATTTTCCAGGTTGTTCTCAAACTTAAGGACTCAAGAGATCAATTCCTCAAGTAGCAAACATTGTGTGTGCTAACCACTATACTACCATAGTTGAGTTTTCCAATGTTCTTTTTAATATTTTGAATTTTTGTGTGTGTTATGTAAGTATATTCATAGGTGTGCACATGTGTGTGGGGGGGTGCACATGCTCAAGTGTATACGCGGAGATCTGAAGTGGATGTGGAGGGTCTTCGTCAATATGTCTCTCCACCTTCATTTTCAAGGTAAAATGTATTTAATGAACCTGGAACATGTTGGTTTGGCCATCAAGTCCAAGACATCATACTGTCTTCATCTCCCCCCAATGCTTGGATTACAAGGCCATATTACCCAGCTGACTTCTTCCATGACTGATAAGGATTCAAGCTCAGATTTAGCTTTCCCAACTGAGTGATCCCCTTAACTCTTCTACTTCAGTTTATAAACTATGTCTTTTAAAAGGAAATGTTTTAAATTTGATAACTCCAATTACTTGCTGGGTTTTTTTTTTTTTTGTCTTCATGATTTGTTGTGTTCCACCTAAGGACTCTTTGTTTCCTAAGATTGTAGTGTGTTTATGTTTTATTTCGAAAGTTTTATCATTTGAGTTTTTACCTGGGGCCTATGGTCTGCGTTGAACTAATTTGTGTAAAGTAAAAGTAAGAGGAAAGTTTCCTTTGACTCCGGGACACGTTTCCATTCGTTTCAGGAGCATTTGTTGAAGAGTATACTTGGCCTGATGGATTATCTTGATACCTTTGTAACTGGAACAATGCTTTATTAATAACCCAATAGTACCATACTCCTTCACTAAGACAACTTAAACCTTGAAATCATGGTATCAACCCTCCAGGTGTTTCCCCTCAAAACCCGTTTATTATTTTCTAAGTCATTGGTTTTCCTACATGTATTTTAGATGTAAGTTTGTCAATTTATAAAAGAATGGGTGCTGGGGTTTGGGGTCTGATTAAACTAAATGTGTATATTAATTTGGGCTCTTGAATTTCAGGAAAAAATATTACCATTAGACATGTTTACATTTTTTGGTCTTTAGCTGCTTTCATCATTGTTTTAGTTTTAGTATACAGCTTATGTCTAAATATTTCACATTTATTCAGGAGGTGGTGGTGCAAGTCATTAGTCCCAGCACCTGGGAAGCAGAGGAATGTGGATCTCTGAGTTCAAGGCCAGCCTGGTCTACAGAGCGAGTTTCAGGATGGCCAGAGCTGCCCAAAGTAACCCTGTCTTGAAAACCAAACACACACACACACACAGACACACACACACACACAGACACACACACACACACCATGCACATTAAAAGCTCATAAAGTATATAAGTGATACTTCTGTGTTTCGCTTTTCAGTTGTTCATCACTAACATATGAAATAAAAGTGTAGTTTGTATCTTAACCATGTAACTGAAACCCTCCTACACTGAATCCCTAGTCCTCTGGAGGATTGATTTTTCCCTGTCCTCCACTCCCAGGATGCCCCTCCTTCCCCCTGCTGTCCTCTCAGCTACCAAAACTTGTCCTAAAATAGATTTACTGTATATAACCTAAGACTATTTAAGACATGCTCATTGACTTGCAAATACATATGAACCATTTGAAGCAGAAATTTCTGAAAGAGATACGTTCATTTCTTTTCATTCTGAAAATCTGACAAGGTTTTGTAGCACGGCATATTCCGGTTCACCTCATGAAGATGCCTCGCATGTCTAGGGGCCCCTCACAAGGGGAGCCATCAGCTGCCCTGTCCATTTCCAAGGTCCAAAAACAGCAGCTGCTGCCTAGCGAGTCTATATTTATATAATGCCTTAGCAGAAGAGACAGATGGTTGGGTTTTTTTTTCTTGTCCAAATTTAATCCTGCTTTTCAAATCAGTCTATGATATTTTTTAAATGAGACAGGATCTCCCCAGCATAGGCCAGTGTTAAACTAGAGATCCTCCTGCCTCAGTTATCCAAGTGCTGGATTTTTACAAGCAAGAGATACCATTGCTTCCGCCTTTTTTGTTTGTTTGTTTGTTTAAAATGTTGATACAAATGTATTTACACCACTGTTCCCTTCCCAAGTCCCTTCTCTCTAAAGTGTCCCATGCTCCATCCACTCTCCTCTTCCCCATTATTATCATTGCATATAAAAGATGTATGCTTTTCCTTTATCACCAAAAGAACAAGACAGAAATACATTAAGGATTTAAAAAATCAGACAGGCTATGGTGGCGCACGCCTTTAATCTTAGCACTCTGGAGACAGAGGCAGACAGATCACCAGGTTCAAGGCCAGCCTGGTCTACAGAGAGAGTTCAACGATACCCAGGGCTACACACAGAGAAACCCTGCTTCGAAAAACAAAACGGGGCTGAGGACAGGGGTGGGGGGTGGGGGGTGGGGGGGGTGGGGAGATGGAGGGAGAGAGGAGGGGACAGAAACAGAAACAGAAGAAGGAAAAATTTAAATCTGCACAAGCCCCTTTCTTGACTAACTTCTTTCACTAATCTAGTGAAGGAAAAATGAAGAGCTTTGATAAGTGAGGGGACAAGTGAAGGAAAGAGGGGCATCCTAAAAAATGAGAGGAAAAATCAATCCCCCAGAGAACTGGGAATGGCGAGCAGCCCAAAGAGAACAGCCCTTCTCTGTCAGGCCATGAAATGCCCTAGGGCTCAGAGTGACAGGGCCCAGGCTGGGGATGGTGAGGGGACCTGGAGGTGAGGAGAGGGCCTGGACTTTGCACAGCACGAAGACACCCAGGGCAGGAGGAGGGGCTGGGGCCGGGCCGGGGGCGGAGCTTTGGCTGGTGACGTGTCCACGTGACTAGCCCACGCAGGCTCACGCCCCTCTCTGGGTCCCTGGACCTGCCCTGGCTCGCTCACTCCCTCCATCCCGCGGTCGATAGCAGAAGCACCTGTTCCTGGCGGCGCAGCTCCGGGGAGGTGCAGAGCGCGGACAGCTAGGAAAGCAGGAGCAGAAGAAGCGCAGCAGGTGTGGGGGGCCGCGGCCCGCACCTGCGGAGCCCGTCCTCGTCGTCGTCGTTGTCGGGGTCCAGGGGTCCGGGGATCCAGGGGTCCCCAGCCTGGCCGTTGCCGTGCAGGCTGAGGCCGCAGGTGGTCGTCCCTGTGTGCGCTGCAGCGCCACTGGACAGGGGGCCGGGCCCAGGCAGAGACCCTCAGAGAGAAGGAGCATGCGCCCCGCGACAGCTTCCCACAGACCCTGGCGCCCCTGCTTCCCGGGTGCCCAGGGGTGGTCAGTCGGTGGGGCGGGGCAGGGGCGGCTGAGGCGGCGGGAAGAGCCTGCGCGGGGTGGGGAGGGGGGCGGGTGAGTCGGGGTGCCGGAGGGGGCCCGCCCAGGGCAGCGGCACGGGGGTCCTCCCTTCCACCCACACTTCTGGCTTGTTCACAGGTCTGAGGAGCCCAGCTTCGCGGAGCGCCTGGTGGTGAGCATCGCTTGGAGGAGAAGGCGGCAAAGATAGGCCCAGGTGGGTGCTGGGGCAGGGCTGGGCAAGGGGACATGTGAGAAGCTGGCTCTGCTGTCCCAGAGCCCAACTTGCCTCCCTCCACCCCATCCTTCTTTCCTCTCCTATTCTTCCATTTTGGTGACGCAGATGCCTTGGAGATGGATTCGCAGGTAAAACGCTGGGGTTGGGGGAGAGGTGGGCTGGACCTCTAGAGTGCCTTTCGGCCTCTCAGGTGGGCAAATGAATTTTGAAAGGTGCAAAGTACAGACTCTGTCTTGTTGTTGACCAGTCCACCAAGAAATTGTTTCCTTTTCTTATCGTCCAGGAGAAATGGAGTCCAAAGATCAAGGAGTCAAAAACCTCAACATGGAAAATGACCACCAGGAAAAGGAGGAGAAAGCAGAAAAGCCACAAGACGCTAACAAAAGGGAGGCACCTGTGGCCGGGCCTTCCGAAGCTGTGGAAAGCAGTGTGCCTAGAGGGAGTCGCAGGCGGTTCCGCGTTAGGCAGCCCATCTCCCACTATAGATGGGACCTGGTGCATAGGGTTGGAGAGCCCCAGGCAAGGATGAGAGATGAGAACGCAGAAAGGCTTGGGGAGGATGTGAGAAGGCAGCTCATGGAGAAGTTAAGGGGAAGGCAGCTGAGCCATAGTTTGCGGGCGGTTAGCACTGACCCTCCTCACCATGACCATCACGATGAGTTTTGCCTTATGCCCTAGAGTTCTGAGGTTTTCTCTGGAGATGATATGGGGACCCCTGACTCCAAAACTTAAATTTTGTGATGTACTACTGTAAAAATTTTGAGATTACTTCTTTTATGTGGATCTCTTCCTGCTCTAATTGAAACGTGTTTTTTCACTCAGCCTGTAATTCTTTCGTTAGCGGAATTTATCAATTGCATGCAAAGATGCACATTACATATTGTGAAGCTAATAAAGCAGATTTAAAAGGCAATCTTTGAACTTTTACTTAATCCTTTGTTGTTGTTGTTGTTGGTGGTGGTTTGTTTTTGTCTGGTTTTGGTTTTCAAGACAGGGTTTCTCTGTATATCCCTGGTTGTCCTGGACTCACCTTGTAGACCAGGCTGGCCTTGAACTCACAGAGATATGCCTGCCTCTGCCTTCTGAGGGCTGGGATTACAGGTGTGTAAGAAAACAGTTTTAGCTGGGTGTAGTGGCTCACGCCTGTAATCCCAGCACTCTAGAAGCAGAGGCAGGTGGATCTCCGTGAGTTTGAGGCCAGCCCATTCCACAAAGTGAGTCCAGGACAACCAGGGGTATTACGCAGAGAAACCCTGTCTTGGGAAAACAAAAGCAAGAACAAAACAAAGCCAAAAAGGAAAAGTCTTTTATGTACATTGGTGTTTTGCCTGCATGTATGTCTATATGAGGGTGTGGGATCCCCTGAAACAGGAGTTACAGACAATTATGAGCTTCCGGGTCCTCCAGAAGAGCAGCCAATCCTCCTAACTGCTGAACCATCTCTCCAGCCCTTCCCTGGCTGGCTGCTGTGGGCCGGTGGGCCATGGCGAAAGAGGATGCTCTCAGTCCTGATGAGACTTGATGTGCTGGGGTAAAGGGTGAGGTGGGGCTCCCCTTCTTATAGTAGTAGGGGAGGGGGTATAGGGGAAACAGGGAGGGAGGGGGCTATGACCGGGATGCAAAGTGAATAATTAATATAAAAAGAAGAACACGATCACAGAAGTGGAACTGAGACCAATTTTCTTTATATTTCTTAATTTTTCAAAACTGGACACATAATACTTAATGAAGAATTTGGTGCCTTAGCTCTTAAGAGCACTGGCTGTTCTTCTGGAGGATTCAGCTCTAATTCCCAGCATGCAACAGGTGGCTCCCAACCATCTGCAACTCCAGTGCCAGGTACTCTGATGACTTCTGGGCACAAAGCATATGTGTCACAGGTGCACAGACATACATGCAGCCAAATAAGTAAAATAAGTCTTAAAGAATTAAAATAAAAATATTTGTAACTGTGTAGTGGTGGTGCATGCCTCTAATCCCAGCACTCTGGGGGGCAGAGGCAGGCGGATCACTGTGAGTTAGAGGCCAGCCTGGTCTACAAAGTGAGTTCAGGATAGCCAGGGCTACACAGAGAAACCCTGTCTCAAAAACCCAATACATATATTTAAATAACTTTATACAAACAGTGTGAGGGGGCTGGAGAGATGGCTCAGCTCGTCCAGAGGTCATGAATTCAATTCCCAGCAACCATAAGGTGGCTCACAACCATCTATAATGTGATCTGATGCCCTCCTCTGGCCTGCAGATGTGCAGGCAGAGCTGTGCAGGCAGAGCACTGTGTACTTAATAAATAAATAAATAAATAAATAAATAAATAAATATTTTTTTAAAAACAGTGTGAGAACTTTCCATGCTTGTGACAGTCTCAGATCTAGTTTATTCTCTGGCATCTGTTACTGAGACATAAAATCAGATAAGTATTTAATAACTATCCTTACGTTTATAGGTAAGGTAAAAATAAGTCGCTTCGGGGCTGCTGTAGGATGTAAATGAGCTAATTTGTAAGCTTTTTCTGAGTTTTCATTCTCTTGGCATCTGGGTAACCTAAAACCCTGAAATTTTTTCAGTTATTAGGGGGTGTTTGTACAGACAAGGTCTTTACTGATAGGTCCCGTGGGACAAAGAATAGGTGCATACTGCTTTACTGTGCCCTATCCTCATCCTTCCCTCTAGAAAGTTCTATGTACTAGACGACAGTTCCTACACCAGACCCATACAGATAGCATACATTCACAAACTAAGAGATTCTTAACTGATTTCTCTGGAACACCCATGGTATTGAATCCTGTGCTCCGTGTGTAGCTAGATTCCTTTTTGTTTATCTTTTTGGTAGAAAAAAAAAACCCACACATTTATCTGGGGCAATTATCTCTCAGGCTGACCAGAGTGCAGAAGACGAATGAGGCAACAGTTTACTGAATCTGAAGCAACAGTTTGCATTAACCTGAAACCAAGGAATGTACAGAATTTTGTTTTTCTATACTATACTGAGTTGAGCATCAGAAAATCATGTCAGTGTCTCAGGGTTTTGGTTACATGAAAGAGTACATTTTCTTTATGAGGATTGATTTTGTTTTGTGGTACTAAGTGGTGAACGCACAGCCTTGTGCAGACGGGCACACCAATGTTTTGCAAAAATAAACGTAACATTTAAGATTCTGGAACAGGTTAGTACATAAGTCATGGAGAAACCTGGCTGGCCCACTGTTCATTTGGGAGGCTGTAGGAATGGTTGAAAAAAATATTTTGGAACACCGAATGCTAATTCACTTACACATTGTTTGTGGCTGCTTTTATATTACAGTGGCAATATTGAATAGCTATAAAATAGAATGATTGTCTCCTTCTGCCTTAGACTGTAACATGAGAGGAAGTTAACAGGTAAAAACACCCATCATGAAAGGGAACAAACTGCAGTATGAATGATATTGCTTAATTCCAAAGTACCCTGGCCTCTCACAGGCACTTGAAATATAAGACTAATTCGTGAAGACAGCAGTTAATATAAAGAAAATGTCTAAGAGTTTGGATGCATTTTCCTAAGTATCACTTCTGTACCTAATGTGCTGAGCTTCTTTTTCTCCATTCTTTAAAAAGAAAATAATAGGCAATGAAATTCCAGCAAGGTATATATAGTAAGATTATGGATGTTCACAAAGGAAAAAAAAATGTTCAAAAAGAGGCTTGACCCTGCTCCAGTAACATATAGATCACTATTATTGTGATTTTTGTCATATAACATTTTAACTGGATCAGTTCTTTTTTTAAAATTTTTATTAATTTATTCATATTACATCTCAGTGGTTAGCCCATCCCTTGTATCCTCCCATTCCTCCCTTCCTCCCACTTCCCCCCTACTCCCCTCCCCTATGACTGTGACTGAGGGGGACCTCCTCCCCCTGTATATGCTCATAGGGTATCAAGTCTCTCCTTGGTGACCTATTGCTGGATCAGTTCTTTATTTCTAATTTCTACAATGCAACTGAAAGAATTATTTAATTATAAGGACATCCATATTTGAAGTTTTTAGTCTGATATGGTTTGAAGGAATATCGTGGATATTTTGGGTTTTAAGACAGGGTCTCTTTCTGCATGCCAGCCTATAGAAATTATTGTGTATCCCTGATAGGAACTCATAATGATCCTTCTATCTCAGCCTCCCAAGGCCTACAATTGCAGGTATGAGCAACCGTATTTGGCTGAAAGCATCATCTAATGGCAAAAAAAGAGGCTTTATATATTGTATGAGTGAATTGTGCCATTGAAGCTTAGCCTATCATAGGCATCTAGTAAATACTTATGAAATATATGAAAATGATAAAAATATAAATTTAGTGGTACTCAGCAAACAATCAATATACATTATAGATGCTTGCATATTTCTAAAAACTTAACAGAACCAAAGTAATGCTGAAAATCACTAATTTTTAATAAAATTATTTTCTTAATATTTGCAGATCTCTGAGGAAAATTTAAAAATGAATAAAAGGTGAGTGTGTAACCACAGAAAGTGTTGTAAAAATGAACTTCCTAGTTTACAGCCAAGAATGGACATAGACAATCTAAAAATACACTCTGGATACAAGTGAAATAAAGCTTTCATCATTAACTATCATTTAAACACCAATGAAAATGGAGTAACAGGGGCTGGAGAGATGGCTCAGAGAGAGGTTAAGAGCATTGTCTGCTCTTCCAGAGGTTCTGAGTTCAATTCCCAGCAACCACGTGGTGGCTCACAACCATCTGTAATAGGATCTGGTGCCCTCTTCTGGGAGGCAGGCACACATGCAGGAAGAACACTGTATACACAATAAGTAAATAAATCTTCAATAAAAAAGAAAGAAAGAAAGAAAAAGAAAATGGAGTAGCAAAGACTAGGTTTATCTCCTAACTGAAATCTAAAATCTGAGCAAAATTCATGAAATGATAATGTTTGGAAATTTAACAGCAGACAGTGGAGAGCAAAGTAATTTGAGAAGGGAAGTATACAAGCCTTGTGACTATCTACAATTCATGACATATAACAGGTTTTATAACATGTTAGTAAAATATATGTCAATTATAAAACAAATACCAGAAGATAATGGACATACATACTTTTGATATTTCATTCTGTATTCAAAAGTTAGTTCTGGGGCTGGAGAGATGGCTCAGAGGTTAAGAGCACTGTCTCCTCTTCAAGAGGGCCTGAGTTCAATTCCCAGGGTGGTTCACAACCATCTGTAATGAGATCTGGTGCCCTTTTCTGGTCTGCAGGTGAACATGCAGATAGAGCACTCATCTATATTTTTTAAAAGTTAGTTCTGGTATATACTACAGTCCTTAAAAGAATCATTAAAATTATAGCTAAGCAAATAGCGATTTAACTCTACATAAACTCAATAATCCAAAAGCTGTGCAAAGAAAAGGAGAATGAAGGAAAAAATGAAGCAAATGGAAACAAGATGGTAGGTTTAAACCCAAACATACCAGTTATCACATTAACACATGGTTGAAACACCTTAATTATAGAGATTGAGATAATACAATTGTATATTGCCTATAAGAATCTTATTTTAAGTCTAAAAATAAAAATGGATTATAATAATAGAAACTAGACAATTTTGTGTTAATCTAAGCAAAATTAAAATTACTATATTGATATGAGGCACGATAAATTACAAAGCAGAAGACCGGGGACAAATTAAGTCATTACAGAATTTGAAGTGGTAGATTTTCACATATTTCAAAATACATGAAGCAAAAATTCATAGCTCAACAAAAAATAAGCAAATCCCCAATGAAAGTCAGAAATGAAACTGTCTCTAACATATTAAGAGAATAAGCAAACAGAAAACAGACTTGACACAGCAGGGCTCAGTAGCGCACCCCTATAATCCCAGCACTCAGGAGGCAGAGGCAGGCAGATCTCTGTGAGTTCGAGGCCAGCCTGGTCTACAAAGTGAGCCTACGACAGCCAAGGCTACACAGAGAAACCTTGTCTCGAAAAATCAGAAAGAAAGAAAGAAAGAAGCAAAGAAAGAAAGCAGACTTAGAGAACAGCACAAACCAATTCACTCTTTTTGGTAGTTATGTAACTTCCCACAACCAACAGCAGAATGTGCACAGGATTTACATGTGCATGGCGCATTCACCAATAGAGTCCATACTCACTGTCAGTCTTAGTAATGTTTACAGGATTCAAACGATATTTGAGATTGTGTTCTTAGAGCACAATGAAACTAAATGAGAAATCACAATACATCCCTGGAAAATGCCAAAATCTTAAAAATAGGAACAATTAACATACGTATAAGCAACTCATGGCCCAAAGTAAAAACCAAAATGGAAATTAGATCATTTGCATAGTTCATGGGTAGACATTTGCATAGCATGCCTGAGGTTCTGGGATCAATCCAAAAGCAGGAAAAAAAATATTTCAAAACAGGCATATAATTTTCAAATTGTATTTTTATTGAGAATTTCATATACTCGTGTACTGTACTACATTTTCATCGTTCTCCATTTCTTTCCTCTTTCCAACTCCTCCCGTGTCTCCCCACTATGACACACTCTCAAGTTGATGGCCTCTTATTCTTTATTTTTACACACATACACACACATTTATAAATACAATCTACTGAGTCCCTTCAATGTTACCAATGTGTATATGTTTAGATCTGACTACTTGGGATTGACTAGTCCATAATGGGAATGTCCCTGTAGTTCTTTATCTAGGCGTAGGGATTTTTTTTTTTATTTCATCCACATTGGTATGCCAACTGTTGTTGTCATTTTTCAGGTCTTGTTTAAGCAGCTATAGGGCTGACACTTCATGGGTGTGTGTGTGTGTGTGTGTGTGTGTGTGTGTGTGTGTGTATATATATATATATATATATATATATATATATATATATATATATATATATATATTTCTGATCCTCTCTGACTCTTACAATTGTCCCACTCCCTTCCTCAACGTTATCTGAAGGTTATGTTGTAGATATTAAATTGGGGCTGAGTAATTCTAATTTTTTGTCTGCATTTTTTTTACCAGGTAGAGATTTCTGTAATGGATTCTGTTACTCCAGGGTTAACCCAGGTTATATACTCAGATCTAAAGTTCAGAACCAGGGAGTACAAATAAGAGAGCATGCAGCAGTTCTCTTTGTGGATCTAGGTTACCTCACTCAATATAATACTTCCTAGTTGCATCTATTTATATTCAGGTTTCAGAGCTTTGCTTTTCTTTATAACTGAAAAGTGCTCCATGTAACCCATTTTGTTATCCCCCCCCCAACCCACCTTTGTTGTTGAAAGACATTAAGGCTGCGTCCATTTCCCAGCTGTAGTAAATAGAAAAGCAATGGACATGGCTGAGCAAGTATCTGTCGAGTCCCTTGGTCATATGTGAGGAGTGATATAGCCGGGACTTACAGCAGATTTACTTTTAGCTCTTTGAGACTTCTTCATACTTATTTCCATAATGGAGGCATCGTTTTAAAATCCCCACAACAGTGAGTGGGGCTTTTCTTTTCCCTGAATCCCCTGCAGCATTTGTAGCTGGTTGTTCTGTTTCCTTTTGCCATTTTGACTGATGGAAGATGAAATCTCAAAGCTGTTTTGATTTACATTTCCCCAACTGCTAAGCATGATGAGCACTTTTAAAGGTATTTCTTAGCCATTTTTGTTTCTTCCTTTGAGAACTCTCCATTAGTGTCATACCACATTTTTCTAATTAGGTCATTTGGTTTCGTTTGTTTGTTTTTGGGTTTTGGTCATATTTTTTATGACTTTTTAGTTTTGAGTTCTTTATGTAGTCTGCATATTAATCCTTTATGGCTGGCAAAGTCTCTCTCCTACTCTGGTGCTTCCTCCTCCTTTGATTATTTCCTTTGTATACAGAAGTTTTCTTTTCTTTTCTTTTTCTAATTTTTTTTTTTAATTTTAAGAGTTGCTGTGGGTCATATCTCGGTTGCTTTAGCTGACATGAGAAGAACTTCTCGCTGTGAGTGATGTAATATCCTGGCAGGAATTCTGGACTGTGTAAATGGAGAGGCCATTGAGTAGCAAAAAGCATTCATTTCACTCTGCTTCCTCATGACGGATGTGATGTGAGCACTGAAGTTCTTGCTGCCTTGATTTCCCTGCCATGAAGAATTGTACATTGAACTGTATGTTTAGAGTGTTCTCAGAAACAGGTGATATCCCAAGAATATCCCAAATACCATTAACACATGAACAAATAAAGACCATGTGGTATAAATATACAACAAAAAGGAATGAAATATCATATTGCTAAAATGTGGATCACCCCTGAAAACATTATGTAAAGCAAGCTAATTCAGACCAAAAGTTTATGTGTTTAATAATTTATTTTATATGAAATACAAGGACTACATTAAACCGTAGAGACAGAAAGGAGATTAATCATTGCTCGGCACTGAGAAGAGAGAACTGAGAATAGCACCTAGTTGGTATGAGGCTCCTTAGGGCTTAACGAAGGTATTCCATAACTAAGTAGAGGTGAGCATTGCACACTAATGTGCCCGTACTGTATACTACTAAGTTATACATTTCATAATGGTTAATTTTATATCTTTTCCTACAAAGACAATAAAGATAACTGATTTTTAAAATATTGTGTATAGGGGGCAGGAGAGATGGCTCAGAGGTTAAGAACATTGTTTGCTCTTGCAGAGGTGCTGAGTTCAATTCCCAGCAACCACACAGTGGCTCACAACTATCTCTAATGAGATCTGGTGCACTCTTCTGGTATGCAGGCAGAATACTGTGTACATAATAGAGAAATAAATCTTTTTTAAAAAGAAATAACATGTATACTTACATATTCTCTAGAGCAGTGGCCTTCGCCTTTTATATATTATATACAACTTTGAACATTTAAACTTTTATTTTTAAATATTTATTTGTTTGTTATATATACAGTGTTCTGCCTGTTTGTACACCTGCATGCCAGAAGAGGACACCAGATCTCATTTTAGATGGTTGTAAATCATCACATAGTTGCTGGGAATTGAACTCAGGACGTTTGGAAGAGCAGCCAGTGCCCTTAACCTCTGAGCCATCTCTCCAGCCCATAAACATTTATTTATTTATGATTAGTTATGACAGAAAGAGAGGAAAGAGGGATGGATTTGGATGCACTTATGCCATGGTAGAGGTCAAAGGACAACTTTCAGGAGTCTGATCTCTTCTTCCACTTTGCTAAGGCAGGTCTTCACTTGCTATTTCTGCCATGCAATGTACTCAAGGCTAGTTGTTCCATAAGCTTCTAGGCCATTCTCCTGTCTCTGACTCTCATCTTGCCATCAAAGTTCTGGGGTTACACCACACCTAGGTTTTTAACATGGGTTCTGGAACTGAATTGAAGTCACACTCAGCTTTTACCCACTGAGTCATCTCCTCAGCCTGTGACCATTTAATAAAAATCAATGGACTCTATTCTCAGGAGATGTATATATACATCAAATAAAATGTATATATTTTATGCCCATGTTTATCATTTTGAACCTAGTTTCAAGGGGTTTGCAGTTTGCAAATGCCTGGCCTCAAAAGGAGTTATGGCTTTCTTCTCCCCTACTGCATTCACGTCTAGCATCTTCTCATTTCCCAAGCTCAAATTTCCTGCCTCCTCAGAATATCATCCTGCTTGCATAGCAGCATTACTTTTAAATTCCTATGGCATAGGTCTTCCTACAAAGTGTATATGCTCCACTTATTCCTACGCATATGCACCTTGTATATTCAATTCAGAACACATGGCCTCGAGGAAGCAGTATGGTCAGCACGTCAGATGCCAAGTCAGAAAGAACCAGAATACGAGTGTGCATTGTTGTCAGAAACCTTACAGGATGCCTAGGCACTTCTCAGGTGCTTTGGAGGTGAAGATAGCGGAGGTGACCAGCCTGGCAAGGCTTCTGTTCCAAGTATAACAGAAGGGAGAGGACAGTGCTTAGGGAAGCTTCTAGTAAAGAACTTCAGACAACAAACATGTCTAAGGGCTCTCCCTGCAGCAATTGTATCTCCAGGCCTCATGGAAATCCCAAGCTGCAGGAGTAAATGAAATAAAGACAGAAAAAAAAAACTATAAAAAAAAAGAAAATAAAGTCTCCATTTCAACAGCTCGATTCCCTGCCAGATAATCCACCCTGTGCCCTTTATGCGAAGCAGACCATATTCAGAATGAACATCGGTGGCTAAGAGAGGTAGTGCACTGAAGGAGTCCAGGAATTGTTTTCCCCCTCTTTTAAATAAAGTGGTCCCCATACCCTCTGAGATTTTAACCTGCAGTGGTATAAGGAAAAAGATGCAGCCTCTCTCTAATGACCACACAGGACTAAACACATGCCACAGGACGAACCATATTTGACCTCTGAAATTTCCAAGTACCAAAATGAATGACAAGGCCTCATGCTGTGGGGGAAGGGAGAGAAGAAGGTGGTGGGGGTAGTGAGGGGGGAAAAAGTAGGCTGGCTCCTGACGCACTTTCTGCTGCTTGGGAGGGGAACTAGGGACCGGAGCCCACTGGTGACGTTCCCGTGTCACGTGATCAGGAGCAGACGTATGCAGAAGTCCCTGTCTTCCAGGTACCAGCTACCAGCTCCTTATCTCGGTGGAGGAAGGCAGTCTTGAAACTGACGACTGCCCTATAGCCCGGCAGGTTTGTACAAGCCAGGGATTCCTGAGGGAGGGGTGATAATGGACTGAGGCTACGGAGCAGAGCACTCTGCCTGCGTTTCAGATACCGCCCCCTTTTCCACCCCCATTCATTTTGGCGTAGAAGATTGTGTGACTGACTGTTGGGGGTAGCACGCTTACATCCTTGGAGAAATGTGGGCTAATGGCAGAAGGAAATGTGAGAAGGACTCATTTCCCTGGGATAGTTACAAATCCTTCACTGCCTGCAGACCTCCGGGTAGGAATGACAGGAAGGCTAGGACCAGAGCTGATTCAAAACCAGATACTCTACTCCCTTCCAGCTGCTCCCCGACTGGGTACAGAAAATGGACAGGGGTCCTTGGGGGGAGATTAGGGGTAGAGAATACTAATTGAGATCTCATCGGAAAGGTGGCTGAGCTACATATGCCTTATAGAGGAGGAGGGCGGGGGAGGGGAAGGCAGGGAAGTGGGGGTGGTGATGGCCTAATCCATTTTAGGTAGCAGGAGAGGGGCACGGGGCCCTGACTGCAAGCTGAGGAAAGTGGATTGCCCCAGGCCAAAGCTTGAGTTTTTCCTTTCTCTACTCCATCCCCCAACCATGTTGGAGCCCAAAATGGTAGGCCGAGGGGACCTCGGGTGGGGCCTGCTGCAGAAGAGAGAAACAGGTTTAGTAGGAGGCTCAGCTTCCCAGTTAGGGAGCGACTTCTTAACTAGGAAGCATTCAGCGGAGGTACTAAGGACTCAAAATGTTCGAGTTCAAAAATAATCTGTCCCTTTCATGGTAGAAAGCTGTTTTTATTTTCAGTGTGTGTCGGGAGGGGGGGCATGGAGGGAGGAAAGGGTGAGTCGAGTGCTGTGGTCATGTCTGGCCTGCCTTCACCAGCTTTTATCTCCATTTTCAGGAAAGTATTCATCTATGCATTGTTAAGGGACCCTAGGGCTGGGGGTGGAGAGCTGGTACAGAGACCTGAGGGCAGCAAAACCTGCCTTCTGACTTTCGCAGTCCAGAGCGCTATTCATTTCAGTGAAGTGAGAGTACATTTGGAAGGGAACAGAAGACGCGGTGCAGAAGGAATTTTTCTTTCCCATAGCTCAGGACGAGAAAAAGGTAAACTGTCAAGGGAGAAGTGTGGGAGAAACTCCCGAGAATACAGAGAAAGGGTGATGGGACCAGAGGGAGGAATTGGAACCAATTTGGCAATTCTGTGTCCTGCTTGCCAGTTGCTCAGTCTTCTAAGCCTCCATTCACCCCCCTAATTCTTATCTCTAAGCCTTCATTCACCCCCTGATTCTTATCTCCCCACAGGTCTTCAGGTCTGTGGCTGTGGGCACCAACCCACCCAAGAAAAGAATAGAGCTGCAGTATCAGAGCAGGTTAGTGAGAGAAGGGATGCGGTCCACCACCCCTGGAAGGAGAGCAAAACCTAGGGGAGGCCACTGTTTGCTTCCTTCCTTCATATTACAGTTTCAAAACACACTAAGGGAATGTGACCCTTGATTGCTGCTGAAGCTAAGGAGGGGGGTATGAAAGTGAGGAGAAAGGATGGCATTTGCCATATTCTCTGAGGATATCAGAGCACCCCTGAAATCTGTATATTCTTTTTGTAAGTTTTATAAGTGAAAGGATGAAAAAAAGAAAGAAAGAAAATGCCCCTTGATTCCTTCACTTCTTTGTAAGTTGAAACTACAAGGTTAGTGCGGCTGTGCACAGAGCCAGAACAAAGTTCAGAAACCATTATTCTCCAAGTGTCTTTCTTAGCACATCCCTTTAATGGTAGGAAGAAACATCCTTGGAATTTCCTGCGAGGTTGGTTGATGTGGCTGTGTATGAAGCATATGGGCAAAGGAAAAGGAATATATGGCTAAGAGTCCACCTGGAAGATGGATTAGGGTGGGTTGGGAGAACCATAAATCAAGAAAACAAACTATTAAAACCTTGTGCCACTCTGTAGCCCTTAGTGTTCTTTTCTTTGTCTTCTAGGACAGGCAACAAAAAAAAACTTGCAACATGGAAAAGTTCTACAAAGAAAATGAAGGAAAGCCAGAAAGCAAGGGAAGGGCAGAAGACGAAGGAAGTACAGAAGAGGGAGGAAATGCAGATGAAGACAAGTCAGATGCAGAGGGGACGCCAGCACGCCGCCCGGGGAAGCTAGAGGAGGAGGGAGGGCCAGGTGAGCAGGGACAACAGAAAGGTGAGGGGAAGCCAGAAAAGCAGGGAAAGTCTGAAGGGGAGGGCAAGCGCCAAGGGGAGGGCAAGGCCGACTCCCAGGCAAAGGCAGCCAGCGAGGCCCGGGCAGCAGAAAAGCGCCCTGCTGAAGATTATGTGCCCCGGAAAGCAAAACGAAAAACAGACAGGGGGACAGATGATTCTCCCAAGAACTCCCAGGAGGACTTACAGGACAGGCACGTAAGCAGTGAGGAGATGATGAGAGAGTGTGCAGATGTGACAAGGGCTCAGGAAGAACTGAGGAAAAGGCAGAAAACGGGTGGCTTTCACTGGATGCCAAGAGATGCACAGGATGCTTTAGTCCCCAGGGGCCAACAACGGGGAGTCAGGGGAGTGAGGGGGGGCGGAGGCAGGGGCCAGAAGGACTTGGAAGATGCTCCGTTTGTTTAATGCCTTTGGCCTTTCCTTTTGATTTCTTTGATGGGAAATATTGCCAGCCCTGCTTTCCCTGGCAGGCTTTTGCCGGGCTCTGTGCTTTAACCTTGTGCTGATATTTTCCTTTAGGTGTCACTCTTGTTACCAGCAGACATCACTATGTCTTTTAGTAAAGGACTTTTACCCATGTGCATGGAAGAGATGTTCATGGTATACTGTATAATAATAAAGATAACAGTTTGCAGAACCATAGATACAGTATCGGCCTGTTTTTGAAAACAAAATAATCATGTAGAATATTTACACACAAGGAAAACTGTGCAACTACATAGACCTAAGAAATAGTGGTTTTCTCTGTGTAGTAGGATCTGTAATTTTTCATTTGCTCATATAAACCCCCAGTACTCACTAAGAACAGAGGTTACTTTTGTTATAAAAGAAGCAGAAATAAAATAAAAGGCTGTGTGTTGTGGCACACAGCTTTAGACATAGCCTCTAGAGGCAGAGGCAGGTAGATCTCTGACTTTGAGGCTAGCCTAGTCTTTATGGCCAGGCAACTCAGGTCCGCCAGGAGTACAGAGTGAGACCCTGTCTCATAGGGCCATCAAACTGACTATTAAACTTGTGAAGGCAAAGGAGACACTTGTCACACGCAAAGCCGCACTACCTCTGGAAGTTATATTTGGGAGTTTTTGCAGTTCCTGGGAGGACACTGCTTCCTTATCATGTGTGAACAAGAGATGGATAAGGCTTACACCCCGTAAGTATGGAATAAAGCAAATTTGGCAACAAGTGCTGCTGATGTGCACTCATAACACCGGATCAGACACTTGGGGAACAACTGAAGGGAAGTCTCATCTGTGCCCAGAAAAACATGCAGGAAGGTGAGGTGTGTGTGATACCTTCCCTTGAGCAAATGCCACATCCACTGGGCATTAGGCCTTCTCCCTCATGGATCCTGAATCCACTTGAGACAACACTCCTATTACTAAATGAAGTCCACCAACCTACCCCAACACATCAAGTCGCATCAGGACTGAGTTCTTCCTTGTCCACTGAGGCCAGGCAAAGCAGCCAGGTTAGGGTGAAGCGATCAAAAGCAGGTAACAAAGTCTATGTCACAGACAGCACTGCTCAACTTACTAGGGGACCCACATGAGGATCAAACTGCCCATTGGTTATGTATGTGTAGGGGGTCTAGGTATGGTCCATACTTTGGTTGGTGCTTCTGTCTCTGTGAGCCTCCATGGGTCTAGGTTAGTTGACACTCTTGGTCTTCTTGCAGTGTTCTTATCCCCTCTGGGTCCTTCTATCCTTCCCTCCCACTCTTCCACCAGGACTCCCCAAGCTCCACCTAATGCTTGTCTGTGAGTCTCAGCATCTGATTCGATCAGCTGTTTGGGGGTTGGGGGCACTCTCAGATAACTATCAAGGTAGGCTCCTCTCTGCAAGCATAGCAGAGTATTGTTAATGAGGTCAGGGGTTGGCTCTCTCCCATGGGCCGGGTATTGGTTGGACATTCCCTCAGTCTCTACTTTATTTTCATCTCTGCACATCTTGTAGGCAGGACAGATTTTGGTTGGAAGATTTTATAGGTGGATTGGTGCTCTCCTCCTACCAATATAGGCCCTGTGTGGCTAGAAGGTAGCCTCCTCAGTCTCCTGCTCCCCGCTGCTAGGAGGCTCAGCTAGAGACATCCCATATCCTCCCTGTTGCAGGTCTCCAGCTTGTCTAAGATGTCAGTTTTCATACCATTTCTGCTCCTGGTTGTGTGCACACTCTTAAATATGTAGGTTCATTAGTTTGTTATTGTTGTTATTGTTAAGGCAAGGCCTGATGAAGACGTGGCTGGACCACACCTCACTATGTAGCTGAGGCTGGCCTTAGATTCCATGATCCTCCTGCATCTGTCTCCCAGGTGCTGGGATTTAAGGTATTAACTATCATACCTGTCTCATGGAACTTCATTCTTATGCAACTGAAACTTGCCATTTCAAAAGAAATGTGATAGGGGAGGGTGCTGGTGGAAATTACTGTACAATTCTTTTCCAAATGGGATATAGTAGTAGCTTTCAAAGTTTGAGAGCTTTCCCAATACACAGTAGAGTCCCTGGGCTTCCGAGGAGGTTGCTGCAGGCAGCTGTGGAATCCAGGACACCACTGCCTTTCTAAAACAACGTTTGAGAGCCACTGATAGAATATCTGCGGGGAAATCCTATTTATTTTGTGGAAAATATAGAACTCTGGCTTCCCCATCAGATCCAAATCATCAGACTCTCTTCCGATTTGATGTTTCTTCCACTTCTAGGTCATTGTAAGGAATTTTAGTACATTCTTTCATTTGTGGGAGGGGTTGTGTGTGTGTGTGTGTGTGTGTGTGTGTGTGTGTGTGTGTGTGTGTGTGTATGTGTGTGTGTGTGTGTACACCATGGTGTACTTGTGGAGGTGAAAGGACAGCTTACAGTACTTGTTTCTCTCCATCCCCCATGTGGGTAGTTGGGATTGGATCAGATCAACAGGTTCCTTTACTTGCTGACTCATCTCTCCAACCCTCAATTTTACGTTTCATAAAATAGATACATACACTAAAATAAAAGCACCAACAGTGCAAAAGAGTTTATTACTAATCAACACTGTAGTCTACACTGCCAGTTCATATACCCCATGTTTGGCTTCTAATATCTACCCTCATGTTTTTGTGCATATGCTAATATTTCAACAGATTTGCTGAAAGATAATTCACAAATTCCTAAATTTACCCACTGAAGTGCACAATTAAGTAATTTTAATATGTTAGCTGATTTCTGAAACCATCACATTATCTAGTTCTAAATTAGATACTTTCATCACCCTAAAAAGAAACCCTATACTCACTGACACTGTGCCTATTCCATGTGCCTAGCATCTGTCAAGCAATGATCCTGTTTCTGTCTCTACGGATTTGTCCATTGGCATAAATAGAATCATACACTGCCTGGCTTGTTCTATGTGGCTTCTTTAACTTGTCATAATGTTACAACATCCATCATCACTAAATATTTGTGGGTAAGGCTTAGTTTCAAAAATATGTTTTTGTCTTGAGTATATGTATGCTTAGGAGATGATTTTTTTTAAGTCTATAATAACTTGGTATAAATTTTGAAGACCTGCCAAATTGTTTTTTAAAACAACAGTGATAGTAGACAATCTTACCAGCAGTATGTTAGGGTTCTAATTTCTCAATCTCTTTTATGACATTTACATATTTATTATAGCAATCTTAGTTGATTAAAAAGTAGCACCTCATAAAGATTTCAATCTGCACTGCCCTAATGGATAACAGTCTTCAGCATTGTGTGGTATTTTTATTGCTTATATATATTTTGAGGAGGAATGTGTATCCAATTATTCTGCTGATTTTTATTTTTAGGAAGAATCTCTCTATGTAGTCCTGGCTGTCCTGGAAATCACTATGTACACCAGGCTGGCCTTGAGCTCACAGAGACCCACCTGCTTCTGCCTGCTGAGTGCTGGGATTAAAGACATGTGCTACTACATCTGGTTTATTTTGCTGGTTTTAAAATTAGAATGATAGTTATTTTTATTGTTGAGTTGGAATAATACCTTGTCTTATGGGGACACAGTCCCTTATGAGATAGATAATCTGAAAGTGTTCTTTCTTTCTTTCTTTCTTTCTTTCTTTCTTTCTTTCTTTCTTTCTTTCTTTCCTCCTCCTCCTCCAAGACAGGGTTTCTCTGTGTGTTAGCCTTGGCTGTCGTGTACTCACTTTGTAGACCCGGCTGGCCTTGAAATCAGAGAGATCCACCTGCCCCTGCCTTGAGTGCCAGGATTACAGGCATGTGCCACCACACCCAGTGCAAGAGTTATTTCTTAACTTACTAAGTATAGCCATTATCTATGGATGTTCTAATATGATAATAGAGTGCATTCTGCCTTACCAAAGGTGTTAGTCTGCCTCCCTGTGCCATAACAAATGTCTGAGGAAAATAAACTTAAAAAAAAGAGAAAAAGTTATGGTTGGGGAGATGGTTCAGAGGTTGAAAACATTGGCTACTCTTCCAAAGGACCAGGGATGGATTTCCTACAGCCACGTGTTGGGAGCCATCTGTAACTAAAATTTGAGGGGATCTGACACCAACTTCTGATTTCTGAGGGCACCACACACACACACGACACACTTATATACATGCAGGCAAAACACCCATACACATAAAATAAAATATTAAGAGAGAGGGGAAAGATATGGTAGATGAGTCAGTTGTTGAAGTGCATGATGTACGAGCATCAGGACCTAGGCTCAGATACCCAGTACCCACATCAATGCCAAGAACGGTGGTATACATCTGCAACTCTAGAATTGGACAGGGGTGGGTGGGGGTAGGAGTGAGATGGGTAGACCCCTGGAGTTTTCAGAACATTCATTCTAGTTCATCAGTGAACTACAGTCTCAGAGAATCTATCACAAAAAATAACGTGGAGGAACTGGAGAACTGGCTCAGTGATTAGGAAAGCTTGCTGCTCTTGCAGAGAGTTGATTGCCAGAACCCATGCAGGGTAGCTCAAAGCCACCTTTAATTCCAACCGCATAGGATCTGGGACCCTCTTGTAGCTTTTGTGAATATTGCATACATGTGGTGTACATAAAGACAAGCAAGCAAGCATGCGCGCGCGCGCACACACACACACACACACACACACACACACACACACACACACAAATAAAAAAAAATAAGCCAGGTGGTGGTGACACATGTCTTTAAATACCAGCACTTGGGACAAAGAGGCAGTCAAATGTCTATGAGTTCAAGGCCAGCCTGGTCTACTGAGCAAGTTCCAGGGCAGCCAGGGCTACACAGAGAAACCCTGTCTCAAAAAACAAACAAATAAAAAGACAAACAGACAGAAGTAAAGAAATAAAATAAAAGGAGGCTGTAGAGATTTCCAAATGGTTAAGAGACCTTGGTGCTCATCTAGAGGATCCAGGTTCAATTCCCAGCATTCATATGGCAACTCACAATTGTCTGTAAGTCCAAGTCCAGGTTCTAGTGCCCTCTTCTGTCTTCTATGGACACCAAGCATACATGTAATGTATAGTCATACATGCAGACAAAACACACATACACATAA
Source organism: Acomys minous (assembly GCF_964271855.1). Lineage (NCBI taxonomy): Eukaryota > Metazoa > Chordata > Mammalia > Rodentia > Muridae > Acomys > Acomys minous. The sequence goes on from NC_140488.1 coordinate 48,811,499, forward strand.
AAATAAATAAATGAACAAAAAATAAGGTAGACACCTGATGTCATTCTGTCATTCTCTGGTGTCTATACGTATACATGCACATATGTGTAGACACATAAACATTCTCTCTCTCTCTCTCTCTCTCTCTCTCTCTCTCTCTCTCTCTCTCTCTCTCTCATTCTCTCTCTCTCTCTTTGATTCCAGTACTCAGGAGGCAGAGGCATGTGGATCTTTGTGAATTCGAGGCCAGCCTGATCTACAAAGAGTGTCCAGGGCAGCCAAGGCTAAACAAAGACACCCTGTTTGGGGTAAAAAGTTTATTTGAGGGACTGAAGAGATGAATCAGTGGTTAAGAGCACTTGCCACAGTCAGGTCTTACTGTAATTTACTATGCCATGTCGGGTCAATATCCCTGGGAGGCCTGCTTTTTTGAAGGGAAACAGAGGAGTAGTGGAGGTGAGAGGGAGGGGAGGTAGAGGGTGCTGAGAGCAGTGGAGGGAGGGGAAACTGAGCTTGGGATGTAATGTATTTGAGAATACACACACACACACACACACACACACACACACACACACACACACACACATATATACATACATACATACATACTGGTAGTATTGGCTCACGCCTTTAATCCCAGCACACTCTGGGAGGCAGAACTATGTGAGTTCAAGGGCAGTTTGGTCTACAAAGTAAGTTCCAAGACATCCAGGCCTACACTGAGAAAGCCTGTTTCCAAAAAAAAAAAAAAAAAAAAGACAAACAAAGAAAAGCACTAGCCAATCTTGTAGAGGACTCAAAAAAATTTGGTTGCCAGAACCAAAGTGGGAGAGGCTCATGGCTGCCTTTCCAATTCCAAGGAAACCTGACTCCCTATTCTGGCCTCCTAGGACACTACATGCTCCTGGTACACTTACATACATGCAGGCAAAATAACACATGAAAAATAAAAACAGGCTGGGTGGTGGTTGTGCATGCCTTTAATCCTAGCACTTGGGAGGCAGAGGCTGGTGGATTGCTGTGAGTTCAAGGCCAGCCTGGACTACAAAGTAAGTCTAGGACAGCTAAGGCTACACAGAGAAACCCAGTCTTGTAAAACCAAAAATAAAATAAAGAAAAGAAAAGAAAAAGAAAAAGAAAAACAACTCTCAGCCAGATCATTGCCATCCTGGACAAGAGTTGAGTATAGACTAGCAAGCTGGCTAGGGTAACCAAAGTGCTGGGCAGGACCGGTGTGTTGGTTCAGGTGTATGCATGCAAGGGTGTATGGAATTTATGGACAACACCAGCGTACTGTCAAAGACCCCATTGGAGTCAGAAGGAGAGGCTCAGAGATTGTACTGACCTTGTTTCTGGGTCCTGAGTATCCACCACTTGGCCCATGGGATGATCTACAGCTGTTAAATAAAGGCTTAATATTGTTTTTAGATTATTTTTATTATTTATTATTATGTATACAGTTTTCTGCCTGTGTATACACCTGCCCTGCCAGAAGAGGGCACCAGATCTCATTATAGATGGTTGTGAGCCACCATGTGGTTGCTGGGAACTGAACTCAGGACCTCTGGAAGAGCAGGCAGTGCTCTTAACCTCTGAGCCATCTGTCCATCCCCTTAATATTGTTTTTTAAAATGAATAAATAAATTTTTTAAAAAGTTTATTTGGGCATGTAGCTTCAGAGGTTTCAGCCCATGGTCACTGGCCATGTTGCCGCTGAGCCTATAGCAACACAGTTCATTATAAGTAAAGTTTGTGGAACAGAAGTTGATCAATTCATCGTATACTGGAAGCAATAAGAAAAGGGTTGGGGTCTGACTGCCCTCTTCAGGAGCACTCTGTCAGCGACCTAACTTCTACTTGCTAGGCTCTACTGCTTAACTTTCCTCCACTTTTCAGTAACTCACCTGCTAGGAACTAGAACTTTAACTCATGGGCTTTTGACGGACACTTACAATAATCATTAAACTACATAATTCCTACTGTGTACTGTCTAACTCTCCCACATTCATATGGCTCTCCCATATACATTCTTACCACATTTGATAAGTACACCAGTGAGTTACTGAAGTCTGAGCATCATTGGCTAGTTTAAGGTAAGTTTATACTAGAGTAGCTGATAACTCCAAACTCCTCATGACGTAATGTGACGGACGGAAGTTTGTGGAGATAGCTCCGCAGTTAAGAGCACTGTCTGCTATTCCAGAGAACTAAGGAGCAACTCCCAGCACTCCCGTGGAGGCTCTGAAACTCCAGTTTCAGACTCCCTGATGCCCTCATCTGGCATCTCCAGGCAAGCACATGGTGCCTAGACAGACACATAGGCTCATAAGCATAATTTTAAAAGCATGTGTATGTGAGGTTTAGTTCTCAAACTGTAGAAGATTTTGAGGATGGAGAAACAGTTTCCTGTAGTACGTCAGGGATCCAGCTTACGATGCTGCGAGCATAGTAGCAATTGATAAAGAGTCCCTGTGAGGCAGGATAAAAAGACTGGAAACATTAGGAGGACATTTGGAGGCAAAGTTCTTCACCCTGGGATCTGCTTTTCATTTCTTGCTGGCTAAGAGTCAAGAGTTTCAACACAACTGATGAAATCAAAACTGCTGTGAAGATTGCCTACACGAGCAATAATAAACTAAGGTAAGTGATTTACACGAAGTCACATACATGTAAGAAAAGGAACCCAGCTTGAAATCCAGGTTCGTTTGGCTGTAATTTAGTAATCCTTAACTGGTTTTCTTTAGTTTCATCTTTCATTTATTGTCCAGTCACTCCTTTAGGGTTTCAGAAAAGTTGTATATACTATTTCTTAAGAAGAAAATCTTAAAAACAAAAACAAACAAAATAACACCAAATGACACTGCTTCTGTCACTGCTGTACCTTAAAAGGCACTTTTACAGCAATTCACAGCTTGACTGTGTTGGATGCGAAAATTTGAGTTGTGTGCACGGTGAATGCTTTTGCAACTGCTTAGTGAGGAGGTGGTAAGACTTTTTAAGAATGTATGCTCCCTCTAGGACTAGGGGACTAGGGGAGGGACATGGGGTGGGGAAGAAGGAGGGAGGATGAGAAGGGGAGTAGATGAGGGAGGGGACTAGGATTGGGATGTAAAGTTAATAAATCTTTAAATTTTTAAAAAATGAATACATGCTCCCATAAAGCAAGTTTCATTTGCCTTCAGTCTCTTAGACTTTAAGTCCTTGGGATGCCTTGAACATAAGAAATCCTGGAAATAGAAATAACCTACATGGCCTTTAACCAACAAATGTATAGTAAAATGTGGTACATATGCAGTATTGAATACTACTCAGTTGTTAAGAAAAAGGAAGTCCTGAAATCTGAAGGTAAGTGGGTACAACTAGAAAATGTTACATTGAGTGAGGTACTCAAGACCAGAAAGATGAAATCACATGCTCTTTCTCATCAGAGGCTCCCACCTCAAAATAGTCTGATGTGAATACATAGCCTGGAGTAACTGCAGAATCCAGGGAAATAAAATGGGATCATGGCTAGGGTAGAGGGTTTGGGGAACAATACAAATGGGAATAACAGGGTACATGTGAGATCATCAAGGAAATGCAGGCTCTTTAGAGAGGTGTGGTGAGTTCAGAAGAAAGAGGGAGAAGGGGAAATAGGAGAGAGTGGGTCTCTAACTAAGGACAGGGAGAGAGGTAAATACTGAAGAACAGGAAGGTAAAATCATAATAAGAATGTCTGAAAAAAAGTCATAAGGGATCATACTATCAATTATCACCTAAAATCCTATAAGACACATAAGTTTAAGTGAAATTTTCTTATCTTGGTTAACAATGTTCCTTCCCTGATTCAAAGACTAACAAAACAAAACAAAACAAAACAAAACAAACAAAAACAGTGCCAGGCATGAGAAGCTCTCTTTTGAATAGCTGGTCAGGATTGTCCAAGATATTCTCAAAAAAAAAAATGCAGGCTATTGTTGTTGATCTTGTTGCTCCCTAGATGTGGAAGGTAAGTCCCTATTGCTGAAGACACCATGTACTTCAATCACAGAGTCCAGGAGCCCTGAGGTGGGCTTGACCTATCTGAATGCCTGTTTCTTGAGGGCTAGCTCTTATGGTACCAGGAGGTGGCATACAAGCTTCCAAAGGAGGAAGGCAACTGACACTGCTCCCCAGCTATGGCATCCCTGAACCACAAAAATGATCAGTGTAGCACAATAACCCTGAGGGTGCAGTAGTGGCACACATACATTAGTGCTAAGTGACACCACTCTAATTGGAATTAGAGTAGCTCATCAAGAGAACAATCATGCCTAGTACTACAAATCTAGCTAACTGCTCAATGCTAGTGAAGTAGTAGATATTGGAGGAGCACCTAGAATCACTACTTTATTAAGCAGAATAATCCCTAAGAACAATTTAAACTTTTGTCCTTATGCTGAGAAATTGAACTCAGGACCTCTGGGAAAGCAGCCAGTGCTCTTAACCTCTGAGCCATCTCTCCAGTCCCCTAGAAAGTGATTTATGTAGAGAGTGACACTATATATATTTTTTAAAAACAAAATGAAAATTGTAGAAAGAAAAAAACACTGAAATGTAAAATTTCTACAAGAGTTCAACTGTATTTGAGTTAAGACGAGAATAGTGAATGTTTGGATTGAAAAAGCTTATGTAATTTGAAGAATAAAAAAATAAAAGAAGAATTGTATTGGAATTTTGGTGGGGATTGTGTTGAATTTGTAGATTGCTTTTGGTAAGATGACCATTTTTACTATGATTCATGAGCATAGGAGATCTTTCCATTTCCTGATATCTTCTTCAATTTCTTTCTCCAAACACTTGAAGTTCTTGTCATACAGGTTAGAGTTACAGCAAGGTATTTTATATTATTTGTGGCTATTGTGAAGGGTGTTGTTTCCCTGATTTCTTTCTCAGCCTGTTTATTGTTTGTAATAGTAGGGCTGGGGTGAGCTAGAAACCTAGTGCAATGGAAACTCCAGTGAATTTATCAGGGTGACCCTAGCTAAGACTCCTAGTTCCAGGCTCCTATGGAGCCTGAAATTGCCATCTCCTATAACCAGGCAAGGCTTCCAATGGAGAGACTAGGACATCAACCAAGCAACAAAACCTTAAACCTACAATTTGTGCCTACAAGATGTGCTGCGGGAAAGGTGGCACAGAACTTATGGGAGTGGCCAACCAGTAACTAGTAAGGCTTGAAACCCATGCCAGGAGAGGGAGCCCACACATGACACTGCTTAGAGGGCCAGGAGCGAGAGGCTGGATAGCAGAGATGTAAGATAGAACCAAACACGGTGGGGCACGCCTGTAATCCCAACACTTGGGAGGCAGAGGCAGGTGGACCACTGTGAGTTTGAGGTTAGCCTGGTTTACAAAACGAGTCCAGGACAGGCAAGGCTACACAGAAAACAAAACAAAACAAACAAACAAACAAACAAACAAAAACAAACAAACAAAAAAAACGACTAGCAAAAAAAAAAAAAAAAAGGCAGCTGGGTGGTGGTGGTGCACGCGTTTAATCCAAGCACTTGGGAGGCAGAGGCAGGTAGATCTCTGTGAGTTCAAGGCCAGCCTGGTCTACAAAGCAAGTCCAGGACAGCTAAGGCTACACAGACAGAAATCCTGTCTAGAACCGCCCCCCAAAATGATTGCTTGCTTATGGTACTCTGCTATCCTCATGGATTGATGCCTAGCCCACCTGTCATCAGAGAGGCTTCACCCAGCAACTGGTGGAAACAGATGCAGAGATCCATAGCCAAACATTAGGATGGAGCTCAAGGAATCTTGCAAAAGAGAGAGAGGTAAGATTTTGGGAGTCAGAGTGGCCAACACCACAAGAAAATCCACAGAATCAACTTCCCTGGGCCCATAGGGGCTCACAGAGACCGAATTGCCAAACAGGCATAGTGTATGAGATTGACTTAGATCCTTTACACAAGTTACAGTTGTGTAGCTTGGTCTTCTTGGGGAACTCATAACAATGGGAGCAGGGACCATCTCTGTCCATTCCCTCATACTGGGTTGTCTTGTCCAGCTTTAATACAAGGGGAGGTGCCTAGTCTTACTGTAACTTGAAATGCCATGTTTGCTTGACATCCATGGGTGCCTGCTCTTTTCTGAAGGGAAATGGGTCTGGAGGAGAGGGGAGGTATGTGTTGGGGGAAGGGACTGGGAGGAGAAGAGGGAGGGGAAACTACAGTTGGGATGTAAAAATAATAATAAAAGAGAAGAAAGAAAAATAAACAGAATTCAGAGAAACATGGGACACTATAAATTATACCAACACAGTGCCAAAGGGAGAGGGCAGAGTAGAAAGAAATCTAGATAATATCTGAAAACTTCCAAAATTTACCAAAAAAAAATCAGAAAAAAATGTTGAAAGCAACAGGAGAGAAAGAAGTTATCACTTACAAGAAAACCTCTGTAAATTTGTGATTAGCTTATCTCACAAACAGGCGTTCTCTGTGCAGCCTTGGCTGTCCTAGACTCACTTTGTAGACCAGGCTGGCCTTGAACTCACAGAGATCTGCCTGCCTCTGCCTCCTGAGTGCTGGGACACAGGAGTGTACCAGCGTTGTGTACAAACACAGAAGAAGTTTAGCTAGGTAATATGGTAGTTCTATGTTTAGCGTTTTGAGCACCCTTCATACTGACTTCCATAGTGGCTGCATCAATTTACGTTCCTTACCAGCAGTTTTGTAAGAGATCCCCTTTCTCTGCATCTACACTAGAAATTGTTGTAATTTCTTTTTTTCTTTTTTCTTTTCTTTCTTTCTTTCTTTCTTTTTTTTTTTATGACAGTGGTTCTGACTGAAATTTCAAAGCAATTTTATTTTTCATTTCCTCATAGCTACAGATGTTGAATTCTTTTCTAATGTTAATTGCCATTTGTATTTCTGCCTGTACTTTGAAAATCTGGAAGACTGCACAAGAAAACTCTTAGATATGATAAACACATAGAAATTACAGGGAATTAAAATTTAAAAATAAAAAATAAGTACCTTTTTATATGCCAATAATGAACTTGCCAAGAAAGAAACTGGAAAAACATTATTCACTATAACTATTAAAATACTTAAAAACAAATCTAACCAAGGAAATGAAAAATCTCCATTTTAAGACACTGAGCAAATAAATTGAAAATGAATCTAAAATAGTGGAAAGATCTTCCATGCTCATGGATTGACAGAATTCATAAGGTAAAAATGGCTATGTTACCACACAACTTGTACAGATTCAGTGCAAGAACTATCAAAAATCCAATGATATTCTTCATAGAACTAGGAAATAAAGTTCTATGATTCATGTGGAAGCACATTAGATTCTGACCAGTCAAACTGATGCTAGGCAGAAAGGGCAATGCTGGAGAAACACAATATCTTGTCTCAAATTATATTACAGAGTCACAGTAACAAAAGAAGCTTGGCACTGATAGAAAAACATGCATGTCAACTGGGCAGTAGTGAAACACACCATTAATGCAAGCACTCAGGAGGTAAAGGCAGGCAGATCTCTGAGTTTGATCCTATTCTGGTCTATATGGTGAGTTCCAAGACAGCCAGAGCCACACAGAGAAACTCTGTCTTAAAAAACACCACAAACCAACCAACCAAACAAACACATACATGTAGATAGCAAAATATAAATGAGGAACCAAAAATAATCACTCATGACTCCAGCCACCCAATTTTCAACAAAGGTCCAAGAACATGTATTGGTTAAATGCGAAAGACAGATTATTCAAATGGCACCAGTAAAATTGCTATTGTTAAATACTGCATACCTTGGTTGTAAAGTATAAAGAAATAAAGTTGGAAAGGAGCTGGAAGCTTCACTGAGGAGTAGACCTGCTAGTGCCACAAGATGCCAGCAGGATGTTAGAGAGAAAACCCTTTGAAGATCTTACACAGCTGTGAACTACATGAACTTCTGTACTGATGCTCATTTTTGCAACAATGGTATAGCCGCTATGGGGCTAACCAACTGCTTTTTAAACTGGATTTGAGGCCCACTCACTCCACAAGAAGGATCCCATACCTGGCTCTGTAATCCTGGTCAAAAACACATGGCTAGGGAAATTTCAGCCACTGGCCTGAAAAAGGAACTTACTCTTATTGTTTTAATTAAATTGGCATAGCATTTAACTGCCTACAAAATGCCCATGTTTATATCTCAGACCTAATCAAAGAAACCTCTCTTTTCAGTGAATGCAGAGACTTGTGGCTTACCAAGGTGCTGAGAATAAGTAGCACTTGAGAGAGAACTGAACCCTAAACAAGATATTTACACCACCCCCTTTTTAACTCTCAGAGGGACACTGAGGAAGAGGAAAAGGAAAGAATGTAAGAGCTGGAAGATAGGAATAAGGGCAGTGAAATGCCATCTCTGGGCAAGAAACAGTAGTTGCAAAGGCTAGTATGTCTGGCAGCACGGGGTTTTAATTCCACCGCTTGAGAAGCAGAGGGATGCAGATGTCTATGACTTCAGGGCCAGCCTGGTCTAGTTAGTGAATTACAGGACAGAGCTACATAGTGAGACCCTGTCTCAAATGAAAGAGAACGGAGGGGAGGGGGGAGGGGGGCCCGGTGGGGGCGGCGGGAGGGGAGGGAGAGGGAGAAGAGCACATTTAACAGTAGCTATGAGCTCACAGAAGCTGTTGTTATCTGCGTAACATTGTCCCTATCAACAATCAGGGTTAGATGGGAGAGGGACTCATTGCACCCTACTCTCCATGCAGAACTATTGGCTACTGATAGATTCTGGGAGAGGGAAGTAATTGACATTAGCTGTATATGCACTTGTGAACCCACCAACTTCCAGTGGAGTGTTTGAAACCCGAGCCACACAGATACCCCTGTTTAACTCAGTGGGTCACACAAAATAAAAATGATTTTTTAAAAGTCATGAATTGCAAGAATTTGGGAATGGGATTTGTAGATAGGAGTGAAGAAGGACTTATAAAAATGAAAAAGCTATAAAAGAACCATCTAGAGCCGGGCATGGTAGCACACCTTTAATCCCAGCACTTGGGAGGCAGAGGCAGGCAGATCGCTGTGAGTTCAAGGCCAGCCTGGTCTGCAATGCAACTCCAGGATGGCTAAGATGACATAGAGAAACCCTGTCTCGAAAAACAAAAACCAACCAAACAAAAAAGAACTATCTATCTATCTATCTATCTATCTATCTATCTATCTAATCTATCTATCTTTGAGACAGAGTTTCTGGATCTCACTATATGACAAGGCACAGCTTAGACTCACAGAAATCTGCCTGTCTCTACCTGTCAAGTATTGGGATTAAAGATATGTTCCTCTATGCCTGGACTAATTTGCAATATTAAATGTAGAAGGAATATAACATATTAAACAATTCATCTTGGCAAGGCTTAGTGGCACACATCTTTGATGCCACCACCTGGGAGGGAGAGGCAGGTGGATCTCTGTGAATTTGAGGCCAGCCTGGTCTACACAATAAGTTTCAGGACAGCCAGGGCTACACAGAGAAACCCTGTCTTGAAAAACATTATCATCATTATCAAAGTTCACCTTTTAGATATCGTATTAGTAATTTATGCATGCAAACTCTGCAAGGTATTTTTGCAACTTCAAATCTGTCCCCACTCTGGCTGCTTTTTGTTTTGTTTTGTTTGTTTGTTTGTTTTTGTTGTTGGGGTTTTTTGTTTTGTTTTGGTTTGGTTTTGGTTTTTGGTTTTTCGAGACAGGGTTTCACTGTGCAGCCTTGGCTGTCCTGAACTCACTTTGTAGACCAGGCTGGCCTTGAACTCACAGCAATTCACCTGCCCCTGGTTCATGAGCTAAGAATTAAAGGCGTGTGCCACCAAGCCCGGCTCAGTCTGGCTGTTTTAAGAACATATAATTCAACAAATTCCCTACTACTACTCCATTTTGTGTGGGGTAGATACCAATTCTTTCTGCTTCAATATGAACTTGATGTAGAAACTCATTTGTTGCCAGGCATGCAGCTCAGTGAAGACATTTGCTTCTACAAGAAGAGCATGAAAAGAGAAACAAATAGCAACTTTACAAGTGAAAACATCCAGAAGACAACAGAAATCAAATGGTTTAAATTAACACCACTGCTCACGCTATGTTTATTTTAAATTCCAGCCTTGTGGTAAAAATGACTTTTCCCCTCTTTCATATTCTTCTTCCAAATTATGATCCAATGTAACACTGAACAAATATTGAGGAATCTAAATTGTGAAATATTAAACAAAAAAATTTCACTCTTGAAATACATCAAGGCCATGGGGGAAAAAGGACTAGGAATACAGCTGATTAAAAAGACTGCTGAATTAAATAAAACACTATGTCCTAGGTTGAATCTTTGAGCACATAATTATTATTGGAAAATCTTGAGAAGTCTGAATAGTCTTTGCTTAAAAGCAACTCATAAGTATTAGCTTCTTTTAAAAAATTGTGTTTATTATTATGTATACATTGTTCTGCCTGCATATACACCTGCAGGCCAGAAGAGGACATCAGATCACATTATAGATGATTGTGAGCCACCACGTGGTTGCTGGAAATTGAACTCAGGACCTCTAGGAAGAGCAGTCAGTGCTCTTAACATCTGAGCCATCTTTCTAATCCCAAATTTTAGCTTCTTACTTTTAGTAAACCTGCATCATCACTAGCTAGCAAAGATGGGTGTGGTATGGGCATATGTGCTTCTCCTTAAAATGTAAATTGTTAAATGAAAGGTTTAATAAATATGAAACTGAATATTAATGAATGAAAATGGTCAAAGAACAAAATTGAAATGCCACTAAAGAAATTCATAATTTCAGCCAGGCATGGTGGTGGATGCCTTTGATCCCAGCACTCAGGAGGCAGAGGCAGGCAGATTTCTGTGAGTTCAAGGCCAGCCTGGTCTATAAAGTGAGTCCAGGACAGCCAAGGCTACACAGAGAAATCCTGTCTCTTGAAAAACAGAACAAAAAGAAAGAAAGAAAGAAAGAAAGAAAAAAGAAAGAGAAAAAAGAAAAAAGAGAGAAATCTGTAAAGTGGATATTTGACTTTAATTCCTAGAAAAAATAAAACCAATCCAGAAAAATATAGATAGATAGATTGATGGATAGACAGACAGACAGACAGACAGATAGACACATGGAACCATGTTCTAAATAATATTCTGTCATTTTCACTACCTATGTAACTTCAATATAATCTACATTACTATATGTATATTATTTTGTTCCACTTTATGTCATGACTTATTTTTTAGGATATGTATTCATTTAAGCATTTCCTAGGAATAGAATTTTAAATTATTTTGACTAACTTGACATTTTATCATTGGAGTGCTCACTAGTTGAGTCAAATATATTTTAAAGCACTAGTGAGAGATACAAACTAGAAAGCCATCAAAAAAGGGTACAGATCTTAGAATGGGTAAATAGAGAGTCAAAAGAGGTCAACATTGCCTACTGAAATCAAATTGGAATTTGAAAAGTCAGTGGCCATGACACTGCACTTAAGGTTTACAGTGTTCCATGTGCTGCACAGCTGGAAACTCTTTGCCATGGTCATTTACAACATGAGTTCAGTCACTCAGCAGAAGGCAAAAGAAATAGGTGGAAGAAATAATATACACTATAAAAGTTGCCTTAAGTTGTTGTGGCCAATGGCTATTCTGGATAGTTTGCAGACTTTACTAAATTTATCCATGCTAAACCTATTAGAATGTATTTTTATGTCAAGAAATATGGGAATAAAAAGCAGAATCAATTTAAGTGGAAGTCAGCCCAGAATCTGTGTTTACTCATTCTAACATCTTTACCCTGGAAACTGCAATAATAGAAAAAATAAGATAGGGAGGGAGGGATTGCTCAATGGCTACAAAGCTACAATTAAAGAAGAGGTGTAAGTCCTAGCATTCTCTACAGCTAGTATAGTTAACTATGGTTTATTGTGTAATTTTGAAGTACCCAGAAGCACAGGTTTTCAGTGGTCCTACAAAAAAGAAATGATACATATCTGAGGTGATAGATATGCTAATTATCCTCATTTGGCCATTGCGCGATGCACACATGTATTGAAGTACCACATTGCAGTACAGAAACAGCAGTGAAAAATGTACAGGATGTATATTCATATAACAAGCGTCAGAATATAATGCAAGAGTATAGACATTATTTAAGAAAATAATAGAAAGCCTGACGCACACGTGCTGGCATGCTAGTAATTAACTCAGATGTCCAGTGTGGCTATTCTCTATAACCTACATCCTCATTATTAAAATTAATGCATACATCTTTTCCCTCCCTTTTTACTAAGATATACATATTTTACATTTTTATTTGTGTGTGTATGTGTATGTGCATGCGTGTGCAAGTGCCAGCAGAAGCCAGAAAAGGATGTCGGATCCCCTGCAGTAGGTGTGGCAGGCAGTTGTGGAGCTCTATGTAGTTGCTAGGAATCCAACTCTGGTCCTCTGGAAAAGCAGAAAGTGTTCTTGATGACTGAGCCATCTCCCTAACCTCAAGAGATGTATATTTATGTCAACACAATGGTAGTATCTTAAACTTCACTTGTATTCCAAATCTTCCGTAACTTAATTTCAAAGACAGCTGACTGTTACACTGCCATTCTGAAATTGCTCAGAAAGGCCTGAAGGCCTGGATCAACTGGTTCTTTGTAAGGTGTGTACTAGGAAACTTATTGCGTTTTCTCTTGTGAAGACTTTAGGAAAACAGAATTAATAATCTCCACCAATAGCATCCTTAGGGCTATGGCCACATATAAGCACAATAGGCAGAGAGGACAAAACTTTCACTTCAATTTTTACGGGATCACAAAGGCGTGCCTATAACACAACTGGATCCGTGTGTGTGTGTGTGTGTGTGTGTGTGTGTGTGTGTGTGTGTGTGTGTGTGTGTTTTCCCACTAAGGATCGAGCTCAGGGCTTAGGGCATGCTAGGTAAGAGTTCTCCCATTGAGATACGTTCCCAAGCCCCCAAACTCTTTTGAAAATTGATGGAATTTGGAATTTATGGGATACATGCTACTTACTATTACAAGAATCGCTGGAGAAATAGGAGAGTTGGAGCATGATTCCTGATCCCCACTCCCAATCCACATATCACTGTTGTCTAGTTAGAAACAGTACCCCCATACATGGACATATTCACATGAAAAATAAAGAGTGCTAGGAAACCTTAGTGAAAGGCCACATGAGGTGCCCAAACCATATCACATTAGTGACAAAGGAAAGAAAGATCACTTCTCCTGAGGTAGCTTTGGAGGCTCTAAGAACCATAATCTAGGAGAGAGAGAGAGAGAGAGAGAGAGAGAGAGAGAGAGAGAGAGAGAGAGAGAGAGAGAGAGAGAGAGGCAGTAGCTGGGAGGTAGTGGTACATGCCTCTGGTACAGCACTTGAGAGGCAGAGACAGGTAGATCACTGGGTTCAAAGCCAGCCTGGTCTATATCATGATGTCTGAGACAGCCAGGGCTACACAGAGAAAGCCCTGTCTTGAAAAACCCAAAAAGAGTATAGGAAAGGACGAAAATGGCAGTAAGAATATTGAGAGGGATTGATTCCCAATTTAGTATAACTTTGTCTTGTCTTTCTCATTCAGCATAATGCTGCCATTGCATAAAAGAGGAAAGAAAAGCATTTGAGTTTTTCTAGTGCTGAGCATCTATGAAACCCAAATGCTCTTCAGTAGGATAGCCACATGACTGAATAGTAACTAGAAAGAAAAGAATGAAGTAATGATACCTATAGCAACCAAAATAGATATTCAGAGCATTGTGGACAAGTTTTTTTCATCAAAGAGGCAACATTTAAGCTTTAAAATTATCTAAATTTCATTGATTACAGTGCAGTGACCTTGTAGAAAGGTCAATTGTTGAATGTCTTCAAAGACCAAGTTGTATAGCAATAAATAGATTAATTTGTCCTCCTTAACAGCCAGCTTCCATCACCTTCTATAACTAATTTAGTGGCTTGTGTGTCTACTGATTGTAATCTTGTCTCTGTTTAAATCTTTAGACTGGGGCGAATGCAATTGCTGAATCTTGAGGTGGATTTTCCCATTGTTTTGTAGTTTGTCTACCTGATGATGCCACCTGCTTTCTTCTTGAGGCCATAAAATGCTTGTATGGTTCTTTTTCAGAGGAACCTATGTCCTGGAGGAGTGCATGGTATTAATATGGGGTTCTGTTCACTTGATGTGGTGTTTGCTGTCGCTTCTGAGTAAACCTCATTGTCTTGGAATTGTTACATTTCTTTCCTGTTTTATACAATGGCAGCTTTAATGCTGAATGAGAAAGACAAGACAAAGTTATACCAACGTAGGAATCAAAATTGGCTAAATTTTAGGGTATGCTATGAATAAAGAAAAGATAGCATAAGAGAATCTGGGGGAAGTGCATGCTTTTGGTCCCAGCACTCAGGAGGTAGAGGTTAGCAGATGTCTGTGAGTTCGAAGCCAGCCTGGTCTACAAATCAAGTCCAGGACAGCCAGGGCTACACAGAGAAACCCTGTCTCAAGGAAAAAAAAACTGAGAGAGGGAGAGAGAAAGAATATAGGGAGGAAGGGGGTAATGAACTATGTAGTGATGCTTAGACAAATGCAAATATTAAAATCCATAGAATTTTACACACAGAAACTCAATTTTGCTATTAATAATATTTGTAGTAGTAGCATCACAGAGTACAAACTTTTTGTTGTAAGTGGTAAGGAAATATACTTATGTCACACACTCTCCTCAAATAATAGAAAACTTATATCTCATTATTAAAATATTAAATATTAAGCTAACAAAAATATTTATTTTTGAGGCCTTTTCTTTTTCCGCGATGGACAATTCTGTGCAAATACATTTTGCTGTTATCATACTAGCCAAGAAACAGTCTTCACAGCTCATTCTCTTTTTATTTTTTTATTTTTTATTTTTTTGGTTTTTTGAGACAGGGTTTCTCTGTGTAGCCTTGGCTGTCCTGGACTCGCTCTGTAGACCAGGCTGGCCTCGAACTCACAGCGATCCGCCTGCCTCTGCCTCCCGAGTGCTGGGATTAAAGGCGTGCGCCACCACGCCTGGCTCTCATTCTCTTTTTAAAAAAATATTTATTTAGTTATTATATGTACAGTGTTCTGCCTGTATGTATGCCTGCACACCAGGAGAGGGCACCAGACCTCATTATAGATGTTTGGGAGCCACCATTTGGTTGCTGGGAAGAGCCAAAGGCCCCAAGAACTCTAACCTCTTTTTTTTTTTAACCTTTGGCTCTTAACCTCTGAGCCATCTCTCCAGCCCCCATTCTCTTTCTCTTGACTCTCCAGGTAGATAACCACTCCAGACACCACCACGCCCAGATACTAGTGAACTCTGGACTTCAGAAGATCAGCTTCTTCTTTAAAATAGTGCTGTTGTCTTTTTTTTTAAACACCCTAGTGTTAGTCTCTCTGCTTTTTGATAACAACAAGCATGCACGTTGATAGTTTATTTTTATAAACTTTATTGTAAAAAAAAATTGGCAAATAAAAGAATATCATACAATGAAATTAACCAGAACCAAAGTCTATGCATTTCAATGAGGTTCTGTATAGTGAAATTATCCATTCTGAAGTTGTGGAGCCTCACATTGCAGTTTACACTTTCACTATTGAGTATATTTTCTGCACTTATCTAGCACAAAAAAATGAGAAATCCACAACAAAGAAGTAGAAAAATAATTAGATTTATGTCCTCTTCCATATCTCATTTCCATTCCCTGCATTCAATCCTTCCTCACCTCCTAATACTAGACCTTGTTTTCATTTCTGAGTGTTATACTGTACCCACATGTAAATTTGTATATATATATATATATATATATATATATATATATATATTTGACTAGGTTCTGCTTATGAGGGAGAATATGTGATTTTTTTCTTTCTGATATTGTGCAATCTCAGTTAATATTCCATGTGCATTCATTTTTCTGAAAATTTGTGACTAGATTCTTTTTTATCTGAGCAGAACACTATTCATTGCTATGGTGAATAAAGCAACAATAAACATGGGATGTAAATAGCTCTATGGTAGGGTATGGCGTTCTCTGAGATGGCTCTTGTTTCAATGAAGCACTTTGAATACTTTCACAGTATCTGGAGTGCCACGAATGAAGGAATGAAAAAGCCTACATGCTTAATAAGCCCAACAATCAATAGGGACATACAAAGAGCTCTCTCCTCTCTGCTTCATTATGAGCACTATTTCCTAACAAACATTCTGTTCTTAATAACAGAAGTTTACCAACAAACATATTTCTTTGAGTTCCCCCAAAGTTCACTGAGTGAAAAGCAGGCTTTTCTGCTTAACAAAGACACTGGCTCCCACAAAGGACAAGGAAAAGAGGTCTGCCTGAAGCCTTTATTTGCAAGTGGAAGCTGCCAGCAGTCATCAATTAAAAGTTCAGACATCTAATAATAGCTTAAGCTCAGTGAGAGAGAGTAGTGGATTGTCATACAGAACTAACGAGACAAAACTGGCTGTTTTCAGAGTCAGTTTGCAAACGATACCATTTTAGTAAGATTTTTTAAATCCCAACACATCAGTATGTGGTAAATACTGTCGTTTTATTTGTAGCCATTAGACTTTTTGAAACCTTAAAACTGATTTAAAGGAGTTATCTTCTCATCTAGTGTTAAATGATGCCTATGAAATATATCTTTTTAAAATATCATTTTAAAACATGATTCTTTAAAACGGAATACAACAGAAAACTACTCAAAGAAGGCTAGTGAAGCTGAACATTCCCTCCTTAGATTTCTACCCAGTCTCCCTCTACCCCCAAGAGCGTGCATCTACGACCTTCCCCCATTTTAAAAACCGATAAGCTTCCCAGAGAAATGGTAGACTGTAGGATTTGGGGAGAAGGGACAGGAAGTATAGGAGCAAAGGGAGAGAAAGCGATGATTTCCCAAACTGGGAGAATTGGTCGATGTACCCTAAAAGACTGATCTTTCCTGGCAATCCGAGTAAAGTGAATAGATACTACTTGGTGACGATACCAGTTTTATTGTCTCCGATTGGCACACAAGAAAAAAGATTGACAGTATCAAGTGAAGGGGATGTAGGGGGCGGGCTGCAATGTTAATGGGAGGGGTAACCAAAGGCTCGAGCTCATTGATGACGCGGCCCTCACGTGACCAGCAGTCGACGTGTGCAGAAGTCCTTATAGTCCAGGCCCAGTTCCTCAGTAGCAGCTCGGTCTTGCTAGAGAAGAGTGGTCCTGCTCCTTCCAGGTACTTTAACAGTGGGCGCTGGCTTGGGGAACGTAGGGTGAGGGGCCCAGAGAACAAGAGAACATGCTCACCCCGCACTATTTCTCTTATTCTAAGGTTCTGCTAAACTATTTTGTGCGAGAGGTTTGGGGCTGCTTGGTGAGGGATGGGGCAGACTGGGAGGGAGGGAGCTAACCGAGTCGGCCGAGATAAAGAACAGAGACGGGGGAAGGCAGAGAATGCAAGAGAGACGGAGAGAAGAAACAATAACAATATGGGGAGAAACTTGTCTGGTTCTTTGCTCTCTTGCTGGGAAACCGGGTACAGATAAAGGCGGGGTTGCCACAAAAGGAGGGAGGAGAGGGGGACGTGGAAAAACTTTATGCTACCAAGCCTTGTATTTGAAAGAGAGACCTTTTGATCCAGACACCGGCTTGCTCACCAAGCACTCCTGTCTTTCCTCAGGACTCTTGATCTTTTGGGCGCGCCATAAAATCGAGGTGCAAGAAGAGAGGAAAAATCTCCAGATACCTACAGGTCAGTGCAAGGGTGCGATTGCTTCAGGTCCCTTTTGGGTGGGTGCGGGGGGGGGGCGGTGTAGAAGTGTGGAAGACACCAAAGCACATCCCAGGGGTGCCAACCGCCGCTTCCCATCCGGATTAAGCAAGGGAGGCCCCGTGCAGATTCTGCTGCGGAAATGGGGTGAAAGAAGGAAAGGGAGAGACTAAAAACATTTAAAAGAGAGAGAGAGAGGAGGCCGCTGACTGGTGAGAGGCTGAGGATGGGATGACTTGGAAAAGCCCAGAAGGGCGGGAGTATTAGAGCCATGTGGGAAGGGAAGGGTTAATTGCTTCCACGCCGCTCCCATTTCAGTGCTAGGAGAGGTTTGTTGCAGGGCCTGCTGGGAAAATGGTGGGCTGGAGCCGGGACAGGAGAAGATGGAGTTGGAGAGCAAGGAGAAGGGGGGGGGGAGAGGGAAGGGAGGTGGAGGGAGGGGTGGAGTCAGGAGCTCAGAGCCTGTCTTGTCTAGTTAGAAAACTTTTTGGCAATTAAGAGACCTGAATCAAAAGTCAGTCGCTATGGGAACACAAGAGCTTGTCCAGTTGCCTGGCACTTAGTAGGTTTTGTTTCCTTGTTTTTTGTTTTGTTTTGGTTTTTTCTAGGATTAATTTCTTCCAAAAAAAATGCTCAACATGCAAAAGTCTTGTGATGAAAACGAAGGAACAACCCAGAACACACCAAAGGCAGATGAAGGCCATTCTTCGGAAGATCCGCCACAGCAGGCAGAAGGAAATCTTCAGGCTTCTGGAGAAAGTGTGAGGGAGGAAGCTGATGGAAGCCTTAGAGGAGAGCCTGCTCAAGCCAGCCCAGAAGCTAAAGAGGACACTCCTGCAAGGCATCTGAACCCTGAAGAAGTGATAAGAGGCGTAGATGAGCTGGAAAGGCTTAGGGAGGAGATAAGAAGAGTAAGAAACAAGTTTGTGATGATGCATTGGAAGCAAAGACATTCCCGAAGCCGTCCTTACCCTGTGTGCTTCAGACCTTGAACTCTTTTCTCTGATACTGAGATCTGGCTGCTGCTTTCTTTCTCTTAGCATTTTCTGATGTATCTTTGAACTCCGTTTTACTTTTAATTACCTGGTGGTTATTTTCTTTTAGGTAGTTGTCGTTACCAGCATCTCATTGGATTTTGGATTTTGACCCATTTTTCCACGTTTGTTTTTCAGTTGGAAAGTTTCACACTTATGCATGGAAATGTATTCGTTCCATATGAAACAATTAAAGAGCAAATTTTAAGGCAGCATATTTAGGATCAGCTCACATATATAGGAAAATTCCTAATTATGTGTGTACATGTATAATTATACGTATCTCAAAAAAATTATCAGTGCTCATTTTGTGTGGTGTGTTTTAATTTTGCCTTTTGCTTTTGTGTATTTTTAATGACTATGTGTCTCACAAAGAACTGCAGATTTTTTTTAACAAGGGGGAGTTAATTAAAATTAATTTGTAACCAGCTTGTAGAGGCAATAAAGACACTAAACCCTTGATGAAGAACTATTAAAAAGAAATGTCAACCTGGAATTACCTCTGGATTTCTTAGCCAGAGGAATAAAACTGGCAATCATTATAGATATGCGTGCTTAAGACTTGGTCTTTTCATGGGGAAAATATTTGCCTTACAGAGATCCTGTGTGGAACAAAGTATACCATTCTATGCTCTCTGCTGGGCCCTGGAGTACCAAGACCACACTGGGTTTCCTTGAATGCCCAGTTGAACTCCCACCCCCCAGTGCTCAAAATAGCAGGTGGTGCCACTGTGCCCTGCTGGTGGTGTTTTGGTTGAGTCGGGGTCTTATTCTGTAGCCCAGGCTAACCTGGAATTCATGGCAGTCCTCAGCTTCTGAAGTGCCACACTGCTCTACTTTCCCAAAGTTTTAAGCCTCTATTCTATAGTGACTTAGCATACGTAATGAGCAGTGGCTCATCAGAGTACTTACTGCTCTTGCAGAGGGCTCAGATTCCATTTCTAGCACCCACATGGTGGCACATGGGTCCCTGTAACTCCATTTCCAGGGGATCTGATGTCCTTTTCTGGACTCTACACAGATATGGTACATATGTGCTCATGCAGGGTCATACACCTACACAGATTTTGTTCAACAAAATCTAGGTTTATGAGGACTCTTGCAGAGTCCTTAGCAAAAGCACTCCCTTTTGTTTATAAATGCAGGGCGGATTTCTCTGTAGGAGTCCCAACCTGATCTGATAAACCTATTTGAGAATAGACCAAGGTACCCATGTGAATAAAAACTATGGGAGAATTCCTGGGGTTTTGAGGTGGTGTTCTTTCTTCGGTTTTTTGAGATAGTATCGCATGTGTGCACAGCCTTGCCACCAGCTTGCTTTGTAGACTAAGGTGACCTACCTTAAGCTTCTGATCCACTGGCCTCCTCTTCCCAAATGCATGGATTGCAAGTGTGTGCCAGCGCTTTCAGTTTATATGATGCTGGGGATCAAATTCAGGGCTTTATATGGTCGAAGGTAAGCACTCTGCCAACTGAGCTTTGTACTCAGTTTCCAGAACAGCTGCTTCTAGCAAAAAATAAGATTGTGTCCTTGCCTTGTAAGACGAAAATCTATCTGAAGGCTACTGGCAGTCCCCACTGGTTCAGGAGGCCCTCAGGGAACATGTGTATATTGTACAAGGTTGTTGTACATCTCATCTCTTTTTTTTCTTTCCTTTTTTTTTTTTTTTTTTTTTTTTTTTTTTTTTTTGGTTTTTCGAGACAAGATTTTTCTGTGTAGCCTTGGCTGTCCTGGACTCCCTTTGTAGACCAGGCTGGCCTCGAACTCACAGCGATCCACCTGCCTCTGGCTCCTGAGTGCTGGGATTAAAGGTGTGTACCACCACGCCTGGCCCCATTTCATTTCTTAAAAGAAAAAAATGATTTTTAAAGTGATTATGTGTATACATGTATGTGTATCTAAATATCATAACCACCCCATCCTACGTATTCCTTGCTGAAATATAGAAAGATTCAAAAACTTTCAAAGGTCCTACGAACATGATCAATGAACTTGAGGTAGAGTGGCTATTGTATAGATGATAGGTGTTACATCGCTCCTGTAGAATAAAGGGTATCTTTTCATTCTGGTAGCCCCGCATATTGATGGGTGTTTGACTGATAATCATGATTTGGCTATTTTTTATTTTATTTTTACTATAAAATTAATTCTGTTTTAGAATGAAAAATGGAAAATCCAGATAAGCAAAAAGGAGGGAGGGTACAGAAAAGAGTAGAACTATCTGTCTTCTTAATTAGAATTTATCAGTAATGGTACTTGGATGCCAACAAAAATACTCTTGACATTCTCAGCTCCTTAATCTACTGTTTTCCTTAACCCTTTGTGCCCCATGTCCAGTATCAATATTTTACTTTAAAAATTTAAATTCCACTTACTTATTTGTATGTGGATAGGACAGGTTGTGCTACAGAGAGTGGGTGGAGGTCAAAGGACAACTTAGAGAAGTCAGTACTCTCTACCATGTGCATCCTGGGATGGCACTAAGTCTTTACAGCAAGCTCTTATATCTTCAGAGTTATAACAAGTAATTGGAGGGGGGAGAAGAGAGGAGAGAAAGAAGGGGGAGGGAGGGAGGAAGAGAGAGATTTTAGTCTAAGTGCTTTCTCTATCAGAGGCATGTGTGAAGTATTTTGAGACTGCTGCCTTCTGGGGCCCACATATAATCCTCTTGATTGATATTCTGAAGATGGGTTGTAAATACAGCATAGCTAACAAAGGGCCCCAGACGAGAGCTATCTACACAGAATGAAGCATGAGGAGCATTGGCATGCACAGCATGCTTCCCAAAATAAAGACTATTGGATAAACAGAATAAAACACTGGTAAGTATGGAAGCTTCAGGGATGGCTCAGCAGTTCAGAGCATTGGCTCCTTTTCCAGAGGACAAGGATTAATTCCCAGACTCCGCATGGTGGTTCACAACAGGCTGTAACTCCAGTCTCAGGAGATCCAGTGTCCTCTTCTGGCCTCCACAGTCACAAAGTATGCATAAGGGGCACAAATATACATGCAGACAGAACTCCTATACACAACATTTAAAACACAACATATAATAAACATAACTATGAATTTTATAGGAAAACAGTAACAGTACCATAGAAAATAAGACTTAAAAGCTTCCTGTTTACAAGGAGCTACAGGATTAAAAAGACAAAGGTGAGATGTAATGTAGGATAAAATTTTCTTTCTTCAACATCATGCTGAGTTATTCATTCTCTTCTTACAAACATGAATGAAGCGTACAGAAAAAAACTACACATGCAGATGATTTTTTTTTTCAAGATTGCACCAGCCTGTGGGATGCTGGTTGGGCTGGAATTCCACTAGAGTAAGGTTCCAGAGGCTAGGCTCACTGTGACAGTTTGATTAGAAAGGAAGGCTATGTCCAGCATCTTAGTACTCAGATGAACCACTCAGGCACAGGGCACTCCTCTGTGGCCTGGGTCTGCCATTTGGTTTCTTGGCTGAAGCTTGTATCAGGCACCAGGGCTTCCAGAGCTGAAAGGTGAACTATCCAGAACAGACTTACTTGGAGAGCTGTTCCCAGTCCAAGCCAGAGCTTGTTATCTTCTGTTAATATTTCTCCTTTGGAACTTGTTTTTCCAAAGGAAGAGATAAATCCTCAAAGTCTCCTCAGCGGGAACACTGGTTAGGATAGCCTTTGAGCTAATAGGTGTCTCAGTGGGTCACTTGCGGTGGAAATTTACAGAGCTGACCCTTGCCTCAGAGTCCAGTGTGCTAGCCTCCAGAATAATGGGCCAAAAAAAAAAAGGTTAGCTAGCAGATAAGGCCTCCCCCACGCTTGTCTCACCCTGTTCAGACTTCCAGAATGGCCTGAAGTGTGTCCTGGTCTGTTTCACTGGTTCTATGATGAATTAGCTCTACTTCTATCCAATGCAGGGCATCTCTGTGTCTGCGTCAGCTCAGACCCAAAAGTGTAGATGATTGCAAGTAAAGGAAGCTTGCAAAGGCTTGGGGCCCTGCATCTTGGGCCAGGGGAGGTTGCTTTTCCCTAGTCTTTGAACAAGCCTATGCTGCAGACTCAGTTTTTTTTTATTTGGAGACTCAGAGCAAGCCAACTGAATTGGTGTGTGTATGCTTTTTAAGGGGCTGGAGAGAGAGATGGCTCAGTGGTGAAGAGCACTTGCCTCTCTTCCAAAAAAGACCTGAGTTCAGCTTCCAGGACTCACGTTCATAGGCTCACAACCCACTGTGATGGGAGCTCCAGGAGATCTGATGCGTCTGGCCTCCATGGGCACCTCCATTCTCCTGCATGTGCACAAGCATGCACATGCACTTAAAGAAAGCAAACTCACTGGGGAATCACAAAGCTGCTTTGTAAGGTTTTGAAGGTGGAGGAAGCAGTACAATTAAGTCCTGTTCTTTATCATCTGAAGAAATCCTCTTGATCTCTCTCTCTTTTTTTAAAGAATTTACTTTGGTTATTTTCTTTCTTTCCTTTCTTATTTATTTTGGTTTTTCAAGACAAGGTTTCGCTGTAACCCTAGCTGTCCTGAAACTCACTATTGTAGACTAGGCTGCCTTCCAACTCAGAGACCCCCTTCCTTGTTGAGTCCTTGGGATTAAAGGCATGGGCCACAATGCCTGGCTGCTTTTGTTATTTTTAATTACATGTATGTGTGTGTGTGTGTGTGTGTGTGTGTGTGTGTGTGTGTGTGCATGTGTGTGTGTGTGTGTGTCCATGTGTGGGTATGAACATGTCTGTGTAGGATTGATCATGGAGGCCAGAGGCATCAGATGCCTCCTTGGGATTGCAGTTACTAAGCAGCTGGGAGCCCCTCCCCCATGTTCCTGTTGGGAATTTTGCAAGGGTTATAAGAGGTTGTTAACCCTTGAGTTTTCTCTTCCAGGAGCTCAGCCCCAGTTTCTGGCATCTTAAAGGATTATTTGGGCAAAGGGTGAGAATTTAAATTCTTTGATTTTAGAAATGCAAAGTGGGGCCCTGAGGGATGTCTCAGCAGGTGAAAGTGTTTACCATCAAACCTGAAGGCCTGAGTTGCATCTCTGACACCCTTAACAAGAAGGGAGGGAGCCAACTCCTCCAGCAAGTGTTCCACCTAGACAAATAGATAAAGAAAGAAAGGAGGGGGGAAAGAAAGCAATAAGAAAAGAAATGCAATATGGTTATTTGCCTTAAAGACAAATAAATGAATCTGTTATCACCTTGGGCTTTTCTCCCTGTTGGTATAGGACCTTCTATACATCAACTATCTTCTTTTTTGAAGGACAGCTACTTTCTTTTCATTTTTTCTGTTTGGTTGTTTTTGTTTTTTCAAGCAGGGTTTTTCTGTATAGAGTTGGCTGTCCTGGAACTCACTCTCACAGAGATCCATCTGCCTCTGCCTCCCCTAGTGCTGGGATTAAAGCTGTGCAGCACCATACCTAGCTAATTTTTACTTTCTTAAAAAACCATCACCTAGCCTTGCAAAAAGAAGTATCTTGCAGATAAGCTAGATAAAATAACTAACTGCAATTCATTTGTAATACAAAAAGCAACAGCTCAATACTGTGAATATTTACAATATGTATTCATGTTAATGCTGTTTCTGTATTGTAAGCTGGTAACAAAGAAAACTTCTATATAATTTAGCTAAGTGTCAGAACTTTTCAAATTTTATTGTCATGAATCATAAAATATGTTGTTGAAATACATCATTGATACAGGAATGTGTTTCTCACATGTGGTTACAAGACAAACCAGCTACAATATCCCCATCCTCCCCCCAATTAAGAACAAATTGCAACATATTTAAAATGACTACTTCTAGATGATATTATTAAAAATCTATTGTTTCAAAAAATTCTATTGTTTCATCTTTGTCCTCTGTATTTTCAAATTTAACTTTTTCCCAATAAGTATGTCCTGACTTTGAAGGTTACCTTTTCTGTCATCTTCTTACCACACTGTCGATGTTAACTAAATTTATGCTATACTTCTATCTTCAGTCATATGGTGGCATTTCATGGCTACTTTTGAAAAATTATCCAATAAAGTAACATAATTCCCAAAATAAAATAGAAGCTGGGTTGTGGTGGTAACCACCCTTAATACCAGCATGGTCTACAGAGTGAGTTCCAGTACAGCTAGGGCTACAAAACCTGTCTTGAAAAACAAAACAAAACAAAAAAGAAAGAACTCAATAAAATAAGTATTATTGACTAGCCAAGAAAGCATAACTGCCAAGTATTTATCACTTTACAGTCTGTTCCTCAATCCCATCAGCTCACAGTGTAAAGTGATTATACTACGGAAAACACAAGCTTTTTAGCCAGTGAAAACTACTGAAAAATCCATTGGCTTTTTGTCAGATCTCTATAAATGATCAACAAGGTCCTTAGTAACCCAGGAAATGGATTAATCAGGCTTCATATAAAGCACTCTTGCATTACGTGGGATTGATTGTTCAAATCTTCATTATATATTTGACAGCCGCGGGAATTGATAATGTCCAAGGCCTGAAAAGTTTTGTATTTGTTTACGTATTCCTGTTCATATTTTTGACCTTTGGATAGGGCCTAAAACACAGCAACATGGAAAATAATTGTTCTTGCCTTCGTAATGCATGCATTCTGAGCTATGTGATTTTGGAAAGTTAAGACAAAACTTAGATACACACAGACAAAACTTATGTACAAATATCAAGTGTACAACTCAATATGACTAAAATTATAAAGTAGAACATTTCCATCTTTCTTAAACACTTTTTTCCTTCTTACCCAGTTCCCTGCTGGAAACCATTCTAGTTATTCTTACAAATTTATATTCACTTATCTATTGAAGAACTTTAGATAAAAAATAAGTGTATGGTATGCACTCATTTGTAACTATAATCTTACATAATGCTTTGAAGATTTACCTTGGTGATCCAGGCATGGAGGCAAGCGCCTGTAATCCCAGCACTCTGGGAGGCAGAGGCAGGTGGATCTCTGAGTTTGAGGCCAGCCTAGTCTACAGGGTGAGTTACCAGGACAGCCAAGTCTACACAGAGAAACCTTGTCTTTAAAAAATTTTTAAAAATCACCTTGGTAGAGCTCACAGCGTTAAGTAGAACAAGGAACATGAAGATTGTTTGCTTTCCTACATATGCAGAGCCTAGAATTTTATTTTATTCAAATTTATATTATTTCATGTGTATTTGTATTTTTGACTGCATGTATTTCTGTGCCCCTTGGTGTGTCTGGCATCTGCAAATGTTGCTAGCAGGCATTGACTTCCCTGGAACTGGAGTTACCTACAGATGGCTGTAAGCCTCCATACCAGTGATGAGATTTGAGCCCCATGCTCTGGGAAAGCAGCCAGTGCTCTTAACTAGTAAACCACCTCTCCAGCCACTCCAGAATTAAAAACTAAAAGACATGCTGATGAGAAACTATTTGGGAAAAGAATGGAAGTGGGAGAAAAAAGAGGGAAATAGGGAAGTGATAGGATCAAAGCGCATTTATAAACATGTGTGAAAATAGTGCAACATGAATAAAATAGTATACATGAGTAAAAACAGGATTAATCTTGATGAAGAGATACACATTTGTAATCCCAACACCTGGGATATGGAGACAGGAAAATCAAAATTCCAGGACAACCCTAGCTACACAAGGAGACACTGTCTCAAATAAATGTAAGAATAAAGCCAACCAAACAAAAAGGCTTTATTATCTGTGAGCTAAGGGGAGAAGCAATTTTAATATATTAATTCATAAATACACTATAGTTGTGGAAATTTACTTTATTATCCTTGAAAAGGGTTAAATTATCCACTTTATTATACTTGAAATATTTTGCAAGTACATTGAACCAGTCTTGTCTGTATTTAAAGAAGGGCAAGAAAACTTGAAGTCGGCAAAACCCTAAGGGATAACCTAAGGTGTGAGAACAATCCATTTTAAAAGCTTTTTTTTCCTGTTTCTTGGCTGTTGCTCTTTAAAAAAAAAAAAAACCATGTGATGTGGCCTTGATGGGCAATCTTCAGGACAAAAAAAAATTGTGGAACAATATTTTTTTCTTTATCTTTGCTGATTTAGCTCAAAACTATGAATTAAAATGATGTTCTTTTATGTCTTTCCTCCCATCATTCTTCAGCCCTATAAACCCAATTTAGGGCAAGGCCGAGTTCTTCTCATCCGTTGCATTAGACCTTGCTGTGAAAAGACATTGTGTGAGTTGCTTTGTCACTGATAAGAGTGTCAGCAAGGGGAAACATGCCCCTGTTCCTTTCAACTATCATCTAATGTGTGAGGAAAACAGAAGCCAGGAGTCCCCAAGCAAGTTCTCACTCAGGGAGTGAATACAAAGAAAGATGGGAGTAATTGGAACCAGGGAAGAAGAGGATGTGAGAAGGACAGAAGCCAAGAAAAGAAATGCAAAAAGTAATGCATTCTGAATCCACACCAAGCACAGAGGTGAAACCACAGTCAGCTCTGGAGTGGGTCAGATGTCCTTTTTCCTTTTTTTCTGTTTTGTTTTGAGACAGAGTTTCTGCATGTAGCTCTGGCTGTTCTGGAACTCACTCTGTAGACTAGGCTGGCCTCACAGAGATTCACCAGCCTTTGCCTTCTGGAGTGCTGGGATTAAAGGTGTACACTGCCACCACCCATCTGTAGGTCGGATTTCTAACACAATATTCTCCTGGAATATAAAGTTGCTCTTATAGCCAAAGAGATGTTTCCCTCCAGTTCTTTAAATATTCCACACTTGGAGTTCATGCGCAATAACAACTTAAAATTGACACGAGAATCCATGAAAATGTTCTCTTTAAGTCAGATATTTTTATCAGGAAGATATTGACATGGGAATTTGATAAAATAGTATAGAGCATGGATCTGAGGGCTTGTATGGCAATAGTAGAATTGATGCTTAGCATGTGTAAGGTTGATGGTTCGATCAGTAATGTACACACAAAAATACTCACACAGACACCCAGAGAGAGAGAGAGAGAGAGACAGAGACAGAGAGAGAGAGAGAGAGAGAGAGAGAGAGAGAGAGAGAGAGAGAGAGAGAGAGAGAGAGAGAGACTGTAGAATGATATCCACAGGGACTTCAAATGTAATAGCAGGCATCTTTAAGAGGAAGGTACAGGAAAATTTCGCTTTAGAGGCCAAAAAATCCAATGAGAAAAGGAAGCAAAAATTGCAGTGACTGAACAAGCCAAGAAATGGCTCCAGGCAATCAATGCTGAAAGCAAAGGGATCAGATTACCCCTAGGATTGTCCAGGAAGAAACAAGTCCAGTCAATATCTTGAATTTAGCCTTGTAAGACAATTCAGAGTCCTAGCCTTCAGAAAGGTGAAGCAATAAATCTGTTTTGATCCAAGCCATTGAGTTTATAGCCATTTGTCACAATAGGAATAGAAAGTTGTCTATGAAGGAAGCCTGACAGACACCAGAATTTCAGGGGCGATAAGATAGTTTTTTTGGCTCTGGCCACATTCTGTGATGTGAAACAGATCAACTTCAGCTTTACGATTACTGGCTGTGTGACTTTGGGTGAGTTAGACTATATATCTAGGTAGTTTTATTATTTATTTATTTATTTTTATTTATAGGGTGTCAGATCTTGGAGTTACAGTTATGAGCTGCCATGTGGGTGTTGGGAATTGAACCCTCTGGAAGAGCAATCAGTGTTCTTAACCTCTGAGTCATCTCTCCAGCCTCAAGTTGACAATTCTCTTATCTCAGCCTTCTAAGTCGTGAGATCACAAACTTTTCTCCCACCTGGCTTATTATCTAGCTTTTTCTATCTGTAAAACTGGGGGCATAACAGTACATAGCTCAAAAGGATGTTGTGGGGGTTAAAGTTAGTATTGAATCAATGCATTCATTTACGGAGCATAAAAAGTATAATAGCATAATATTATTTTTGAGATACATGTGTATTAAGATGATTCAGGAATGTTATTGCTTTATAGCTAATTTATATTTATTTTATTCATCTCTGAAGCAATACATTCTGGCTACATCGTCCCCTCCCTCCACTCCTTACAGCACCCCCTTTTACCTCCCCTCTCTCCTAGATCTACTCTTCCTCCATTTCCCTTCAGAAAAGGACACGCCTTTTCAGAGATATCAGCTGAGCACAGCATAACAAAATACAATATGATGAAACACAAACTCTCATATCAAGGCTGGGCAAGGCCACCCAGTAAGAGGAAAAGGATCATAAGACCAGGCGAAAGAGTTGAGACACCCCCACTCCCACTGTTAGGAGTCCCACAAGAACACCCAGCTATACAATCCCAGCATATATGCAGAGGACCTGGTGCAGATCCATGCAGGCTCTATGGTTGCTTCTTCAGTCTCTGTGGGTCCTCATGAGCCCTGCTTAGGTGATTCTGTGGGTTGTGTTCTGGTGTCCTTGAGCCCTCTAGCTCCAACAGTCTTTCTGCCCCCTCTTTTGCCTGGTTCCCTGAGCTCTGCCTAGTGTTTGGCTGTGCATCTCTGCATCTGCTCCCATCAGCTGCTAGAGGAAGCCTCTCAGATGATGACTGGGCCAAGCATCAATCTACGAGTAGTATATAGCTAATGTTTGTTTGTTTGTTTAACTCAATACAAAATGCTATTATTTTTAAAGCAGCTGTATTGGACTGTCCAGCTCAGTTTATCAATATGGAATACTATAAGAAGGAGCTGGGGCTGGGACAATGATATCCTAAAGATGAAGTCTCAAAAGTAGTCTGAGAAGCTGGGCATAGTGGTGCACGCCTTTAATCTGAGGACTTGGAAGGTGGAGGCAGGTGGATCTATGTGAGTTTGAGGCCAGCCTGGCCTACAAAGAAGTCTAGGACACCTAAGGCTACACAGAGAAACCTTGTCTCAAGAACAAACAAACAAACAAAACAAAACAAAGTCGGAGAAACAAAGTTCCTCTGTTACCTCCTCCTGCTTCATTTTCAACCATAAAGAAAGGCTAAGGAAACTATCATTTCACTTCCCCCTGGCTGGCTGCCTCACCAGGCCACAGAGAAAGAGGATGTCCTCAGTCTTGATGCAACTTGATGTGCTGGCGTGCATTGGTAGGGAGAGGCTCCTGTTTTCTGAGGGGGAGTGTAAAGGAAAGAGAGAGGGAAGGGGGTGGGGCCAGGAGGAGAGGAGGGAAGGGCTATGGTCAGGATATAAAGTGAATATATAAATAAAAAATAATTGGGGGCTGGAGGTATGGCTCAGAGGTTAAGGGCACTGGCTGTTCTTCCAAAGGTCCTGAGTTCAATTCCCAGCACCCACATGGTGGCTCATGACCATCTATAATGGAATCTGATGTCCTCTTCCGGCCTGCTGGCACACATGCAGGCAGAACACTGTATAAATAATAAATAAATCTTTTTTAAAATAAATTTTTAAAAATCAAACCTGCAGTTCTGAATGACAAAGCATACAAAAATACTTAAAGCAATGGTATAGATTATTTTCTGAGATGTAATGTGAGTTAATTAATTAATTAAAATGAAAATTTAATCTCACAGAAAAAATGCACACAGAGCAAAAAAAAAAGGAAAAAAAAATTAGTGTAATATTAGAAATTGAGTCTCAAAAGTAGCTCTGTCCTGTTTAGTCTTGATTTTTCTTATGTTATTAAAGGCTTGGTTTGAAAAATCTCTGCTCCTGCTTCTTAATTGTCTGTTTGTTCTATCTTACTTTTAACCTTGTGATAATGCTGGTTTAAGAGGTTCCTGTTGTTGCTATTATCTCTTGCACTTTCTGCCTTGTCATTCTCTATCAAGTGTGTATTTTTAATATATTTGTCTCTCATTCATTCTTTCTTTTTTTTTCTGTATTTTGTTTTTGTTTTTTGAGACATGGCTTCTCTGTATAGCCTTGGCTATCTTAGCCTCACTTTGTAGACCAGGCTGGCCTCGAACTCACAGCAATCCGCCTGCCTCTGCTTTCCCTAAGTGTTGGGATTACAGGTGTGTGCCACCATGTCCAGCCAGTTGTTAGTATTTGAGACAGGGTTTCACTGTGTAGCCTTGGCTGTCACAAAACTCTCTCTGTAGATGGGATGGCCTCAGAGATCAGCCTAACTCTGCCTCCCAAGTGCTAGGATTAAAGGTATGTGCTGCCCACCTTTGCCTGGCATGGGCTGTTGTTTTCAAAATTCTGTTTTATAATTTCAAAAAAATTGTACGTGTATGGGTGCCTTGCCTGCATGCATGTTTGCGCACCAGATGTATGCCTGGTGCCTATAGAGACCAAAAGAGAATTTCAGATCCCCAGTAACTAAGGTTGTGATGCTGTGTAACTGGTGCTTGCGAGCCACCATGCCAGTGTTGGCCTTCTTGAAAAGCAGCCAGTGATATAAACCACTACTCCATTCTCCCAATGCCCAAATTTATGTTTTTATAATAAACACACTGTTGTAAACATTAATATACAGCAGGTTTTGGTGTATATATGTATGGATGAGTATATGCATGTTTATTTTGAGTGTGTGTAGGACGTGTGTGTGTTCATACAGATTTCAGAAGACAACCTTAGGCTTCATTCCTATGTCCTAACATTCATTCATTCATTCATTCATTCATTCATTCACTCACTCACTACCCAGCTGGAGCATTAGGTTTTATTTCTGTATAGTTTATAAACTATGGAATTAATTTTAAAAATAGTTATATACAGCTATCTAGATTATTCCATCTAAGGTGTCATGGAAATTGGACAATAACTGTCTTCAAGTTAAATCTTTTTGTTCTTTACCACTCTATATTTCCACTGATGCCAAGTGAGTTTTTATTTCAGTTGCTGCATTTTTCACATATGAAAAATCCAGGAATACATAAGGTCCATACTGTCTATTGCCACTGATGGTTTTAACTTGTTTTTCAAGAGTGATGGCACTTTTGAACATTCTCCAAGTAGTGATTTATATGTCACTGTCTAAGTCATACCATCGTTGGTATGTATTGATTGCCTCCCTCATGCTTGTTTTAAAATTATTATTATTGTTATTATTGTTGTTGTTGTTGTTTGTTGCTGTCTCTCTGTGTAGCCTTGGCTGTCCTCGACTCACTCTGTAGACCAGGTTGTCCTTGAACTCACAGAGATCCACCTGCCTCTGCCTCCCTGAGTGCTGGGATTAAAGGTTTGCTCCGCCACACCTGGCTGGTTTTTTATATGTAGATAAATATGGAGGTTTATAGTTAGTTTTTAAAACACTATGAAGTTGTAAGTCTTAGTAATTGGTGCGTCACTTTGTATTTTCTTCCCCAGTATATCTGCTAGTTATTATTTACTTTGAAAAGATCTCGTCTATCTATCTGCACCACACATACCGCCAAGTTTTCCAGATTGAAAACACGGGAATATAGCAATTCCCAGATTAGCTGGAATCATAACTGCGCTCTATACATTTGTTTACTTTCTTTGACTTGAAGACAAATAACCGGTGTAGAGCAGAATTGTCAGGAGAAGATAGAGGCTTTTTTCCTTTAAGTATTAGAGAATAAGTTGCCAGAGACTGAAGAGATGGCTTAGTTGGTAAAACATTTGCTCCGCAAGTGTGAGGACCTGAGTTTGGATGCCTAGAACTCACAGAAAGCCACTAGTAGTAGGATGTGTCTATAATGCCAGCACTCCTATAGTGGCATAGGAGTCAGCAACAAGAAAATCCTTGCAAGTTCATTTTTGTTTGTTTGGAGACAGGCTTTCTCTGTGTGGCCCTGGTTGTCTTGGAACTTGCTCTGTAGATTATGCTTAAATATTAAATATTTTAAATAGTACATTTAAAGCAATAGGTTTCTAAAATTATTTTTTATCAGTTTTTAAATTAGTAAGCAAAGTAATGGATTTTATTATTGCATCATTATACATAATTTCTTTTTATACACCACCCTACTGCTCTCTACTCCTCCTTGTTGTGTCTTCTTCTCACAATAGTCCCCTTTATGTTTTCATATCACAATATTTTACTTCTCTTTTTAAATCACTTCTTCCCTTCCTATGAATCACTTCTAACTGCATGATCTACACACACACACACACACAGAGAGAGAGAGAGAGAGAGAGAGAGCGAGAGCGAGAGAGAGAGAGAGAGAGAGAGAGAGAGAGAGAGAGAGAGAGAGAGAGAGGCACACACAGTGATAGATCTTCAGTGAATAAAATTCTCCAATTGTCCAATTCTCCAATTGTCTTATGGTCTATAAGACAATCGTTGAGATTATAAAATTAACATTGAATTAATAGCCGGGCATGTTGGCAAACACCTTGAGCGTTAGAGGCTGAACGATAAGAAGTTCAAGCCCATCCTTGGCTACATAGTTCCTTTGAGACCAGTCTGGGCTACATGAGACACTCTCGGGGCTGGAGAGATGGTTCAGTGGTTAAGAGCACTGCCTGCTCTTCCAAAGGACCCAGGTTCAATTCTCAGCACCCACATGGCAGCTCACAACTCCAAGATCTGATACCAGCACACATAAATTAAATAAAATACTTAAAAAAAAAAAGAGACACTCTCTGAAATAAGTAACTTTAAGAAAAAAAATTAATACTAATATATTACTACCATCCGAACTCAGACTCAGACCCTATTGATGTTTACCAGTTATTCGAACGAGGTCCTTTTATAAAACAAAGATCCAATTCAGAATGACCTGCTGAATTTACTGGTCATGTGTTCCTGTTATTCTATAGAACTTGTTAGTGTTTTTTTTTTCATAGACTTACAGTCATTTCATTTCTTTCTTTCTTTCCTTTTCTTTTTCTTATCCTTTTCTTTCTTTTTTTTCTTTTCTTTCTTTCTTTCTTTCTTTCTTTCTTTCTTTCTTTCTTTCTTTTTTTAAGAAGAAGAGTTTATCTGTATAACAGCCCTGGCTGTCCTAGATTCACTTTCTAGACTACGCTGGCCTCGAACTCCTAGAGACCCACTTTTCTGTGCTTCCCTGAGTGCTGGGATTAAAGGAGTGAGCCACCATGCCTGGCTTCGTAATTTATTTTCTATAGTGTTTTTTAAACAATGTTTTATTACTTTTTGAGAATTTCACACAACGTGTTTAGAAGATCTTCACTCCTCCCCCTAACTCTCCCATTACCACAAGCGCCACCCTCCTATCCACTCCCACACATTTTTGAGATGATTTCTATTTTTAGCACTGTCATTTTATTTGTCATTTTAATTTGCCTCATATTTCATCTTGGATGGATTCAGATTACGCATTTTTAGAATGACTGTTACATTAATGATGTTGCAGTGTTCTCTTTCTATCCTTTCGAGTGGTTCACAATTTGTGTTATTACTTACCATGTTCTTTGTTTAAGATGATGGCTTCTAGACAATTCTGGAGCCTCTTTCACCTCGAAATCATTTTATAGGAAGTTATTTTGAAGCAATTCAATTATGTGCATGTTATTTATTTACTTTAATAAAAACTCATATTTTCCTGTCTTAGCTCAACAGGTTATTTTACAGTTCATCATTATTTATTCTAGTGTTCACATTGTCTTCTATTCGTTTTTAAAATCCTGTTTCGGCTTCTTTCCATGGCCTTTTGGTATCTTCCACCATTGCTTTGCTTTCTGGAACAGTGAATCAGTCCAGGCTCACTATGTTGTTTTCCTATCTCACTCATGCAATAAACATTTACCCAAGAGTACGTATTCCTTTTATTAAATAATGATGTTTTAAGGGCAATAGATGGACAGTAGAGTTTTTTGTTTGTTTGTTTGTTTGTTTTGCCATTGTGATGTTGTAGCCTCTCTCAGTGGAAGAATTAGGCAGCATTTACATTTTGACACAAGTTGAACAACGTAAATATGCCAACATAAAAGAGGGAGGGGGCTGAGATCAGGCTGTAAAGTGATCAAATAAATAATTAAAGGAAAAAGAGAAAATGTGCAATGTAAGCTGTAGAATGCTCCAGAAACTTTCTAGCACCAACACATCACAAGTCTGATGATTCAATGTACAAACATTCTGTTTAATGTAGAGAGGTGCTGGAAAGAATATATTTGATAACCTTCAAGCTAGGTATAGTGACTATCTGTGGAACAAGTGAGATTTTGTGTTTAGACTTGAGTACTACCCACACAATATCTCTGTATATACACAATTATTTCCAAATCCAAAGAAATACAAAATGCAAAACTTTCTTTTCTTAAGCATTTTGAATAAGTGATACTTAGTGTTTCACACAGAGAAAAGTATAGTTATTTACATGTTATGTATATATGTTTACACATATATAACTGTATTTCTTTCTCTGCATACCTTGAAAGCCATGAATTTGTATTGTTAACTCTCTGCAACCTAACTGTAGAGAGTTTTGATTTTTCCCTTTCCATATTTGTAGTTCTGTTTTGTGACAATGAGAACCTTGGCTCCCATTGTCCTTAAAATAGTCCTTTACCCCTCATTGTCTGTGGTTCCTCATTTGTTTAGAAGCCCCACTCACCACCTCTCAGTCCCTAATCTGCAATCCACCTGTGATAGCTGAGACTCATGCTCAACACTCGCCTCTTCTTCACACAGCTGTTAAACATATGCCCATATCCTCACATTTGCAATGGCCTTTTCCACACACAAGCTTTTATTTGCCTTGCTTCGTTTGTTTGTTTTAAATTTATTATTATTACTATTATTGTTGTTGTTGTTGTTATTATTATTATTATTATATTTACATTGCTGTTCTGCCTCCATGTATTTCTTTTTTTATAATTTTTATTTTTATTAATTTATTCATATTACATCTAAATGGTTAGCCCATCCCTTGTATCCTCCTATTCCTCCCTCCCTCTGGCTTTCCCTCTACTCCTCTCCCCTATGTCTGTGGCTGGAATTACAGACAGTTGTGAACTGCTATATGGGTGCTGGGATTTGAATCTGGGTCCTTTGGTCCTTTGTTTATTTGTTGTTGTTGTTGTTGTTGTTTTGGTTTTTCGAGACAGGGCTCCTCTGTGTAGCCTTGGCTTTCCTAGACTCAGTTTGTAGACCAGGCTTGCCTCAAACTCAAAGAGATCTGCCTGCCTCTGCCTCCTGAGTGCTGGGATTAAAGGCATGTGCGCCAACACACCTGGCCTGAACCTGGGTCCTTTGGAAGAGCAGCCAGTGCTCTTAATCGCTGAGCCATCTCTCTAACACCCTCATTTGTTTGTTTTTAGATAAGGCCTCACCGTGTAGCCCAACTATGCATGGAACCCTCAGTTGTCCTACCCCAGGAACTGGAGCATTGCGATTGCATGTGTGCCCTGCTATATCCCGTTGTTATGTGCCAGATTCTTAACCTGCTCAGACCCTGAGATCTTCCTTCAGTTCACCACACCATCACTATGTGGATACCCTGTTCAACCAGGGAGAATTCATTTTCAGCACTTGGCTGCTTCCTGCTTACTAGGCTTTCCTTTGCTAACCTTATACTCTGACACTTTTCAGTGAACCACTCTCCTAATATCACTGCCTTCCTCACCTTTTTCCAGGCATGCCTAGCTTCCTCCACAGTTCTGCTAAAGACTTGACCTTCCATCTGATAGTGATGTGTCTCAGTTGTTCTGGAAAAAAAAAAGGAAAGGTAGGAATGGAAGAAAAACAATGTAAATAAAGCAAACGAATAGGCAATTATGCTTTACTGTGTGACAATGTTACTCAACTAAATAGTATAAATAATGTTAAGCCAAAGGCAGATTTCACTTATGTGTTATCAAATTGAGGATACTCTCTGTGAAATAACTCACTAAATGATGCTAAGGCTGCTTCTTAATACATGGAAGCAGAGCATGCAGCAAAGAAGTCAATACAATTTATGTTGCTAAGTGTGCAGGAAAATAAAAGTTATATTGATGAGAGAGTCAGAAAATAGCTCTTTCCAAGCTTCTATGATTTCTGAAGACACAATAATTAAACCCTACAGAAGCCACGGAATCACAATAAGAATGGCTACCTTCTTTAGGGACTAATGAGAGATGGCCACACCCAAGCATCAACACAGGGAAAGGAAACAGCTTCTCTGCTAAAGGATACCAGAAGGATTGAAGACTGTATATGCTGAGCATCAGTGACAGGGATGAGGGACACCAGTTTTTACTGGCATGCTCTTATATGCTGTGTCATCAAGGCATCAAGGACATAGAGCACTGGAGTGAGCAGTACATGGTATTAGGAAAAAGAAAGCGAAAGAAGGGAATAGGGCAGATGGAACTCTGGCTCATAATACTCCTTACTTTTGGGGGGGGGTCAAGACAGGGTTTATCTGTGTAACCTTGGCTGTCCTGGACTCATTTTGCAGAGTGGGCTGGCCTTAGAACTCACAGCGATCTGCCTACCTCTGCCTTCCAAATGCTGGAATTAAAGGCGTGTGCCACCATGCCTGGCGGAAATACTCTCTACTTTTTACCCTTACGGAACCTCCCCCTATTCTATCCCCATTATCTCTTCTCTTTGCTGATAGGTGGTGGGAGTCTCTGATGTTTCTGAAGGTCAATAAAAATGGGCCTAGAGATACTGTGCAAGGGAGACAGACCATTTATGCTTACTTCCTCCCCATTTCCCTGAGACAAATTCATTTCCCCCCAAATTTATGAGTGGGATAAAATTTGCCAACCAAAATGCCTCACATAAGAGATGAATTACAAGCCTTTTAATATTTACATTGTTACAGTGGAAGACAAAACTTTACCTATTTTAGTATTATTTTCGATCCAGATGCCAAGACAGTTGCTGTCATTTGCAAAGTAGGTAACAAGGTGGTTAAAGCAAATCTTGCAAGGAATTCAAATCAACACTGATTCTATCATCTGCAGACAACCACCCACTTCAAAGCTATTTAAAAAATCTTGAGACCAAGATTTTTGAAGTTTGCAGGAAGATTTCTAATGAGAGATATTGGTATTTCCTGTGTAAACTTACTTGAAGTAGAAGCAGGAACTCTTCTTACCTCAAGCTTTGGATAGACAGTTTCAAGTTTGCTCAGGATTCCTGGGCCCTGACATCACCATAGATATCTAAATCACTGCAGAGAAAGCAGGAGGTGGGCTGGCCAGCTTCTTTGCCATCTGAGTGAGGGATGGTTGGAAAGAACATGGACTCTGCATGGGGGAGTCTTTTTCCCCCCAAAGAATATAAGCCTGGTTTTCAGCACACAACAAAGGCTAGAGAGGAGATAGTGCTGTTTTAGGGCTACCATAGCTCTAGGTTATGCTGCTCTTACATAAGAGCAGGGAAACTTTTGTAGAAACAACCTAGAGCTATATTCCTAGAAGCTTCCAGATTCTAGAATCAAAAGCGAGAAATCCTGGGATATATATGCTCCTGTACACTCACACGTATTTTTGAGACAGGATTTTGTTGTTGTTTTCAGCCAAGATTTCCTTATGTTTTCCAGGCAGGCCTCAGACTCTCTGTGTAGCCCAGGCTGGCCTCAATTTCTCAGCGATTCTATTCCAGCCTCTCAAGTACTGAGATTTCAAGTTTTGCACCATGCTCAGCTATGTTATGTTCTCTGTATGTTTTGAGACATGGTCTTCCTAAGTAGTTCTGACTGCCTGAAACGATGTAGACCAGGCTAAACTGAAACTCAGAGCGACACCCCTGCCTCTGCCTCTAAAGTACAAGATTATTGGTGTGCGTCACACTCCTGACTTGTAATTACTCATTTCAGGAGAACAACACCTGTGAGCATCTGAAATTTCTACATAAGAGAATGTCAATTTTAAATCAATTTCCAGATTAGAAAATATCCATAGTAGATAAACATAATCATATTTATCATGTATGGTTTTCATCCCTCTCATCTATTACCTACCTTCACTGAACGGAAACTTTCGTGATAGAATTGGCATAGTTTTCAGTTTGAAAGAGCAAACAAAACCATCAGGCATGGTGGTGCATACCTTTAATCCCAACACTTGGGAGGCATAGGCCGGTGGATCTCTGAGTTCGAGGCCAGCTTGAGTGAGTTCCAGGACAGCCAGGGCTACACAGGAAAGGCCTGTCTCCACAAAACAAGACAAAACCAAAACAAGCTAGCAAACAAAAACAAAGACACACCGTAGATTTTGGCAAAAAGACAGGAAAAGAACAACTTCCAAGGACTTTGTTTGCATCAGGAGTAGAAATAAAAGGAAGATTGTTTTTGCTATTCTCCCAATGACTTTGCTACACTGGCAAACAATGTCAACCTATCTGTGAGATCAGGTTCTGTACTCTAGATAAAAGCAGAAAGGAAGGTAACTTTAAGTAACTTTGTCCAGCAATTTTTTTTTCAACCCAGGGAGAAACATTGCCTTTGTTATTCTTTTTGCCAAGAAAACTCTATCCTCAGATATCTAACTGGTTTGCCCCTCACCTCTTTTAGGTATTTTTCTTTAAACTACTCTGATTCCTCCAGTAAGAATGTGAGTTCCAAAAAGACTGTGATTTTATTGTATTTTTTTTTAACTGTTAGGATTTCTAACACATAAGATAACACCATGATAATCTCTCAGAAGCCCTCTTTTTTTTCCTTCTAGATTCCAGTTGTATATTAACACCAAACAAAAAGCTGGGTAGTTAGGTGTTTGAAATGTTCAGGCTTTTTGTCCCTTTGGCCATCAGATGATCTTATGGAGGACATCCCACCTCATCCTATCTACACTGAACAAAATAGTATCTGCGTCATGATTATTATTTTATGCCAGCAAACCTCTAAGATTGTAAGGTTTTAGGGATGTTTGCCTACTTTGACATGTAGTTATTACTAGTAGAAAAATGGGTAGGATGACCATTAATTTCTTTCTCTCTCTCTCTCTCTCTCTCTCTCTCTCTCTCTCTCTCTCTCTCTCTTCATCTTTCTTTCTTTCTATCTCTGAGACAGGGTTTCCTGTTACACAGGACCCTATCTGGCTGGACTCTCTTTGTAGACAAAGCTGAACTCACAGAGATCTGCCTGCCTCTGCCTCCAGAGTACTGGAATTACAGGCATGTCCCACCACGACTGGCTGACCACTGATTTCTTATTTGATTTGGGTTATTGAAAACTTCTAGTTATGGAAAGCAAAGGCCAGATATGAGCCACTAGTTGTAGACGCTCTTTTAAATTTTTTAAGTGATTTTTAAATTTTGTTCACTTTACATCCAGATTGTAGCCCCTCCCTCATTGCCTCCTGGTACCATCCTCCCTCCTTTGTTCTCCCCTCTCTCTGTCCAATAGTCCTCAGAAAGGAGGAACCCTCCTCCGCTAACATCTGACCTCAGCCTATCATATCTCATCTGGACTGCCTGTATCCTCTTCCTCTGTGGTCTGGCAAGGCTGCCCCAACACGGGGAAGTTATCAACCTGTCAGGGGCTGGAGTCCATGTCAGAAGTTGTCCTTACACCCCAAATTATAGGACCCACAAGGAGAGTGTGCTGCTTATCTACTACATCTGAGCAGGGGGTCTAGGTCCTCACCATGCATGGTGCATGGTGCATCAGTCTCTACAATACCGCCCCCCCAGCCCAGATTTGTTGGCTCCATTGGTCTCCAGGTCCTGCTATTCCCCAACTCTTCCATAAGACTCCCTGTGCTCCCCCCTGAGGTTTGGCTGTGTGTCTCAGCGTCTGCTTGGATCTCCTGCTGGTTGGAGTCTTTCAGAGGACCTCTGTGGTAGGCTCTCATCCTGTTCCTTCTCTTCAACTGCTTCCTGTGTCTATTCTATTTGTCCTGCTGACTGAGAATTAAGCATTCTCCCTAGGGTCCTCCTTGTTGTTTAGTTTCTTTAGGTCTGCATATTGTAGTGTGATTATCCTGTACTATGTGGTTAATATCCACTTATAAGTGAGTATATACCATGCATGTCTTTCTGGGTTTGAGTTACCTCATTCAGGATGATTATTTCAAGTTCCATCCATTTGCTATATCCAAAATGTATAAAGAACTCCAGAAATGAAACACCACCAAGCCAAATTATCCAATTGAAAATGGGGTACAGAACTAAACAGAGAATTCTCAACAGAGGAATAGCAAATGGCTGAGAAACACTTAAGGAAATGCTCAACCTCCTTAGTCATCAGAATAATGCAAATCAAAGCGACTCTGAGATTCTGTCTTACATTTATGAGAATGGCCCAGATCAAAAGCTCAGGTGACAGCACAAGCTGGCAGGGGTGTGGAGAAAGGTAAACACTCCTTCTTCACTGTTGGTGGGAGTGCAAACTTGTATAGCCACTTTGGAAATCAATCTGTTGCTTTCTCAGATAACTGGAAATAGCTCTACCTCAAGACCCAGCTATACCATTCCTGGGCATATACCCTAAAGATGCTCTACCATACAATAAGGACACTTGCTAAACTATGTTCATAGCAGCTGTTATGCCCAAATTTTGAGAGACTCCCCGAATGGACCACCCAAGAGCCAAGTCCAAATGCAACGGCAGGAAAGTTTTTATTGTAGGTTTGAACCCAGGCCACACCTCCTATGCACTGACATAGCAGATGCAGGGAAGTGGCCTCGAGTCTCAATTGAAAGGGTTTTTTTTTTTTTAGGTTTTAGACAAAGAGATGGTTTTACAGTATATGATTGGATGGCACTTGGACAGAAAAGCTGTAAGCAGGGAGTTACAAGCCTTGGCGTTTCATGCTTGGGTAATAGGTGTAGGGACAAGTTGGCCTATAGAAAAGATTGGTTGAAGCAGTCATGGGGGCATTAGGAACTTTGGCCTGGCTTCTCCTAATTGGTTGTTGCTATGTGCCAGACCACCTGCTGGTCAGCTTGACCAGCAGAGAGTATATTTGGACTTTCCCAAGGCGAGCTGATTGTGTTGCTAGGGAATATTTTTCTGTTTAGACTAGCTTGTGGTTTTTCTGGAATCTGGATTCAGCCTTTGGCTAGGTTTAACACAAAATAGAGTTTCTTTTTCAAAATGGAGTTTGTCCAGTCCTTACAAATTCATATACAATAAAGGTCACCCTCTGAAGGTGTATGCTCCAGTTATTTATAAGATACACTGACAGCTATCTAATTTCAGATACTTTCATCATCCCAAGAGGAAAGTTCATACTCTTCAGAACTGCTCCCCTTATCATATACACACATACACAGACATATCTGTACTAGGCATTCTAAATACACAGAATCCTACAATTGCATGGCCCTTTTGTCTGGCTTTCTCCCTTAACATAATATTGACGAAGTTTCTCCGTGCTAGGATATTTATTTCTACCCTATTTGTCTTCTTGATGAGTAAAGGATTATATGGCTATGCCATGTTTTATGTACTTTTTTGTGGGGGTGGTAAATGATGTTTGGATGATTAGCACATTTTAAGAAATGTGAGCTGAGCGTGGTGACACACACCTGTCATCCCAGCACTCTGGAGGCACAAGCAGACGGATCTCTGCGGGTTCCAAGTTCTGTGTATAACTTTTGAATGGGTATTCAACATGTTTTCTACAGCAACTGCATGATTACACATTCTTATCAGAAAGTATGAGGGTTATCCTAGCCCCACATTCTCACCTTACACTTACTAGCTCTTGTTGTAGTTTTATTTTATTTTCAGACCCAGACTCACCATGCAGCCCAGACCGGCCTCTATCTCTCAGTTCTCCTGCCTCTTAATTGCGTCCTCCCACCTCCTGTTCCACCCCCCATTGGCTAGTAACTGTGAAGTGCCTGAGAAACACTTGCTAATGCTTCTTTGCTTATTTGCCTTTTGCAAAGCAATTGCCCCTCTTATCTGATTGTACCGAACTCTGTCATTTGCTTGGAAATGTTTAGGTCATTGCTCCAGAGTGACTCAAATTTTATATTGTTCAAACAGAAAGAGGTTGTTATCGTTAAACCCTAAGTGTGTCCTGATGCTTTTCAAATGCAATTCCTGGTTCTAGATAATCCTCTTCCACTTCCCATGGGAAAGGAGCTGAGCAAGCCACTCTCATGATGTCATAGTTATCTAACCATGACTACTATGGGGCCTTTTTCTTTTTCTTCTTTCTTTCTTTTGTTTTTTTTTTTTTTTTTTTTTTTTGAGACTGGGTTTCTCTGTGTAGCCTTGGCTGTCCATAATACTCTTTGTAGACTGCTGGCCTCGAACTCACAGAGATCCACCTGTCTCCGCCTCCCCGAGTGCTAGGATTACATACAGGTGTGCACCACTGCACCTGGCTGTGAACATTTTAAAATAAGAAAAAAAGATGTGAAAGACTCAGAGATTTCAACTTCGTTAGTTCAGGAGATACCAAGGGCCATACCTTTGACCTTGAGTCTTGTAAAAACAAGATGTTTACCTTTGAGTTTTACTTGTAGATTATATGAATGATTGTGTCAAAGTTGCATGCAGCTACTAGAACTACCTAAAGAATTTAACAATGTAATAGGATGCAAAACTGATATGGAGATGTCAAAAAATAGTAATAGATAAGTGTGGTGGCGCATGCCTTTAATTCCAGCATTTAAGAGGAACAAGCAGGTGAATCTCTGTTAATCTGAGTGAGTTCCAGGCCAGCTAGGGCTACATAGTGAGACTTTGTCTAAAAAGAAATATAGAAAGAAATACTATGTATTTTATCAGTAATCTACTCTTCAAAACAACCCCACAAATATTTTTGTGATTTTATAAACATAAAATTTTTATGAAAAGTTAAGAAACACAAAATCCCAAAGAATTTAATAATAAAGAAGTAACAAGGCATTTTCTACCCAATATTGAGTTACTATAAGGCAACAGTAGCTACGATAGGCACTGTAGAGAGAGGGCTCCACACATAAACATTAGATTTTCAACATATGTGTGCACTCAATGGAAAAAGAAAACTCTTTTCAACAGATGATGATGGATCAATTGAATAGTCACATGGGACAAAATGAACAATGGATTTTACAACCGACCATCCACAGAAATGAACTTTAAATAGTTCATACAGCAAAATGAAAGCCCAAGAGTTTAGAACTATTAGGAAAATACAAGTATACAGAAGAATAAAATCAGCTGTGATGAATTTTGTAAACCTGTAAAACTCCTGAGCCACAGGCATAGCTTACTTGTTAAAGTGCTTACCCTACCAAGCATGAAGTCCTGGGTGTGAACCTTAGCACAAAAATTTGATGTAGTCATTTAATTTCTATGTATTTGCCCACCAGAAATTAAAAAAATTTTAAAGTACATCAATGCTCATCAACATATGAGTGGGTAAAAATATTTGCCATACCATGAGACACTATTCTGGAACAGAAAAATGGGTATAATTAGATGCATTGTCATTATGTATAATGAACAAAAACAGAGAAAAAGAAAAGATAATGCATGTTCTATGACAGAATTTGTAGAAAAGTACTATATCTCTTATTATCATCCCCCAGAACGTAGGATTTTAACATAACTTTTTGTGAAAACAGAAGCACTGTTATTTTAAAAGATGTTCTCAGTGATCTCTCCATTTCCTGTCATTTTAAGATGACAGTATGTGTTGATGGACGGTCTATATATTGAGGTGGGAAACACACCCAGAATGCCAGACTTAACATAGCTGAAAGTAAGTTGAGTATCAGCATTTGTCACTCTCTGTTTCCTTCTCAGGACAGACAGATATTATTAACTGCCTCTAGGTCCTGCCCCCATGACTCCCCACCCACGATGGAGTCTACCCTCATGGTATGAGCCAAAATAAAGCCTTCTTTCTGTTGCTCTAGTCAGGCATTTTGTCACAAACAAGACAAATACTAATGCAGCTGCTTTGTCACATTGGCTTGACCCTCCTCTTTTGGGAGATCTGATCTTCTCACACTTTCTCTTATTAATTATTGGGCTTTTATCTCAAGTCCTGCTCCACAATATAAGCATGGACATTTCCTTAAGAAACCCAATTCTGCAGACATAAACATATAAAAGACCAATAGGGGTGCTTTGGGTGGTCTTTTCTTGTATAGTTATTGGCTTCATAAAATATTTGTGTTCTTCTTTTCAGAGACTTTTTAGAGACATTCACTGATATCTATTTGTGACTTTAAAAAAACACAATATATCACCAACCCACCCCCCAAAAAAATTGACCCTCAGATAAGATGCACAAATTAATGGAACTACTCACTGGGAGAATCCAGATTTCCTTCAGTAGCATTATGTTTGTGTGTTTGGCTTTTTGAGACAGGGTTTCTCTGTGTAGCCTTGCCTGTCCTGGACTCACTTTGTAAATCAGGCTGCCCTCAAACTCACAATGATCAGCCTGCCTCTGCTTTCCTGAGTGCTGG
The DNA here is from genome assembly GCF_964271855.1 of Acomys minous. NCBI lineage: Eukaryota > Metazoa > Chordata > Mammalia > Rodentia > Muridae > Acomys > Acomys minous. The sequence continues at coordinate 48,856,448 of NC_140488.1, forward strand.
GATTACAGACATGTGCCACCATGCCTCCGGCTTCAGCAGCATTCTGATCTGGTCTTCCTTGACTCTACCCCCCACCCTGAAAATCCTGTCCTCCACCTTTTCAGAAACCTCTATTGAGAAGCTTCCTTTTAAGTTTAAACAATAACATCATAGCCCCTGAACTTTGCTCTTAGAAATGTCTTGTTTTCAACACCAAAACAAGTGCCAAGAGATAGGTTATTATTTGTGTGTGTGTGTGTGTGTGTGTGTGTGTGTGTGTGTGTGCGCGCGTGCGTGCATGCGCATGTGTTATTGTGGGGTGAATACAGGGTTAACACAAGTGTTAGACTAGCACTCTACCACCAAAGATAACAAACACATCCAGCTCAAGAGGAGGTTTTCACTTAGCTCTCTTAACTACTCGGACGATCGGTATTTTTGAATCTAAACATAGATCCTTATTCTGGAATGTCTGCACTCGCCTGCTGCCTGATAAAGGGGGCTTCTGTTTTCCTTCTTTGGATGGAGGCATGTTCTGATCCCTCCCACATTCTTAGCTTTAAAAAAAGAACAGGTTAAGTGTACGTGTGGGTGACACAGGATTGCTGATGGGTGAGACAGGCTCGAGTACTGGATTCTAAAAGTATTAAAAGAACATTCCTGAACCTCACTCAACCTGCTAGCCTTTGTTAATTACCCATGAATTTATCACTGTGCATTTTCTGGCCAGACTATCATCTCCTTCCTCTAGGCGAATTAAGAGATGATTACAGTTTCAAAAGTATATGGGCACGGAATTGGCCTTAGACATGATTTGATTCAGAAAGTAGCAACTTTGATGAATGAATGGTATGAACAGCAAACATTGATCGTGTACACGTGTGCACGATCATTCATTCACACTGAACAACGCTCTGTGTACCACTGGCCTGAACAGGGAATTGGTAAAATGAAGGCTCCGAACACAGCTCTGACACAAACTGGCTGTTTGGCCGTAGGTAAATCACTTTTCTGTCTGGCTTCCTTATCTGTGAAATCAAATCAGATTAAACATCAAATCCGGGATTAAACATCCCTGAAAGACCTGAAACTTCTAGAGAAAGCACAGAGAAAGTACTTGAAGATTCCAGGCAAAGATTTCTGAATAGGACACCAACAGTCTGGAAGCAATACAAACACGATGACTGCATCAAATTACCTTCTGTGCAGTAAAGAAACAAGAAGATCAAGAGAAAACCAAGGAGAATGTATTTGCCAGCTATTCACCTAACAGGACCTTAATATCTAAAACGTATAAGGAGCTAAAACATTGTTGTGGGCTTGTCAGCAGAGTCCTGTAATACCCGGTACTTGTGAGGCTCAAGTAGGAGGACCATACGGTGAAGCCTTATTTGGGTTACAGAGTGAATTCAATGCCACCCTGAGCCCTTTAGTGATAACCTGTCTCAAATTAAAAATAGCACAATGTCTGGAGATCTAGCTCAGCAGTAAAGCACGTGGGTATCATGCACAAGACCCTAGGTTCCATTCTGTGTGCCATTCTCTCTCTTCTCTGTCTCCCACTCTTCTTTGTTCTTTATTTGCTTTTTTTGAGACAGGGTTTCCTCTGTGCAGCTCTCTTAACAAAAAAGAAAGTAGGATTATTCGGGGCGAGGAAAGGAACAACGTGAGGTGGGAAGGGATAAGAGATAAGCATGTGTGACATACATGTGTGAAACCCATTACTTGTAAAATAAACACACACTAATAAAAATAAGCTTTTCTGTACCCTAGTAGATTTTAGGTTTTTTTTTTTTTTTTGAGTGCTGTAGAATGAAGCCAAGGATTTGTGCATATTAGAAAATAATTTAACACCTAGTTATAGTCTCAGTCCTTAGAAATGAATTTTAAAGGAGTTAGGGAAATGGGTCAGTAGTTAAGAGCACTCACAACTTTTGCAGAAAACCTGGGTTCAATTTCTTGCACACAAATGTGGCTCACACCAATTGAAACTTCAGTTCCACGAGATTCAATACCTTAACATTCACAAGCGCTGGAGACATGTATACATACATGCAAGCAAAAACCTCACACTATGTAATATTTTTAAAACTTTAAACATTTTTTTAAAAAGAAATAGATTTTAAGTGGGCTTTTTCTGCAGATAAGACTGTTTTTCCAAAAATTTATTAACACTAATGAGAGGTAAGAGTTTGTGGGTGTTGGAGGTTAAATTCAGGGCCTCGCACGCACCAACAGGAGAATTCTATTGCTACCTAAGACCTCCCACACCTGGACTAATTTTAATTTTTTCATGATGCAAAAACTTTTTTCATGAGCCATAATGGATGGTCATTATTACTTTGAAGAATACTGGATTAAAGGGTCTTTTAAGATTTTATTTTAAAATGTTTACATTATTATTACTTCCTTCTTTCCTTCTCTCCAAACCCTCCTTCCTCTTTTCGATTAGTATTGTAATATTTTATGTCCCAGTGTTTTTTTTTTCTTTTTTCAAGACAGGGTTTCTCTGTGTAGCGCTGGTTGTTGTGGACTTTGTAGACCAGGCGGGTCTTGAACTCAAAGAGATCCTTCTGCCTCTGTCTCCCAGAGTGTGGGGAATACAGGCGTGGGCCATCCCCATCCCTGCTTGTCCCATGTTCTATCAAAGCGTCTGTTGGAGATATGAACATGTAGGGGTAGCTTCATTTCTGATTCTTTGAACTTCTTCACCTTGTGTCAATTGCACATTAAATATTCTGCATTTCAAAAAGAGGGTACCATTCAAAAGGACCTTGGCTAAATCCCCCCTGTAAGATATAGAATATGAGGGCAGTACTGAGAGGGAGTCTCTCAACTAGGTGACCCATGCACATACAGAAGACTGTATAGGTTGTAGTGAGGATAAAAAAAAAATGAAGTCTTAGATATGAAAAGTGCTGGGAAGGCTGAAGAACTCAAGGCTGGTAAGGTCACTCATGATGGATGTTTGCCTCAGCTTGCAGTGACTGTCCTCCAGTTTGTGATCGGTGCTATTATAATGTAAGGCCTTGTCCTTTTTAATATTGTGCCTACTAAAATTATTCAGCCTGCTTTTATCTGTGGTTGATCTATGATAATACATATTGATGTGCACAGACAGACACACACTCCAGAATTACCCAGAGACCTTGTTAAAATGGAGATTTTGGAAGTCTACACTATGAGTGCAGACCGGTCAGAGGTCTTATATTGAAAATACCTTTGTTTTCATAAGAATGCTAGGCTCACTATCTTTAAAAAACACTAGACACACATTGTTAGGCTTTAAGATAATGAATCAAACGTATGACTGTTCCTTAGTGATTAATTAGGGACATTAAAAAAAAAGAAATTCCCATTTACAACAGAGTCCAAATAACTGGAAGCGGAAAGACTCTATGAAGGAAATATAAGGACTGAAGTAGAGGAAGATGACTGAGCATATATTGCTTTTTAAATTGCTTTATTAATTTCAAATTATGAAAAAGATTTTTTTCTAAAATGGTTAAATTGTCATGCTAGTAGGAATGTTTAGAATTAAATGCAACTATTAAACAATGTTACATAGAAACCGTTAAGTGGAAACACCAAAAGTTTAGAGAGGAAAAAAAAAAAACTTCACCGAATACAAGCTTGTAAAACAGTCGCCATTTTATAAGCTCAGAAAACCTCAGATTTCAAGGTATGAGGCAAAATTCGTAATGATTGTCAGGTTCCGGTGTTTGGAAACGCATGTGAGGCCTCACCTGTTGCTCCCTAGTCTTTCTCTTGATTTCCATTACCTGCCCTACAAATCTCCCAACATCCTCTGCCCCTTCATTCTGATCAACATGTCTATTAGGTTTGACCCATCGAAAATTAGGCACAAATCGCCTCACTCGACCCCTTCTGACATTTGCCCCAGGCTTCTTTTTTTCAGCCTCTTCCAGGTGGTGGGATTCCTCTTCATTTTGCTTGGAGGCCTTCCCTCCGTTTTCTTTTTCCTTATTCTCCACAGCGAGATCCTTTTTGACTTGTTGCTTTTTGGACGCCATTACTCCTAGCAAGTGTGAGATAGGTAAGATTACTTCCTTCGTGAACTAATTAATCAACACATACAACAGAGGCACAAGCCAGGGCTGGAAACCCTCCCACCCCAAACTGTATCATTTTCCCTTTGAACCCATTTCCAAGGCCTCCACAGGAATGGGAGAAGAGGGAAAAAGTACAGGGAGGCAAGTTGGGCTCTGGGACAGCAGAGCCAGCTTCTCACATGTCCCCTTGCCCAGCCCTGCCCCGGCACCCACCTGGGCCTATCTTTGCCGCCTTCTCCTCCAAGCGATGCTCACCACCAGGCGCTCCGTGAAGCTGGGCTCCTCAGACCTGTGAACAAGCCAGAAGTATGGGTGGAAGGGAGGACCCCCGTGCCGCTGCCCTGGGCGGGGCCCCTCCGGCACCCCGACTCCAACACCCGCCCCCCGCCCCCCCTCCGCCCCCCTCCCCGCGCGCAGGCTCTTCCCGCCGCCTCAGCCGCCCCTGCCCCGCCCCACCGACTGACCACCCCTGGGCACCCGAGAAGCAGGGGCGCCAGGGTCTGTGGGAAGCTGTCGCGGGGCGCATGCTCCTTCTCTCTGAGGGTCTCCGCCTGGCCCGGCCCCCTGTTCAGTGGCGCTGCAGCGCACACAGGGACGACCACCTGCGGCCTCGGCCTGGGTGGCGACGGCCAGGCTGGGGACCCCGGGACCCCCGGACCCCTTCACCTGCTGAGCTCCTTCTGCTCCTGCTTTCCTTGCTGTCTCTCTGTCACTCTGCACCGCCCCGGAGCTGCGCCGCCAGGAACAGGTGCTTCTGCGATCGACCGCGGGATGGAGGGAGTGAGCGAGCCAGGGCAGGTCCAGGGACCCAGAGAGGGGCGTGAGCCTGCGTGGGCTAGTCACGTGGACACGTCACCAGCCAAAGCTCCGCCCCCGGCCCTGCCCCAGCCCCTCCTGCCCTGGGTGTCTTCGTGCTGTGCAAAGTCCAGGCCCTCTCCTCACCTCCAGGTCCCCTCACCATCCCCAGCCTGGGCCCTGTCACTCTGAGCCCTAGGGCATTTCATGGCCTGTCAGAGAAGGGCTGTTCTCTTTGGGCTGCTCGCCATTCCCAGTTCTCTGGGGGATTGATTTTTTTTCCTCTCCTCTGTTTTCAGGATGCCCCTTCTTGGTTCCCACCCTACTCTAAAACCTGGATTTTTGTCTCAGAATTCAAATGGAGGTAAGGGCTGGCAAGATAGCTCAGTGGTTAAAGTACATATTGTGCAATCGTGAGGATGGGAGTAAGAAATCCCAGAACTTGTGTAAACACAGAATATGTCTAAATATCTTGTGGAAAGCCTGTAATTCTTACTTCACAAAGAAGGTGTGTGTGTGTGTGTCCCAGAGCTAGGTTGCCAACTAAACTATATTGAGAGCTCTGGCTTTGACCAAGACACCCTATGATGAGCAAGATGTCAAAAACTTAAATACATACAACATCTGATCTGCGTACTCCACTTCCAAATTGTAGTTCTTTCTGCTACCATGCTAAAATACAGGAGAGAATGAGAAAAATGAAATAAGGGTGGATTTTATTTCTAATTTTTCTTCATACCTGTGTGTCTTGCCCCTTTTTTGAAATAAAATTTACTTTTATGTTAACTTTATTTTGATGTTCTACTACGGCACATTTTCAACATATTAAAAATAGACACGAATGGTGTAGAAACAAAGACTTATCACCTAGCTTCCACAGTTAAGACATGGGCATTTTTCTTTATTTTTACCTATTTTATGAAATGAGTTAGACATATCTCAAAGTCAAGAGTATAATTCTAAGATAAGGACTCTCCACATATAGTCACAGTTAGTTTAAACACACATACATCCCACAATTCTCCAGTGTTTTATGGCCAATTTGTGTTTAAATTCCTTCTTGTTTTATATGTCTTAAAGGCTTTGGTTTAGAAGCTCAATAAGAGCCATGCACTTGATTGCTTGCTTTATGTCCTAAATTTCTTTTAACCTATATGTTCATATTTTTCAGTTTTCTCTTCAACTTGATTGTTAATGAAACAGTCCTTTGTAGGAGTTTTCTCCACAACCTGCATCTTGCTTTTACCACCATTAACATTTGGTTTCATTTATTTTTTCCTATCAGATGAGGAGAACTAATTGTAAAAAAGATTAAATTTAGGTTTTCTTTCTATGCAGATTTTTTTCAGGGGAGAATCTTTTGACTCTTCGTTTCTTGTTTTGATAACCTAAATATCAACTGTTCCTCGCTTTCTGCTTTCCTCTTCTTGTGATCTTAGTTGGACTACTGACATAGGGACTCCCTGTTTTAGCTTTGGCTCCCCATAAAGAGAGTCTTGCCAAAGGGCTTTCTTGAGATGACATTTTCATATTAGTGTGGGGAATGGAAAAAAGATGGGACAGGAAGCATGAGGGTGAACTGGAGAGTAACTTTAGTTACTACTGCCTTGAGACTCTAAAGGCCAGTGCTCACACTTTCATAGAAAGTGGCACTGACTTTGTACCCCTGTGCCAATCGGCCTCAAATCTGAAACCATATGGTGGAACGGAGGATAGTCTCTAGAGGAAGGGGTTCCCATTTGCCTGAGAAGAATAGTCAGAGAAGAAACAATATTGGAGTTGTTCTGAGATAATACGCAAGGCCAGGCCGGGCTTCATTGTATATTACAGTGATGTGTGATAAGAAGGCTCCTCTGCCTGCCTTAATGTTTTGGTGTCATGTTGAATTCTTTTGGGAGGGGGTTGAGGCAGGGGTTTTCTGTGTAGCTTTGGCTCTGTAGACCAGGCTGGCCTTGAACTCACAGAGATCCACCTGCCTCTGCCTCCCAAGTGCTCTAGGATTACAGGCGTGAGCTAGCACCGCTTGGCTCTGACTCCATCTCTAAGGGCATGAGGGTAAGTTCTTTCCATCTAAAACTTTACAGTTTTAGACTTTCCAGATGAGTATTGTTCTAATGCCACTTGGGCCCTGATGCCAAGCAGAAATTTTAAGATGGTAGTCCTTTTAAGTGTGTGTGTGTGTGTGTGTGTGTGTGTGTGTGTGTGTGTGTGTGTCCATCTCCATCTACACTGAATTTAGGTAATGGGAATTGGGTTGAGGATTTAATGGTGATCTAGAATTACCAAACTCCTACTCCCCAGGTGAGGAATATAATTTGACTCCTAGTCTGAAAAAGTCCTGAAATTGTTGCTTAAAACATATTTAGATAGAATGGAGAGGAATAGCTTCAGCTGGTACATGACTCCTTAACACCTGCTAAAGCAAGTATTCCCTGAAGCACTACAAGTTCTTTTTTTTTTTTCAATGTTTGTTGTGGGAGTGGCAGTAGGGCAGAGGCTGGGTCTTGGGTAGCCTAGGCTGACCAAAACTCGATTTGTAGTCAAGACCTACCTTAAATTCCTGCTCCTTCTGCCCCTGCCTCCCAAGTTCTGGGATTGCAGGCAGTTACCACCATGCCTGTTTCATAAGTTCTCAAATTTTGGTGAAAGACTCATTATTCTTGATTTATGACATGTGATAAACCATTTTGAGAAGTTGTGACTAAAAATTCCAATGTAAAAGATTTTGTCCGTAATCTAATGACCAATATAAATTTGCTTTTTCCTCTTTTTTATTGAAATATAGTCCCATATAAAACATTATTATTTCTAAGCAGAGCATTAAGTGGTATTTTTTTAGCATATTCATACATTTGTATAATAATAACTGCTTTATAATATATAGCATTTCTACCATCCTTCCCCAAAGCCCGTAGCTGTTAGTAGTCACTCCTAATTCAGTTCACAGCTTTTGGCAAGAACTATTATACTGTTTGAATTTAGGGATAAGTCTGTCCTGGATATGTACAATATATGACATGTTGTATCTTACAACCTACAGTGAAATTTTATTTTCAAAGTGTGGCTATGTTGTAGCATCTATCAGAAACACTAATTATAAGCTAAATTAGCACCTTTGCCTACTCCCCCAAAGAAACTTAGTGTCCTGGTGGCATGACTCCCTCCATCCAAGGGTCCATCTTGTAAACATATACATTCATTGGAAAGCAAAAAAAGCCTAATTTAGGATAATGGTAAAGAAGTTCCTGCTTGAAAGCAATTACATAGGCTTTGCATAGGGTTGCATTTCCAAGCCCAGCACAAAACAAAAACAATATCATGCAACCATGGTTCAAGTGAAAGGTTGTTGTGGTGGTGGTGGTGGTCGCCTTGAATGATGGTTTTAGAGTGCCTCTGAGACAAGCCAGGATGTGACATGGTTGTAGTATCTGCAAGGAGGTCCTGAGAGGCCACTATATGAAACCGTTAAGATGAAGTTGCAATGGCAACAACAAAATGTTAAGAGATGCCAGAGAAACGAAGTGAGGAAAGCTGTGTGTAAGGAATTGAGCTAACCAAAGAAAAAGCTACATGTGCTGAAGATGGTAGAACTTGAAGGAAAGAGCTACCCAAGCCATTTGGAAGCTGGCATGCTCATTCCTCCACACTCTTTCATTCTTTCCCATCACGCTCTTCCTACAATGGTTCCTGAGTCTTGAAGGGGGTGATATAAAAGTCATATTTATGGCTGAGCCCCCACCAGTCTCAGCGTTTTGACTCGTTATGCATCTCTCTCATTAGCGCTGGAAAAAGGAACGTCTCTGCCCAAAGCTGATGGTAGAGCGGATCTATGAGTACACACATTATTATTTAGGTTACAGTTTGATGGACGCATTCCATCTGTTTAGCAAAAATAAAGAGCAATAATGGTAGCTTCTGAACTCCCGCCTATGATCTAGAAACGTTTGACCAAATCTGTAGCAGCATCTCGTTCTGTTGGGGTGCTAATATTTTTTGCAAATGCCTGTATTGTTCAGAGGGCTTCAGAGCTCCTCCCTGACCTACCGTGTGTATAGAAAGCTAGCCCATTCCTGGTACTGGGATTTTAATTTAATACCATGCAGTTTCTGGGAGGAGCTTTATCCATCCATGTAGAGAACTATTGTTTAAACTTTTTGGGTAAAAGGTGCCAAATTGTGCACGTGGAGGTAAAAGTCCCAGGTGTTGAACACATGTCATTAGGGTTGACAGCAACTACCATCTCACTGGACCCGAATGTTGTTTTTTACATTTTAAATTGGATTATCTTATTCAATATCAGGCTTCTTTCTGGCCTTTATAAGTCCTTAGTTTTGTTTGATCTTTCCCAACTCCTTTCCTTAATCTCACTCTCCTCTTGTTTAACCTCTTCTTCCTCCACTCCATCGTTCATTCTCACTTCACATTTGCTCTATTATCTCACCCTTTAAAGCTTCTTATTCTTTTCTTTTCCTTTTTCCTCCCTTTTTTTGATTTCTCTGCGTAGGGTCTCTCTGTGTTGCCTTGGCTGTCCTGGACTCACTTTGTAGACCAGGCTGGCCTCAAACTCACAGCAATCTGCCTGCCTCTGCCTCCCTGAGTCCTGGGATTAAAGGCGTGTGCCACCATGCCTGACTTAAAGCTTCTTTTTCTTTCTTTGTATAGGCATTTTGTTATGCACATTCACTTTCTCATAAAGGTACATGTATAAAAATTAGCAGTTAAGCCCCACGTATAGAAGAAAACATGATATGTTTCTTTCTCAATATAATATTTCCCCCTTCCATCCACTTAGTTGTTTCTCTGATGGACCTGCCTTTATGTGTGACTGATTTCATCTGAATTGAAAATTTCAGTTCCTTTTCTTTTTTCTGTATATTTAGTGTTTTAACTATAATATGACATGGGGAGTTTCTCTTTCTGGTCCTATATACTTAGTGTTTTCATGTCTCCTGTGCTTGGGTTGGCATTTATTCTCTAAACTTGGGAGATTTTCTTCTATGGTTATTTTGGGAGTAAGTCCTATGTTTTTGGCATATCTCTTCATTTATGGCCATAATTCATAATAATATGTCCCGTGTTCATAATTCATAGATTTGGTCTTTTCACAGTGTCCTAAAGATCTCACACATTCCATTGAAATGTTTCCTAAAACTGATGATTTTTCTTGACTGAATGAGCCAGTTTCCCTACCTTGACTTTAATCCTGATCTTCTGTCCTTCTTGTAGTTCATTCTATCAGTGAAGACTTTTTACTTGACTTATTTTTAAAATTTTTTTCTTTGGTTTTTTGAGACAAAGTTTCTATGTATCTTGGACTACCTTTTTAGATGAGGCTGGCTTTGAACTGACAGAGATCTACTTGCCTCTGCCTCCCCTAGTGTAGTGCTAGGATTATAGGAGTGCATCACCACACCCAGCTTCTATTTTTTAAAATAAGCTTTATTACAAAAAACTCCCTTGAAAATAAATAGAAACATCACATGCCAAAATTAAGCAGACCGAAAGTCTATGTCACCTAATGAAATTAGAATTACCATTCAAAATGGATGCTGTGAAGTTTTACATTAAATTTTACTCCTTTAATATTGGATATGTTTTATGCACTTATCCACTACCAAAACAAACAAAAAGAAATCCACGGCAATATAAGAACCAGAAAAACAATTAGCTTTCTGTCCTCTTTCATAATTTGTGTCCATTAACTGCATTCAGTCCTTCCTCGTCTCCTAATTTAACTATTCTTACTCTCTTTTCTTCATGTTATTCTGCACCCACATGTACTTTTGTTTACATGGCTACATATATTGTTGCCTAGATTCTGCATATGAGAGAGAACATGTTGTGTGGACTTCACCTAATATACATTCTAAGTCCATCCCTCTCCATGTACATTTTAAATTTCATTTTTCTTTTAGAGCTGAGTAATATTCCATTTTTTCATACATACTAATTTCTCATTATCTATTGATAGACAACAAGGTTAATTCTAATTGTTTGCTATAGTGAATAAAGCATCAATAAACATTGGGGTGCAAATATGTCTATGGTACGGTATAGCGTTCTTTGGGCGTATGCCCAAGACGAAGTAACTGGGCCATATGGTAGATTTACTTTGTAATGTTTTTGAGAATTTTCCAAAATGATTTCCACTGTATTAATTTGCACTCCAACCAACAGTAAATAAAGGTTCAGTTTCTGTCACATCTGCTCCAACATTTGTTGTTATATATGTTGATAGGCATTCTGACTGGGGTGTGGTGTTTGTTAAAATAGTTTGAATTTGCATTTTTCTGATGGCTAAGATATGAAACATTAAAAAATTAGTTATTGGCCATTTGTGTTCTTTTTTTTTAATTGTCTACTCAGCTCATTTGCCCATTTGCTATTGGTAGTTTTATTCTTTTGGTATTTAATTTCTGCAATTCTTTGTAAGTTCTGGATAGTAACCCCTTGTCTGAAATATACTTCAGTCCCAATGTCTTCTACATAATTGATTTGATTGATGAAGCTTTCTTCTGAGCTTTTTATTTGACTTACTGAACTTTATTTATTTATTTATTTTATTTATTTTTTGAGACAGGGTTTCTCTATATAGCCTTGGCTGTCCTGGACTTACTTTGTAGACCAGGCTGGCCTTGAACTCACAGCAATCCACCTGCCTCTGCTTCCATAGGGCTGGGATTATAGGCGTGCATCACCCACCGTGCCTGGCACTTACTGAACTTTTTAACTTCCAGGATCATTTCAGCTTTCTTTTTCTTAAGTATTTCTATTTCCTTCATGAACTTTGTTGTCCTAATTTGAGTTGGCTTAATTGCTTTATTCAGCCATTTGTGTTCTCTTGGAATTCATCCAGGAATTTCTTCAGATTCTCTTTGAAGTATTTAGATGTTTATGTTCATTCTTGTGAGATATTTATCATGGATTTCATCTAAGTTGCTATCATAATTTGTTGTTACTCTGAGACCGGTAATTTTTAGAGGAGACATGGTGTCTTGGGTTTTCACATTGCTTACAGTTTTGCATTAGAACTTACACATCTGAAAAAGCTTGTTGGTTGGGCTCTTTTGAAAAATTCTTCCTTTAGTAGAGGTGTCTGTAATGTTTCAGAGACAGTGAGGTATAGTAGGGTTGAGGTTTCATTTTCTAGTTAGCGTAGTGTATCAGTGGTTCTTCTTTTGCTGTTGTAAAATGGCATGACCAAGGCAATTTATAGTAGGAGGGATTTATTTAAGATGATGGTTCCAGAGGTATAAGAGTCCATCACAGCCATGGCAGGGAAGCATGACATCAAGGATAAATGTTGTCATGTGAGCAAGCTGAGAGCAACAGCAACAGAAAACTACCTAGCACACTACCTTAACCGCGTGATGAGGATGAACACTATCAGCGATATCATGTACTCCCTGGTTTGATGGAGTGAAAATAATACTTCACACCTCAGATATTATCACTTAAAACCTATAATCCAGGTCTAATGATGAGGAAACCAACAGTTAAAAATCCATGCTCCTCAGGGATGCTGGGGATATGATGCACTGGGACGCACACCTGTAATCCTAGCATTCTGGGAGGCCAAAGCAGAAGGACAGAAGGATTGGCAATTGGCATGAGTTTGAGGCCATTCTGGTGGGCTACATAATGAATGCGAGGCTAGCATGGTTTACAGAGTATGACTCTGACTCAAGAAGGAAGAGCAAAATAAAGGGAAGGAGGAGGGGGAGGAATGGGAGGAAGAAGAGGAGAAGGAGGAAGAGGAGGATGGGCACAAGCACTAGTGGCAATCATGACTGTAATCTTGCATTTCCTCAATTCAGGCAAACAGGGAGTTTCCACATATCCTAACAATTATACTATGTACATATCTGTCCTAGTTTGCTTTCTGTTGCTCTGATAAAAAACATCCTGACCAACACAACTTGGGGGAATGAAGGGTTAATTTCAGCTTAGGTTTCCAGGTAATGATTCACCCAGAGAAGTCAGGGAAGGAAAGCAAAGCAGGATCTGGAGTAGAAATCATGAAGGAAGACTGCTCACTGGCTTGCTACCTGGCTTATGTTCTAGCTTTCTTATACAGTCTATGTCCAGCTGTCTAGCAATGGTGCCACCTACAGTTGGTGATGGTGCCACCCACAGTGGGCTTGGTCATATTAATCACCAGTCACAATAATCTCTCAAAGACATGGCCATAGGCCAAAACTCATCTGGGAAATTCTATTGGGGTTTCCTCTTCCCAGGCTACTTAACCAACTGGAATAAACAAAAAGATATATCTACATAAGAATTTGATTTGAACACAGATATCTATAGCACCATCATCCATAACACTGGAAACAACTCATGTGTTTACTACCATTGGAAGCATGGCTAAATAAGACATGTATACTAAATAAGACACGTATAAATAGTATATTTTTCACAATTAATGAATGAAGTACTAATATGCTCAAACAGGGATGAGCAGGTGAAGTGAAGGAAAACCAGATGCAAAAGATGAAATGCAGTGAATTAGCATATAACTCACTTGGTAGACTGTTTGCCCAAGCCCCGGGTTTGATTTTGAACACCTAATAATTCTGGCATAGTGGTGTATACCTGCAACCCCAGTACTCACTAGGTGAAGTCAGGAGGATCAGGAGTTCAAGGTCAGATACAACTAGATAGTGAGTTCAAAGCTAGCCTGGGTTACAGGGGACCTGTCTCAAAAAATAAACTTGAAAGGAAGATAAAACAGTGTGTGATTCTATTCATATGCAACAGCTGAAATGGTAACTCTAAAGACACTAAGAGTATTTGTGATTCCTGAGTTGAGAGAAGGAATTGGGATTTACCTGAACCAAGGGAGAATGGGACATACGAGGATGATAGGAAGGACCCGCTAAAAACTCAGTTGCACTGCTCTATATATTACTACAAGTCACCCCATTGATATCTTTTAAATGATTTTTATTTATTTATTTTACTTTCTTAGATTTTATGTCTGCACGTTATATTACAGGAAAGCTGTTAAAACCTAATATTGACCTGGACTTCCACCATATCAAACCATTCTCATATAGTGTTGTTGATGAATATCTTCTATAAAGATGACTATTTAAGAATCAATTATGTCACAGATAGCTATAGTGTAGCTGCTATACCGAAGCCCCACTGACTGTGTATCTGTATAACTTTCGGTTCCTTGTTTGTAAATAAATAAATAAACGAAGGCCAGTTAACACTTCACCATGTCACACCTTCCACCGGCAGCAGTGGCAGAGACTAGGTCTTGGACAGAATCTAGAACCGTTCCTCTTTGCCTTCAAGGAGTTCAAATGGAACTACTGTCTTTAGTGTTAACATGACAGTGCCTACCCTACCAGGTTTGCTTGCACAAATTCACTTTCAGGGCAACAGGAGAGATACTAGTAAAGCTCTGGTCATATGGACTGTCAATCTCAGCTTTCTCTTTCTCTTTTTCTAGGCTCACACTGGGAAATGAATTCAAACAGGACACAAAAAAAAATATGAAAGAAGAAATCAGAGGAAAATGTTGCCTTCATTGCCCCTCCCCATCCTTCTCCCCGCTCCCCTCCCCTCTCTCTCTTTCACACACACACACCAGACAGACTCTTTTAGAATATTAGAAGTCTCTAAGCCAGTTTGTGGACTCAAACAGGGCATACTCCTCTCATTTTGCAAATGGCCGCATGAACTGGGTCCTAAATTGTGCCCTTTAGCAGTGTACATACCCTGAAAATGCCACTCACATGAGGCCTGTGTCAGACTATTAGAATACAACAAACAACATGGTGTTAAAATTCACTTCTAAAGGTAGGGATTTTGGTTACAGCAAAAAACAAGTTATCGTGAAAATAAAGATGCAAGAATATTTCACTAACATTTCAAATGTGGGATGAAACAAGTGTTGTGTTCACAGAAATGCACATATATTTGAATATATGTATGAGACAACAGCAGGGTATTACGCATATGGCTTTTGTCATTCAAGCTCGGTAAAGGAACTACATTTTTTTTTTAATCACTGTTATACTAATGAGTAAATTTTGAGACATCCATACAGTGAAACACTCAGCCAACTGAAATAAAAGTGAAATTTTCTTGAAAATTAGCTTAAAATGTTTTAGAAATATATTGCACGAGAGAGTCACAGTGATTTATACATGTAAATTCCAGTATTTAGGGAGCATTGAGACAGAGGGATTCAATGTAGCTTGTACTACATAATGAATTCCAGATTTATCTCGGCTACACAGGAAGTCGGCCAGGGGAGGGCAGGGGAGGGGAGGAAAGCCACAGGAGAAGGAAGAGGGAAGAGACAGGCGGAGAGATAAAGGCAGAGGAGAGGAGATAAAGGGGAGAGAGGGGGGAGAAGCAAGGGGGAGGGCGATGTGGAAGGCGATGTGGAACTGAGGAGAGAAGAAAACTCAGCTAGGAGGTGGAAAACCAGCAGTATTTATCCAGAAAGTTCAAAGCTTAAAACTATTTGATTTCATGTACAACTTTCTTTTGATGATGATAGGCAAGACTTTCTGTGCGGTGGTCTTTAGTATCCCTGTACACTGGGACTGTCCCCGGTTCTACCTAGGCTTCCTCAAAACTCTGAAGACGGCTTGGCAACAGCTACTCTTTTCTATCTTCCTGCTCAGTGGCATTCAAGCTGCAGGTTAGAATTTTATCACAAGGTGCATGAGGTTACCCCTCGGACCAAAGGTATCTTAGAAAGAAGCTTACACAGTGAGCCACAGAGAAAGTCTCCACCTTAAAACAAACTTATACAAACTTATTCTGTCTAAAAAAAAAATACAAGCATGGAAGAATGTTGTAAAAGCACATCACGGAGTACCAGGATGCTCTTCTGTGACTTGTCACCTAGCCCACAAGCAGGCCTAGGACAGCCCAATGAGCCTGAGTGACAGAGGACAGAGCGCCAGAGTGGGGTCTGGATAGCTGTTGCATAGCATCCTGAAGAGTACGTGGCACAGGACAGGGTGGGGAAAGGTCTAGAAAGTCCTGTAAAGGGGTGCTCTGATGGAGTGTGTGCATCTTAATTTACACAGAATACAGAAAAGGTAGATGGAGAATGCCAGGTAGATTTGAGGTTTATAGTAAATGGAAGAGTTTTAATATACATATGACATTTTCTCCAAAGATGAGTAGCACAATAAACCTCCTCACACCATCTGTTTCTCTGCAGCATGTCCACCCTTGCAATTAAAATGTATAGCTGGTACCCCTTACGTGCCATCTCCTGGTCAAAGTGAGTACTGCAGCTGTATCAGAGCAACCGCCGCAGCATGGGAAGAGAGGAACTTAAGCTACATACTGCATTTAACAACAACAACAAAAAATTATTTATTGTACACGAGTGCTTTATCTACAGAAGAGGGCATCAGATCACAGTATAGATGGTTGTGAACCACCATGTGGTTCCTGGAAATTGAACTCAGGACCTCTGGAAGAGCAGGCAGCACTCTTAACTACTGAGCCATCTCTCTAGCCCTATATACTGCATTTAATGGGACCAAACCTCCTGGATTTGGAGGTTTTACATTTCTGGTTCCTCTGTTTTCTTGGCTTATAAAATGGCACATTTTATGACATTTCTAAATGTGATATTGGAACTTCTGGTCTAAACCGAAGATAAAGTTGCAACTGGGAGCTAATTTTGAGGTGCTGAAGGCTGGGCACCATGGCTCAAAGGCGGTCATAGTGGTACTTCTGAGGCCCCATTGATGTGAGTTTAAGGCTAGTATGAGCTACATATTGAATTCCAAGATAGTCTGGAATACAGAGGAAGACCCTGCCTAAAAAAACCAAACCCCAAACCAAACCAAAGCAAACAATAAAACAAAACAAAACTAACAACAAAAAACCCTGGCTTGGCGTAATTAGAAACATACAGCTCACATGTGCACAGAGTCCATTTTACTTTTCCATTTCCCTCATTTTTCATTCTCCTCATGAAACTGAGTAAATTCTTTTATAAAAACATGGAAGGTACATAATCTTTTTGTCAGTTTGGGCAAACGTACTTCCTGTTTTACATTTTACAAATGCATTTTATGCTGGATACAAATTTCAAACGCTAAGAAAGCACATTCGTTATTTGAAATACACTTCTTGATCCAAAGGTGTCTGTCCCTGTCGGTGAGCTCTAGCTGATCATGCACTCCTCCATACACGTTTTTCCAAAAGCGAAGACACAGTAAACACTGGCACATGCACCTTGCATTTCCCAGGTCTCAGAAAATGGTCAGAAAACAGGTAAATTTGCAGTAAGTAATTCTTATGACTGGCACATTTCAACACCTCAGCCAACTTCTGTATGATTAGAATGGCCATGCTGAAGCAATACAGCGTCACTTGGTGTTTACTTTCACCAGCAATAACGATCTTATGATTACAACTTTACAATGACAGAGTTAAACTAGAAACAAAAGGGGGGGCTTTATGCCATTTCATGACTCGTGTCATTCTGTCTGCATTCTGTTCTTCTTTGTCACTTAATATTGCCCTCTTTTGGTCTCTTTCCTAAATGACCACACTCAACAGCTGTTTCCATCTATACATATATATGTATTATAGGATAGTCTACACATGAGGGAGAACATGATTTCTTTTTCTTTCTTAATGTTATACCTTCCAACTACACTTATTTTCCTGCAAATTTCATGATTGCACTTTCCTTTACAACTGAAAAAAATATTCCAACTTGTATGTGTACCATTTTCATGATCTGCTCATCTGTTGATGGACATACAGCTTGGTTCCATTGTCTGGCTATCATAAATTAGAGCAGCCATAAACATGGATGTGCAAATATCTCTGTGTTAGGATATGAAGTTCTTCAGGTATATGTGCAGGAGTGTGGAGTAGATGGATCACAAGATAGTTTTTTGAGAAACTTCCAAACTGATCTTCATAACAGCTACATTAATTTGCCCCTCCTCCAGCAGTGAACAAGCAGAGAGTTCCTCTCTCCCTCTATGTTCTGTCCAACATTTATTGTCAGATTTCTTTTTTCTTTATCATCATCATTATCATCATCATCATCATCATCATCATCATCATCATCATCATCATCATCTCAAGACAGGTTTCTCTGTGTAACCCACACTCTCTTGGAACCTGCTTTGTAGACCAGGCTGGCCTCAAACTTACAGATCTGCCCACCTCTGCTTCCTGAGTGTTGTGATTAAAAGTGTGCTCCACCACCACCCAGCCAGATTTCATGATAATGATAATAGCCATTCTGACTAGGGTAAGATGGGATCTCAACCTACCTACCTACTTTCCTCCCTTCCTCCCTTCCTCCCTTCCTTTTTTGAGACAGGGACTTGCTATGTATCTCTGGCTGGCTGGGAAATCACTATGTAGACTACTAGGTAACATCAAACACATAGAGATCCACCTGTTTCTGCCTTCTGAGTGCTGAAATTAAAGGCATGCACCACCATGTCTGGCTCAAAGTCATTTTAATTTACATTTTCCTGTTGACTAGGGATGTTGAACACTTTTAAAAAAAATAGTTACAGGCCATTTATGTTTCTTATTTTGGAAAGTATCTGTTCATCTCATTAGCCCATTTGTCAATTTACAGTTTTATTTACTTGGCATTTAGTTTTTGTAGTTTGTTGTTAAATTCTGGATATTAGCCCCTCTGAGGAGTATAGCTGATAAAGAGTTTCCCATTCCCACTTTGCTGATAATTTCCTTTGCTGCACAGAATCTTTCCTCCATATAGACTTGGCTGTCCTGAACTCATTATGTAGACCAGGCTGGCCTCGAACTCACAGAGATCTGCCTGCTTCTGCCTTGTGAGTGCTGGGATTAAAGCCATATGCCACCACCACCTAGCCAGAAAATTTTCTATTCATATATTCCCATATAATGATACTTAGAGTGAGTTCTTGTGCTACTTTTAAGTTCTGTTTAGAAGTTTCTTGCCCATCCTAGTGTCTTGTCATGTAGTCACTATGTTTTCCTTTGCAACGGTGGAAGGTTTTCTCAAACTTTCTAATGTCACAAATAGAGTTTAATACAGTTCCTCATATTGTGGTAATTTTACCAACCATAAAATTATTTTCATTGCTACTTCATAACTGTAATTTTACTACCGTTATGTATTGTAATGAAAATAGCTGATATGTGACCCCTGTGAAAGGTTTGGTCACCCCCAAAGAGGTCAAGACCCACAGGTTAAAAACTGCTGATCTAGAATGTTCAACAGTTCAGGTTTTAAATTAAGGTCTTTACTCCATTTCAGACTGATTTTTGCATAAGGGAATACTTTCATTTTTCTATGAATGGGTAGCCAGCTTTTCCCCAACCCATCTTTTCACTATCTTTGCTGAAGCTATAGGTTTGTCAGTTTATTTCTGGGCCTCCATTCCATGAGTCTAACTCTGTTTTTATGCCAATACCAGGCTATCTTTTTTTCAACTTTTCTTTTTTTACTTTATTCAGATTACATCACAGTTGTTATTCCCTCACTCATATCTTCCCATTCCTACCCTCCCTCCCTCTTCTGCTCTAGTCCCCTCCCCTAGACCTCTGACAGGGGGGACCTCCTCCCCCACCATACGACCATAGCCTATTAGGTCTCATCCTGGTAGCCTGCTTCCCCTTCCTCTGAAGGCCACCAGGCTTCCCCACCAAGGGGAAGAGATCAAATAGGGGGCACCAGAGTTCATGTCAGAGGCAGTCCCTGCTCTCCCCCCACTCCCCACATGGAGAATGAGCTGTCCTCTGAACAAAGGGTCTAGGTTCTCTGCTTGCACCAGAGTTCATGTCGGAGACAGTTACCTGCTCTCCACACAACTGGGGAGAATGAGCTGTCCATTGGCTAGATTTGAACAGGGGGTCTGCATGTAGTAAACCAGGATATCTTTATTACTAAAGCTCTATTGTATAATTTTAAGTCAAATATTGTGATATATTTAGCTATGGTCTAGATTGGCTTTTGTTATTTGCAATCTTTTGTGGTTCTATATGCATTTTTGTATTTTTTTATATTTGTGGAATATGACATTGGGATTTTGATGGGTACTGCATTGACTCTGTAGATTAACTGTGGTAGTCCAGCCATTTCCCTAATATTCTACCAATATAGGAGCATGGAGCTCTCCATTGTCTAGTATCTAATGTCTTCTCTGATGCCTTTTACCAATGTCTTGTACTTTTATTTTGAGAGAGAGAGATCTTTCTCTGCTTCAGTTAGGTATATTCCTAGATACTTTATTTTTCAAAGGTATCATGAATGAGTTTTATTCTTTTTATAAATGTCTTTCTCAAAGAAAGACTTTATTGTTGGTATACATGAAAAATACTTTGAAAATACATACTCCAAAATGCTGGGAGGGATAGAAGAAATGGCTACATTTCTAAATGTATATGACTAACTGAAGCTAAAACCAGAAGAAAGGAAGATACTCAGACAAATGCATTTCAAGCAACAAGATCAATACTACAGTATAAAGTATCCCTGAAAAAACAAAACAAACAAAAAAAATCCAAGGGCAGGATGGTTTTTTAAAAAAGATTTATCATTTATACAGTATTCTGCCCACATGTGTGCCTGCCACAAGAAGGCACCAGATCTCATTACAGATGGTCGTGAACCACCATGTAGTTGCTGGGAATTGAACTCGGGATCTTTGGAACAGCAGATGGTGCTTTTGACCTCTGAGCCATCTCTCCAGGCCCTGGGTAGGATGGTTTTATTGCTGCATTCTATCAAAAATTTAAGCCAGATTTACTATCAATTCTTTGGAATTTGTTCCATGACAAAACAAAACAAAACAGCAACAGAACATTACCAAATTCATCCCACTAAGCCAGTATCATATTGAAACTAACATCAGACAAAGACACAAGAAAACTGATGAACACAAATACAAAAAAAGGCAATAAAATGCTTGCAAACTGAATTCTGTAACTTATTAGGAAAGTTATACATCACAACCTAGTGGATTTCATTCCAGAGATGCCTGGTTGAGGAAACATGCATAGATCAATAATATAATATAACCTATAAATGAACCCAAGGAAAGAAACCACATAGTCATCTCAATTGATATCAAAAGGGCATTGACAAACTTTAAGGTGCAAGATGCAAGGTATAAAAGCAATATAAAGACAGTACTCAGAATTTGTAATGATATTTTTTTTCTAGACAGGGTGTTTTTGGGTAGCCCTGGCTGTCCTGGAACACACTCTGTTCACCAGGCTGGCCTCGAAATCACAGAAATCCACCTGCCTCTGTTTCCTGAATGCTGGGATTAAGGGCACACACTGCCACTACCTGGCAAGTTTTTTAAAACTTGGAATTTGTTTCTCAATTTTAGTCACAGTAGTGCAGGTTAAAATCTTTACAGGTCAAACTTTTGTTTTGTTTTCCCATACAGGGTTTCTCTGTGTAGCCCTAGCTGTCCTGGACTAACTCTGTAGACCACACTGGCATTGAACTCACAGAGATCTGCCTGCCTCTGCCTCCCTGAGTGCTGGGATCATAGGAGCTTACAAGTCAGGCTTTTTATTTTTTTATTTAAAACATAATTTATTTACTTTTATTTTATATGCAATATTGTGAAGGTGTCACATCCCTTGGAACCAGACAGATGTGAGCTGCCATGTGGACGCTGGGAATTGAACCCAGGTCCTTTGGAAGGACAGACAGTACTCTTAACCACTGAGCCATCTCTCCAGTCCCAGGTCAGGCTTTTTAAATGAATACTCTAAGAGCTTGGAAAAATATTACAATTGACAGACTCTTAATTGAGAAATGACAAAGATACCTCTCTGATATATACGCATTCTGATAATACCGCATTCTAGCTTAAATAATAGTTACAGGTGGTGACTTGACTAGCTGCTAGGATTAAAAGAGAAGAGATACAAGTCGTGCTGGCTTAACATAGTTCAGTGCATATCATTTCACCAACTCCTTGCTCATCTTTCTTAACACCTGAACTGCTGCCTGAGTCCACTCACCACTTCAGGGATCAGCTCGCTACCTTATGCACAGGTTCCCTCGTGCACCAATAGCAGGAGACTGAAAAGTATCTATGTCTTTAAGTCCCGGAAGCCATTATTTTAAATGGGAGGTGGCTGAATGTTCTTTATGGAGAGTAAAGGACGGACATGACATTGTTTTCTAACCCTCATTCTAAAGTCACTTGTTATATACTGGCCACTATTTGGGTGTTTGTTGAGTGATGGGTCACCTTCACTGAGAACTTGCAGAAAGGCATCACTTAACCACAGAAAAGCACACATATGTGTATGTTATTCTGCAATTATATGTTAAAAATTTTCATTTTCACTGGGTTCTCATTGGTTATGAAAAATAGCTTGTGGCAGAAGTAAATCCAAGTTTTCCTTTTCCTGGGGGAAATTTTATGTTTTGGATTATCTATGACTTTTTTTTTCTTCGAGACAGGGTTTCTCTGTTGTAGGTCTGGCTGTCCTGGACTCACTTTGTAGACCAGGCTGGTCTTAAAGTCACAGCAATCCACCTGCCTCTGCCTCCCTGAGTGCTGGGTTTACAGGTGTGGGCCAGCATCACCAGGCTGATTATCCATAGCTTTAAGCCATAAAACAGACATTTAGTTCTTAGGGATGAAATTTGGACACTTTCTTCGTAATTTAGCTCTGACTTTGCAATATAGTTCCCCCAATATTAAGGCAGCTTCCATATGTCCTAATTAAGTGGTCAAAGCTTGGATTTTATGGATTGATTCTATAATGCAGACAGTTAAGGCTTATAATGAGTCAGAAAGAACTGTCTAGTGAATCCTGTCTAAAATTTCCTCCATTTTTAAATATCCCCAACTGTTCTTGCAGTGTTGGTGTTAGTCAATGTACTGGCATTTGGGTCCAGCCTTAGATGCATCTCTGCTGAAAAGGTGACATATCTTTATCTGATTTTGTAAGCCTCTTGTAGCCATAGCCCAAAACATACATATTCAGGGCCCATCTATATGCACTGTTGCCACTTCCTTACAATTGGCCCATAAGGAACCAGTGAAATGCTTCTTAAGAGTAGACTTCATTTCCAGGCTTTTTGCCTCCTTGGGCTATGAGTAATGCTTTTAGGCTTAAAGCCACCGTGCCAGCAGGGACTATAGAAGGGGCACAGGACCAGCATTCTATTTACTAGCCCTGACGGTTGATGTTGCTAAGCTAAATCAAATGTTTCAGTGTGAAATTGAAGTAATTTTTTCATTATGGTCTATTCTAGAGCACTCATTCAGTTGATGACATTACTGAACCCAAGTCTTCATGAATGTTAGGCATATGTTGTACCACTGACTTCTTTCCTCAGCCCCAGCCATTTTTCCAAAGAGGATGTACAAAGAGCCAACAAGCACATAAATTTGTAAAATGTGTAACACCAT
The DNA here is from genome assembly GCF_964271855.1 of Acomys minous. Lineage (NCBI taxonomy): Eukaryota > Metazoa > Chordata > Mammalia > Rodentia > Muridae > Acomys > Acomys minous. Next base: position 48,879,696 of record NC_140488.1, read on the forward strand.
AAGGCATTAGGGAAATTAAAGCAAAATAAAACCAGATACTACTTTATACCTTTTAGGGTAGTTATTATCAAGAAATAAAAGACATCAAGTTTGAACAAGTATGTGGAAAAACAGAACCCTTATATACTGTTGGTGGAAATGTAGATTGATACAGACATTATACAGAACAGAATAGAAGTTCCTCAGACATTAAAATAAAACTCCCTTGTGGTCCAGCAATCCAGTTCCTCTCTTAGGCATAATCAAAATGATATAATAACAGTGTTTTTTAAAAAATCAAAACACTATTCATAACAGCTATTTGTGAATAATGTAATGTCCATTGGCATACAAATGGGTGGAAAATTGCCTATGTTCAATGAAGTACTGAACCAAAAATGGAATTTTTACTATTTGTGATAACATGGATGAACTTGGCAGGTATTATGGTGAGATAAGCCACATAAAATCAATTAATGTATCCTTTTATTTATAATGTGAACTTAGTTAAATTCAGAAGCAAGTTGTATAAATATATTTGCAGTTAGAAGGAAAAAAATGGTAAAATGTTCATCAAAGTTTACAAGATTTCATCTATCCAAGATAAATCAGCCTAGAAGTATAATGTATAGCATGTCTATAGCTAAGAATGGAATGTGCATTGGAAATTTGGTCAGAGTAGACTTCATGTGACATCACTAAACATTTATGTCTATTTGAGACTATTAATACCTTACTTTGTTTCAGTATAGCAATTATTCTTTCTCTTATCTTTATATGGATATATTAATATGTGTACATGGGAGACAAAAGGAGGAAGATTACAAGTTTGAGGCCATTCTTAGCTACAGAGTAAGGTCCAGTCTCAAAAACCCAAACAAGATTAATTTATACATAGATTGACAAAAAGATGCTATATACATTTACTGTTTTGCAATATATACAAACCATGCTTCTCATTTGTAGGAGCCCCAATTGGATTCAGTGGATAGGTATCCCTTGGCATAGTGGTATGCCTCTATATTCCCAGAAATCAGAAGCTATGGGCAGTAGGTCAACACCAGCCTGCTGCAAAAACTAAACTAAACTAATAAAAGAAGATTTAAAAATAGGGCATCACTGGACATGATGACACAAACCTATGATCCTACTAACTTGGGAGACTGAGATAATATGACCACAAGTTTGTGGTCAACTTGGGAAACTAATAAAATTCTATCTCAATGTATGCATGAAAAGGGGTTGGGGGAGTCATACTTCAGTGGCATAACACTCAACTAGCAAGCACTAGGCTCCAAGTTCAATTCCCAGTACTACAAAAAAAAATGGTAGCATTAATTATTTTTGCCATTTATGAAACTTGGTGTCAGAAACCAATACTAGGAGCCTAATTCCATGTAATAAGATTTTGCATTCCTTTGATTTACCTTTAGGCTAATCACAGTGTGGCAGGAAAGTAGAAATTTGGAGAAAGCTACTGCAAGGTTAGCACACAAAAGGAAGCCTTTCTGACAGAGAAAGCCTGGAAGCCCTTCTTCTGAGAACATTATGATGGGCGTATCTGGGCTCAGGGGCCCTGCTCAAACTATGGCTCCAGCCAAGGACAATACGTGTAGTAAAATTCGAACCCCTACCCTGATCTAGCCAATGAACAGGACATTCTCCACAGTTGAGTGGAGAATGGGGTCTGACTTTCACGCGAATTCTGGTGCCCCATATTTGACCACGTCCCCTGGATGGGGAGACCTGGTGGCACTCAGAGGAAGGATAGCAGGCTACCAAGAATGAGCATATACAGGGGGCGGATGTCCCCCTCAGTCACAGTCATAGGGGAGGGGAGTAAGGGGAAAATGGGAGGGAGGGAGGAATGGGAGGATACAAGGGAGGGGATAACCATTGAGATGTAATACAAATAAATTAATAAAATATATTTAAAAAAAGAAAAAAACATTCTCGAAAATGACAGCATTCCATACAGATAGGAGAGTGCTATGGAAATATTCCATAAAACGTTTTGGCCTCATGGTCCAGTGTTTTGGGATCTTTACCAGCAGGTTACAAGCTCACCCTCATTCTTGTGGTTTTCCTTATTAATAAATAATCTCCATTTCAAATTCTAAATTTATGCCCCTGGCTGAATCCATTAACTTTGGAAAGAGAACTGATATTTCAATAGGTGCCACGGGCGCAGACTCTCTGGGACCACAGCTCCTCTGTTAGTCATTACTATAACTTATTAGTTATTGGTCATAGTATCTTAGGTAAGAAGACAATAGTGTTAATTTCAGGAAATGTAATGTTTACTAAAAATACATACTTAACTTTGTCCTCACCAGTACATTAGTGGCAGGTATGCCTACTCTTCGGAAGAAGCAGCCAGGGAATTGTTTTTTGTTTTTGTTATTTTTTTTACAAGATGCCATGATGAGAACAAGGGTGAGTGGAGATTCCAACTCAGAAATTATACTTTCATAAAGGCCCCACACAACGTGCATGTAGTGAGAGGCACTAAACACAAAATGCAGAACAGAAAGTTGCAGATTCAAGGCAAACACATCAGAAATGGCACACTGAGGGCCAGGACTGGTCCAGCCACGATACACTATTCATACACACAAATGAATTTCCACTTTAGAATGACTGATAACCTGTGAATCAACCTCCAACACGAGAAATGGGCAGGTCAGGCATTTTGTGAGTTTTAGCATAAAAGATGCTTGGCTTCAAGAATGTGTTGGCGGCGGGGGGGGGGGGGGGGCGAAAGAATGTGTTGGCCGGAGGCAGGGGTGGGCGAAAGAATGTGTTGGCCGGGGGTGGAGGGTGGGGCGAAAGAACGTGTTGGTCGGGGGTGGGGGTGGGGGGTGGGCGAAAGAATGTGTTGGCCGGCTCAACAATTCCGGGGATCAAACTCTAGCGGAGGTTGAAGTCGGCTGGGAGGTTGAGGGAGGGTGTCCGGTGTGGCCAGGAAAGATGCTGCGAGATTCTCGGCGGCTGCGACTTTCGCAGAGGCTTCTGGGGTGGAGCCGGTATGGTTACTGCCTCCGCCGCTGCTCCCAGAGGCCGGAGGCGGCAGGCCAGTCGCAGAAGGGGAGGGGGTTAGCAGGGAAACCACAGCGTGTCTTCTCCCCTCAAAGCCATAAAAAAGGAGGGAGGGGCAGTTAGCGCAGAATAGGGGAAATGAATAGAGACCATTAGGCCTGGGAGTAAGAGAATTATCGAACTGCTGGCGACAACTGATGACGTCTCCGGGTGGGTGGGGGCTTGTTGCTGTTTCCGGTGTGTTGAGGGCTGGGTTGACGGTCTTTCCGTTATTTGTGGAAGGCGAAAGGCCAGAGCTGGGAGAGGAGCTCTGTGATTGGAGGACAAGATGCAAGCAACAAATGTGTTGCCATGGCACTCACATAAGTATGCACTGCATCCGTACTGGTGGATTTACTGGGTCTCTAATTTCAGATTCGACTCCTGGTGCTATGACTGGTTGGAAACTGCCACTCCTGCTGTGTTCTGAGGCTTGGGTGTAGGAAACGAATTAGACTATAAATTTACATCCTGCCAGTCGCCATCAATCCTACAGAGATGTTGACAGCTCAAGTAGAGCATGATACGACCCTGAGAAAAGTCAGGGACTAACGCTCCCTGATATGAGCCTTTAACATCTTTTTAGGAGGAAATAAGGGCAAAACTCGTCCAGGAAAGCCCCAGCCCCAGCCCCAGCCCCCCCCCACCTCCCCAGCCCTAGCCCCCACGTTTCCTCTCTGTTTTTAGCTCCAGTTGCAGTAGCTATTTGGGGAGATGAATAGCACATAAGATCCAGACTAGTGGATTTTAGATAGAGAAAGGCAGAACCTATTCGGAAGAATCAGTCTTATACCTCACATGTGACACTGAATTCATAATTTTGACCAAAAATGGTAAGAGAGAAACTCTCAAGTTTGTCTACACCTTGGTCGTAGCAATATTACAATTTTCAGAAAATATTAAGTTTTGGGAACCACATCCCTGTAAGTAGAGCCATGGACTCAAGTTAGCACAGTTGGGAATTAGGTCTTTCCAATGTCAGGTATCAGGGATGTTGAGATGGTCCATTTTCATTCCTGACATTACACTTTCTCTAAGAATCCTAATTCCTAAGACGCCTTACTAAACTAGGAAATTGGTAAGGAAGTCTAGGCACGTTCTCAAATGGATTCTGTTTACATATGATACAGATAATCTTTTATTCAGTTTTATCCATAGTTTTTCTCATGTGTTGACAAATTACAGGCTGCAGTAATGCTGTATGTATGAATGTAATGTGGAATAAGCAAGTCATACAAATTAGTATATGTATCACCCCAATGAGAGATGTTTACATTTTCACTAGTCACAACATTGCCATTTTGACACAAGTTACAGTTGTTCCTGCCTCTGCTAGGCCACTAGGAGGGGTTTCTGCCTGCCCATCTGGTTTAGAATCACTTAGTGCTTACCAAAGCTGATGGTAGGAAAACATGCAGGACAAATGCCCTGGAAAGGTTCTGGCTGAGGCTGTGTCTCAGGAGTCAGAGTGGAAAGGTTGAATCATATAGTCTCCTCAAGGCATGCTTATCAAGTTCAAAACTGCTGGGTGCTGGCATAAGGCTAGGGAATGTAGCTAGCCATCTGACCAGCTGACTGTCTTTTAGGTCAGCCAACGAGAGGCCAACAGCTTCCAGTTTGAGAATCAAGTTGCACCATGTGCAAAAGACTTCCCTCAGGTAGAGAAAAAGAAATATTAGAGTGCTCCTAATACAAACTCAGCTTCAGCCAGGAAAAAGGCAATGAGGATGTCTACAATTGCAGCATCCATGTGGCTGAAGTAGCCTTGAAAATGGAAGTTCACAGTTCTCCCTCAATCCCCACCTTGAAATCTTCTTGCCATCCTGAAAATGGCCAGGACACATTATCCGAATTGGCTTTTTTTTTTTTTGTTGGTTTGTTTCTAATTATTCCACACTCCTGCTAGGTTGCTTCCCAAATGCCTCCCCAGGAAAGTTATAAAACAAAACAAACGAAATCTAGACCAAATAAAGAGGCAGACATCATAGAAGAACAAATATGGCCTACATCTATCTGGAACTTCCCAGAGGGCCAGCAAGATGTTAGCCTGTGGACAGGTTTCTGGGAACCTAGGAATAAGGAGCATCATAGGAAACACCAGGATGGCAGGAGAAAAGTCCTCCTGTGCATAGCTGTTGGGAACATAGGTTTGTATGCCCCAATATATGTTTTCACAGATATACACAATGCAAGAATATCAGGTATGAGTCAGATAAAAGATGACATGTTGTGACAGAAACTCGATAGCCAGGGATTCTGAATGATCATAAAATGGCTGACACCAGACGTCTGGAAACCCCCCAAAGTAAGCAGTGGTTTAATTGTTATAACTATTTTTGACAGAGTGTCATTTTATGCGATTCTGCATAAATATGGTCTTGAGGTTAGAGGCCTGAGCCTTTGCCTTTATCAGTTTGTCTCTGTGTGTTTGTAGACCTGTATGCCCACCACCAGGTGGCTCCTGTGCCACCTGCCTGTGTGTATGCCCTGTGTGTGTCAGCAGTTTCCTGACTAGCAGTCTTTGTCTGGAGAGAATAAAGCATGCCTTATCTTTCCATGACTCCTCATACTCTCTTACATGTACCCAGAATTCAGCACATCACAGCTTCCACTGCTGGGGAAAATCAAAAGGTAGGCTGGACTCCCACCTCTCTGGGAAAGATTTCCAAGGTCCTAGTGAACACCGATGAGAGGGGTGCAGACTGAGACAGAGAAAGTGAACTGACTATTTGGACTACACTAAAAGCTAACTAAGAGGACACTTTGAGGTGAGAAGTGAAAGTGTGGGAGCTGTGGAGGAAAAACCAAAAGTTCAAGTATGTGACTTAGGGCATGCTACACTCTTTTATTGCAAGGAAAGCAATACTGACAGAACTCAGAGGGTATGGTCCCTGTCCCTTTGAGTTGACAGGACCAATGACAATTCACATGTGGTAAGGAAGGTCTACAAGTTGCCCTTTATTACCACCCACTCCATTTAAAACAATGATCACAGGTCTTACAATCACAAAATCCTTAAAAACACTTGCTAATGACCCAGGTAATAGCTGGAGCCTTTGCCAGCCTGCCTGCGTGTGTTTGACTATAGGCCTGTCTGTCTACGTCTGTGTGGCCTGTGTGTCTTGTGCTGGCTTCCGTATGGCATTTTCCTGAGTGGTTGCCTGCATCTCTCTACCTAACAGCTTTCATCTAGAGCAGTGGTTCTCAACCTTCCTAATGCTGTGGCTCTTTAATATAGTTCCTCATGTTGTAGTGACCCCCAACCATAAAACTATCCCGTTGCTACTTTATAACTGTTTTTTTTACTGTTAAGAATCATAATGCAAATATATGATATACAGGATATCTGGTATCTGACCCCTATGAAAGGGTCATTGACACGAACGGATCACAACCCACAAGTTGAGAACTGCTGATCTTGTGTCAATAAAGTATATCTGTTTTAGTTGCTTGCTGTTGCTGTGATAAAGACTATGGCCAAAAGCAACATGAGGAGGTCTACTTCACCTTACAGTTTATTGTCCATGTGATGGTTTGAATGAAAATGGTCACTATAGGCTCACAGGGAGTAGCTCTATTAAGAGGCATGGCCTTGTTGGAGTAGGTGTGGTCTTGTTGGAGGAAGTGTGGACTTTAAGGTTTCAGAAGGTCAAGCCAAGCCCTGTGTCACTTTCTATTCCTGCTGCCTGAGAATCAAAATGTGGAATCCCTGGCTCCATCTCCAGCACCATGTCTGCCTAGGCATGTGCCACCATGATTCCCACCATGATGTTAGTGGACTAAACCTCTGGACTGTAAGCCAGCCCCAATTCAATGCTTTCCTTTATAAGAGTTGGCATGGCCACAGTGTCTCTTCACAGCAATAGAAACCCTGAGTCTGTCATAAAGGAAAGTTAGAGTAAGTACACAATTGAGGATCCTGGAAGCAGGATGTAAAATAGAACCATGGAGGAACCATTGCTTACTGGCTTTCTTCTCATAGTTCACTCAGCTTACTTTCTTATACAGACCAGGACCACCTTCCCAGGAACCCACAGTAGGCTGTGGCCTCTTGAAGGCATCATGTATCAATAAAATGCTTTACAGACTTACCTACAGGCAATCTAATGAAGGCACTTTTTAACTTATGTGCTCCATTTCCAAAAAGACTCTAGCTTGTAGCAATTTGACTCACACCCACCCTCAAAAGATCCACAAAACCCCCAGGGGGATGAGCCTATCACCATCATGACAGGGAGGCACAGCAGGAAGTGGCAGAAATGCCGGCTGGAATAGCAAACTGAGGGTGCACATCTTGAAATGCAAATATGAGCAGAGAGAGAGGCGGGGAAGGAGAGAGAGAGTATGAGAATATTAGGAATAGTTCAAAGCTTTGGAACGCTGAAGACTGCCCACATATTGTAGTTCCTCTAGAAAGGCCACATCTCCTAGTATTCTTCAAAAAGAACCACCAGCTGAAGACCAAGTACTAAAATTCATGAGCCTATTGGGAGCATTCGCATTACAATCACAACACTCCACTCCCCAGCCCCCATAGTCTCATGGGAATATCATAAATGCAAAATGCATTCAGTGCAACTTCAAAAGTCTCCATAGTCTTTTACAGTCTTAACAATCCAAAGTGCAAAGACTCTTCTGAGACTTGAAGCACTTTCTTAAATATGTAACCCCCTGTACAATAAAAAAGCAAATTACATATTCCTAACATATCATGACCTAGAATATACATTACCATTCTAAAAGGAAGGAATCCCTATAGTAAGAAATTCTGGAGCAAAGCAAACCAAAACCCAGTAGGGAAAGCACCAAATTGTCTAGCCCTATATCTGGTGCAAAAGGGCTTAGATTGCTCTACCCCATTGACTTTATTATCTACAATATACATCTGTCTCGCTCTTGAACTGATACCCCAACCTGTATGCAATTCTTCTTAGCATATGTTTCATGTCTCTAGCATCTGTGGTCTCCAAGGCATCCCAGGCTTCAAGAGCACAGCTGCATGCAATGGCTTCTTTTTACCATTTCAGGGCCTTCACACAGAGATTCCTCTGCTACATGCAGTCTGGTCTCAGTAACTCTGTGGAACCTCAAAGAAAGAATCTATGACACTTCTCTTTTCGCATCCTTTATGCTTCTAGAGTCAGGACAATAAGGATGGCACTGAAAGGTTTAGATGGACCCTGTTCCCCCATTGAATAACATTAGCAGCGGAGCTTTGTGGGGGCTGAAAATGCTTTCCCGCTCTTTCACCTTGGAAGCCTGGTGGGGTGAGGTCTTGCTCTGTAGGGACCTTTCCCCCTATTCTACTATCCAGCAGGAGGTCTCTCCTTCATGGCACTAAGCACCTCATCTCTTTCAGCACAATCCTTGACTACAACATTAAGTCTTCCTGATACTTTTAAAAAAGTGTGGGGTTTTTTTTTGTCTCTTTTTTTTCTATCATAACTGCATTACAGTCGATAATAACAGCCGTGCTGCAGAGCCAATATTGTGCCACCTTGCACTTGCCCCCACCAAAGAAATTAGTTCCTTACAAAGCAATTGAAGAAAAGCTTTGCTGCTAATGTGACTGTGGGTCAAGGCTGGTATGGCCCATCTCAAGTTCTTAGAACAAGGGCACAGGAAAGGCCTCTAGCCCACTCTCTGTTAACGGTTCCCTCTGAAACCTCTTGAGCCAGGCCCAACAGTCTGATTTGAACTCAGAACTGTCTTCCAGGCTCCTACTAGCATAGTCTATTAAGCACAGCTTGCAGTATTCAACTACATCTCTAGTCCAAAGTATCAAAATCTTCCGTATTCTTCCAAAAGCCGATATGGTCAGGTCTGTCACTGCAATCGCCTACTCTTAATACCATTTTCTTTATTGGTTGTTCTTCTGTTGCTGTGATAAATTCCTATGATCAAGGCAACTTATTTGTGCTTATAATTCCAAAGGGATAAGAGTCCAGCACCATCATGTTGGGGAGACATGGTAGCAAGTGGTAGGTATGGGCCTTAGAACAACAAACTGGGAAGGCTGACATCTTCACATGCAAGTACAAAGCAAATGGCAGGGTGTGGGGGAGTGGGGAGGGCCAAGCTTTGACTGTCAAGGCCACTTGTAGTGCTGTACTTCCTCCAGCAAGACTGCACCTCCTAGACCTCCCCAACCAGTATCACGGACTGCAGACCAACTGTTTAAATACACGACCCTATGGGGACACCCTCATTCAAATCACCATAGATGGGCAATTATCATAATTACTATCACATTTCTCTTTGCAAAATTAGATTGAGGAAAATTGTAAGGTGACTTAGATGGTGGCAGCAGAAATGTTTTCTCAAACGTGGTGTTAGCAACTGCTGAGCCAGATACGTGATACGCCCCATAGCAGAAACCTAAGGTCACTGAGTTTCTGAAGCCAGGTTGCCCTTTGATCTTGTGATCATTTTGCTGGGGGGACGGCTGTTGTCACTGTTATCAGAATAATCTTTGTGCATTAGAGGTAATGAGGTATAAACTTAGAAAATCATGGTTTGCATACTATTATAATGCAGCTAAAGTTTTTGTTGTTGTTGTTGTTTTTTTTTTTTTAGTCTGCAATGCCTTAATTAGCGTTTCCATGCGGGGGAAATACACTGATAAGTTAGTTTGTCATAAAGCAGAAACAACCTACTATTAGCCTTAGGAAGATTCAACTACATCAGGATATTCTGACCATCAGGGGACTCAACTTTTAAGATAGACCTGTAGTTTTCTTATTATCTCATATATAATTTCTTTTGGATACCACTCAAGGTTTCTTTACTGCCCTCATGAATGAGGGTTTGTGCCTAGTCTTGTTGTGGCTTGTTTTGCTGTGTTTGGTTGATATCACTGGGAGGTCTGTTCTTTTCTGAAGGAAAATGGAGGAGAAGTGGATCTGGGGGAGAGGGGAGGTAGGGGGTCAAGGAATGGGAGGCGTGGAGGGAGGGAAAACTGTGGTCAGGAGGTACCATAGGAGAAAAGAAATGTTATATCAGGGTTAGGAACATTGTTACTTTTAAAGTTAAGACTCTAGTGTGAATGCTGGGAACAGAAGATTACAATATCTAGTCAGAATGTACACACAGGAAGAGGGAATGGATATCTACAAGGTCCCCTTCTCCCGGCTTCATTGCTCATGTCTATCTTTTAGTTAACAATAGCAGATCTTTCTTATGAAAAGTTCAACAACTCAAAGATTTTGCAGCAGTGGAGTCAGTAAAGGAAATGGTGGTACACACATACACCGGAATAATAGAAGTTAGTGAACCAGGGGCACAGTAAAGATCGGCTGCAGAACACTTGCCTATTAAGCTTGAGGCCCTGTGGTTAATAGCATTTAAAAAACAAACACAGGCTTTGCATGGTGGTCCATGTTTGCAGTCTCAGTAACTAGGAGACTGAGACACTCTACTCCTATCTCATCACCATGAGTTCTAGGGCAGCCTCGGCTACATGGTGAATTCCTTGTCTTCCTGGGCTACATACAGCATAAGATCCTGTCTCCAAAAATTGAATAAATAGTACCGTATGGTGTCATCTTGTGTAACACAGAACTAAGTACAATTAAGACATACAATGAAAGCTTTACAAATTTTAAGGTGATGAAAGTAAATTTTAAAGAATGCACCAGTGATGTACACAACAAAGCTGAATAAATATAAAATTAAAAGAAACTAAATCAAAACCCCAGATTCAATGAAAGAAAGTTGCTGCAATGATTCAATTTACATTTATGCAAAATGAATCCTGTGATAACAGAAGCCCTGTGCTTGGATTTGTCTAAAGACAGGGCGTCAGGAGAGTCATGATGTTGGATACGAGTGAACTGAGAAGATTATGTCCTGGGAAACTATAACACCGGAGCTTTTTGGTTTTAGGGGAACATAGCTGGGTTTGGTTGTAACAGAGCAAATTACATGACAATATTTTTGAGACTAGTGTATTTTGTATCTGATATTTTTAGCTACTGCTTAAAAGTCCCAGGCTTAATTTCAAATAATTACTACCAAATCAATAGATGGTGATAACATTGAGAATGCATATTAAAACTTCATGTTTTTAGGAAGATCAGCTAATTGACTGTTTTAAAAAATCTGATATATATATGGGAGCCAGCGAGGGCTGATTCCATAACTTATCATCCCATGGGCAGAGAGTAGGCAGCCTCAGAGTACTTTGGAGCAGGATAACACACAGGCACAAGAAGTCCCTCAGGAGACATCTTGGCCTTGAAATGGGAACCCACTGACTTGGCTCTAGGATCTCTAAATGTGTTTTACTCCCTTGGAAAGTTGACCTCTCACCTCTTGACATTCTCACCACAAATGCGCCCGAACACTTTCACACAGGACATATTGCTCTTCCCACTGTTTTACCATAGTCCCCTTCCAAAAGTAGTCACGGAGCCATTCTGAAATCAGTTTCTATGAGAACCAGGATGCACATTACTTTGCCATGTTTGTCCTTTTAAAAGCACCCCAAAATACCCTCTTATTTCTAATAGAAATTGTATACTAACTGAAACTGTGACTGAAGAATAAAAACATTATGTTGACTTTATTCCTTATAAAGAGGACTGAAGAGTGTAAATTAAATTTTATGTCAAGTGGGATCCTTGTAAATAGTCCTCAGAACTGGAGAGACTTATCCACTCAGCAGGGCAGCAGTGGGATGGTCACAAGTCCTTAAACTTCAGTGTATAGCCATCTGTGCCTACTCCCTGTATATGCCCAGAAAACAGGATTTTTTTTTTTTTTTGGCCAGGAAGCAGAATTTTAAGGCAAATTCTTTGAGGAACATTTGTCAAGGTGAATAAATATTACCCAGTTCTGACTGTACAATCAGATTGTACAATCGCCAAACAACCTTTCAACGGTTGGGAAAGCCGTATGTCAAGGTCTCTGACCTCTATAAGTCAAGTGACTGCAGCAACGGTTTATTGGAGATTGGAAATGTTTACGATTTCATTAATCTGTGAACTAAAGCTTTGAAAGAAGCTGTGTTTGCAGAGACTGATTGATTAGGATTCCAGTACTGTGCAGAGTTTGGAATGCTTCAGGTCAAGAGGCTAACTGCCTTATCTAGCCCTCAGGAACACCCAACCCTTGTCCGCCTCTGCGTCAGAACTAACATCCTGTGGCTGACAGATAGAGATTGTTTGGAATCTATTGACTGAGCAGACCACTGCTTCCACCAAACTAAAAGCTAAGAATGTCATCAGATAGCATCTCGGGCCGATAGGACAGCTTCTCCCATTTTGTTGTAATGACTCCCTGATGTACCCACCAGTGTATTTTTAAGCATGCCTTGATATATGCTCTTCCATGAAACTGCCTGCATTTCTTGCTCAAGGTCACTCAAAATAGCTCCAGAATCAACTATTTCTTATTCCCTTCAACACACAAATAGGCCATATATCATGAAAATTTCCCTGGGAAACCTCTTCAGAAATTGAGTAGAGTTCAGAAACATGTCCATATCGAAGCCAATAAACTACAGTTAACATTATGTGCACTCCCTGGTGAGGTTTAGATAAAGGTTCATCAAGGCGTTTGTGGCCCGCCTCCTGGTTAAGGGGCTGTGGTTAATAGGGCATATTGTTTGAGAGGAGGAGGCCAGCTCCAGGTTCGTTAATGTCTGTGTTTGATCCTATCACAACCCTTACAGTGAGGCACTGGTGTCTGCAAAGTGGCTGCAAAGACCCTACCTTCTCCTAAGCACAGAACTGGATGGGAGTTCTGATGCTTATTTGGCTCCTGCCAGGGTTTGGGAGATTGCCTGCCAGTTTAAGTGGCAACCCTGGTGGCAGGGTTGTAGCAAATGTGTGCAGACATATCCTGCTGCCTGGGTTGATCTCTGTTCTTGTGTTTAACTCCTTAAATTTTCAGCAGGGAGCCAGGCTTGAGGCCACTTTCGCTTGTGCTAGAGGGGGCTTATGTCAGGTCTGGCTGGAGGCAGAAACTCTGTGGAGTCAATGTTTCTTCTATACTTACTGAAAATTTAAATTTGTGGAGGATGTTAGGTTGCTTGCACTTGGAAAAGAGGGCTCACCTCTGAGGACAGAGAAGGAAATGTCTAGACAGAAAGAAAGGAAAATGTCTCCCTGTGGCTTTAGGGATAAAGATCTGAGACATGCTACGTTTCAGTGCCAGAGGGAGGCTCCTCCACGGCCAGCCAAGCCTGGGTGTCTAACCAACAGGCAGCCTCCCTGTGAAAAGATCAATGAAGCCAACTTTAGCAAGGGTCTTACTGTGGACAGCATCATCTCAACCTTAAGCAATAAAGACATATGACTGATGGTGGAGGGGCCCCCAGGATATAGCATAAATTCCTACAGGGACTGCTTTGGCAAAGAGTACCATCGAACATTTTAAATATTTCCTACCCAGTTATAATCTCTTTTGTGGTATGTATCGCAATCAATGACAAGGTGAGGGCTCCTGCTTTTCAGATATGTAATATAATGTGTTTTTTTATGTTATTAAACAACAACAAAGGGTAGCTTTTGCCTCTCAGTTTAATAATGATTTATATTAGTTCTAGTATGAATAAAATTAGATACGTTTATAGAGTGATGCAAAATATAATTATTTAATTATTTAATAAGTATCTAATTATTTTCAATGTTATATTCATAAGTATGTTATAGTGTTCCTGTGTTTAAAGAATATGGAGAACTAATAAGAAAATAGAAATATATCAGCTTCTATATAAGTAGGATTTATGGAAACTACTCTTTGTAATGTAAGCTATGGTAAGGGAATTAACTGTTCACCATTATAGGGCTACTCATACACTGAAACACTTAGGTCATATATAGGTTAAAAATTGTTATAAATTCAATATATTTGCTACATGAAAATATATTTACATGTAAACTAGGCACAAAGGTGAAGTTTCCATATTTGCTAATTTAAGTCTCCAACTATTCAGAAGTATAAAACATGTAAAAATGTTGACATAATTGTTCCTCTCACATAAACATTTTCAAGCATAGAAACAGGATGAAAGTTATGAAGTAATACATAGTATACCCTGGGATCCTACAGGTGCCCTCTTACCCACTCAGGATTCTAAAATCTCTGCCGTATTCAAGATGCAGTTCAGAATTCCGCCACGAGGTGGCTCAAGTGTATCTCAATCACGGTCTGACCGTGCCTCCATAACCAAGCTTCAAGGTCTATAAAGAGAAAAACAGACACATTTATAGTGTTGTGTTTTTTAAAGAGGACATTTGAAAAAGATGAGTGTAAAATAATACTACTCTGGGGCATGCGTAGGATGAATACCAGGTAGCAGTGGCAGGGCAGTAGCGGGTATCTGAGGATGGGAGCTCTGCAGCAGAACATCTCCAAACTGACGGACCTAAAGCTTGTGCAGCAGCTACAGAGTGGAACCAGCATAGGCAGAGGAACGACAGAAGGGTAATAGTTTTAAACCATCATAACACAGTTCGTCATCTCCTAGTGTGTGTGTGGTTGTGCACACTGCTTGTTTTCCTTCATAGCAATTGATTGCCATTCTCCCAGGCTATGGTTCTCAGTGTCCTTATAGGACACTAATCCTCAGCGTCCCATTCCTCAAATCTGAAAACTCATTCTGACCCTCAGTTATTCATCTGCAGCATGGGGATGAGCCACAGAACCTCCCTTATGAAGGCCTTATGAGTACATGAGTTGAAAATCACTTGATACATAAGGATTTGTGACCAGGTTTTGAGCTAAGCATGCAGACTGGCTCATGCCTGTAGTGCCTGCTGCCAAGGAGACTAAATCAGGAGGATCACAACTTTGAGGCCAGCCTGGGCAACAGGCAAATCCTGACTCATCATTTAAAAAACCACTTGTTATTTTTATATAATGTATTTATTTTTACTGTATGTGCGTTGGTGTTCTGCCTACATTTATGTCTGAATGCAGACATATGAGGATGTTGGATCCCCTGGAACAGGAGTCACAGACAGTTGTAAGCTGCCATGTGGGTACTGGACATTGAAACCGGGTCTTCTGGAAGAGCAGCCAGTGCTTTCAACCGCTGAGCCATCTCTCCAACCCCCTCAGATACCTTTTTTTTTAAAGGACCTGGGTGTGTAGGTTTGTACTTACAATCCTGGCACTCATTCAGGAGACTGGAATGTGATGGTTTCTGCGAGTTTAAATGCAGCTTGGGCTACAGAGTGCCTGAAAGCCCATCCTCGGCTATCTAATGAGACCTTTTGTTGGCAACCCAAGGGCCAGGGCTATAGATTGCTGTACAGTACCTCCGGAGCCTGAGCAAAGTCTAGGTTCCATCTCCAAACCTCCAGGTCTGGGGCTGGAGTTTAATGGTAGAGAGCGAAAAGAGGAGTTAATACTTTTCAGGAAGTAGAGGAAGGGAGGAGAAGGTGGAGGAGGAAGAGGAAGAAGAGAAAGAGGAGGAGGAGGAGGAGGAGGACGGAGAAACAGAAAGGGAAGCTCACATATAAACAGTGTATAATTGAAAGTAATCTGTTTTAGGTATATTTAGTGACTAGTAATTCCATATACTTTCCCATCTCATCTTCTCTGGGAACATATTGGCTTGGGTAGTGAAAAGAGTAAGAGTTAAAAAAGGAAATAAAGAAAGGAAAAAAAAACCACTCTTCTCACTACCATTCTCATCAGAAACCCACTCAGTGAGAGGACTTTGAACACAATGGAACGTGGTACAAAGAAGCTGCTCTCCTAATGTATGCACAGGCAGGCCTGGGTGGGCAGCTTAGGGAAATCCTAGCAGAAGGGAAGAAGCATCTTTAGGATGGACCATGTGTTTAGCAGTCAGAGCATGTCTTCACTTTCTGGATTGCAGTAAAGGCCACAGATGAAAGGAGTTTCTTGGAATGCTTCTCCCTACGTTCTTCGATAAAGTCCATTGAATACACTGTAGGCTTTTCTGTTTATTTACATAGTTAACCCAGTAATGAAATCACAGGAGAAAATACGAGGAGGGACTGGGTGGAAGCAGCCAGCGTCCAGCTCCATAGCTCCCAGATTGGAGAGAAGCTTACCCAGCAGGCTTCAGGGTAAAGCTGAGTCATGTCCTCCTTCTGAATAGCATTCCAAGATCCATCAAAACAGGAATTAAAGCACTTCTATGAGACTTCCATTGTGCATCTCAAGTAGATGGAGAAAGGAGAATGCCAACACTGTATACCAGAACCAGACCACATTCTGCACGGGCGTTATTGCCCAAACAAGCAAGGGGCTTGCACGGCAGTTGGACACAGTCAACAAGTAACTTCTGTCAACCACTCTTCTGTTTGTAAGGGTGGTCAAGGTTCTAGACACATTGAGCAGGCTTAGATGCATATGAGGAAAATGAAAGACAGACTTAGGCCTGGAGAAATGGAAGATGTTTTATGTTCAGGACACTATGACATTGTTTAAGGCTTTTTGAATTTTAACACATCACAGGCTGGGTATGGGGGGTATAATTTTTCTAGCATACAAATATCAAGCAAATGGTTGCATTACAGGGAAGGATACATGTAATTTATCAAGTAAATAAAAAGGAAAAGTCAAAGTAAAATGACCAATAGTTTGTAAAGTAGATTCTATAGATTGTTAGTAGTCAAACAGTGCAAAAATCTGAAAGATATAAGAAGGCAGGTGAGTAAGTGAATAAAACAAATTGTGATGTTACCATGTACTGAATACTATACTGCAATAAAAAGAGTGATCCAGATTAGAGATAAAGCGTAGTGACCTAGCATGTGCCTAACAAGCTGAAGAGCCCGTGTTTAATTTTTATCACTGCAAAATTAAATTGAATTAATAAATAAGGAAATATCATTGTTATATACAGTAGATAGATAAATATAAACATACAGTAAATGAAAGAGAACAGTTTAAAATGACCAAATCTAACTAAAAAAATTTCATGAGTTACTCCGTTTCTGGTATGTGAGTAATGTAGCAACAGAAGTGCTGTACTTCTGTAGATACAGGCCATTAGGAAGGTCAGGGGGGCTAGGACCTGGAGAACAGGAAAGTTCATTTACTGGGAATTAATGATGATAGTGCGGAGATCTATCTAATTTTAGAGGGCATAGTTTGCTCCCATAACAGACCAATATGGATGGCTTTACCAATTTTGAACCTGCCTAATTTTGGTATCTGACATTTTGACAACTTTAGCTAATTCTTGATAAATCTCTAGCTTCATGAAAATATTTACAAAATGATTTTTTTTCCCAAAATAGGAGGCTGGTGAGGTGGCTCATCCTGTAAAGGTACTTGCTCTCAAGCCTAACTACCCGAGACCAATTCCAGCTATTTGCCTCACATAAACAAATATGATAAAAATATCAAGCCAGATTTGGTGGCACACGTCTGAAATCCCAGAACACTGGGAGGCAGAGGCAGGCAGAGCTCTGTGAGTGTGAGGCTAGCCTAGTCTACAAAGTAAGTTCAGGACAACCAAGGCTACACAGAGAAACCTTGACTTGAAAAACAAAACAACAAAAATTCAAAAGATGGTACTATGGAATGATGCATGTTAAAATCTCAAATATGCAAACAATGACATAGCTCAATAACTATCTGGGATGTACAAGAGAATCAATCCTTGATTATTATTCAAGTAGGTGTCCTGCACCCTGTGAGTGAGCATCATAACAGGGGGAAGCTGGGCTTTGAAAAGAACTATTTCCTTCCTGTCCATCTTCCTGTATACCACCTGCCTGGAAATGGAAAGTGGGCCCAGGACAACACATTTTCTGAGGTCCTAGAGGGCCCCACCTCTTTCAGAAGACAATATCTGACCAAGTCCCAAAGTGGAAGTCAGTTGACTTGGTTCTGAAATTCTTGAGTCTTTCAACTATTTAGGAAGGTTCAGCCACCACCATGGGGCACTCATACCTTCAGCTGAGCTGAAACATCTGCTTTTCTCACCACATTACATAGGTCTTCATCAAAACATCATGTTGGTTGCTATAGTGACAGCAGGTTTCTATGACAACTGTGACTCACAGGATGTTCTGGAAACTGTAAAAGTCTCTCTGTAGCCCTTCCTTCTGTGCCTCTGCATTTCTCAAAACAAAAACAAAAACAAAACAAAGCAAAGCACTGTCTCCATTCAGTCCACCAGAAAAAAAGCATATTTATTAGAGATATTGAGATGGAAAGCAGATAATTAGCCGAAGAAGTCTGCCAGGTTAACAAAGCATTTTCCTGTAAGTGGAACTCTTCTCACCCGATCACTTTGGTCTGCATTAAATGTTCTGGTTGTCATGGTTTCCTTGATTCAGTCGTTACTGTGGTAACTGTGATGCACAGGCTTATTCTCACACAAGTCTCCCCTTCTCCCTTTCATGCCCCTTGTCCCCCTTTTGAAAGCAAAATAAAACGTCTTCGTTCTGTTGGCAACCACGTGAGAAGCATAATCAGAGCGTCTAGGAGGAGAAGCAGGCAGCCAACAGGATGCTCTGTGAGGCCGAGTGCTCCTTTCATGAGGACTTTTTTGGTTTCCTATAAAAGTGACCTTAGCAAGTATTATCTATACATTTTCACTCAGGAATATCTCCTGGGCATCTTAGAGGTGAAGTAGCCCTTGAAGGCAGGGGATGTGCATATAAAACATACAGTGTGTGTTTGAACACTAAGAGACTGCTTATAATCTCTGGACTACATGAACTAGAAATATTTTTTAAATGTCATTAATAAAATAGGATTATTTCAAGAAGGCTTGGAAAGTTGTACTTATTTCACATGCAGAAACGTAATTATTCAACTGAGCCATATTGGGTTATCCTAGGAGATTTCTCTATTGCCTTCTTCTTCTCTTTAGCAATAACACACTCTTTTTTTTTTTTTTACATTTTTTATTACTTTATTCTTGTTACATCTCAGTGGTTATCCCATCCCTTGTATCCTCCCTTTCTTCCTTCCCTCCCATTTTCCCCTTACTCCCCTCCCCTATGACTGTTCCTGAGGGGGATTACCTCCCCCTGTATATGCTCATAGGGTATCAAGTCTCTTCTTGGTAACCTGCTGTCCTTCCTCTGAGTGCCACCAGGTCTCCCCCTCCAGGGGACATGGTCAAAGGTGAGGCACCAGAGTATGTGAGAAAGTCATATCCCACTCTCCACTCAACTGTGGAGAATGTTCTGACCATTGGCTAGATCTGGGTAGAGGTTTAAAGTTTACCACACTCTTAAATTGCTATCCAGTGAGTCTGTGATAAGTATTTTCAAAACACTGCACATAATCTGGAGTTGTAAAAGCCAAATGTTACATCCATAAGAAGGAATTGTGGGAGGCAGCAAATGCAATCATGAGAGATCAGAGCATCACTGGTTTCCACTACTTCTAATGGGTAGAGAAATAGATACTTTCAAATAGCATTGTTAACAACATACACTAGTATTAATATTTTGAATGTATTGTGCCAATGTATAGCTGTGTGCTGTCTTCATGGTTTTGAAAGAATAAAGAAATTATTATAATATATTTATGCAGGTATGAGAAATTGTACTAAACTTCAGTTTACAAATTTAAAATAGACAATCATTATTATTTAATTTATTTTTATGTATATGTGTTTTGTTTGCATCTACATTTGCATACCATGTATGCATGTTCTTTTAACCTTGGAACCTGAGCAATGGACAGTTGTTAACTGCTATGTGGGTGCTAAGAACCAAGTCTGGGTGCTCTGAAAGAACAGTAAGTGCTTTTAACCATTGAACCATCACTCCAGCTCCAGGAACTAAATTCATATTGTTATAATGCAGGGAAAATGAACTTATAAGCAACTGTATGATAGAAGAACTACTTAATGTAAAATTTTAAATCATAGAAATATTTAAGATGTACTTACATGTGAGTGCGGCCACAATAAAAGAAAAAGCATGCTACAAAGAACACATCTGGCTTGAATGCACGAATAAAAAAAATAATTTTGTTTCTGTCATACAGAGTTTAGAATTCAGCATGGTGTTATATGGCAGTTCCTGTCTGCTATCCCTCAGTGCTCTGTACACTGAAAATACTTGGATTATGCTTGCAGGCTTCTAGAAAGTTCTATAGAGTGGATTGGTCACAGCATCTTCTCTCCTCTTCCATTTCAGAAGTGTCCAAGCTTTGGTTCTGTGTTTTGTCCTGAGGGGATGTCAGTGCATCACCAATATCTACAAAGAAAATTATACAACAAGCCGAAAAATATAGTCCAAAATAGAATTATATGGAAGGATTCTGATTCTTTTGGAGGACCTGATAAATATTAAAGAACACCAAAAAAGCATATACTATGCAAAGCAAGGTAGTTCCTGTGTGCTGTTGCAGTCATCAACAGGTATACGGTAGCACAAGGGTGTAAGTGAGTAACTGGCTATGAATAGGGTGCAGTTGGTGGGTCTGGAAGGCTATACCATGGCATTCTGGAAGAAGGTATAGGAGAAGGTCTGAGAAGCCTGTTCAGGATGGAGATAATGGAGGCTTAATGTTTTGCTCTCTGTCAGGGATCTCTTTTCAAGTGTGGCCACCTCACTCTATACTGAGGGTAGAAAAGATAGTTCAGTGAATTCTACATAGAACTGGACCAACAGTGAACGGAACTACTTTAACATATAGGAAGTATATTTAAATAACTGCAATAATATTAAAAAATTGCTCTGGCACACTTGTTACTTGTTGCAAAGTGCATACTTTTGCATTAAAAAAGGAGGAGGAGGAGGAGGAGGAGGAGGAGGAGAAAGTGGAGGAGGAGGAGGAAGAAGAGAAGGAAGAAGGGACCTAGGAAGATTTCTCACCAGTAAAGCATTTGTTGGACAAGCATAATGACCTGAACGCGGATACATAAAAGTTGTGAAAAAGCTGGGCATGTCAACAGTGTGCACCTATCATCCCGGTGCTGATGAGAAGGCAGGTGCATCCTTGATGATCCATGGCAGGCCAGTCTAGCCAAATCAGTGAGCTCCAATTTCAGTGATAGGCCATATCTCAAAATACATAGTGGAGAGTAACAGAATAAGTAGAATCAACATCGACCTTTGGTCTTCACATACACACAGGTACAACACAACACGCACAAACATGTACATACACATACCACACACATAACCAGAGACTGATACAGAAAGACATCAGATGTCAAACGCTGATTTCTTTATGCACCTGCACACACATGTCTACACATACACATTCTAATAGCCACGCAAAAATAGGAGAGAGAAAAAGATGCTAGAAATGCTAGTGACGCCTGCAATTCCAGCCTCTGGAGGTTGAGACATGAACATATCAACTTCAAAGTCAACCCAGGCTATAGTAAGACCCTGTTGCAACCCAAAAGAAAAGAAAATGAAAAGGAATTATCAAGAACAATGGAGATGCCTATCATCTGGGGGTCCAGATGATTGTTTGCAACTTTGAGTGTCCCAGACCAGAGCAAAGCTCCAAATTCCAGAGTTTTCTAGAACTGCTGAATTAATGAGAGGAATCCTATTGAAACTATCATGGGAATGTCTGAAACAGAGATTGCTTCCTCCTTCCCACCTGAAATGACATGAAAGTGCACCTGGGAGTATTCAGGGTCCCCTAGGGGGTTAAGAGATGGATTCTGTCCAACCCAGCAGGACATCTGGATGATTGCTCATCTGTGTAAAAAGGACAGGACAGGCTTTTCTTACAGAGATGGCTTGAGGGTAACTGAATAATCATGCCCAATGTGCATAGCATAAAGTGGGACATTTATTAATGACTTTTAACTGTTGGGACACATCAGCAAGGAAAGTCTGTCTGAGCTTTAGATCTAAGGCAGGCACCGTGAAAATCAGTCCTCCATTCCTTGCCTACTGGGAACACAGGGATCTACAGCAATGAAACAGTGTCTCTCTGGCACCCTTTGTGTTTACAACTTGAGAATCAGGAAGTGCGTTCCTTTCTTGGGCCCTTCATGTTAGGAGGTATTTCAAATCATGCCTTCAAGCAAACCCAAATCAGGTTCCCATCTGGGAAGGCAGACCCATCTATGTATGGTTTGATCTGGGTAGCTCACTGGTGCCGGGTGTGCCTTGTGGCTGCCGTGCACTGTTTGGCATGTCAGTTAATGTCTGTGTAGGAAAATGCTCGACCTGTCTATCACCTTAGTCCTTAGATCTGTCCAGACAAGTCATGCCACATGAGAATTTCACCTCTGTCTTGCCTTGGCAGGGACAAAAATTCAAGACAAACAGGCATTTCATTGACACATAAAAGTCTAGGTTTTTCCCCCATTTGTCTGCAACTAAATATTATTTAACACAATACTGACACGGTTCTGTTAGAGGTGTTCCATTAATCCCCTAGCAAGTACAAGAGAAGAAAGGGTGGATATGTGGACTTTCATTTGGCTCAGGCCTCTTGCCTGCGCACACATTCTCTCCCCAAGGTTACAAATTTTCTTTTTATCATGTTTATATAAATGTCAGCATACTGAATATTATCTTAATGGTGTTCTAACATATACTCAATTGTACAGACCATTTCTCTCCCTTAATAATAAGTCTTTGACAATTCCTCGGGCCCTGGAGCACAGTGTCCTGGGTCTAAATTCAAGCTGTCCTACTGCCTAACTCACAGCCTTGAGCACTGTCCTGATCCTCACTGCCCCTCAGTGTTTCATCTATAGTGAACAATGAGGGTTTGCAACATTGTCCATCCTGAAAGTGTGCTCTGAGCACTGAATGACTCAACACTTTTAAGGGATAAGGCCTTGAGGATGTGCCTAAAGTAGACCGTGTGCTTCATGTAATGACATGCGTAGAGAATATGTCCAATTATGTAGACAAATAACTCTGAGCTATAGAGAAGGAGTTGAGTCATCAAGAGATACAGAGTAATTTCTTTTCTTTTCTTTCTTTTTTTTTTTTTTTTTGGTTTTTTGAGACAGGGTTTCTCTGTGTAGCCTTGGCTGTCCTGGACTCACTTTGTAGACCAGGCTGGCCTCCAACTCACAGCGATCCGCCTGCCTCTGCCTCCCGAGTGCTGGGATTAAAGGCGTGCGCCACCACGCCCGGCGATATAGAGTAATTTCAATTTACAATTTTTTTCAGATATTATTTGAGAATTTTCATTTTGGACTATATTTTTAAAACTTTGAAATTGTAATAATTTATGTTAACACATCCAAAACATTATATGAAACTACACATTTCTCCACTTATCTGTGATAGTTTGCACAGTTGCTAATGTGAAAAACATACTGTACCATTTTTATTATTAAATATCTTTCTGGAGCTAAGTATGTTGACAAAACCAAGTGACTGTAAGTACCACTCCAACCTGAACTTCATGGTGAGTTTCAAGCTAACACAATAACACAAAAAGACTCTATATCTCAAAAGCAACAAACAAGAGACCCCTCTCAAAATGAGACAAAACCCCAAACTCAAATCTCTGTCTGTTGCTTTTTATAATTCACCCCGTAGCTATGAAAAATCAATTTCACAATCCCTTGTTACTTAGTGTCATGATATTACCATTGGCTATATTGTATCGTATGAGCCATTTCCAGATTCTGTATATAGTTATGAGGCACAGATCACAATAGAGCTCATGTGACTGTAAGACAAGATGAGTATATAGTCTTCCAGATCATAAAACTGGAAAAGTTATAGTATAATGTTAACAAAACATAATTTGTTTAAGTGTGTGTGTGTGTGTGTGTGTGTGTGTGTGTGTGTGTGTGTAGGTACCTTCTTTGGAAACATGGTCTTGTTTTCCATTTTGTCTTTTTCCTAAAGTTAAACCCTTAACAGAAAGGAAGGAATTCTAAAAATGGAAATCTTTATCATCAGAGCCATGTATGTCCTGAAGATAACCTTGTTATAGGGAAGTTGTTGGTATGGAATACTGCCATAATGAAATGCACAAGGTTTACATCCCCAAGTGGAGTCTGTTCTGCAGAGTAGTGAAGACAGTAAGACTTCCGAGCTCATGTTACAAAAGGAAGGCTCTGCACCCACACTTGAACCACTGCCACAGTTAAAAAAGTATATAAATAAATAGAAATATGTGGAATTTTGCACACAAGTGAGATTTGAGGTCACATGTGGGATGTGAAAGGAAGACAGTTGCTTAGAGGAGTACAGAATATAGACTTTATAGAACTTGGAGGTAGCGATCATTTTATACCTACATTCATATTTATTTGAAACGTGCAATGAGACATCTTTTTAAATAAAAAATTCTGGTATAACAAGAAAAAGAAAACAGTATCACATTTCTAACAGGTTCACTGTGAAATATTTTATAAACAATAAAATTCACACTTGTAAAGAACACATTTGATGATTTTTAATAGCTAGATAGAATTGCACAACTATTCAATGAAGTTTTAAATATTTAGGCCGTTCCCTAATTTCTATATTTGTTGAAAACAGACCTATACTCAAACCTGGCCTTGAACAGCTAATGATTTGCCTTTGATCTTTATGATTTGTTTGTTCTCAACATTTCACATAAATAAAAAATTGAGCTATTTCTATGTTGTGACAAGTAATGCTATTACATCCCTTTTATCTACATTTTTTAGGTTCTGGGGACTCATTTCAGATCTCCATACATGCTAGACAAGTGGTCTTCTTCTGCATGATACTCTAGCCTTTATGTACAATATTTTTAATGGACAAATACTATTTGCATTTCCTCTGACTACAAACCTAGAAATGTAGTTGCTGAATCATGTGGCAATTCAAAGTTTGGAATTTCATAATTTCAGATGACTTCATTCTGTATCTGGAAATCATTTGAGGAAGAGAAACAGAATAAACATAGATTATAGATGTTAGTGAATTGTCGTTAAAATTTTCTATTGCAATGCTAGAACCTTATTCTCAAATTTGCCTTCAATGAAGCCAAAGTGTGATAAACACGCCTGGAAAATGTTGTATTAATTGGAAAGTAAACATATGTAAAATCCTCATGATGCCCCAAGATTATACTGAACTCATGATCCTGCTGCCTCAAGCTTCTGAGTGTCAGTGTTACAGGCATGTGTCACCACACTCAGGGAATGTCGTGTTCTTAATATGACATCATCGATTGGAGGTGGCAACCTCACTGTGGGTTGAAGATGCATCTGCTTTACTCTACACATGGGTCTCTGTACTAAAAACCTAAAAGGTGGTTTATCTGTGGCTTGAGGGTGTGGTTTCTGGTACTTAGCTATAGGTAGCCATCATCAAAATGATAGCTTATAGGAAAGTCCTGAGACTAGGGGGCTTGCATATAAGAAATAAAGAAAAAGTGTGGTCCTGAATCAGGTGAGCTATTTAGGAACTATAATGACCAGTAATAAAGATGATATATTTAATCTTCTTGGAGCCATCTAGGATTCCAGTTAGAGAATGAAAGAGCCATGCCTTTGTGCCTTGGAAACTGGTTCATGACACTATGAGGAGGAAAAGTATTGTTGTTGTCTTTATATGGTGATGTTGAGGGTGGTCATGGGGAGGACTGAATCCTTTGAAGGACACAGAAAATCGGGGCTCCTTTCAAGACTTCACTGAGACAAAACCTCCTGCTCTAACTTAGAAGAGGATAGGAGATACAGTTAGGTGGGTAGCAGGTGGCTCTTAAATCTCACTAGTAAATAAAGACCTGGACTATTAATCATCTAGGTGAGATCCTGACATAGGGTCTATGTTTCTACATGCCTCTATAAAGTAGAACCAGAAGCCAGGCCTGTGGAATCACAACACAGTGCTAGCTTTATTAATTATTACTGGAGAAAGACAAGCCTGATTCTCAGCATCTTGGAGACACAGTATTATGATTCATAACAAAGATTTGGATTAAAACCACCACTCCCTTACAGGCTGGCACTGAAGATGGAATACCACTGTACATGTGTTGAATACAAGTTCTATTCAAATGTAACCCCTTTCTGTGAATGAGACTTTGAAGTGCTTGGAAAGTGGGGTGATCAAAAAAGGATGCACTTCACCAAGAACAGAAATTGTTGGACATACTGGGTTGGGAGCATGAAGTGAGGGGCTTTGGTAGGAAGAGGATGTGGGCTGCATTTGAGGCTGTTTTGGAGGTAATGCTTTGTTCACTTTTCTAATAGCGTTGACATTACCTGGGGCCACTTTTCTTTCCAGGGTCTATATTTGACTCCGAGCCTCTGTTGCTATGCAACAGCCTGCCTCTGAGCTCAGAGAAAGACACAAGGAAACTGGTCTGGGCAGCTTTGTCTAGAGCATCTTGGAGACCAGATATCAGAGAGGAGGTAGGGAAAATGAGTGAGTAGCATTGACAAGGATGCAATCTTGGTGTGTTAATAGGATTCTTTCTAGAAGGGAGCATTTCTGCAATGTGGCCATATTCATTAACATTATGAGGAACAGAGCAGGGAAGCAGATGGTCAGTGGATAAAATATATGATGCCAATAGCAACAGAAGCTAATGTTTCTGCTTTTAATACACATAGGAACTTTGGAAGCAGGATTGGCTGTATATGCTCTAATTATTTTGTGAATTGATCTAAGGACTACTGTGAGTTCTAAATTTAAAAACTAGGAATTTTAATTTTCAGTAAGAGAGAACAATGGAAAAATTATAAATGACCTTTTGTTGGTCACATCCAGAGGGTCTCATTTGGACACTCTGTAGGAGTGACAGGAAAGAGATAAAAACTCTGGGATCAGTGACAGATCTCTGGATTTTCCACCCAGGAGACGCAATCCTATTCCCATCCCCCTTTACATTTCTAAGCCACAAGCCTGAGTTCTGACTAGGAGACAGAAAACCACACCTGTGAGTGTGTGTCTACAGAGAGAATTGAGATCCAGGAACACAGAACACACAGTTTTGTATGTTTAGCCATAGAGGCACACACAGGTATGTACATACAAGTATACACATGCACTTACCATGTCAAAGGCAAATCTTTTAGCCTCTTGGAAGTTGCATTGTGGAATCTGTCCTTTAGTTAATCTTCAACTTCCTATCTACTCTAGCATTTCTTCATCTCATTTACAGCAGGGGGATGGTAGAAGGCAGTAATAGCTGCAATTCCAGGTGAATGTTCTCCTTCTACTAGTGCCAATTACCATTATCACATGGAGACTTCAAGATGATGATGGAGTGACTGTATTATGCACAGAGCAAAACAAGGTCATATTATAACAAAAGACAGGAACACAATGATAGGGTCACTGTGTATTATATATTATAAGAACACATTTGTACTTGTTCTATAGGGAGGGATCCACAGACACATGCTGAAATGGTTTGTTTACTTTGAGTTATCCATCAACCTGGATATCATCCAAACAGCTGACCCAGGAGGAATGCTCAGGCCTTCTGTCCTCCCACCACCACCCCCACCCCCCGCTCTCCCTAGCTCTGTGAAACCCCCACTCCCATCTGCTCAACTCTTACCCCCATCACAGAGATGTGAGAATGAGAAACACACCAACACCATAAATCTCAAGATAAGACTGACCTCCTGACCAGAGGGACAAGTCTAAGCTTTGGAATAATTTCACTTCTCTGTACAGTTTGCTAGCTGAAGATGGAGGACAGATCTTTAGGCTGCTTCTCAGATTACTGGCTTTCTGAATAGAACCCAAATTAAGAATTTAATTCCACTCAGAGGACAGCTATGCTAAGCTGCAAGCATAGCTGAATATCATTAGTACTGTTAGGGGTTGGCTCTCTCCCGTGGGGTGGGTCTCAGGTTGGGCCAGGCATTGGCTGAATATTCTCTCAGTATCTATCTTTGTCTCTTCAAATCTTGTAGGCAGGGTAAATTTTGGGTTAAAGATCTTGTAGGTGAGTTGGTGTTCCCCTCCTTCCACTAGGAGCCCTGTCTATGTAGAGGGTGGCCTCTTCAGTTTCCATGACCCCTGCTACTAGGAGTCTCACCTAGACTCACCCCATATCCTCCCAAGAGCCTCCCCTGTCCATATGTTTCCAGCTTGTCACAGAGATACCCCTGCCTACAGTTTCTCTTCTCTCTGTAGGCCTTCTGTCTTCTCACTTCACACTCTCCCTAGGTCTGATATTGACCCTCACTTCTCTCTGAGCTTCCTCTCTTACCCTGTTCTCTCTCTAGCGTAGCTGTCCTCTGAATGGCTCCACCCAGCAGCAGATGGAAACAGATGTAGAGACCCACAGATAAACATTGAGTAGATCACAAGTAGTCTTGTGGAAGAGTTGGGGGAAGGATAGAAGGACTTACAGGGGACAGGAGCTCCACAAGAAGACCAATAGAGCAAACTAACCAGGGCCCAGGGTGGCCTGTGGAGACTGAAGTTCCAATCAAGAACCATGCATGGACTGGACCTAGCCCCCTAACTCAGATGTAATTGATGGGTAGCTCAGTCCTTATGAGTCCCCTAGTAAGGGGAGTGATATGACTCGGTTGCCTCCTTTTCAATCACGTTCTCCTGGTGGAGCTACTCAACAGGCCACAGGGGAAGAGGATGAACTCAGTCCTGATGTGACTTGATGTGCTGGGGTGGGTGGGGCTCCCTTTCTTTGAGGAGTAGGGGAGGGAGGAATAGGGGAAACATGGAAGAAGGGCAAGACCAAGAGGAGAGGAGGAAGGGGGCTATGACTGGGATGTAAAGTGAATAATTAATCAAATAAAATTAAAATTAAAATGGATTTAATTCCCATCTATGCAGTGGTAGTGCACACTTTTAATCCCAGCACTCAGGAGGCAGGGGCAGGCAAATCTCTGAGTCAAGGCCAGCCTGGTCTACAGAGTGAGTACCAGGTCAGCCAGGGCTACACAGAGAAGCCTTGTCTCAAAAAAAAACTTAAAAAAAAAAAGAATTTCATTCCTAGATTTTGCCCATGTCATGAGCAGCAGGACCTCTTACACAAATGCATATCTGTAAAGTGAAATTATTTTGTATCACTTCCCTTGTTGACCCTCATCTGAAATAAGGCTTCAGTGAGCAGATTGCTACATATTATTCAAACAGATTAATCTTTGGATGGAAAATTAACTTGTATTCCTATATTTAGAAATTTATATTCACATACATATTCAAATTATAATCACATTATGTATACTTATATTTAGGTTGCCTTCTTATTTAATATGGTTTTATCTAAATTATTATTTATACCTTATTACTTTTGTGAGTTTAGAATATTAAGATTTCTTTTTGGTGTGTGCATAGTTTTAAGTGAATTTTCCTTTGTCTATCTCTTCATTAACAAGTGTTACAGATGTGAAACATGTCATCTTAATATATTAACTGTAATTTCCAAACAACATAGGCAAAATGTTCACACTGCTATTGACTTTGCATTTGCTATGCATTGGAAACATTTTCCTTGTGTGTCTCATCATGTAGTCCATGCTGTGCTAGATCTTGCAGTCTCCTTCCCTTAGCCTCCTGTGTGTGGGAATTTCAGACAATGGATGCACGTCCAGTTGAGAATGTGTTTTTAGGCTGCTGTAATAGTTTTATTTAAATGTATAGTTCATCGTAATGGGAATTGGGTAATAGTCCATGAAAGAACCCAGGAGACTAGAACAATATGACTTGTGGAGGCCTCGGGGCACTGTCAGGCAAGCTATAGAGTAATTTTGGACTTAATTACTTGGGAAAAGTTTTGGTGGCATTCCTTTGTATGGTATAGCTACTGGATTGAAGAGATAAAAATATAACCTAATTTATATTGATTCCATAAAATTATTTATGAGTTTACCTTAAGAAAGCAGTAACTGTTTTATATGGGTCCTGCTCATTGCCTCAGAAATCAATATATGCATATAGTACCTATGTTCTGGCTTTTATTCCCCAAAGGTAGGGTTTTTATCTTGATACCTGGTGAAATTCCAAGTATGTGTTTATATATCTTTTATTGTTTTTAAAATTCATAAGAGTTTACCTTAAAATCATAATGATCATATAAATATTGCTTGTTAAATTTGAAATGTTGCAAAAATTCAAAGCTATAACAAGTAATGCAGTAGTTGTAATCATGGATTAAGGCATAATTATTTTAACTACCAGAGAACCCTTCTGTCTACTCTCTCTGACTGAACTGTGGGTTACAGAGCACCAGCGTCAGTGTCTGCTGTTTCCAGGGGGTGGGGGGAGAGCCCAGAGTGTGGATCTGGAATAGATCTGACTTCTGAACACCCTGCAGGTCCATGAAGGGACACAGAGCCCAGGTGGGGGGTGGGGGGTGGGGGGTGGCAAATGTCTGTGGACACATTCTCCAAAGCCTAGCCAAATACCATAGATTAGGACGTGGAACCCACACTCTCTGGCGGACTGAACCAAAGCTCCAGGGCCCCAGTGGCTATAGGCAGGGTCTCTAAAGCCCAGCCAAATGCAGGATGGTGGGCTGTATACCTACACTGTCTTGGATTTAACCTTGGGCTGCAGAGCACCAGCAGCAGTCTCTGCTGACCCAGTGGGGGAGTCCAAGGTGTGGAGCAAAGTCCCCCCAGAGCTGAACCAGGGTCACCTGCCCTGATCCCCACAGGTGAGAGGTCTCGACCTAATAGACATTCACCAATGACTTGCTCTCAACTACCAGTGAAGGACACCAGAAACTACCACCCAACATTAGAAACAGAAAGATGACTAAAGGCCATCATAAAAAATACAAACAAAAACCAAAACAAAATGGCATATCCAGATCCCAGCTATCCCAAAGAATTCAACCCTGAGAACTCAAACACAATTGAAACACAAGAAAATGACCTCAAATCGTTCATAATGAAGATGATAATGGAGGAAATGAATAAAGCCTGTAAACAAATACAGGAAGATGCAGCCAAACAGACTGAGGACCATGACAGCAGCCTATAGGGAGGAAATGAAGAAATCACTGGAAGAAATTCAGGAAAATGCAAACAATCAGATGAAGAAAATCAATAAAACAGTTTAAGATATCAAGATGAAAATGGAAACAATGATAAAAGCACAGACAGAAGAAAGCTGGGAACAAGAGAACTTAGAGAAGAAAGCAAGTAATGCAGACCTAAGCTTCTTTAACAGAATTCAAGAGATGGAGGAAATAATCTCAGGTGTAGAAGATACAATAGAAGAATTTGACGCAAACATCAAAGAAAATGTTAAATCTGAGAAATTCCTGACACAAACCATCCAAGAAATCAAAGACACCATGAAAAGATGGAACTGGAGGATAATAGGCATTGAGGAAAGAGAAGACGCCTGGCCCCAAGGCCCAGAAAGTATTTTCAACAAAATCATAGAAGGAAATTTCCCCAATTTAAAGGAGATGCATATAAACATGCAAGAGGCCTACAGAACACTAAATAGAATAGACCAGAAAATAAAATCAATGTAATCCACCGTATAAATAAACTGGAAGAAAAAACGCCACATGATTATTTCCTTAGATGCCAAAAAAAAAAAAAAAAAAAAAAGCATTTGACAAAATCCAACACACATTCATGTTTAAAGTTTTGGAGAGATCAGTGATACAAGGCACATATCTAATCATAATAAAGGCTATATACAGCAATCCAATAGCCAACATCATATTAAATGGAGAGAAACTCTAGGAAATTCCACTAAAATCAGGGAGCAGACAAGGCTGCCCACTTTCTCCATATCTCTTCAATATGGTTATTAAAGTTCTAGCTATCTGCAATAAGACAACAAAAGGAGATCAAGGGGATCCAAATGGGAAAGGAGGAAGTCAAATTTCCCCATTTGCAGATGATATGATAGTATATGTACATAAGTGGTCTCCAAAATTCCACCAGAGAATTCTGACAGCTGATAAACACCTCTGCAAAGTGGCTTGATACAAAATAAACTCAAAAAATTCATTAGCCCTCCTGTATACAAATAACAATCAATCTGAGAAAGAAATTAGGGAAACTACACCCTTCACAATAGTCACAAATAACATAAAGTATCTAAGTGTAACTCTAACCAAGCAAGTTAAAAGTCCTTATGAAAAAGAAAACTTCAATTCTCTGAAGAAGAAAGTTGAAGATGATATCAGATGATGGAAAAATCTCCATTGTTCATGGATTGGGAGAATTAACATAGTAAAAATGGCCATCTTACCAAAAGCAATTTACAGATTCAATGTAATCCCTAGCAAAATACCTGCACAATTTTTAAAGACCTTGAAAGATCAATTCTCAATGTCATACGGAGACAAAAATCTCAGAATATCTAAAACAATCCTGTACAATAAAAGATCATCTAGAGGAATCACCATCCCTGATTTCAAGTTGAACTATAGAGCAACAGTAATAAAAAGCAGCATGGTACTGGCATAGTAGTAGGCTGGTTTGATCAATGGAATTTAGTTGAAGATCCAGAAATAAATACATGCAGTGATGGGCACTTGATTTTTGACAAAGAAACCAAACCCCTACAATGGAAAAAAAGACAGCATCTTCAACAAATGGTGCTGGTCTAACTGGATGTCTACATGCAAGTAGATCCATATTTATCACCATGCACTAAACTCAAATCCAAGCAGATTAAAGATCTCAACATAAAACCAGATACACTAAATCTGTTAGAAGAAAAATATGGGGAAAGTCTTGAACTCATTGGCACAGGAGACAACTTCTTGAACAGAACACCAATAGCTCAGGCTTGAAGGTAAACAACTACTAAATGGGACCTCATGAAACTGTAAAGCTTCTGTAAGGCAAAGGACACTGTCAATAGAACAATAGAACAAAGCAACAAACAGCCCACAGACTGGGAAAAGATTTTCACCAACCCTATATCTGACAAAAGGCTAATATCTAAAGTATATGAAGAACTCAAGAAATTAAATATCACCAAACCAAATAACCCAATTAAGAAATGTGGTTCAGAGCTAAACAGAGAATTCTCAACAGAGGAATATCAAAAGGCCAAGAAACACTTAAAGAGAAATGCAAATCAAAACAACTCTGAGATTCTGTCTTACACTATCAGAATGGCTAAGATCAAAACTCAAGTGACAGCATACGCTGATGAAGATGTGGAGAGAGAGGAACACTCCTTCATTGCTGGTGGGAATGCAAACTTGTACAGCACTGTCCATTGGCTAGATCTGAGCAGGGGATCTACATTTACTGTATGCATTGTCCTTGGTTGGTACAGCAGTTTGTGCAGGCCTGCCCCCCCCCCCAGATCCAGATCTGCCAGCCTTGATGGGCTTCTTGTATGGTCCCTCGATGATCTGGGCGCTTGCATCCCCCTACTCTTCCATACTACTCTCACCTGGAGTCCCAATAGCAAGTCCCAGCATCTGTCTCAATCCCCCACTGAGTGAAGACTCTCAGAGGATGTGCATGTTGGGCTAGTGTCCAATTATAACTGAGTATATACAATGTGTTTCTTTCTGGGTCTGGCTTAACTCACTCAGGGTGGTCATTGTAAGTAAGAGATTTTTCATTACAGTCTCCAAGAATCGTTTAGAGGAGAAATCGTCAAAGAGTTGTGTTACTATCATGAAATACCTGGAAAATAAACATGAAGAGGAAAGGGTTGTCTTGGCTCAGAAATTTGTGGGTCAGCTCTCTGACTGGACAGGGTCATTGCTTTGGGCCTCTTGTGCAAGTGCTGTGTAGCAATGGACAGAAGCCTTTGCTGGGCCAATGTGTTCATCTCTTCAGCCAAGAAGCAAATGGAGAGAAGATCCTGGTTTCCTAAAACCCTAGAAATTTTTATTCCCAAACATGTGAGAACTTCCCATTAAGCTCCATTTCCTAAATGTTATACCACCTACCAATAGTGTTTTCTTAATGACTGAGGCTTTACCACATGAACCTTTGGGAAACACTCATTTAGGCTATACCATACCATATACACTACTGGATAATGGTATAATGGTATTCATACACAGTATTTTATATGTTCAGGAGATTTTGTAGATTGAAGGTATATAATAATTTCACTCTCTAAGTACATGTTTTTTAGTTCTTAGTCTTTTGTGATTAGGCAAATTTTGAAATAAATACTTGAATATAAGAAACTGACAAAAATCTTCACATATTTGCTCTAAAGAGAAGCTTGTTTTTTTTTTTAAATGAGGAGTGGTAGCTACACTTATCTGTGGGTGTAAGGATAAGACTTAGAATGTAACAAGGAATTATGCTGGTCTAGCAAAATGGTGGTGGTAATGGAGTTGCTTCTAAGATCCATGACCTCACTAGCTGTGGGAAGTTGGCTAGGTGTCTAGTACCAGACATGGTTTTCCTCCTGTTGCGTGGGCCTTAACCCAATTAAACACCTGCTGGCTACCACCACCATGTGAGTACCACTTACTGAACCTTTGTGGGTATCTTATTCTGGTCATTGTTGTGATTCATAGATGCCATGGCTGATAGGACTGTTAACTGCTTCCCACCTTTGGCAGCTTGCATAGTATTTTCTGGTACCACTGAAGTTAGACCTCAAGAAGGAGACTTTCAGGTTAGGTACAGTTCTTAAGTACCTAGAGTCCTGTTTCTTAAGTGTGTGGTGTGTTCAGCAGTAGGGGCCCGCTCTCAGCCTCCGAAAAGCAACCAAGGACAGCTGCCACAGACTGCATGATCTTCGGGGTCATTTGAATTTCCCTGATGAACCATTTGGAGGATTTCTTATACATGATACTGGAGATTTTGTTAGTGTACCGTTATTGTGGGGAATCTTGTCTGCCCTTGTGGCATAATTTCCTTTAATGTATGTGTGTGCACGCACTTATATGTATTGCATATTACTTTAGGCGAACATAAAATAATGTTTCCTTGAGGCTTCATCAGACAACCTTGGTGTTATTTGCCCCTCCTTCTCCTATACTGATCTCCCACGAGTTTAAACCAGTGACTAAGAGCTGGATCTAGCCACACAGAATGCTCTGTTCAAAGAAAGGTAGGGTAATGTTTTTAAGTGTACCTGTACATGTTCAGTATCCATCCATCTGCTGAAGTGCATTGAGGTTGCTTCCAATTCTTCTGTATTGGGAATAGGGTATCAATGAACATGGCTGAAAAATATTTGTGGACTGGGATGCTGAGTACTTTGAACATCTACCAAGGGCTTAGCTGGGTCATATGAGAATTATTTTTAGTTTTTTTAGGGGGTGGGAGTTCTTTATACTGATTTCTCGAGTAGCTGCACACATTTACATTCCCACCTACAGTCAATGAAAGTTTCCTTTTTCCCACAATCTCATTTGTTGTCACTAGTTTTGTTGATCTTTGCTATTCTGGCTGGGTTAAAATGAAATCCCAACTTTATTTTAATTTTTCATTTTCCCAATTGCTAAGGATGATGGACAATTTGATTTTTTTTGTAGTGAACTCTTTGTTTAGATCCCTATTCTATTTTTCTTTTCGGTAATTAATTAATCAATTAACTTTACATACTGGTAGTAAGTGCTCCTCCCCCTATTCCATTTTTCAAGTATGTCATTTGTTTCCTTGACTATTTTTTGAGTTCTTTATATATTCTGAATATATGTGTATAGCTAACAGATTCTTTCCCATTCTGTGGGTTTCTTCTTTACTTGAGTGTTTCCTAAGCTGTACAGAAGGTTTTTTTTTTTTAGTTTTATGTGGTCCCATTTATCAACTGTTGGCCTTAATTTCATGGCAAATGAAATCCTGTTCAGAAAGTCCTTTTTTATACCTGTCTCTTTTAAGGTACTGCCTATGTTTTCTTCTAGCAGTTTTGTGCTGGCTGCTCTTCAATCACTTCCCCCCTGGTGGGGTGGCCTTGCCAGGCCATAGAGGAAGAAGATGCAGGCAGTCCTGATGAGACTTGGTAGGCTGAGGTCAGAAGATAGGAGAGAAGAGCTCCTCCTCTCTAAGGACTAGGGAGGCATAAGGGGAGGAAGGAGGGAGAGTGGGACTAGGAAGAGATTAGGGAGGGGGCTATGATTGGGATGTAAAGTGAATAAGTTTAAAAAAATAAATTTAAATTTTAAATAAGAAAAAAAACCCAAGCCACAATTACATCATACTAGAGGCAATCATGGGGCCAAATGCTTCAATGTTGGTTAAAACAATTTCTTCAGTGTTGTAAAGCAATGAACCCCAGAAACCTGTAGGTGCTCAACAAGATGTGCTCAGTAAGGGGCTAGGAGCAATTGGGTGAAGTTAGTTAAAAGTAAGACAAAATGGAGTTACTTTGGGCAGTTTAGTTGTGAGAGCCAGAGTATCAGAAAGTCTGTCATAAGCCTGCCTCTCTTAGAAATGACTATGTAAACAAGATCTGAAGAATGGCATTAGCAGTAAACATGCCAATTCAGAAGAGGGAAACGTGGACAAGGATCTATAGGCAACTGATGACTTCTAAGAGAAGCCTCTCCATGGATAAGCCCATTAATTTCTTGTCCAATACAAAGTGGTCAGCCCTGAAACCATATACACAATAAAAATGGCTTCCGTAGGTCAGAGTTATATGTTTTAGATGTGTGTGTGTGTGTGTGTGTGTGTGTGTGTGTGTGTGTGTGTGTGTGTGTAACAATAATAATCAGTGAAGAAGAGGTTATCAATTTGAGAGTATTAAAAATGAGGAGGAGCATGGAAGGAATTGGAGGCAGGAGACTTGGGAGGGGCCAAAGGAAGAAAGGGAAAGGGGAAGTAATGTAATTATATATTTTAATTAAAATGTATGAAATGAAATAATAGTATAAGAAAAAAGTCCACATACATTTACTATTCTAGTGTTATTGGGCATCTAAAACAGAATATCTTAAAGCTGATGATTCATAAGCACAAAAATTGCTTATGGTTGTGGAGGCCACTAAGTTCAAACTCATAACAGCAACATGATAGTGCTATCTAGAAGTGGGTCACACTCTGTTTACAGAAAGTCTTATCATATCATTATAAGGCTGAAGTGGTGAAAATATAGACCTGCTCCTTCAAACCCTTTCATGAAGGCACTACCCCAACATGGAAGTCCAGAGGCTCTATGGATCAGTCACCTTTAAAGTGCCTCACCTCTTGATATTATTGCATCGGCAGTTAATTTAGAGCATGGGTTTGGGGAGAACACAAACACTGAAGCCATAGAAAATTTCCAATTTATAAAAAAATTCATGTGAAGATTGGTGAGATGGCTAGCTAGATAGAGGTGTCTGATGCCAAGCCCAAAGACCTGAGGTCTATTCCTTGAGCCCACATAGCAGGAGAACTGATTTAAGTTGTTCTATGACTCTCTCTCTCTCTCTCTCTCTCTCTCTCTCTCTCTCTCTCTCTCTCTCTCTCTCTCTCTCTCTCTCTCACACACACACATACACACACACAGAGGTGGAGGTCATCTGTTTGGCTCATTCAGTAATTGGACTTCATCTCTCAGAGCACACAGACCTAGACTGACGGCCAAAAAATTTGAGGAGAAGAGTTTCGAGAAATTTCTTTTGATGCACTAGAATCTAGACCCTCTTTCCTCTCTCCTTACTGCAAACAGGCCTCCTATATTTGGCCCTTCATTCTTGTCTTTAAGCAGTGAGACATGTATACACATTGACTACTTTCACTCTGCTCTCACTGAAACATCAGAGCAATGCAATAAACTTTGCAAGTTCTCTTATGTCCCCTCTCTCCTCATCTCTCTCTCTCTCTCTCTCTCTCTCTCTCTCTCTCTCTCTCTCTCTCTCTCTCTCTCTCTCTCTCTGTCTCTCTGTCTCTCTCTCTCCTCTCCCCTTTCCCCTCTCTCCTGTGTCTGAATGTGTGTATTATATTTCTAGAATGGGACGTAGGTACATTCCAACCACTTGACACTTTTCAGAGCATTTTGTTACTTTGTTCTAGGTTTAGGAAAACGAAGGTGTTTATGCAGGACTGTAGTCAAACTGGGCATGAAGGGCTCACCCTAGGCGCAGTTCTTAGTTCTACTCTGTTTCCCAAGGTAATAGCTGAATATCTCTAGACAAAACTTGTGCCCCATTAAGCCTCCACAGTTTCAGAGAGTTGGTGATCCTGAGATCAGATAATTGCTGGAGGGGTGAGGGAGGGGAGGGGGAGCAGAGCTGATGTAGTACAGAAGTGTAGTGCTTTGTACACAGTGGGCACTGGGAACACTGAAAGAATGAAGAACACAGTGTAATGTAACCAGTAGAGATCTGGGAATGCAAAGTTCCCTACATTTGTAGCAACAAGTAGAGTCCCAAGCTTTCAGGCTCTAGCTGGCTTCTGATGTAGCAGTGGCTCGATTTGAAACAGCTCCCTGGGCGTTTTACTGGTAAGACACAGCTCCCTGGTATCTTACTGGCTGGCAGCAAGAACAGGAAGCTGGTCTACTCTGCCCGCCCCCAGGGCCCTCCTCTCCTTGCCCTACTGGATGAAACTTCCTCTAAGGACTTCCATCTTGTGGCTGACGTTTGGAGCCTGCTCTCAGCGTTCTCAGCAGCTTTCTTCAGGTTTTCAGCTCTAGACCCCACAGATTTTCCTTAGAAGAACATACTAAGGACATCTGTGACCAGGTATTTCAAGATCTAACATGGGTGAGTTGGTCAGCATGGGGTGTTTGCCCAGGTTTTCGTAGGGCAGGAGTGATGGTGCCCCTTTTTTCTTCTCATATGGCACTTAGGTGACCTCTTTAGGCAGGGGCAGGCTGGAGGTTGGGTGGCAGGGCTCACCAAGCTGTTTAGTGTCCACTCGCACCAGAAGACAAAGATCAGTTGACTATTGAGGTGATTGTCATGTATCTTCAGAGAAAACTGCCCTTCTCATAGCTTTAACTGAGACATTGTTTCTCCCCTGGTTGAAAAGAAAGACTTGAGCTATATATAGGCTATTTCAGGTCTGGGATTTGAGAAATATGAAATAGGACTTAGAGTATGGTTTGGTGGAAATTAATATTCTTTGTATTCATACTAGTGTTGGAAGAGCGTCAAGGAAACAACTGTGAGCACTGAATCTACCCCAGTCATTCAGAGCATTGCATTATCCTTTATAGAAATTTCTAGATACTTGCTTTATGGCCAATGTTGTGAACTTTTCTGAAATGTTTTGCTTGTATGAGGCTTCCAGGTCAATTAAGTACATTACATATGTATATATAATATAACACCATATTTTACATATGCATATGTATATGAATGACATCTCAGGCTGTCCTTGAGCTTCTGGCCTAAAGTGATCCTTTGGCTTTAGCCTCCTACATGTCTAGGACTCCAGGCATGTGATAGCACACCCGCTTTGTTTCTCATACTGTTCATATCTCTCTCATGCAGATGAACTATTGTCTGATAGATGTATCTGTTATTTAATATGTTGAAATTTCCCCCAATGGTGTAATTTTCCACTGATTTTCCCCTCCAGTCAATTTTCTTTCTTTATATAAAGATATGCATGCAGATTTTAAAACTTGTCTTCTTGCTTAATTGAATCCCCCCCCCCCAACACACATACACAAGACAGGGTTTCTTCTCTGTGTAGCCTTGGCTGTCCTGGAACTTTTCTCTAGACCAGGATGGCCTTGAACTCACAAAAATCCACCTTCCTCAGCCTCCCTGAGTTTTGAGATTAGAGGTATGCCCCACCATGCCTGGCTCTTAAATGAATCTTTTATCACTATGAAATGTTGTTTCTTGTACTATTTCATACCTCTCTCCTTCTCCTCCCGTTTGAAACAGTGTTTCATGTAACCTCAGCTGAACTTGAATTTTTTCTGAGGGCAAAGACAACCTTGAACTTCTGCCTCCTTGGCCTCCATTTTCTGAATGCTGAGGTTATAAGCGAGTGCCATTGCTCCTAGTCTATGTAGTACTGGTCCCGGAACCTAGAGCCTTGTGCATATGAGGGAGGAGCTACACCCTCATCCCATAGAACTTCTTTCTTTAAAACGTACTTTTTCTTTTTTCAATACAAACCTATAAGTTCAATAGTACAAATATGATATGTATTTTATTATTTTAAACACATATATATATATAATAATTATTAACTATAGCTACTCTAATGTGTAGTCGCTCATTAGAAATTGGGACTAGAGACATGGCTCAGTGGGTAAGAATACTTGCAGAGCAATCATGGGAAATGGTGTTCCAGTCCTAACATTCATGTAACAAGATAGGCTTCCTGCAAACAATAGTAATTCCAAATCTGAGGGTCCAAATGCCCCTTTCAGGCCTCTGTGAACTCACTGAAGTGCCTGCACACACATGTGTGGATATATTCACATAGACAGACAGATACATAAAAACACACGCACACACACACACATACACACATATCTTAAGAAAATAACATTAGAAGCTACTCCTATTCTAATGGACATCCTATCTTGTACACATGAATTATTCTTTATTCATCTCTCCTTCTCCAGCCTCTAATCTCAGGTAATCACATCATACTCTATATTTGTATGAGTTTTACCTTTTAAGTATCCACATATAAGTGAGAATATTTTGCCTTTTTATTTAAAACTTTTATACATAATTAAATTTCATGTGTTTAAAAGAACACTCGACAGAATCCTTTCTTTTATCTGTTCTCAGATGGGAATCTTGCTATGTAGACCAGGCTGGCCTTGAGCTCGTTAAGTAACTAAAGCTGGGCTTGCATTCCTGACTATCCGGCCTCCCGTGAATTTCAGACATATTCCAACATATCTGGCTGATGATTTTTTTTAAAAATGTAATCAGACTCTGATTACCCTTCAATTTGGCATATTTAACTTACTTTTAATGAAATAGGTAAAATTTGGTCCAAATATACTCTTTTGCTATACATTTACTTTTACCTGTCCTCAGACAATACATAAACATTGCAACATTATGATTCTATTTACCCTCACCTGATTTGTCATGTATTTTCATTATATATGAGATATGCTTACCACAGCCCCTCTAATATTTTCCTTTTCTTTTTCTAGTCTTCATTGCAATATATATTAAAAATATGCGTGTATGTCCCAGAAGAAGTATTGTATTATAAAGCAAGTACTCAGACATGAGTACAAATTTATTTCATCATTGACTTTCCTTTACTAAACAGATGATTGTATGTAGGCCAGCTTGACCTTGAACTTGTGGTAATCTTTTCTCTGCCTTCTAGGGGCTGCTATTATGTGTGTGCTGCTAGACTCCAAAGAGATGTTTCTGGTTTTTTCTTTTGATCATATCTGTACTTTCTGATATTTCTGTTTTTAAACATTCATTCACTGTAGTTGTGTGGGTGCACATTTGGTGGTCTCGGGCCAACTTGTGGAAAACAGTTTTCTTCCTCCATAATATTGGTCTAGGGAATTGAACTCCAGTTGCCAGGTTAGGTGGCAAGCCCTCTACCTTCTGAGCCATCTCCCCTGCCTGTTTCTGTTTGGTTTAACGTTGAAAGATTTATTTTATTTTATGTGTATGAGTGTTTTGCTTGTATGCATGCATGGACACCATACACATGCCTGGTTCTTGAGGAGGTCAGGAGAAGACATCAGATCCCCTGGAACTGGA
The DNA here is from genome assembly GCF_964271855.1 of Acomys minous. Taxonomy (NCBI): domain Eukaryota; kingdom Metazoa; phylum Chordata; class Mammalia; order Rodentia; family Muridae; genus Acomys; species Acomys minous. The sequence continues at coordinate 48,921,102 of NC_140488.1, forward strand.
GTTACAGATGGCTACGACCTACCATGTGGGTGCTGGGAACCGAACTCCTGTCTTCCACAAGAACAACACATCCTCTAAACTGCTGGGGATGTGTGCTTTTTACCAATGTGCACATTTCTTCTATTAATGTTCTATTTAAACCTAATGCTTTTTAAATTTTGGAAACTTCTCATCTAAGATCTGTTAAATACATTTACCATATATTTAAATTTTTCTTCCCTTCTTTTCTTTCCAGTCTTCATGACAATATATGTGCAAGACACAATCTCTATATTTGGTTCTGCTTTATGCATCACTTGTCTAGGTCTTCTTTCAGGCAGGGAGTTTGCCTTTGATCCTTGAACCATTAAAAAAACAAACCCTTCCAAGGTAATTTTTATTATTCTTCAAACAGAAGAGAATCAAGATTGAGGAACAAAACATAATTTGTCTCAGATCACTTAGCCTGAGAAGGGCAAGATGGTTAGTAAATCACAGACCAATTATTCAGCTCCAAACTTTACCACTGTGTTTGTTTTCTTCTTAGCTGTGAATGCTCTCTGCCTCTCATCTCCCAAGAAGTGGAAGCACGGTGAAATCTTTTAATATTTTTCACACTCTTACTGATTTAGGGCTTATAACAAATAACAATCTTCATTAATCACTATATTTTTACAGGACTTTTTTTAATTATATGTTGATATATTGATTTTAATTTAAGGGCACAGTTCCCAGACAGTTCCCTTTCAAGGACGAATGAGATGCCGGCGTATTTTCCGAAGATTTCTCATCTCAACTGAGCACATCAGTGACACAATGCGTACTTCATTGTATCAACAGCAAGATGAAGAGCCGTCAACAAGTAATTCTCCCATGAATACTCGAAGAAGATAGTAAGTGACCAGTCAGCATGGCTGAAGTATACAAACCTGTTAATTATGTATGTTGTTTATATCTCCAAGTGGTTGAACAGCCATTTTGTAGGCCTGATACAGTAGGGCAAATGGTCTATTGGAGAATTTCTAACTATATATGAACTACTTTCCCCCTCCTCCATTTTCCTTCAGCACTCCATATGGTATTCCATCCCGACATCAGAGAATCCACTTACATAGACGAAACCAAATGCATGGTTACATGGAGGGAGGACCAAAACCTCCAGAGAGAAAAATGGAGAGGGACAAGCAAGATGAGATCTCAGAGAACTGGTTCAAGGTCACAGTAAGTGCCCCAGTAGAATGTATCTAATATTCAAAAGAAGGAGATCCGGAGGAATTGTCTTGGACTTGTGTAGAGTCGTTAGGTGCTTTTCTGGATGCAGAAGAGTTGACAGAGGAGTCCACAACCTATATCAATCAAAGGGGAAATCAGAGAGGGAATATAAAGAGATCTGGGTGACTGTAGGGAGAAGTCAGGAGGTTGTGCAAAAGCAAAGCAATAAGTCAATGCTAAGATATAACAACTCTACACACTAGAAGCTTCACTTTTGCTAAAACTATGTGTATGCATTGGGGGAGGTTGTTGTTAAAAGTATCTTTGGGGTCCTTGTTAAAAAAGAAAGCTAGGTCTGCCATAGGTAAGATCTGTTATGGCTTTATAAATGAACTTATATTATAATCTCAAAAATCAGGGAAATAATAAAAAAGAAGTTAATTAATTAAAACTTAAGAAGTTTATTTACATATATGGAGTTTATTATTGAAGGACACTACCTGATGAAAGGAAAGGAGATCTGGGAAATCTCCAGGTGATATAAAAGAAATAGTGAAATTTGTTCCATCTTTAGATATTGCTTTAAAGCTTGAAAAATATGCTTGGATCTTCTTATTTTTATGGTGTTCTTTAAGCAAAATGAACAGATAATAAGTCACATGCATTCAAAGTATGCAACTTAATAATACTTGGCTGCACATCTCTAAACCATTAGACAACATGTCTGTCAAACACATTGAGGGCCCTTGTCTCCCATTATAACTGCTCTCTTCCACTCTTTCCAGCCCCATGTTATTTTTCAAATAACTCTTTGTTAGTTTTCTACCACAATAGATTTGTTTACATTTTCTAGATTTTTATGTAAACAGGTTCATGTAGTATGCTATGGCATGAGCACTTTTGTCTGATTAAGTCTAACTTTATTTTTTAAATATATTTTATTAATTTATTCATATTACATCTCAATTGTTACCCCATCCCTTGTATCCTCCCATTCCTCCCTCCCTCTCGCTTTCCCCCTATTCCCCTCCCCTATGTCTGTGACTGAGGGGGACCTCCTCCCCCTGTATATGCTCATAGGGTATCAAGTCTCTTCTTGGTAGCCTGCTGTCCTTCCTCTGAGTGCCACCAGGCCTCCCTCTCCAGGGGATGTGGCCAAATATGGGGCACCAGAGTTCATGTGAAAGTCAGTCCCCACTCTCCACTCAACTGTGGAGAATGTCCTGTCCATTGGCTAGATCTGGGTAGGGCTTCGAAGTTTATTGCACGTATTGTCCTTGGCTGGTGCCATAGTTTGAGCAGGACCCCTGGGCCCAGATCTGTCCATCATAATGTTCTACTTGTAGGTTTCTAGGACACTCTGGATCCTTCTATTTCCCCATTCTCCCATGCTTCTCTCACCTAGAGTCCCAGTAGGAAGTTTTCCCCTCTGTCCCACTTTCCTGGTTAAGTGAAGACTTTCATGGGACATGTCCCTTGGGCTAGTGCCTAGATATAAGTGAGTATATACCATTTGAGTCTTTCTGCTTCTGGGTTAACTCACTCATTATGATAATTTCTAGTTCAATCCATTTGTCCAAAAATTCCTAGAATTCCTTGTTTTTAATAGCTGAGTAGTATTCCATAGTGTAAATGTGCCACAGTTTCTTTATCCATTCTTCTACGGAGAGACACTTAGGCTGTTTCCAGGTTCTGGATATTATGAATAAGGCTGCTATGAACATGGTTGAGCAAATGTCCTTGTTGTGTGCTGGAGCATCTTCTGGGTATATTCCAAGGAGTGGAATAGCTGGGTCTTGAGGAAGCCCTATTCCCATTTTTCTGAGATAGCACCAGATAGATTTCCAAAGTGGCTGTACTAGTTTGCATTCCCACCAGCAATGAAGGCGTGTTCTCTCTCTCCACACCCTCGCCAGCATGGGGTGTCGCTTGAGTTTTTTATCTTAGCCATTCTGATGGGTGTAAGATGGATCTCAGAGTTGTTTTGATTTGCATTTCTCTGATGACTAAAGACCTTGAGCATTTCTTTAAGTGTTTCTCAGCCATTCGATATTCCTCTGTTGAGAATTCTCTGTTTAGTTCTGAGCCCCATTTCTCACTTGGGTTATTTGGTTTGGTGATGTTTAATTTCTTGAGTTCTTTATGTATTTGGGATATTAGACCTTTGTCAGATATAGGGTTGGTGAAGATCTTTTCCCAGTCTGTAGGCTGTCGCTTTGTTCTGTTGTAAGTCTAACTTTAAATTCCAATTTGCCAATCTTCTCTCCCACCCTTTTTTTCCATGTTTGACCCTAGATTCCCTTTGGCATACAGTATGATAAGAAATGGCTGCTGAGTTTGATTCAGAGCCAGTGCAGCACCCCTTTCAGTCCAGTGGAGGTAAGAGATGACATGATGGAGGACAAGAGGAAACTGGACAGATGAGTGGCTCTACTGACCATAACACATGCCTATTTTCTATTTCTCTCACCCTTATCCATGTAGTTTCACTATGAAAATATGCAGGCCCACTTTTTTGTTGATAATTTCAACATTGCCTTTCAAATGAAGAATCTCAGTGACAAGATTCTGGATGAGAGTGATAATAAGGTATGTGTCAAAAATGTTACTGTGACAAGTTGCAAGCCAGGGTCAATATCTTTTACAGTCCTGGGGCTTCTCAGCTCTCAAGGCCAACACAGACTTTCATGCATTCACCGCAGATATCAATCTTCATCAGCCCGTGTGGTGAGCCCAACTCGGTGAAAAAGCACAAGTCAGAAAAGATGGATCCGATGACGGTAATGTCAACTTAAGACAATTTGCATACCCACAGCTGGATCTATCTCTTCCTGCCCTATCTGTTGCCCCTTTTTATCACTTCAGCTTCAGAGTCACAGAACTTGATCTGTGATTTTGCAGCTGACTATGAACCAACAGTGTGCTACTTCTCAGCAATTTCTTAATATGCAGAGACTCCCCACTGGCCGAGGTATGACTGATGTAGTAAGTAATGATGGAAGAAGGGTCTGTCTGGGTGGGGTGGGAATTTAGGAATTGTAAATCAGGGAGGGGTTGGTGCTGGCATTGTACCAGCTGGGTGACTTTCAGTCTTCTGAGTATCTGTTCTTGCCTCCTGAAGATGTGATGACCCATCCTACTGACTTGGCACTGATTCCTGGAGGGTATATGGTGCCTTCCCTGAATATGCATAAAGAGGACATGACTCGGGTAATACCTTACACTTGTTGCTGGTTTTGAGAGCAAGACTGGGAGAGATTAGCTAGCACTTAGATTGGTCTCAAGTATTCCCTGTTATATCATCCGCTTTATTTTCTTCTGTCACCATAGCTTATTCCCTTGAACCAGTGTTATAACAAATCCTATCAGCTATTTGGCTTGCTTGATTCGATGGCGATGACCCCTGCTGTTGACAAGCTGGATGACTATAATAATGAGGTGAGGCATGATACTGAGTGACATCTTTGCTTTGAGAGAAAGTAGCAGTGAACATCAGAGTGTTAAGAATAGGCAGTGGGTTTACTGGTAAAGGAGCAAGGGAAAGAGCCAAGGGTTTAGAAATCTTTTCCTTTGCTTCTCTTGATTCATGCATTTATTCCCCTAATTACAGGTGAAGTCAGAAGGGGAGATGGCCGCGGGGCAAGGCCAGGATCCAGAAGAGCTACATGCAGGCAAAAGCTCTCTGAACACTACCATCCCGGATAAGTCCAATAACATAAAGTCAGTTGTATCTCCAACTGAGGGGACCACAGACCTCACCCTCCCCTCTGTCTGTATCTTTAGCTGTCCCCACAGTCCTCCTTTCCTCCCGACCTTCCCTTCCTTTTGCTTAATCTGGGGTTGGAGTCCTGTCTGAGCACTTAGCCTATAGCAGCCTGCACTCCTGTGTCTCAGAAAGATGGCACCAGAATCCTCTCCTTGCCTAATGGGAGCTCCCTTTTTCTTACTCCTATAAAGTCCTTTCATCTGTCCCAGGCTGCCCTGAAGGCTCTGTTACCCTAGGAGGAGGCTGGGTTTCTGCATGATGGTAACTCTAGGTCACTGCTTATCTCTTTGAAGGGAAACATAGTTTCTCCAAATCACAGATGTAGAAGTGGGCTGATGGCAAGGAGCAGAGAGCTTCCTTTCTTTCTTTTTTATCTACCAATCTACTGACCTACATTGCTCATAATGCTACCTAATATAAAATAGGATCCCTGCATAGCCTGAGATAAGCAAATTGATTCCCTGAGTTAGACCCCCACTGAGACATGTACATGTAGAAGGGTCCTCCAGGAGAGAACATAGTGACAATAAGAGGCAGCTGCTTCTAGGGAATGTCTCCTTCTCTCAAAGAGTGAGCCCAACATAGGAAGAAAAATATGATCCTCCATTCAGTGGTACCCAATATTATAAAGTCTTTGCCTTCCTTCCTGGTCCCAAGTGAAGGAAAGGACTGCCACAGAGGAGCATTTGCTCCTTTGTTACCTGTGACCTCTGACCTTCAGCACCAGGCCAGACATATCATCTCCCATTCCCTTTGTGTGGCTTCCTCTTTGTCCTTTGCTTCTACTGTGTTCTGTCTCCTCCGGATCTCCTTCCTCTCCTTTCATTCCCTTTCCATCACTATCCCCCTGAGTCCTGAGCCATGCTACCTCCCTGCCTCACAATCTCTAGAATGATGTCAGAGTCCTGGGCTCCCATCTCACACCTTGCTCACTGCAAAGCTTTCAGTGGGGACTCTAAGGAAGGGAAAAGAGTCCTTGGAGCCTGGCTCCTCCAATGAGGCTTCTTGTGATGTGGACCTGGAGAAAGGGATTAGAGCAGTGTGTGTAGGAGTTACCCAATAAGAAGAAGAGAGGGCACAGCAGTGGGGGGAAAGACAAACCTCTTTCTTTTAGGTCATTCCCCAAGAAGGATATTTTTCCTTCAATTATATTTGTATAGCTTTATCTGTGTTCCTATATTTATATGTCACCAGATGGATGGATGCATAAACATTAATGTATTAAGCAAAAAATGTTATCTAACATATATTAATGGGATGCCATATAATGTTTGTATACACATGTATTCTGCATAATTCTTAATCAGGTTCCTTTTTTGTTTGGTAGTTCAATTCTGGAATTGTTTCCCAAGTTATTAAGCCTGGTAAGTGTGTGTTCCTTGCTTATTGATTTCTCTAACTGGGACTGACACTACATCCCACCTGCTCCCCAAGCCTGATAGGTCTTGCTCAAGTTAAACTTTTTGGAGCTGCCCCTTCAGCCTCAAAGGGATAGGGAGAACTTGCCAAAGTTAGATTCATAGGGGAACTTGCCAAAGGCAAGTCATGATGCCAACTGCACTCCTTCCAGTGATATTTCCAGGGCCCTTTTCAGACCTCCCCTCTGATCTCACCCTGTCTGGAAGCCCATTCCTTTCCTTCATCATCCAGCATCACCTTCAGACTCTGCATTCATTCCCTTGCCTCCCTCAGGGTGGACAGGAATCGCCTAAAGCAACTCTCAGCGGCCTTGAAGACTGTAAGGCCTTACCAACATGCAAGGTGAGCAGAGAGGTTTTACTTGGTAGGTAAGAGTGGGTCAGCACCTACATCCTACTCGCTTTATTACAGGGAGGTTTCTATGGATCTGATGCTGTAAAGAGTCTGGTCCTACAGTTCCTGCAGCAGTAAGTACCTCTGGGAATCGGAAAATGGGGAGCAACGGGGGAGGTGAGGCTATACATTTATAGCTCTAGTTGATGAAACTTGGAAATGTCATTTGGGGCCCAAACCAATGAGACTGTCCCATCACCTCCCTCAACAGTTATTACTTCATCTATGACAATGGAGATCGACAGGGGCTCCTCGGGGCTTACCATGCCGAGGCTTGCTTCTCATTGACTGCCCTCTTCAGTTCCGTGCACTCAACCAGGTGAGTAGCATAATCCGCTCAAACTCTGACCTAGAGCACTGCACTCTGTTCTCCAGCAGATGCAGGCAATTCCCCGGAACCATCACACTGGCTGGACAACCACGTCTGTTCCCTTCTTTTCTTCTAGGAGCCGCTTGTGCGAGTACGTCAAGTATAGCAGAAATATGAAGATTCTCAAGGATCCTAGTAAGTGTGTGATGGGTAAGGCTGGGAAGCATAAAGAGGGATAGAAGGCACAATCATAGATGCCAGAGCTTATGGTTCCTGGTGTTGCCCTCGCCATTCCTGCCACGTTCTCTTGACTCCGAACCAATAGCTGTCTGTTCCTGGACTCTGACTGGGAAATGCTGGGTGAGTGTATAAAGCATGTACAACCCGAAGAACACACATCTTTCTGTCGCCTCCTTTACAGATATGCGGAGGCAGCTGTTGAAGCACAAGAAATGTGATATTATTCACTTTCTTCGTACATTGCCCAAAACTCAGCATGACCTCACCTCCTTCGTGGTGGACATATGTTTCCAGACAGTAAGCACCTGCTCCTTCCATGGGGTCCATCACATACTTAGAAAGCTGATGGTGAGTACAAAGTTACACAGGACCCTGAGCTCATGACTTGTTTCCCTTTCAGGAGACAACACTCTGCTTCTCTGTTAATGGGATGTTCAAGGAAGGTGAGTGTCTGCACAACCTCCTCTCCAGATCCCTTCTTGCTTCCTTACCTGGATGTGCATCTCTGAGAACTTACTCCCCCTCTCCCCCTCCCTCTGCCCCCCTCATTGCACGCCTCTTCTTCTCCTCCTCCCTTGTGCCCTCCTACCCACAGCACCCACCCTGGCCACAGACCATCCAGGTCTGACCAAGTGAGGTCTCTGCCTGTCTGCTCCGCAGCTGTGGGATGAGGGAGGGCACATGGGCTGGAGGGTTTGTGGGCTCTCGTTCCAGATCCTTGACTCTGTGACTTGGGGCCAGTTGCTTAACCTCTGCATTTCCCCATTTGCAAATGGTGACAATTGATGCCCCCCCCTCCAAGACAGATGTGAAACAGAGCCCAAGTGAGCACCAGAAGTTATTTTTCACAGGGTCCAGAACGCGTCAGGAGATCCAGCAATAGGAGTGGATTATTCTCCTTGTTGGATCCCCCCCTCCTCATTCACACCACAGACCCTTGACTCCAAGACAATAGTTGACTGGTCCTGCGCCCTTTTAGCATAAGGGCGTGGCTGAGGAATGTTCTAGGACAGTGCAAAACATGTGTAACTGTAAAGGTGTTTTACTGTTTCTAGTCCTCGAAGTGGACGGCAACTCTGAAGGATGTGTTCATGCTTTCACTCGGACCTTCATTGCTAATTATGGCAACAATTCAGAGTAAGTGCTGTGTTGTAGATGGGCACTTTCATCCCATCCAGAGGCCAGCTGTGTGACAATGTGGTAGTGCAGTTCTTGGTGTATTATCAATATTGTGGAAGGTCAACAGGTAGATTCAAGGAGTAGGCTAGTGTAGTGGTGAACAGTGTAGACTTCGGGGTCAGACTACTAGGCTCTTTATTGCCGTAGTACTCACTTGTTCTGTGAAATTGGTCAAGTCACAGTGCCCCTTTGTAACTTTCTTCTAAAAATGTTGATTCTACTGTCCACTCTTTTTAGCTGATAAAAAGCTAGATGAGAACATAAAAGTTCTCTCTCTCTCTCTCTCTCTCTCTCTCTCTCTCTCTCTCTCTCTCTCTCTGTGTGTGTGTGTGTGTGTGTGTGTGTGTGTGTCTGTCTGTCTGTCTGTCTGTCTGTCTGTCTCTTTGTCTCTCTTTCTCTGTGTCTCTGTCTCTGTCTCTCTCCCTCCCTCCCTCCCTCCCCACCTCAGCTCTTTTGAGACAGGGTTTCACTGTGTCGTCCTGGCTGTCCTCTATAGACCAGGCTGATCTTTAACTTAGAGATCCCCCTGCCTCTGTCTCCCAAGTGCTGGGCTTATAGGCATATGCCACCTCCGTCCGGCTCAACCATTCCTTAATTAAAGCTAAACCTGCCATTCTAATGATGTAGACAGTCTCCACCAGTGTGCTTGTAGATAAGCAGGAAAGAAAAGCAGGGAGAGCATGACTATCAGAACAGTTACTGTTGCTGAACAGTGTTGCATGAGTGTTATTGGGAATTATCTTTTTGTCTATGTTGTTCATCCATCTCGGGGAATGTTTTCCATCCAGGCTTTGTATCATCAATGACAAGCTGCTTGTGAAGGATGACCAAGGGTTTCCCAGTGCCTCCATGCCTGTGGCTGCATCTTCCTCCAGCTATTTGCCTTCCCTCTCTCAAGATCAACAGGAGATGGTGAAAACATTCTATACACAGTCTGGAGGGAATGTTGAGAGGTCTCAGAAGTGAGTGTTGGGTGCACACGGTGATGTGGGCTAAGGTAGGAGTAGGTGAGTTATGGGAGCATACAGGCTTTATTTCATCCACTGTCTTACTGAAGAGTTTCTTCTTAGTAAACAGTAAGTGAACTATTTTAAATAACTATTTTATCATTGCCTGAAATCCATGTACTCTGTTCATTTAATGAGAGACATTTGGACTTTCAGGAATTTGCTCATATTATGGCACAAAGGCCATTTTGTTGAATATCTTGAAATATATGTAGAGCATGTTTCTGACACATAGGTCAGGAAATGCTTTTGTGCTATCAGTGAATCTTTTCTTCTTTAGAGGATTTTGCCTGCATGTACTCCTGCCCGCCAGAAGAGGGCACCAGATCTCATTACAGGTGGTTGTGAGGCATCATGTGGTTGCTGGGAATTGAACTCAGGACTTTTGGAAAGAGCAGCCAGTGCTCTTAACCTCTGAGCCATCTCTCCAGCCCCAGTGAATCTTTTTTTCTGTCTTAATGAATGCTTTCTGTTCAACCTCTATCACAGGTGCCTTACTGATGACCAGTGGAATTACAACAGAGCTATACAAAGCTTCGCTTTGCTCAAGGTGATGTTTGGGAACTCAAGTGAGAAAAGGCCAGGTGGCCTGGAAATGGTGCTAGTAGTCATGTATCTGCTGGTCTCCTAATTGCCTCCTCTACTCCCTCCAGGTAAAGGACACAGTCCCAGAGGACACCTTCACCCAGTCAGGTCTAGGATCCTAAGAACATCACAGCAAGAGGAAATGCCTGGGTGTCACTATGTGTTTTGTCAAAGCTCTGCTGAGCTTTTTGTTCTAGCACAATCATTCCCATGGAAATAAGCTGGGATATCTAGTTTCATCCTCGAAGCCAAAGCTCATCCTGTGACGCTAACTCTCATTTTGTGTATTTGCCACATATTTGAGGACCCTCCTTTCTTATATTTTCTTTTATTATAAACTTTATTAAGTGTGTTGAGCATTTCGTGTTTTTGTAATATATTCTGGTTACTCTCACCCCTCACCCTGTCAGACCGCCTTCCTACCCCTGCCAACACTCCCACTCCCTCTTCCCTATAAATCCTGGCTTCCTACTTATGTCTTTTGTTTTGCATTGTGACCCACCGAGTATAAACAGGGCTATGTATATGACCAAGTGTTTAGAACTGTCCACTGGGCTTACCTGTGAATACATAAAGATAATGACTGCCTTTCCCCTAGAATCCTTAAGTAGCCAATTATACTAGGAGAGAGGGATAGGACCTCCATTCAGTGGTTGACTAATGAGAGGCCTAGCCTTGTGCAGGCCCAATGGAGGCAATCTCAGTTGCTATAAGATTACAATAACTGTGTCATTTTCAGAAGATACTGTTGATGTTGACAGTTATGTTAAACCTCTTCCAAATGCACTGGAGGAAGACTGTGTTAAAGAATGAGGCCCTCCAAGGAAGGATTGTTGTAGAGATTGAAGTCTTAGACCCTATCTTAGAGAACAGTTCTGCTCCTGTACACGATATAGTTCCATAGGTTAAGCATACTCTCTCACCCTGTTAAAACTGAGTCCTATGTGCCTAATATTTCATGCAGATAGCAATATTCTTTCTTAGCCATGCAAATTGATTCAAAATTCAAAATTCCTGCCAGCATAATAGCTAGAAAGTATCATTAAAGGCCACATAAAAGCCTGTGAAGAAAAATAATCCCTGTATATGTATGTCTTACTATAAAAATCCTTGGTATAGAAAGAAATAAGAGTAAAGAAATTATTATTAACAATATTTTTATTGACAGCAATAATATCCGGGAAACTTGTGAAAATATGTTCAACATCTAAAAGTACAAAAGTTGCCACAAACATTGAAATAATCTAGAAAAGGAAAATAAAGATTATTACTTTAAGGAAAAAGAACATTTGTGTGTCTATGTGTATGCATACATGAGTGTGTATCTTTATTTGGGTGCCTTGGGTGGTTTAAATATACAAAAATTTGTTTTCTCATAATCCAGAGGTCATAAGTTCAAAACCAAAGTCTTAAAAAGACCATATGCACCTTGTAAATTTATCTTTTTAAAAGCTTTTAATTAGCATAATTAGGTTTCATTATAGCGTTTACAAACGGGTTCTTAATAGAATCCTCTTCTCTAACCACTTGGATCTTTCCACCCCTAGTTATCTCATTTTTATTTCACGTCGCAAATGTTTTATAGTGCTCCACCTCTTCCTCAATATCCTTTTCTCCTCTCGTCCCATTGCCAGTTTGATGACCTCCCCACACACAAAAGCTATGACCCACATATAAAAGGGAACATATAGTACCTATTTCACTTAACACAGTGATCTCCAGTTGTAATCATTTTATTGTAAATGTCAAGCTTTTTTAAAATTCCCTCTCTTAACTCAATGCGTTTCTTTCTATTTGAAGTAAATAAAAAGAGGGAACTGGGTAGGGGAGTGGGTGGGGCGGGCAATGGGGATGGGGATCAGATGTGGGGAGATCGGGGGTGGGGGTGGGGGAGAGGACTGGGAGAGAGAATGGATATCAGAAATTGGTGAAGCGGCATCTCTGGGGTAGGGGAGTCTATGGGGGTGACCCTAGTGATACTCCTAGCAGCAGGGGTGGGGTGTTAAGGAGCCTGAAGTCAACACTTCCTATAGCTAGGTGGGACTTCCAGTGGAGGGAAGGAGACACCAACTCACCCATAAACCTTGGACCCAAAATTTGTCCTGCCTACAAGAAGGGTAGGGATAAAGATGGAGCAGAGATTGAGGGAATGTCCAACCAATGACTGGCCCAACTTGAGACCCACCCCATGGGAGAAAGCCAGCCCTTGTCACTATCAATGATACTGTGCTATGCTTGCAGACAGGAGCCTAGCATAACTGTCTGCTAAGAGGCTTCATCCAGCGGAAGATGGGAACAGATGCAAAAACCCACAGCCAAACAACAGGCAGAGCTTGGGGAGTCGTGTGGAAGGGTAGGAGGAAGGATTGAGAGAGTTGTAGGGGGTTAAGGACACCATAAGAAGATCTACAAAGTCAACTAACCTGGGCCCATGGGGGCTCACAGAGACTGAACCACTAACTAGTGCTTGCATAGGCCAGACCTAGACTTTCCCTACACATGTGTAGCACATGTGCAGCTTGGTCATCATGTGGGTTCCCTAACAATTGGAGTAGGAGCTGTCTCTGACTCTGTTGCCTGCCACTAGATCCCTTCCCCCTACCTGGGCTACTTGTCAGGCCTCAATGGGAGAGGATGAGCTTAGTCCTACTGGGACTTGAGGTGCCAGAATGAATTGGTACCCCTTAGGGGCCTCCTCTTCTCTGAGAAGAAGGAGGAGAGGGGATGGGGGGAGAGGTTCATGAACTTGGGACTGGGAGGAGAGGAGGGAGGGGGCTGGGATCAGGCTGTAAAGTGAGTAAATTAAAAAAGAAAAGAGTAGAGAGAGTAGGCCCCCTCTATTCTTCCAAACTTTAGAGGACATGTTTAGTATAATGTTGGGCTACAGTGTTTATTGTTCTGTTTTATGTCTTGTCTATTCTAAATTATTCCAGGACATTTTTTGTAGCTTTAAGCCATCTAGTGTGCAATATTTTACTATAGCAGCTTTTATTTTACTATACAACATTTTACTATAGCATTACTATAGAGATACATGCCTGTAATACACATATACACTAACATTCTTTTTCTGAAATAAAATGTCTTTATTTTTCATTTATAAATTAATATTTTAATATCCCCCAATCTTTTTGACCTCTTTTCAAAACTCAATAGCTCACAAACTCCAATTTGTGCTGTCTATATACTTCCCATTATGGAGGCATCCACTGGAGTATGGTCGACCTCCCAGGAATGACACCCTTAAAAAAAACCTGGCCCTCCCTTCTTCGGAAGCCATCAACTGTTCATAGCTCCTGGTTTAGGGGTGGGAGCTCATGAGCCCTTTTATCTGAACACTTCTAATCCTGTTGGTTGAAAATTTTTGCATCTATTTTCATCTGGGAAATTGGCTCATAGCTTTCTTTTTCTGTTATGTCTTTATGCAGATTTCTTGTCAGGGTAATAACTGGCTTCCAAGAATTACTTTTGTAGTATTCCTTCCATTTCTATCTTGTGGAACAGTTTGAGAAGTATTGGTTTTAGATCTTCCTTTAACGCTTAGTAGAACTCAACATTAATCTCGCCAAATCTGGACTTTGCCTTGTGGAAAGACTTTTACTTACTGTTTCAATCTAATTGCTTGTTGTGTGTCTTTTTAATTTGGATTTGATTTCAGTAGAAAATAGAAGTTGAGAAATATATTTATTGTTTTTAGGACTTCCTATCTTTTTAGAATAAAACTTGTCAAATTATTCCATAATTGAATTTTGTTTTAACAACTCCCCTCTCATCTCTTATTTTTACTGACTTGAGTTTTCTCTCTTTTGTTAGTTTGGCTAAGATGTTATGAGTGTTGTTAATCTTCTTGAAGAATCAGATCTTCGGTTGTATGTATTGTTCTTTTAGTTTCTATTTCATTAATTTTTGCCCTAATCTTTATTATTTCTTGCCATGAGATAAGTTTGGCCTTGCATTTTGTTTTTCTTTTAGTTTATTTTGTAGAGCCCCAGGGCACATCATTATGTTGTTCAATTGAGATCTCTCTGTATCCTCAGCTGGACTGACACTTGCTCTATTTGCCTCAGTAGTCTGGAGGAGAAGCAGTTCTGATAAGGGTCCCAGCAGTCCACACCTCGAAACCTACAGAGTTAACAACCACAACCCAGATAGGAGTCTACCTGAGCTGAGGGGAAAGTCTTGGGAGCCTGCTTGCACCTCAACAGACAGGTGTGTACATTACATGGAATCTACAGAAGTTTAGAATACTTTTGTGGTTTCTGACATGGGAGCATGCCTCTAATCAATGCTAGAAGGCAATTCACTTGGGGAGGACTTGTGGAAGAATTGGAGAAGAGAAATCAAAGGTGATTTCTCCATGTGGCTTGAAATATGCAACAGGAACCTAAATGTAGGAAATGAGAGGTTCTGAAATTTGGTGGTAGGGAACCCAGTGTCTTCCTAACCTCTTCTCAGAGCAGGGATGCTCAGATATCCTCCTACCTGCCTGGGTACCCACATAGCTTTTTCCCCTTTGCTTAGGTCTTAAAGCCAGTCACAGTAATAGCCATTAATTTTTAGTTGCTAGCAAAAGGCATTCCACAGGTAAGGAATGATGGTGATAATATGATAAAACAGAACAAACTTCTTTATGAACACTTGGTACTGGCCCCAGAAGGAAAGAGAATATTTCCAACAAATTGCTATGCTCTAACAACTGAACTTGTTTCTTTTTTTAAAATATTTTATTAATTCATTCATATTACATCTAAATTGTTATCTCATCCCTTGTATCCTCCCATTCCTCCCTCCCTCTCGCTTTCCCCCTACTCCCCTCCCCTATGTCTGTGACTGAGGGGGACCTCCTCCCCCTGTATATGCTCATAGGGTATCAAGTCTCTTCTTGGTAGCCTGCTGTCCTTCCTCTGAGTGCCACCAGGCCTCCCTCTCCAGGGGATGTGGCCAAATATGGGGCACCAGAGTTCATGTGAAAGTCAGTCCCCACTCTCCACTCAACTGTGGAGAATGTCCTGTCCATTGGCTAGATCTGGGTAGGGGTTCAAAGTTTGCCGCACGTATTGTCCTTGGCTGGTGCCATAGTTTGAGCAGGACCCCTGGGCCCAGATCTGTCCATCATAATGTTCTACTTGTAGGTTTCTAGGACCCTCTGGATCCTTCTATTTCCCCATTCTCCCATGCTTCTCTCACCTAGAGTCCCAATAGGATGTCCTCCCCTGTGTCTCACTTTCCTGGCTAAGTGAAGACTTTCATGGGACATGCCCCTTGGGCTAGTGCCTAGATACAAGTGAGTATATACCATTTGACTCTTTTTGCTTCTGGGTTAACTCACTCATTATGATAATTTCTAGTTCAATCCATTTGTCCATAAATTTCGGGAATTCCTTTTTTTTAATAGCTGAGTAGTATTCCATAGTGTAAATGTATCACGGTTTTAGACTTGTTTCTTAAGATACACTTAACTGATTTTAGAAACACAATTTGTGTTTAGGGAGATCCCCTCTTTTAAATTTTTTCTGAAAAACATTTCAAGCAAACAAGTATGTTCTAAAAATTGTTTGTGGCAATCAGTAAACATATTGACTATAGTACAGGTGAACATAATGTTTTTTTTTTTTTGCTGTTTGTTTGTTACTTTGCCAGTTTCAAACATCTGTTAAAAAATCTGCTTTTCAAATTTTGAGTCATGACAATTTGTTGTTTTGAAAGAGGATCTCATTCTGTGGCCTGAGCTGACTTGAAATTCACTATGTATTCTACATTAGTTCCAATTCATGGTGAATCTCCTGTTTCAGCCTCCATAGTGCCTGGATTTCAAGTGTGAGCCACCAGTTGTGGCTGAGACTCGTTAATATTTAAAAAGAAAAGAAAATAAAGAGAAATTAATAGAAAGGACCTATATAGATGGAAAGAAGAGAGAAAGCAGAAAGTTAGGATGAGGGTGTGGTGGTGCTTAACCGAGGAGGATGCTGCACACTCTGCCTGGCAACAGAGACCAAAGACATCCAACCTCCAGAAGCTGATGCCACTTGTGGATCCTCAGATTGGAGAGGATCTGGATGAGTGACAGGTGAGGCAGGACTTGGGCACTCGCGGCGGGGGGCGGGGGCGGGGCTCCTGTCGCACTGGCCACCAAGGCTGGGGAGCAAGCCTGGCAGTGACGTGAGACCCTCACGTGACCCGGGGCTGCAGAGCGACGCAGCCCTGGATGCAGTCGTCATTAGCGTCTGGCCACTAGCCCTGTGCTTCCCTGCGCGCGGCGGGCTGGCGTCTGGCCTTGAGCGAGCGGAGCAGGTAAGAGGCCGGCACGCAGCGGCCCTGAGGGGGACAGCTTCCCTATGGGGCGGCGCGCACAGGAGGAAGGTGCAGCAGCCCCGCGGCTTTCTGCACCGCAAAGAGAACCATGGCTGCGCCCGGAAAGGGGCACCTCAAGACCGCCTGGTGGGCTTGTGGAGGAGAGCATGGGACCTAGCCCTGGAGAGCAGGGAAGGAGGCGGGCTGGTGGCGGCTGTGGGAGGCCCGTAGGGGGATAAGCAGTGGAGTGCAAGGGGTTCGGGTGCTGTACTGAGCTCCGCGCCTACTGGCTTCCATCCCACCCTGTCTGCAGGTCTACTAGCCAAGAGTCCAGGCGACACTTCTAGCAACCGAGACCTGAGAGGACTACTCAACAAGGGATAGGCCCAGGTCGGTTCAGGGGCAGTGTGGGGGGCGGATGGAGGAGTGTGTGGAAAGCCCTGTCTTGGACGTCAGTCTCCCCCATGCCACCCCCTACACCATCCATTCCTTCCCAGTTTTAATCCCATACCCTTTATTTTACCTCCCAACTCTCCCTCCACCACCCACCACCCCCACAGTTCCACCCTCCATTTTGATACTTGCAGAAAGCCTTGAAGATAGATCTGCAGGGAAAATGGTGGGTTGTGGGGAGGGAGGGTCTGGGACTGCGGCCCCCTAGAGGGCGGAGTGGGCCGTTCAGGTAGAAAAATACAATTTGAAAAACAAAATAAACATAGAGACAACCAAGATAGTGAATGGTGGAAAATGAGCCTCTGTCCTCGGTGCTGAACCTTTCAACAGTTCTCTTATCTTCCAGGAGAAATGGAGTCCAAAGATCAAGGAGTCAAAAACCTCAACATGGAAAATGACCACCAGGAAAAGGAGGAGGAAGAAGAAAAGCCGCAAGACGCTAACAAAAGGGAGGCACCTGTGGCCGGGCCTTCCGAAGCTGTGGAAAGCAGTGTGCCTAGAGGGAGTCGCAGGCGGTTCCGCGTTAGGCAGCCCATCTCCCACTATAGATGGGACCTGGTGCATAGGGTTGGAGAGCCCCAGGCAAGGATGAGAGATGAGAACGCGGAAAGGCTTGGGGAGGATGTGAGAAGGCAGCTCATGGAGAAGTTAAGGGGAAAGCAGCTGAGCCATAGTATGCGGGCGGTTAGCACTGACCCTCCTCACCATGACCATCACGATGAGTTTTGCCTTATGCCCTAGAGTCCTGAGGTTTTCTCTGGAGATGATTTGGGGACCCCTGACTCCAAAACTTAAATTTTGTGATGTACTGCTGTATAATTTTTTGATGTTACTTGTTCCCATGGGTCTCCACATCTGCCAGCTTTTAATTGAAACTTGTGTTTTTGACTCAGTCTTAAAATTTTTTTGTTAGCAGAATTTATCTAATGCATGGAAAGATGCCCATTATATATTGTGAAGCTAATAAAGCAGATTTAAAAGGCATTCTTAGTATTTATTTAAATGCTACTTATATATGCCATACAGAAATGGAAAAGTGGTTGAATTAAATTGTAAAACGATTAATACTGGGACTTATTTCTGTAAAACTAAGGCAGACAAGCATAGGAAACATTTTAGTACCCGGGGTCCCCCATTTAGTTTGGGTTATGCCCATCTCCCCATGGTATAATAATACACTTTGCAACCTATTTCTTCCACTTTTGTGTAGTATACACACACTCCTTTCCACACAATGCAGCTAGCAATCTGAAACTCACTCAGTCCCTCACTTGCGTCATGCTCCACATACTCTCATCTCTGAACAAGTGTGTTTTCCCACCTACCTGCTAACAATCATATTTGGATTGTTTCTATTCAAGTGAATTTCCAAGGTATCTGAGTGTGGAGAGTAGAATGGTTGATCCATCTGGCTTAGACTTGTTTTGTGGTATATGCACAGTAAGGCACAGTTATTTCTTAGGATAAATCCTTACTTACCATTATATGCCTTGCATAAGTGGGCATGTGTATTATTAAAATCAGATGCATCATGGGAAGGGACATGCACATTAGGGAAAATGAATGTACAACTTGATCTGTCAATCAAAGTAAGAGAATCACCCAAACGATGTCCTATAGTAACCTCTTAAGTCCCATAAAAGTAAGCCCTGAACTATATAATAGAGCCTTTGAATGTTCTCAGTCACGTGGTTTGCTGTCAATTTTGGCAATGTATCCCTCTATGACCCACACTATTGTTTTGCTTTGAGCAGAATTCATATTGCTTCCTTAGCAAATCTATGAGCCCTTATTTTCACTTCTTTGGTTATGAGACCTGGGACGTGGAAACACTTTGTCCAGACCCCAACCACCAGTAACATAAAAGTATGATCTTATACTTTTTGCCTGTTATAAAACACCTGACATGAACAACCCAAAAGGTGAAAGGATTTAATTTGGTTCCTGATTGTAAATATTTTAGCCTGTCACTGTGGGAAGCATGTTGTGTATCAGAAAGGGAGAGAAAATGGACAGCACTGCTTTTCTGCCTCCATTCCATCCCCGACCTCAGCCAATGGGATCATACTGTCCTCCTTAGGGGTGAGGCTTTCCTGTCATTGTTGTCACCTTCGTAGAAACAGGGATCTATTTAGTAATACTTTATGAAGTTCTGAATCCAATCAATTTGTTGTGAGAAATATAGACTAATAGATTTGCTTGTTTCTCTGTATGTTGGGGAAAGAAATACTTTTAATTATTTTATAAAAGAAGCAAGGCCATGGAAGACTCATTAACAGAAACTGAGTCCCTTAGCCACACAAATGAACCAAATAAATTTTTACACATCAAGTATGACATTGCTTTCACACAGTGAAACAAGGACATAAGTGGCTTATCAGGTTTTCACCCATCCTCATCTGCTGGGTAAGAGCCCTATCTGCATATGTTTCCCTTTAAGTACCAAGCAGTGTTCAAGACCAGACCAGGTTGCCCTAGTCCAGCATTCCTGCTATTTCCTGATAAAGAATGCAATGTCTGCTGAACATATTATGATTTCTTCGTGGCTAGGCACAGACATGTTCAAAAAGGAGTAAAAATAATATTTGAGTTATAGCTGTTTCATTTTATTTTATTTTGTCTGAGTGCAGTTCCTAGTTAGATAAATAACTTTGAATGTTTAACTTCTTTTTTTTTTCTAGAAGAGATTGCTTGCAATTTATAAAAGAACATTAGAATTATTTAGACATGCCTAAATGTTCCTGACAGTATACTAATGTGTTACCAGGGCAAGAATCATTTGGAGTCCATTAAATTATGGGATTGTACATGGATGTAAGGTTCCACCCTAGGTTCATTAAATAGGAATCTAGAATGTTTATTTTTAACAAGTTTCTTTGGTGATTCTGCAGCATCTAAAAGATTATGGGTATGTATATGCTTATTATCTCCATTCTTAGTAGGAACTATAATTAACTTCTAGTGTTTTCCAGTGGATCACCCACAGCTTAAAAGTAATATGCCTACTGTAACCACCTTTATTTTTCTTACAACCCTATATTTCTTGCTTATCATTGCTTGAGCACTGTCTGAATAGATGCAGAGACAATCTTTAGACTGTAAACCTGCATTTGTGAGAACACTGTCTTAGAATTTCTACTGCTGTACTAGAACACCATGACCAAACTTGGGGAGGAAAGATTTTATTTCACCTTATTAATTATAAGTCCATCCCTGAGGAAAGCCAGAGCAGGAACTCAGGACAGGAACTAGAAGGAAGAAACTGATGCACAGGCCATAGAAGGGTGTTGATTCCTGGCTTGTTCTCTATGATTTACTCATATTGTTCTCTTTGTACCCCAGGACCACCTGAACAGAAGTGCTACCATTTTACAGTGGGCTGTAAAATGCTTGGCGTGGCCTACATTTTAATTGCAGCTTTGTAAAGGATCTTGAGGCATAGGACTCAGATAAATCATCCTAGACTTCTGACTTACAATCGCTGGGATCACAAAATCATGTTTACACGTGATGTTTGGAATTAATTCGACAAATAATAGCAAATAAAACATGTATTTCTTTTTATGCTTGTGTAAATGTGGGGGTTGTGTATGTCTCTGTGCATGAGCAGGTGTGTGCACATGTATACATGCATGCTGGTCAAGACCAGAAGACAATCTTAAGTGTTGTTCTTCGGGTACTGTCCACCTTTTAAATTTTAATTTTATTTAATTATCGTATGTGTATGCGTGGGTGTTTTGCTACATATATGTCTGTTCAGTATGTTTGTGACTGGTGATTGAGAAGGCCAGATGGCATTGAATCCCCTGGAACTGGGATAATAGACAGTTGTGAGCTGCTTGTGGGTGCTGGGAGTTGGACCCAGGTCCTCCAGAAGAGCAGCCAATATTTTTAACTGCTGAAATATCTCTCCAGTACCCATCATTTTTATTTTTTATTTTTTGGTTAGGGTCTCTCAATGACTTAAAATCATCAAATAGGCTAGACTGGGTGCGCAGTAATCCCCAGGAATTGAACCATCTCTACATTCCCAGTGCTAGGTTTACAAGCGCTTGACACCATATCCAACTTCCGTGTTTTATAAAACATTGGCTCTGAGGATAAAACTTAGGTCCCAATTATTGCAAGGTAATCTCTCTAGCCAAAAGAGAAGGCTGATTATTTTTAAAATATAAAATAAAACAACTAGAAAAATTTGCACCTTAAAATGAACAATGTCCAGTGAGTATTAAAATTCTCAAGTCTCATAAACTACATAAGCTAATATAAAATAAATTATTCACAGTGAAAAGTTATAATTTTGGTACTCTTTAGAGAAAATGTGAGTGAGATCATAGGATGAAAAACTGAAATAACAGGCATCTGAAATCTTTTAATAATCTGATTTGATTGTAACATTTATTTAATTTCTGATTGTTTCCTGGTTCTTCTTGCTGTAGGTAGCTTATTGTATATATGTGTAATAATATAAATGTATATATAAAAATCAATAAAAATTATAAAAAATTAAAATAAAAAAATAAAGTGAGTACATATCTCAGCAAAAGATCTTCGTTTTTTTCTCAAGAAGCTCAAATTTTGGGTATTAATATGAATAAATGGAGGTTGTAATCTGTAGGTCTAGGGACCTCTAGTCTTAGAAATGGGAATGCCCTCTGAGGACTACAAATTGGTAAATCTGACAATGCACATGAATTTCCATTTCCATGGATAAAGAAATTGCCCATGAAATATGTTAGCATAATACTGAAAAGTTTGGAAACATTAATTATTTAATCAATATACTCTCCGTTGCCATGTAGGCATAGTTATAGAAGTGTTTTGGCTAAAGAAAATTGATGATGATGATGATGATGATGATGATGATAATGATGATGATTATATAGCAAGAGCTTGTACATATTTTAAGTGGCTTGAGGTTGACACAGGTCGGGGCTGAGTGGCAAATTTTAGATGCTAGTGAAGGCAATTGTAAAGCAGATGTCAGAAATGAAGAAAAGATGTAAAATAGGACAGGAAAAAACCCAAACTCAAACAAACAAAAAACAATTTGTTGAGTTTGACCATAATATCTATCTGGGAAGAAAAGGGCATTAAAAACCAGTATTAATTAGTTAATATTCAGGATACTAAATATATTTAAATAGAAATAAAAAGTTTCAGTCATTGAGGAATTTCAATAGAACTAGAGAATAAAACTGATGAGCATTGGAGAGAAGAAAATGTACCACACACTTAGAAGCATTGTAATTAACTGAAGAAGGTCATGTAAAAATTTTAGATAGAAAATAGGATATAATAGCATAGGAACAACTAGAAAGGTAAATATAAAAGGTGTATGTCTTTTTAAAATGTTACACCCATTCTCGGTCAGTTAAAAAATAAGGGGGGTGCAAAAGTAGTGAGTAAATGATAAAAGTGAAGCAATGGAGCTTTGAGTAAACAATCTGTATTAGCTTATCTACACTGTGTAAATCCAGTGACTGCTGACCTCATGCTAGCAATATGGTGTCATTTAATGTAAAACTGAGAAGAAATGCACGCAATTATCTATCAAGAATGTGCCATCAGCTTAGCAGCCTCCCTCATAAAGGTGATTGATGAAAACAGTCACTATCCCATGTTAGGAAAATGAAAGATGAAGCTGAGGGAAAAAAAGGATCTTTTGTAAAGGAGCTCTAGGGTAACCATAAAAGAGAGGCTAAGGGGAAGCTACATCAAGGCAGGTGGGCAGACACAAGATGTATGCTGTAATCTTCTGAGAAATGACCTCAAGAAAGACTACATGGTACGTGGACAAAGTAGAGGGAGGAAGAGATTGTGCAGACACAGCAGTCACTTAAAGGAGTGTTTGAACAAGCATAGACTTTGGAGTGAGGAGGCAAACCATAGTTCAAATATTGACACCAGCACTTACAAGTCCTATGACTTGGAACAAAGTTGCATAACATCCCCCTTGGCTGTATTTCTTTTTGCCTTTAAAACATAGAAACTGTTCAACTGAGATGCATATCATATACCAAGTTTTAGTAAATTTGTTAACTCATAATATTACAAAATATGCCAAACTAAAACAAAAAGATTGCATGCATTAAAATTAATAGCTTAGTGTTTAAAAGTTAAGAAAATTGGCAGGATTTAAAAAGCATTTCTTGATCCCAGGAATAATAATTTGTCTCATAGAGTAGTGTACAATATTTGGATCATTGACAAACTGCTTAGGAAAATTGAGATTTTTAGATCCAGTTCATATCAACTATAATTCCAAAGTAAAGTAGTGGTGCATCAAATGATGGAGATTCAGACTGCTTAGGGATTCAAGATTTGTTTTTTTCCAAGTCTACAGTGACCATAAGCTATGTGTGGCTACTGAGAATAACAACTGTGCATAATGTAATTGGAGATTTGCTAAACGTGTAAAACGTACACAAAATTTCAAAGCCATTAGTATCTTGTTGATGACTTTTATTAATTATTCATTAAAATCACACTATTTGAATATTCTGTCAAAATATATCATTTTTTTTCTTTATTCGTCTCCCATACAAAATATACCTGACACAATCTCCCTTCCCTCCTCTCTTATGAGCACCCCCTTACCATCCAAATTCACTCCTCCATTTCCCTTCAAAAAAGAGCAGGTCTCCCAGTGATATCAATCGAACACAGCATAACAAAGTTACACTAAGACCAGGCACAAACTCTCATATCAAGGTTGGATGAGGCAACCCAATAGGAGGAAAAGACCAGGCAAAAGAGATAGACACCCACATCCCACTGTTAGGAGGCCTCCAAACCCCCAAGCTAAACAATCGCAGCATGCATGCGGAGGACCTAGCACAGTCCATGCAGGCTCTGTGATTGCTGCTTCATGTTTAGTTGAGTCTGTGTTCTCATGGTGTCATTGACCCCTCTGGCTCCTACAATCCTTCCTTCTCCTCTTCTGCAGGGTTTTCAGAGCTCCACCACTTAATGTTTGGCTGTGAGTCTCTGCATCTCTTTCCATGAGTTGCTGGATGGAGTCTCTCTGATGGCAACTGGATTAGGAACCAATGTATGTATATAGCTGAATATCATTAGGAATCATTTTATTGCCCTCCTCCTCCTCCTTTGATCAGTCATGTTTTGTCCTACCCTAGGTCTCTGAGCCATCCAGATTTTTTAATTATTAAAATTAATTTTACTTGAATATTTATACCTTTAAAATTCTGTTTACCACAAAACTCAAAATTAGACACGTAGCTTAAAATCTATTTTCACTTAATAGTCATTAGCCTAAATCATTTTAAAATATGCTATATTTCAAAATTAAATTATTGTATTTTTAAATTTTTTATAATATAAATGATATGCATTCATTTTAAAACACAAAGCTACATTTATTAAACTTTTCTAAATATTCCCATTACATTTGTGGTAAATATAATTTTATTGCTGAAAAATCTCCAGCTATTTTCTTTCTATTATATATTTCTTCATTGAGATTAGCTTTTCATTTTTCATTTAAATTTTTTTCAGAATGTCACATATGAGTAGCATAATTATATCATTTCTATCCTTATCCTCCCACCAACTCTTCTCAAGTCCTCTCAGTCTCTCAAAAATTGACTGCCCTTCTTCAAGCGTGTGTGTGTGTGTGTGTGTGTGTGTGTGTGTGTGTGTGTGAATACAGAGTAAATTTACTGTTGCTTATGTGTATTTAGGACTGATCATTTGGTATTACATAATTAGCAGTAGGCTCATGTCTAGAGCAAACTGATTTTCCTTGTCTCAGCAGCCATTAATTATATGTAGGCCTTCATCTACTCATGGGGTCCTGTGGTATTCTCCCCATGCACAATGGCATGTCAATTGGTGTGGTCTTTATGTTATTTAGATGAACGTATTGTTGAGATTTCATGGGTGGAGTTTTGCTGTCATATATAGAAGACAGTATTCAGCAGCAGGAACAGCAGTCCTCTGGTTCTCAGCATGTTTACACTCATTCTGTGATGTTTCCTGAGCCTCAGGTATAAGGGTTGTACTCTAGATGTATCATCCGTGGCTTGGCACCCCACATTCATTTATTCTCTGCATTGTATCACTTGTGGATATTTGTAATAGTCTCTGTCTGCTGCAAAATGAAGATTCTTTAATAAGAGTGGGGCATATTTATTTGTGGGTAAAAGAATACTGTGTTTACAATGCAGTCAAAATCATATTAGTTTAGAAAACTGTCCATAGTAGATTCATCTCTCGGGTCCAGAACTTCACTCCCCATTCAGGGTTGAATAATTAATTAGCTAGGTTTGCAATGCTGTTGAAGAATCCCTTCCTATTGAGCAGACCCTAAATCAAATTAAACAACTATTGGTCAAACACCAAGATATAAGCGACACCATTACACTGTTGGGGAATTCTTTCTATCTGCTGCTTATAAGAAATACATCTTAATTTTAAAGATGGGCACTGCCTTAGTGTAAAAGAATGAATGAAAGTATTCCAAACAGGACATGAAAGCAGCCAGGCATCCCCATCCTAATATCTGATAAAAAAAAAAAAGACTTCAAATTCAATCTAATCAGAAGGTTTAAAAGGAGATACTTCATTCTAATTGAGGAAACAATTAGTTAATGAGACATTACAAGACTAAACATATATGCACCAAACTCTGGTGCACCCAATTTCAGAAAAAATGAGGCACTGAGGTTAAAGACACAGATTAACACCAACCTACTAATAGTAGAAGGTTTCAATTTCCCACTTTCTTCAGTAGATGAAAAAGTAAACACAAAAACATCAGATATTTACAGCATATTCTACTCCCACATCTTGGGAGACCAAACAAATCTTAACAAATTCAGAAAGATGAAAATCACTCCTCTGTATACTATATGACAATAATACAATAAAACCTAAAACCAACAGCAAACAAACCTCTGGTATGTACATAAACTCATGGAGATTAAAGAGTTCATCAATGAATGAAGAATAAGGTGCATCATAATTAAGAAATAAGTTAAGAATTTCTTGAAGGAAATGGAAATGAAAAAACAACAGACCAAAAGCTCTGGGACATAACAGAGTTGAAGTACTAACTGAAGGAATAAGGCAAAAGAAGTAAATAAAAGGGATACAAATAGGAAAATAAGAAGTGAAGCCATCGCTTGTAGGCTTAGATATTTCAAAAACCTACTTTATTTAGGGTTCTTAAAAACTTCTACCTCCCTTCCAGCCCACAGACCTGAGGTAGGGGAGAAAGAAGGTTAGTAGAAAAGGGGGTTGTGAACTTCTTTAGATTTAGTTTCTTGGGGGGCAAGTCTAGTCTTTGTCATCAGGATGGCAGGAGACCAACAAACAGCAAACAACAGCAGCAGTGGCACAACTAAGAAATAGCAAGACTCCGCTGAACTGGCACAAGTCAGAAGATACAGCAAAAGTCCACTAAAGCAGCACGGGTCAGCAGGGAGTGGGAAGACTCAGCCAGAGTGCCATGGAAAGTTCTCCGGAGCATTTCTCTATGCGAAGTGAAGTGTAGAAAAGCGAAGACCAGAAAAGAATGTAAAGCATTGTAAAGAGTAGTGATGCAAATGCATTGGCTCACTATCTGTAGGCTACTACTTAGCCCTCTCAGAGTCCATACAAGGATGTTTTCCAGCTAGCCAAAACATGCCCCTTGCAAGAGCAAAACATCACATGCCCACTTGCAAGTCTGATTTCACCCCACACTTGAGACCAAAACAAAAATATTATTATATGACACAACTGAGTTTTTAAAGAAACCAGAAACTTCCAATTCAATCTCTATTTGAAGATGTTATGCTATTGTATATTAGAAATTGCCGAGGTCCATGCAAGAGGAACATCAAAGCAGCTCTAGAACTCATGGAATGGGGCCCACCGGTTAGCAAACCCGCATAGCCCTGAGAACTGCGTGTCTTGAGGACTTCATGCTGTTATGGACCATAGCTCTGCTTGTTACCTTTGCGGTCCTTATAATCCCCTTAATATGTAAAATGTGTGAGTACTATAAAGGGGTGTCGCGCCTCGCTCGACCAGCAAGAAAGACGCGACCACCAGTTCTTCTCTCAAGCGGTTTATTCGGGCTTTGTTTCTTGGAGAATCCCCCGAGCCACTCCCGTCACGCTCATTTATACCACCCAAACAGCCAATCACACTAAGCCACGTCTCACACGCTGATAGGCTCGTAGAGGCTGAGCTAATGCAAGCAGCGGGCGTCTTCCAAATAAGGACTTGTTTACCTCCACCGAGGCAGCTCTGGCTGCATGCCAGGCGCCATCTTGGGGCGAGGTCCACAAAGGGCTCTGTGGCTCTCCACAAAGGGGGCTCCCATCCCATCACCGGGCAGTATCATTGGCATACACAATAGCAATGCTTGAACTCTTTCACGCATTGCTGCTGGAGCAGATTAATGATTCAACCACCACCTCTGAAAACAACCTATGGATGTAGATTGCTAACAATGATTACTATCCTTAGAAAGAATTTGGAAAAAATAGATTGTTCAACAAGGCTAGATAAAGATGTTTTTGCTAGTGGCTCTGACGTAGAAAGTCTTAGGGAAGAAAAGATTGTTTAGCAAAGTAACATGAAGATGTTTTTGCTGTTGGCCCTGATGCAGGAAATCTTAGGGGACAATTGAAGTTAGGAGAAAATACACTCTTTTTAGTACACCCTGAAGAGGCCTTCCATTTGAGGGAGTGGGGAGACAGGAGGGAGATGAGAGGAAGGGGACATGGGCACTGTGAAAGGGAGGAAAGTGATAAGATGAAGCGTTGTGGTTGGAAGTGGTGGTGAACCCCTTTAATCCCAGCCCTCGAGAGGCCGCATCCCTGTAAATTCAACACCAGCCTGGTGTACAAAGAGTTCCAGGACAGCCAGGCCTGTTACACAGAGAAACCCGGTCTTTAAAAACAAACAAACGAAGATGAAGTATTGTAATTAAGTTTTAGTTAATTTAAAAAGTTATAAATACAAGCTGCTGGTGGTGGCACACACCTTAAAATCCCAGCACTAGGAAGGCAGAGCAGGCAGATCTTTGTGAAGTTAGGCTATCCTGGTCTACAGGGTGAGTTCCAGGATAGCCAGGGCTACAGAGAAACTCTGTCTTTAAAAAATGTCTTTTAAAAAGCTCTTAAACAACTCTGTAATCTGGAACTTCTATGTTTATTACTTATCACTCAGCGTCTGTTGGCAAGGCAGCCTGGGTCCCACTGCCCACGCATAGGCCCAGGTTCCAAGTCCCCCGGATTGGTCCAGGTGCTGCTTGTCTCCAGACAGGAAGGGAACTGACAGACTTCGAAGTCAAAGGTCTCAAGGTCCTGTTTCTTGTTCCGGGAAAGCACAAATCTTTCGGGTTCCCCGCCTCTCCAGGGGAGGTGGAAAATGAGTTTCCACTAGAGTGTTACAGCTTAGCTCTTTTTAGAGTGAGCTTGCGGGTGTCAGAAGGCCGCATGGAGACTTGGGATCCCCACAAGCCTTGGCTATTACAGCTCCTTGAGCTGCTGTGCTAAGCGCAGCAGAGGAAGCAGGCAGACAGCCAAAACACAGCGGCACGCAGGTCCCATGAGATGCCAGCCCAGTGGTGCTTCACTGGGGTCAGCACTGAGCAGCAATTGTGCAGCACGCCC
The DNA here is from genome assembly GCF_964271855.1 of Acomys minous. Lineage (NCBI taxonomy): Eukaryota > Metazoa > Chordata > Mammalia > Rodentia > Muridae > Acomys > Acomys minous. Next base: position 48,949,566 of record NC_140488.1, read on the forward strand.
CAGCAGCGGCAAAGGCAGTTCTGCCATTGCTGCCTGACCACCAGGAGTCCAGCGGCAGTCCTCCCCTGGAATAAACGGAGTCTCAGACAGTCATGGTGGAGGAATGGCAAGCGAGAGAGCACCCCACATGCCAGCCAGCCATTACTTATAAACCTTGGGCATTGGGGATGGTTATGTGAGTGAATGTGTCTGATTCAATAGGGCTAAGGATGCCAAGATAAGTAATCTACAAATAGCACAGTACTTTATTTACACTCAGGAGGAAGGGACCCTATCACAAGAAGGAGAAAACAGTGTTTAATTATCCTATGGATGAGAGGTTAACTTCTAAGTAGGATAAGAGGTCGTTTGCTGGAGGCTTGGATCTCCTCAGCATAAGGTGGGGTACTTCCAGGAATCCCCTGTTCCTGCTGACCGGCTTCCTTATCAGGAAAAGGTCTGGCCTGTAATCGTCCTTGACGGCTAAGTGACACTCCTTACAAGATCTGGGGTTATCAGATCAGGTGGAATTACAACCTCACTGGGAAAACGGAGCCCACCTTCATAGACTGAATGCAAAACAGCTATCTGGAGAAGTCAGACTCCAACCTTATCCAGCAGAGTCCCACAATGACTATATCCCAGTTTAATAGTCACAAAAGGTAACCCACGTAGAGGCTGTTACTATAGCAGAAGGTGGTTTTAAATGAATTTGAAGAATAATTGGCTGAAACAGATTTGAACATTAAGGAAGTTTAAGATGTCACATAGCTGATCAGGGCTGATAGATCTAGCAAGCAAATGATGTCATTAAGGACACAAGTTCTTTACATCTTTAGCCAATTTTGCCATCTGAAGGCTAGGTATTTATTCCTCACATAAAAAGATGGCTTAAGATGATGGTAATTGTGGCTACATTCATTTTATTTCTGTCCCCTAGAAAATGAGGCAAACGCTTTCTTGCTAACTATGGGATTAAAAAAGCATCTCTTCCACATGATTGATCCCTTAGAAGACGGTTGTCAACTTACAACCAATAATAGCCTCCCAATAAATTCTAGGTCCTGGTACATCCAGAATAATTAAGCTCGGTCCCTTTAAAAGCATAGTGAGGTGATGTGGTGAGGGATACATCTGGAAGGTTGTAGCTCTGCTGAGGAAGAATGGAAAAACTAATAGTGGGTAAGTGTATATACTACACTAGGAGCCTCAAAACTGGGAATAGCTCAGGATAGTCTGGAACCCCAAGAGGTCTCTGGACAGGAGGCAAATTATAGCAAGAAGACAGTCCAAATAATTTTTGGAAGGAAAGAAGGCAGGACATGAACAATTGAAATAGTTCAGAATGTGTTGACACTCAGGGAGAGGAGAGTCAGAAAAGTAGTATGAGAAAGAACACATGAACATATAAGACCTTTATATGATAGATTCTGAGCGATCTTTGGGACCCTGGAGGTAAACCTCCCGGCCGAAAAAGGGTTCAGTTAATTCAAGTTACCTAGTACAATAAGGCTTTTCATTCAGGCCAAATAGAACTCATGTGTCTGCACCCACAGAATGCCTACCAAGTATTGAGCTGGGCTAAAGTCCTTACAGTTGTCACTCTTGTCGTACACACAGCTCCTTTCTTAGAATGTGGTCCTGTTTGAAGGACCAGCACCAGATTCGTTAGGCTCATCTCTTTCTCCAGAAGTCATAGAAAGTTGGCACAGAATGCTATTGCACAAGATCCCTGGAAAGTGAGCACTTTGGATGTCCTAGCTTCAAATGTTGCTAAGGGTTTCAAAGGCTTTCGCTGGGCACTGTTTGTTCATTTAGCAGGCTCACAGCATACGCGCCATAGCATGCGCTATTCTCCCTGCTTCAGTCTGCCTTTCTCATTTCCTCCCTACAGAAAATAGTCAGTACTATTCCCCTATCAAGGTCCAACCTATATACTCCCTCTTGGCAACTTTGCTAAACCTATAGATCCTCCCCTTCTTTGAATCCTATTTTCCTGAATGGATCTTACATTTTTAAATTGCTTTTCCTAGACGTTGTTATACCTACCCAGGTGCTACATGTTTCTTATTTTCAATCTTACCCCATGAGGTCTTGCCTTTCACAGACTTTAGGCCATGGAGTGATCTGTGATTTGGTTTCTCTGCTTGTCCTTTCTTAATTTGGTCTCCACAAGGAAACAGTATGCTCCTCCCTTCAGTTATACCTACTAAATGTCTCCATTGCACTCAAATACTTATTACAGATCAAACATTTACCATAGCCTTTAGGCCTTGCACGACCTGGACCATGGCCATCTAGCCAACATAGTCACTCCACCCCTACATTGCTAAGTTCCAGTTACACTGGTTTTCCTTGGTTCTTTTTTCCCTTAGTTCTTAAATGGCCAAGTGTGTTACTGTCACCCAGCCTATATGTATGATGTTTATTCTTCTGTTAGGCTAACTACCCACTTTCATCTTCTACTTACAGTCTTCTCATTTTCTAGTCTAAATTGTTATGTTGTCATCACTGCAGAATCCTAGTGGTGAGCCAAGGATGCAGTTTGAGGGGAGGGAGGATCTTTGTCTAGCATGCATGAAGCCCTGGGTTCACCCCCCATCCTTACATAATTTGTTGATATACACAAGTAGTCTTACCACCTGGGAATTAAAGGCATGATGATCAAAGAGTCAAGATAATCTTCAACTGTGCAGCAACTTTGAGGCCATTCTGGTATACTGTGTCTATGGAAAGAGGGCAGAGGGGGAAATCCTGGAGCTGCGTGTGGTAGTAAGTAATCCCTGAAGTTCAGAGCTGGAATCAGGAGGATAACCACCAATTTAATGTCAGCCTAGATCAATAGTGATATGCTGTTTAAATAGAAGCCTGCCCTTCTTATTTATCACTTTGTTTACTATATCTCTCTTCCACTGGATTGTATATCCCATGCTTATAAGGGCCAGGCCTATTTTATTCACCTGGGAATAGCTAGCATCTTGTCCAGTGCCTGACAATCGACCTACCTATAGGTATAAGGTTATTGTACAATTCAAATTCTTATTTCTGTGCCTCCCCATACCTGGTTGTAATCCTTGTTCTGAGACTCTCCTGTCTCAGTGTTGTGTCAATACTGCTTCCCATTGTCCCCTGATATGCCAGTAAAGTGGTAGTGGTTTACAGCCAATTGCCGAGCAGAGGAGAGAATAGGCATGGACTTCCTGATAACAAGAGGAGGAAGACTTAGAAAAGGAAGTAGTAGGTTCAGCCACAAGAAAGGTCCCCACGAGGCATCAGGAAGGAGCTGGAGCAGAGAAAGCTACAAAGTGCAGGTATCTCTGAGATGTAAGCTGGGAGGAAAACAGATTAGTTCAGAGGGATAAGAATAGTTTAAAACTGTTTAGTTCTTCTGCTGTGAGGCTTATTATTACACAATATAAAAAGTCTCAATTATTTGTGTTATAGCTAGGCTAAGAGAGGAACTGAGAAGCAAACATAGTTTTATAAAAACTTTAACACATACATTAGGCAATTGTATGTCGAAAGGTAAGAAGTTGTCATTTTACATTAAAACTGGACTCATCTCAGCAGAATGAGTTAGGCAAACTGTTAAAGGAAGAGAATTAGAATTAGCCTAAAAGTTCACTCTCCTATCTTATTATCTGATTTATTTATTTATTTATTCTTCTTCTTCTTCTTCTTCTTCTTCTTCTTCTTCTTCTTCTTCTTCTTCTTCTTCTTCTTCCTTTTCTACTTCTTCTTTTATAATCTTGTGTAAGCATAAAAGTCTGGCTGAGTTGTTGACCTGAAGTTTTCCCACTAGAAGGCACCTGCCTAATTCTGGTCAAGAAAAGAGAAATGATGTAATTATACCACAGTCATAAGAATAAAGGAATAATTTTAAAAAGCTTTTCTGTACATATAATCCACATTTTATTTATCCACCTATCTGTAGTTGGATATGTAATATGATTCCATAATTAGGCTTTGTGAATAGTGCTGCAATAGATATGGATATGAAATTATTTCTATGGTATATCAACTTAGTGTATAACCAGATGTAATATAACTGGGCCATAAGTAGCCCTTATTTATTTGTGTGTGTGTGTGTGTGTGTGTGTGTGTGTGTGTGTGTGTGTGTGTGTGATTTGACTGTACAATGGCTTCCATTTGGAAGTCAAAGGACAACTTTCTGAGTTGGTTCTTTCCTTCCACTCAGGTTATCAGCCTTGTGAAGGAAGTGCCTTTACTCACTAAGCCATCTCACTAGCTAGCCTCCATATGGTAACTCCAACTGTAGGTTTTGAAAAGCTACCATGATGATTTTTCACAATGCTTGGAAAAAATCTATATTCCCACCAGCAGTATATAAAGCTCCTTTTTCCTACAATTTCACCATCATTTGCCATATATTGCTAAATATATATTTTGCTATATATATTTCATATATGGGAGATTATTTTTGGTTTTGTGAGGCAAGGTTTCTCTGTGTAGCCTTGGCTGTCCTAGACTCACTTTGTAGACCAGGCTGGCCTTGAACTCACAGCAATCATCCTGCCTCTGCCTCCCAAGTGCTGGGATTAAAAGCATGTGCCACCATGCCTGACTTTATGGGAAATATTATGGGAAACATATAAAGCTATAAAGAAGCCAAATTCAAAACAGCCTGAAATGAAGCGTTCTATTCTTTAAAAGAAGGGAGGATTTATTCATTTATTTATTACGTATATAGTGCTTTGCCTGCATGCCAGAAGAGAGCACCATATTTCATTATAGATCATTATGAGCCACCATGTGGTTGCTGAGAATTGAACTCAGGACCTTTGAAAGAGCAGACAGTGCTCTTAACTTCTGAGCAATGTCTCCTGATCTCTAATATCTGTTTTTTTCCCTAAGAACTTAAAAAATACAGACAAATTAATCTGAAATTTTAACAGAACAATAATAAACTATACACAGAGGTGGTTCACAATAGTAAACTACACTATTGGCAATATTCTCTGTCTGTATGAAGGTTCAGATTAAATTGTGGCATTCATGAAAATTACTGCTGACAAAATCAAGCCCATAGAACCTGCAGACAGAACTTTCTTAGATTAGGAATTTCGTTAAGGGTTTGTTTTACTTTACAGGTTAGGTGGAAGCTTGCTGGTGCTAATGGTGCACTTTTGTGACAACTTAGATTAGAGTTCAGGTGAAATTTATAAATTCTCTTGCATTTGAGTCTGCAGTATAAGAACAATAGTTATTCATTTCAGGCCAGAAGCTACATGTCTGTGCAAGCCCAATGGCAGATTTTGGAAGATCCCTGCTGGGCTCCTGTATTTGTTTTTCCTCTTCATGTTCAGCACTATAAGCAAATCATCAGACACCAAAAGCACGGAAATCCTCATGCCCTGCTAAGTTGGTCAACAATCATATTATAGGATGACACCCTGAGTCAGAGGAAGTTTCTGAGACGTCACAGACTTGGCTGTAGCCATCTTTCTACCATTTCTCACCAGATTCAACATCAGATTGCCAGAGCCACAAAGAACATCTGCCTACATTTTTCTTTTATGGGACAGGGCAGGTATTTTTCCTGGAAAAAAATCTGCCCTATTTGGTCTGTATCTACCTTTTCTCAGCTAAAATGATGTATCCATCTTGATTATTTGTTAGTAGTTCCTATTACTGCAATTTTCAGTCTTTCCTATGCTCTATTCATGTCCAGAATGTCTTTCCAGCATATTATTTTGAAATAGAAAATGTAAAGACTTCAAGGACAGAATGCTAATATCAGTCCATCTTCTGGGGACTAATTGGTGAGTATAAGAGTCTTCTCTATAGTTTTTGTTTTATTCTGTTTTTGCACATTTGTATATTATACAGTAAATTAATTCTTGGAAGGAGTGTTGAAAAAAATCATCATTGTAATGTAGTGTAGCAATGGCTTATAGACACCTTTAATTCTTCAACTTTTCTAGAGGATAAATTGTTTCCATGCAGTTTGATGGATGTGATGTCAATGAGTTCTTAAATTTCTTTATCAACACAAAAGTCCCAGTGTTTTCAACAGAGGCAACACTAGACTTTTGGAAAGCCAACTCTTGACTGTGGCATGAGAATGGATTAAATTCCAAGTTCTTTTTAAAACCACTTCATCTTCATATTTCAGTACAGTGAGTATACTCAAAAACTATGCACTTATTAAAATAAATAAGAAGCTTCCATATATGTATTTATATAATGTTTCTATAAGTCTGAGAGATATATGTATAATCTTCTGCTTTGTGTTTCATATTTAGGGCAACTATTATAATAAAAAATTTTGTCTGTTTCTGTTGGAAGAAAAATAATTCTTCCTGAGGTTATCAAGGTCAATGGGCTTCATAGGGGTTGGGAAATTGTTTAAGAGAGTCATATCAAGTTTTGAATGGTCTACATCAACTGCTATATACTTTGAAATAGTGATAATTTTCACAGTGAGTATTATTTTAGGACTTGAGTTGCCCTGTGGGTAATGTTTTAAATTGATATAAATGACACACAAAAAATGTGATGATTATGAAAAGAGCAATGACAAAAATTTCAACATTAGAAACATTTATATCTATCTGTTGACAGTAATTAGGAGACTCAACAATAGTCGATTATACAAGGATTATTTTGCATACACTTTAATTAAAAAAAAGCCATATAAGCCATGTGGTTTGAGAAAATATGAAAAATTTCACAATATTGTATATTTGTCATTCACACACAAATGAAGCTATTCTCTTTTCCTCTCGATATTAATAATGTTTAATTGATAAAATAACAAAAATTTGTGCAGTAAACTAAGAAAGCAATATTTATTAGCAAATCAGCAAGTGATAATTTTAGAGCTACACTAAATTAGTTTCCCTAATTTAATCAATATTTTTTATTAAGTTTGGGTCTCACTATTTTTCTTATGCTGGTGTAAAATCTCTGGACTCAATAATCCTCTTGCCTCAGCTTCTTGAGGTGCTAAGACTACAGACGCATTCCACTGCCCTTCGCTAAGTTGTGTTGTCTCATTGCTACCTTTCTCTGGGCTTGGGGGGAATGGGGCGGTGAACCCACAACCTCAGGTCTATTAAGTATATGCATCACTGAACTACACCCTAACTCCTTAACTGATTCTAAGATTGACTGAAGTGAAGTAAGAATTCGGTGGTTCTTCTCTTCCCTGGGAGGCTGTTGTCCACCAGCCCACCAAGTCAAGAGGAGCAGAAGACAAGATGCAGGGCCCAGCAGGCCATAAGCATGACAGAGATTGAACATTCCAGGAACAATTTCAGGAGCTAATTCAACTTTAATCAGGGAGAACAAAGGCTATATACCCCTTGGGGAGTGGGTTGTTGGGCTTCAAGGATAGGGGTGCATAATTGGTTAGAGCCCAGCATTTTTAGGATGCTGTTTTGCATTTGGCAGCATGCTCCTATCCATGAATGGGAACACATTACCTAGTTATCCTACAGCAGCAGGGAGGGGGAAGCTAGCAGGGAGCTGTGTCAAGGGCCATATATAAAATGTAGTTAGGGACATCTACGTCTAAAGACACTCTCCAGATGGAGTCAGGCAGAGAGCTGGAGGCCCTGCTGGGGAGAGGGAGTCCTGCACCTAACACTGAATTCAGAATGGCTATCTGCATCAGGAGGACTACAACCTCAAACAGCAGGGTTCTTCCAACAGAATTCCAGCTTTTTTGGTCCTTCCATGATGATTTATAAACAGTTAATTGTTGATAGGGAGAATCTTTTTTAGTTGTGTATCAACTGATGAACTTACATGATCATATAAATAATATCTCACCCATCATTATGTAAGTAACCCTGATGAAATGTATTAGTTCACAAAATAAGAAGCAAAGAGAGGACTAGTTGGGGAAAGGAAGGGGTGAAGAGAGGGTTATAGAGGGTGAATATGATCAAAGTATATATGTATGAAAAATGCTATAAAGAAACAACTATGATTAATTTAAATATGCTAACAACTAAGAAAGCTTGTTTGGGGGCTGAGAACATGTCTCAGTGCTAGAGCGCTTGCTTGGTGTGAGCCAGGACCTGGTTTCAAACTTCAGCATTTTCAAAAAATAAAAATGAATGCTGGTTTCTATGCTATACTGAAGCTTACTATATTAACAATTCTAGAGTATAAGCTAGAATTCCTCCCACTGTTTAGATGAGATTACTAGTGCCCTGTTACTACTAATACCTCCAAAAGCCCCAGTGAATCTCTCCTGAGTAGAAACTCATTTGTTATTCTGTCTGAAGGCTGGTGTTAATTCCAGTTACCCACTGTGCTGGCCTCTGATGAGAGCCAATATAGTACTTGAGAGAAGAGACTATTTGAAAAGCAGCATTAAGAACTACCAAATGGCACAATTATGAAAAGCAGAAAAACTTAAAAGATTAAGTTCTTCAGGATGCTATATAGGACCTTGGGGATTGGAAAAGAGGGCCATCTAGTGGAATTAGAGGAAGGTCAGTTACACATATATACCCATTTGGTTAGTTGTTTGGCTGAATGGTGTGTGTGTGTGTTTGTGTGTGTGTGTGTGTGTGTGTGTGTGTGTGTGTGTGTGTGTGTGTGTTCCCCTTCTAATACGATATAAAGGTTTATAACCATATTTGCTGAAGGAGAACTCTGCTAGCATCAATCAACTAACATTATACAATGTGTTAGTTATTTGTTGCAATAGCATGCTTTAGCGAATCAATTTAAAGGAAAGTGTTTTTGGCTCAAAGTTACAAATTTCAGTCCATCTTGGTAGTTACTGTGTGGTAGAACAAAACTGGCCATATCACAGTGTCCAGGAAAAGGGTAGAGAAAGCATGAATGCCCATGGTAGCACCTTTCTTCCTCTTTCTTTCCTTCTATTTGGGCCCAAACATAGAAGAATATAGACAATGCCTATATTCAGGGCAAGTCTTTCTCTCTTAGATAATTTTCTTGGAGAACACTCTCCGTAGATGCACTTAAAATTATGTTTAGCTAAAATCTAGGTACTTCTCAATCCAATCAAGTTGACAATCAATAGAACTAAGAAATAAAATAAATGGAGATTCCAAGATGGTGGTACCCTGTGTGTACAATGTCTAGGGAGAAGACTGACTGAAGGGAAGGAGTTGGAGAAGATCAGAACCAGCACTCCCTTTATAGCTAGAAGTCCCCCAGGTTCGGAATTCACAAACTTTGAACACCCTGCATTCCTCCAAATACTGGAGCAGACATCAGGCCCCATGTGAACAAAGGATGGGTGAAGCAAAACCAAGTTTGGAGAGCTGAGTCGCGCACATGCCACAAACCACATTAGATGCTATCATGAGGAGACCTGTGGGACATCCTAGCAGCTTTGGGCTTGGATCTACCCGTCCACTGCTTACTGGCCTGGCTCAATGGGGACACAGAGAACTAACAAGCAAAGGTGAGTCAGGTATGGGCCACAACTCACATCAGTTGAAATCCCTGAGAGACCCGTGGGATACCCAAGCAAGCAACTCTGGGCTTGAATCTCTCTCCACCCTCCTGCTACTTACTGGCCTGGCCCATCAGGGACACAGAGAGCAAACGGACAGAGCTGAGTTGGGTGTGGGCCACAACCCACATTAACTGCCAACCCAAGAAGGCCTGTGGGTAACCCAAACAGCTTTGGGCTTGGACCTCTTTCTGCTGGCCTGCTGCTTACCAGCCTGGCCCATCTGGGTCACAGAAAGTGAATCAACAGAGCTGAGTCAGGTTTTGGCCACAACAAACATTATCCACCATACCAAGGAGGCCTGAGGGACACTTGAGCAGCTTTTGGCTTGAAGTGCTCTTTTGCCTGACCCCACTGGAACACAGACAGGGAACCCAGCAGAGCCAAGCTAGGTGCAGGCTCCAACACCCATTTTCCACCATCCTGTGAAGGCCTCAGGGGAGTTCTAGCAAACAACCTTAAGCTTGGAGCTCCCTCTGCTGGGTCCCCCAACCTGCCTGGCCCGTGTGGGACACACAGACAGTGACCCCATTGGAGGAACGTCCAGGACTGCGAACACTAGAGATAACCAGATGGCTAGAGACCAGCATAAGAAGGCAAACAACAAAACTTAAAACCATGTTATATATACCACTGGAAACCAGTGATCCTACCACAGCAAGCCCTGAAGGTATAAACACCCACAAAACGCAAGAAGAAGATTTTAAGTCTGAGGTGATGAAAATGATAGAAGCCTTGAAGGAGCAAGTATCAGGTAAAGAAAAGCTTAGGTCCAGGCATGGTGGTGGTACATATGTTTAATTCCAAAGGAAGGTAAAGTTAGGTTGTATTAAGGAAGCACTCATGTTTGAAAGTGATGGCTAATTGAGTGGCAGAAAAGGTGACGAATAAGAGAAGACTGACAAAATAGGATATGCCCAACTCATGAGAACAGAGAGGAAAGGGAAGCTACTTAAGAGTCAGTTTTACAGGAGCAGTGGAAGCTGGAGAGATGGCTCAACAATTAAGAGCACTCTGTGCTCTTCCAGAGGTCCTGGGTCCAATTCCCAGAAACCACTTGTGGCTCACAGCCATCTATACTGGGATCTAATGCCCTCTTCTGGCATGCAGGTGTACATGCAGATAGAGCACTGTATACATAAAATAAATAGAATTAAGAAAGAAAAAGACAGTTTTACAGAGAGAGGAGGTAGTTTTACCAGGACGGGAACAGAGAGATGGATTGCAGAGATAGCACTCAGGTGAAGACTGAACGGACCAGAAAATGAGAAGAAGCCAGAAGATTAGAGCAAATTGCTGAGTTAGTTTGAAGCCAAGCAGAGCAATTCTGGGCCAAGAGAGAAGCCAGATTAAATAATTCAGCTAGGAGAAGAGTTTGAGCCAAAACAGCTGAGTTGAACCAGCCCAGAGATCAGTAAGAACAAGTAAGAGTGAGCTTATTCAACAGTAAGTATCAGAGGCTGAAAACCTTTTAGGCCTAGGTTAGATTGTATAGAGGCTGGAAGCTTCCAGGACTAGACCTAGTTTAGAAGAAGAAGGCAGTTAGCCTCTCAGACAACAATTGAACCAGGAGACTAAAAGATACTTTTACATCAAGGCAACGCAGTATATTTAATTAACTAAGCCAACTTAAGGTTTAAAATGTCATTTGTGTTTGAATATTTCCAAAGAACAAGGATGCTAGGAATAGTGGTAATGACATTTTTCTAGTAACATTTATTTAATTCCATTGTAACTTGTCCTGTAAAATGAGCACCACTATCATAGATTTCTCCATAAATGATAGATGTCTTCAGAGCTGGAGATATGGTTTGCCAGTTAAGAGCTCAGACTTTTCTTCCAGAGGACCAAAGTTCAGTTCTTAGCATCCATGTCAAGCAGCTCACAACTACTTATAACTCCAGCTCTGGGGGAGCTGACATCTATTGTGACCTGCCACTGACCATGGCTGGTTAATTGAAGTTGAATTAGAGATTCAACAGGACCAGGGGACTCAAGGCTAATGCTGTTTCAGAGTTCCTTTGGTGGTATTATGTGAAGCTTTTATTCCAGATGGCGCAAAGTTCAAAGCAGGGATAGAAGAACATTGAAAATCATACGGGGAATATTTTAATACAATCACCAGATAACTTCAATATACAGAAGGCCTTATGACTGAATGAGGGATGTTTGCAGAATGACCTTTAACATGCTAAGTTGTATTGCGGAAGGGTGGCATCTTGCCCAGGCAAAGGGAATTAACAAAGTTCTATGGGAACAAGGTTCACACAGCAGGATAACATAGGAAAGTCTATCATACTCAAGTTACAAATAGCCTTTTCTGGCCTCTGTGGACACTGTAATCACATGCACTACATAATTAAAAATAAAATATTTGTGCAAAAGAGATATGTTCTCTAATAAGCTGTTGGAGCCCGTTCTTACCAGTCTGGAACATCTTCCCCAAATATGGTCCTTGAAAAGAAGTCCCTTTTGTGATTGCAGCCTTGGATTTTCTCCCTTCTCTCAGAGCCCTCAACACCCTCACCCTCTTTTAGGAAGCTATGGGTAGTACTTTTGGCTTGAGTTGGATCTTTTTCCTCCATCTCCTGGATCCATACCAATCTTCACACAAGAATACTATTGTGAGAGGCCCATCTGCAGCCATGCTGGTGGAATCACCTTCCTACACGAGAATACCTCTACACAGGTATAAAGTTCACAAACTGTTGTTAGAACATACTGATGCTTCATTGATGGTGGCTACTGATGGAAGAATATGTGTAAATATCCAAACGGTCCATCATGTGGTAGATATACTATCTTCTATAAGGTGTATACTCACTGGTTGTAAGTTATTCAGCAATTTGAAACATTCACCCTACCAATAATTGAGCTTATTGTCATAATTGAGCTTATTTTATCTGCTTCATGAGTTGAGGGGTACCATAAGATTTAGCAATGGGAGCTTAAACAACTCTGCAAAGATTGATGAGCCAGCTTGCTTCTCTGAGTAGTTTCTTAACGTGTTTGTATACTCTCAGACATCAGTTATACCTATGTCATTTCAGATATCAATTTTATTTTAAAATGTATTGTTTTGTCTATCAAATAAGTCACTGTAGGAGAGTTAATTTGGAACAGTTTCACAGTATTCATTACCACAAAATGCCAGGGCATTTGCTGGATATTCGGTTTAAATGGTATTTTCCAACTTAGTAATAGCAATTTTGATGATAATGTTATAGAAGAATGAATTCAACATGAAGCCAAATTTTGATGAGAGTCCTATTAAAAGAGAGACCACCCTATTTTGTCCTATAATATGCCAAAATCATGGACCACACCAAAACACAGGCTACATAAGTACTTACTCAGTAGCCTCACTATATAACAAACCCAGGTAAGAACAAAAGGTTAAAATTGGGAAAAAGTTAGGTTCCTTATTAGCTAGTTTAACTTTCTTCTGGCTCTTTAGCACAGAACCCATTAATAAAAAGTATTTGCCCCAGAATACTTGATGGATTATCCCATAATTTTCTTAGTAAATTAGAATGCTATAGACTGTTGATGAAAGGCCTGTTACAGTCAATTATTTTGAATCAATAGAATCATTTGTTAATGAGCTATTGAGATGAGAGGCTATAAAAGTCACTATGCATCACAATGTATTAAATGCCTATGAATCTTGGACAAATTTCCAATCTCATCCATTTGGTCTTTTATTTGATGAGACTGGAGTACTACAAAGGAATAAAACATGAAATCACAAATAATTAATTTATTCCTTTATTTATTTGTTGGTCAGGACTCTTAAATTGCTTTGGGATTTTAGTGGATATTGGAGTAAGTTCAAGAAAAGGTTTAAAATTAATTTTTGAGTCCAATAAGTAGACTTCATCCTGAACTTAGGAGCTCAATTAAAAGCAGAGTAGAATTTTAAAAAATACATTTGTAAGGGCTGGAGCAATGGCTTAGAAATTATAAATACTTTCTGCTCTTGCAGAGAACTTTATTTCCATTCCCAACACCAATATGTCAGCTCATAACTGTTTGTACCTCCAGTTCCAGGTGATCCAACTCCTTTCCTGACCCCTGTGAGCTCCTGTACACATGTGACGCACAGGCATACGCTTAGGCACTGTGCTGCCTAGCTTCTTGTCAACTTGACACAAGCTCAAGCTGTTTAGGAAGAGGAGACCTGAGTGAAGAACATTTTCCAAGCAGATTGACCTATGAGCAAGCCAATAAGCAATATTCCTCCATAATCTTTGCATCAGTTCCTGCCCAGTTTGAGTTTCTGCCCTGACTTTCCTTAGTGATGGGCTGTGATGTGGAATTATAAGCTGAAACAAACAATTTGTTCCACGAGCTTTTTTTGATCATGGTGTTATGGGACCAGAAAGGGACACAGACACACACACACACACACACACACACACACACACACACAAACAAGTAAACATTAAAATTCAGTGATTTTCTGTTTTGTTTGTTTCTTTTATTACTTTTATTTTATTGGGGGAAGTTGAAAGGCCAGATACAGAGGGACGGGGAGATTAGTGGGATTGGGGTGCATGATGTGAAATTCACAAAGAATCAATAAAAAGTTTAAAACAAGCAAACAACAACAACAAAAGTGGTTTGTCTTTTCTGGCCATAGTGGTGCATGACAATGATCCCAGTACTTGGGAGAGAGGCAGAGGAAGGTAATTTTCTGTGCATGTAGGGCCATCGTGGTCTAAATAGCAAATTTCATTCAGGACATCAGGAATGCATAGAGAAAGACCCTGTTTCAAAAAAGCAAACAAAGTGATCATTTGTATTTTAAAAGATGCAGATGTTAATATTTGTATATGTAAATATGTGTGTATATATATACCCTGTCATCTGTCTATCAATCTATTATTTAAAAATCATAACCATAATATTTTTAGAGGCCCCCTAAAGTAAAAACAAAACAAAACAAACAAACAAACAAAACCAAAGAGCTCATAAGATTACATATTTGCAGTTACAAACCAAGGACAAGGAGATACAAAGAAACAAATGTTAAGAGAATCAGGGCATCTTGTATAGTTATTTTGGCTATCAGAGCCACTATCAGCCATAAACTATACCTTAATTAGTTAACAAATCCCTGCGAATGAAAAGATAACTTCCATGGTAGGTTTTGTAAAGTAGTTAAAGAGACTCTCCTATCAGAACCAAGTCAGTTGATATTGTGGCCACTTTTTAGAGGAGATTGGATGCATTCAGAGCAGTATAGCCATAGATGGGGCCCTGTTTGGAAAACTTACTTTTTTCCTATGTGATAATTCTGATATATCATGCTAGACTTACTTTTCAGAGCATTTAAGTTCTCTCAAGACGAAGCTGAGAGAGATGGCTCCGTGGTTAGAAGTTCTTACTGCAGAGGATCTGAGCTAGGTTCACTGCCTCCATGCTGAGTGACTCACAACTGCCTATAACTCCAGCTCCAGGGGATTGAATGCCTCTAATCTCTGAGAGCTCTCTCTCTACCCTCCCCCTCTCCTCCCTCCCTCCCTCCCTTCCTCTCCTCTTCCCTCTCTCTCTCCTCCCTCACACACATATATAACTGAAAATGATTTTTAAATCTTTTTTTAAAATATTCTTTTCAGAGGTAGAAATAACATGAGTTTTCAACTCTCCTGAACCACAACTATTTGTTTATATGCAAATTTTGGTAAGATCAAAACTCACACATGTGATTTCCTTACTTTTCTCAAAAGTACATAAAAGTTTATGAGCATCTTTATTAATTGATATAGGAGAAGGTAAATGTGTGAAAACTCTAAAGTACCAATTCAGTACATTTCCTATAAAACCTTGCACATATACAATTTTAAGCAAATTACAGCTTGCTCATTGTCATCATTCATAAAGCTAGCTGTCTCTAGTAAATGTAGCCCATTTCCCTGAAATTGCATGCATTCTGAGCCTGAAACTTTTATACATAAAAGTGGCTGAAGGTAATCAGTTTCTGGATTTTCTGTCATATCCCACTGGGGTGTGTGTGTGTGTGTGTGTGTGTGTGTGTGTGTGTGTGTGTGTGTGTGTGTGTGTGTGTCTGTCTGTCTGTCTGTCTGTCTGTCTGTCTTTAGTGGCACTTACATTGTTTTAGATTCTATAGGTCTGTAGTATATTTTAAATCATTTTGTTCCAGTTTTGTTATTTTTGCAGATTACAGTGATGGCTAGTCTTGGATGTCAGCTTGACTACATCTGGAATCAATTACAGCCCAAGTAGCTGGGCACATCTATGAGAGATCTTTCTTTCTTTCTTTCTTTCTTTCTTTCTTTCTTTCTTCCTGTTCTTCTTCCTTTCCTTTCTCCTTTTCTTTCTTTCTTCCTTCTTTTCTTTCATTCACTTTATATCCTGAATGTAGCCTCCTCCCAATCCTACCCTCCCTCCCTCTTCCCCCCATCCTCTTCCACTGCTCTTCAGAAAAGGGAGCCCTCACCAACAACCCACCCCAGCACATCCAATTGCATCAGGACTGAGCATATCCTCTTCCACTGAGGCCAAGAAAAGCAGCCCAGCTAGGGGGAAGTGATCAGAAAGCAGGCAGCAGATTTCATGTCAGGGACAGGCCCCCTGACTCCCCTTACTAGGGGACCCACATGAAGGCCAAGGTGCCCATTGGCTATATTTGCGTAGGGAGCCTTAGTCCAGTTCATGTCTAGTCCTTGGTTGGTGCTTCAGTCTCAGCAGGCCCCTCTGGGCCCTGGTTGACTGGCTCATTTGAGGTGTGAAGACCTACACAAATCTAGGCTACATTTTTGGTGTCCATCCACATAAAAGGACATGAAAGTATCAGTTGGGTCTGGATTCCGCAACTATGCATTTTGATTGGTTCTAGTTTTCTGTAGTGCTCTCCTTCTGTTTCAAAGGCAAGTTTCTTTGATGAGGGGTGAGGACCATACTTATCTTTATAAGGACCAATATTTACAGATTGTAGCTGTGGATTATGCTGGCTTAGTATAGTATTGGTTGTATATTCTTCCCCCAATAACCACAAGTTCACGAGCGCTAAGTAGTTAGCTATGTTGCCAGTACCAGGCATGTTGAGAGTTTAAGTCCAGTTACAGAGATGTTGGTTACCATCAAGATATGAATGTCACTACTGTACCCGTAGGGTTATTGTGCCATACTATAGTCATTGATGCACCTTATAGGCACCATAACTAGGTAGTACTGTTGGTTGCCTTTCCACCTTGGAAGTTTTCACAGAGTTGTCTGGTACTATGAAAGCTAGTTCTCAGGGAGGGAGCATTTATGTCAGTTCCATCTCAGGTGTCTCTGAACCCTGTTTGTGAAGTGAATAGTATCTTCAGCAATAGGGACTTACCTCCCACCTCAGGGGGATAACCAAGGGTAACAGAAACAGTTCTGGCCACTAACTCAAAAAAAATGTTTTCATGTTTAATATTAGGGCTTTTGTTAGGTGGTATTCAGCTCTTAGAGCACTGTCAATCCAGATAAGAGATCATTAAAATCTATATATGTATATTTGTATAAAGGATTATGAGCATGATAGGTGTTTTGCGGTAAATAATTAATAGCATGATTCCTTCTGGCTTTTTGCAGCCATTATTTTTTTTTTAAACTTGCCTCCATCCTTCTCCAATGAATATATATCTATAGAACAGTCCCACACCTAATGCTCAGGGAACACTGTAGAAGAGATTGTGGAAAGATTGTAAGAGCTACAGAATCGAGAAGTTTGCAGAGTGAAATTGTGTCTCCTAGTAATGTCAGAAGTTACACCGATAAAGCCTCAGCAACATGAGTGCCCAAACTGGAACAATGACACCAATGAACATGCCAAACAGGATAGGGAAAAGCCATGAGGCCTCATACAAATCAATGCTTTTACCAACCAATTATTTTTTTAATTTTCATTAAAAATGCTGGTTATTTATCACAATTATGAAAATTCCCAAATATATAAATTATATTTGTATTAACATACATTTATGAAGAAAGCAATATTCAAAATTGTGTCAAAACTTGCAACAACCACTTTAAGCTTTGAGTGTGGCTTATGCATGCACATATGTTCACATGTGTGCTCACATATGGGACTGGATCAACATGGGGAGGCCAGAGGTTGATATTCTGTGTCTTTTGCTATTGTTTTCCACCAAGCATCTCTCAGTGACCCTGTAGCTCACAGATTGGGACAGGCTAACTGACCAGCAAGCTCCAGGGAACTTCTGTTACCTTTGTCTACATTGTAACAGTACGTCTCTTCCTTACCAAACTCAAAAACTACCTGTCAAATAAAATATAATTTAAGTAAATTTCAACATTCATCTCTACCAAACTAACAGATCCACTCATTGCAGCAACACAATGAACCATGAACCTGGCATCAGGGTCTGCTTAAGATTACAAGTTTCTTGCCCAATATTTCCTTAAGAGAAATATCCTATGTATAAGATTTTTGCTGATTTTTAACTGCTGATTTTTAACATTGGTATGTCTAATACCTCTATAGAGGTATTAAAGTTAGACATTTATATTCATGTACATACTAAAAATAAATTCAAGTTTACATGAATTATGTATTGTCCTTGCTTGTCTTCCTGTTTGCACATTGCTAAGGTGCTCTTCTGCTCAAACTTCTGTGAGTAAGCTAAACAAAAGGCATATATGTGGTGTGAAAGAACCACCATATATGTTAATTTGTTCAATTTATCATTTTATTAAAAAATGAAAAAGTAAAGACCTTCAAATGTTTAATGAAAAAAAAAACCAGAAGCCAAAGCCAGCTTAGTATATATGATGCTAAACCTTTGACCTTTATGCTAGTTGGAAAAATTCAACCTCATATACTTCTCCGTGAACTGTACAGTTATATACATAATTGGAACAAATGTAATTAAATAGTGATGTATCCATATGGGGTAATATAATAAAATTATTCTCTTATTTTTGATTATCATACAAAATAACAGATTTCCTTATGACATTTTATATATTTTTAGTATCCTCCCAACCTTTCATCGCCCCAATTCTCTTGTCCCCCTACTCTATCTAAATCCTTCCACTGTCAGTATTCTCCAGTCCACTTCCACAGCACATATGATCTGTTACCATGTCCAACTCTCTCTTTTAGAGCCTATTTACTCCTCTTATAGGTCCCTTTCTGGTAACTTGGCTTCCACATACACTCACCTCCCCCCTCAACACATACATGTAAAACTTAGAAGCCAAGATTCCTTTAGGCATATACCTATTGCATATATACATGTATGCAATCTAATTTATTCAGCCATAAAGATAAAATACATTATCTGTCTTGTTGAGCCTATCATGCCATATTTAATACACTTTAATTTCACCCATTTCCTGGCAAGTCTTGCCTTTTTGTTTCTCTTTAGGGCTGAATAAATTAGATTGTGTCCATTTTCATATCCCTTGATGGACATCTGGGCTGATTCCATTTCCTGCTATTGTGAAAAGAGCAGCAACAAACACGGATGTGGGGGATATAAAATCCTTTGGGGGATACACCCAGGGATAGTATAGCTGAGTGAGAGAGCTGTTAAATTTTTGTGTTTTGAGAAGCTTCCATACAGATTTCCATCATGGTTGCAGCAGTGCGCAGTATTCTTGGAATGATAATAATGTGTCATCACCGATGATGGAAACTCCAGTGTTACTCCTTGCTTAAATCATGGTATTCCCCTTTCCACTTTCATATCACATGTTCTATATAACTCATCCCAACCCTCTCTCTTAAACCTACCTATAGATGCTACCCTTGGAGGTTATTGATTTTCCTGCAGCAGAAAAAAAACCATATCAAGTCATAATTTAATCATGTACTTTTATATGTATAATATCTAACATATTTTGGGCACATTTAAATTTTCTTATACTTCCATTATAAAGGAAACAAAGACACAGAGAGTGAAAGGAGACATTTCTATAAAAAGTGTTTTTACAACTTGAGCACACGCTACTTTTACATAGGATTGGAAACATCAAGACAAAAGGTTACCCAAACACAATGGGAATTAGAAATGAAATTGTACTATGATGTCATCTCAGGTATAATAGATGGAATAAACTTAGGAAATGAGAAGGACAAAGTTTGACTCCATTCTTTGCCAGCTAGTTAAGCGTGAAAGGGTTCAGCAAGCTTCAGTGTTACACATTCTTCATCTGTGAAGAGCCTATGTTTGTATTATACACATTCCTAGATTATTGGCCATAGAATACAGTAACATGTAAGAGAGTTTGTAAATGGGAAATTATACTATGAAAATTATTATTCCAGTAATTATGAAAATGTAAACTTGCAACAAATTGTACATAATTAGCACCTAGTGGTAAGTATGCACACAGAACAAGCTTCATTCAGTGGGGAAATCATGCAAGCATTTTCAACTTTCAATGTCAATGTTAACACATTATTTTTTTAAAGATGTACACACGAAAATTTTTGAAGGGAAAACCGGGAAAGCCTCCTATTTCTCAGACTGTACAGGCCATTAAATGTGTTACAATGATTTACAGCTCCAAAAAAAAAAGTTGTTAGTCACCGTATTTCCATTTATGGCATCTAACAAATAATCATATTAGCTGTTTTTTCAGGAATTAAGCATGCTTTACAAAAGATGAAAAAAAAAGTGTGCTTTTAAATCACATTCAGTGTGAACATGCACGAATGCCACACATAAAATAACGGGTTATTACGACACAAGTTCATTCAGATTCTTGACAGTTTTAAACTACAATTCCTTAAGAACACAGATGTCCCTTTTCAGATGGAGGGAGGGAGGGAGACAGAGAGAGAGAGAGAGAGAGAGAGAGAGAGAGAGAGAGAGAGAGAGAGAGAGAGAGAGAGAGAGAATCTTCAAAAAGTCGTGGCTATTTCATAGGAATCTGGAAACGGGACAGACACCCGTCCCGATCCAGTCACAAGAGGCAGAATCCCAGCAATGGGAATAACTTGCCAGGACAGAGTCAAAGTGACATTCCTGTTTCCCTTGAGCCCGTGTCCGTCGTCAAAGAAGAAATACTTGCTTTTGACATCTTTCAGGTTCAGCTTGGGGTTCTCGCCTCGCAGAAGGATCTTGTCCCAGAGGACCACCTGGTTGACAGCGTTGCTCTTGGTGGAATATTCTGCCGACAGATAAAGGAAGAGCTGCTTGACGTTCCAGTCGAAAGTCTTCTCCAGGTCCGCAGAGATGTGGAACGTGATGAAGCCCAGGTCGCTTCTCTTTCTGGGTCCAGTGAAGTCTTCCACTTTTTTGAGCAGGATCCTGGAGACGTGCAGGCGCACTGGCGCGCTCCTGTCTTTGAAGGCGGTGGTGAGGATGCAGCCCAAGGTGAGCGCCGCCATGACGCTCAGCGTGAAGGCGAACAGCGAGTTCGCCCGCGACAGCAGGGTGTTCATCTTGCCGGATCAATGTGCGGCTCGCTCCACGCGGGCTCCACGGGCGGGCGCTGGCTGGGCAAGGCGTGCTGTGCTGCCGTGTGCCGGCCTTCCCGCTGTCTTCCTCTGGCTCGCGCGGAATGCTGGGCGCGCGCGCACGCGTCCCCGGAGCGCGCACCTCCCGCGATGCCTTCCCGCCGCCGCACACCCGCCCCCGCCCCCCGCAACCCCTCCCCTCCGCCAAGTCGCTGGTTAACCCTACAACCACTGCCTGCTGATCAGTCAAGGCGCTTGGAGCATCTGATAGAAAGCAGCAGTGGGGCTGAATAACACTCCCAGGGAACCTTGAACTGCCTCATCCCACACACCCACAGTCACTGAAGGTCCCATCTACACCCGCCCCCCCCACACACACACACAAAGCCCTGACCCTCTCTCTCCCTCCTCTGCACAGGGCTGCATCATGGCTTCCATACATCCTAGCCCCTCCCCTGGCCTTCTGCAACAGGCTCCTGGTAACTGTCCTCCCCCACACTCCAGCCCATCCTGCCTCTCTGCACTCTATTCTCTACACAGAGACCAGCCAGCACCCCCTCCCCCCACGCCCCCTCCCCCACATACAGCCTGAGCATCAAATGTGGCCCAGACTGTGCCCTGCATCTGCTCTTTCCCCCTCACCTTCTCCCAGCCTGCTTGGTGTCTGCCAGGGTCCAGCCACTGGGCTTGACCTCTGCTCCTGGATCAACTGGAGCACACAGTGCAAGCACACCAAGACATGGCCTGCCCATGCCTGGCTCCTTGTTTTCGGGACTCAGTTCTAAAGCCCCTGCTTCCAGGAGAGGCCTTCACTGACGACTCTGTGGGTAATAATCCCCTGTTGAAGGTGTATTCTGTTTATTTTCTTCAAACAAGTTCCCACATAATGTGCCTGGTTAGTGGTTTTCTTGCCCAGTTTTGCCAGTCTACAACGACAGATCCAAGGCCCCTTCCCTGTCTTGCTCTTCCTGCTGCTTTCCCACCGCCTAGACTAGAAGATAGATAGATAGATAGATAGATAGATAGATAGATAGATAGATAGATAGATCACTGAATATTATAAATAAATTGAAGGAATTACTGACACTCTAGAGAAGCTAGAAAATTTACCACCTGGAACAATAAAATAATATACCAAATGATTGAAAATATTGCCGAACATGGTGGCACACGCCTTTAATCCCAGCACTCGGGAGGCAGAGGCAGGCGGATAGCAGTGAGTTAGTTCAAGGCTAGCCTGGTCTACAAAGGGAGTCCAGGACAGCCAAGGCTACACAGAGAAACCTTGTTTCGAAAAAACAAAACAAATAAACAAAAAACAAAAAACAACAACAACAACAAAATGATCTTGCTGCAAATAGACAATGGCGCTTTTCAAAGTTCAATGGATATCAGAATCAGCTGGAATTTCCCCACCTCAATTCCATGTTTTTAATTCAAAAGACTTGGACTGGACCCAAATATATTAAGTTTAATAAGCAACAGCAGAAGATTTTTTTCACTGGTTTAATCCAACTAATTTAATAGTACCAAGTAGAGTTCTGAGACAACTGGAAGGTCTTTATTGATGTAATAGATCCATGTGCCCTGGTCACATAACCCACCTGAGAACACAGGGCTCCTCCCTACCTGGGGTCATGGAACTCTAGAGAGTAGTCCTGTTCTTTAGGAGGGTTGGTATTCTGATCCTTTGGTTTAGATGAAGCTGGTTCCAGGCAGTTGCTTACCCAGTGCTTTCATGATGGAACTGTAATGTCTACACTATTATGCCTTTAACGTGTCTCCTAAAGTTGCCACTTCGCTGGCTTCTTCTGTATAATCCCCTGATTGGGGGTAGCAGAATCATCACCCTTCATCTGCTGATACAGTTACTTTAAAGAACTCCCTGGTCCTTCCTTTCACTGAGACAACATGGTGATTTCCCACGTAGGACCACAATTCCAGAGTATTTCTTGTGGTTCAGATAAGTTTAGCATTGTTACTTGCTTATGTGGAGGAGACCAGTGGAAAGGTAGTGTCTTACTAAAAGTGTCTCCGTTATGGGGACTGAATCTCTCCAGGAACCTATCCAACTAATTCTACATCAGATTTGTTTCTTCACTCTGAGCCTCAGTGCATATTAAACACCCTTCTCTAGTGTTAGTAAAAGACAGAGGAAGGTAGAAAGAAAGCATATGGAATAGAGATGAAAGCAAGCAGATGGGAAAGGCAAACTCAATTTGCTGGAAGCTGTGCAATGATGCTTTTTCTCTTCCCAGCTTTACCCTACAACTCCTCCTACATGCTAAACAGTGGAACTGAGACTCACCTAACAGATATGCGGGTTTATTGCTATTTACTATGAGGCCAGTTCATGATGCTGTCAGAGGTATTACTTTGACTGAATAAAGGAGGCAAAGTGCAGAGACGGCCCATATGCTAAGGAGTAGCTACATACCATAGAATTTGGGTTGCTATTTTTAGTCTTTTTGTTTTTTTTTGTTTGTTTGTTTGTTGTTTGTTTGTTTGTTTGTTTGTTTTACAAGACAGGGTTTCTCTGTGTAGACTTGGCTGTCCTGAATTCACTTTGTAGACCAGGCTGGCCTCAAACTCACAGCGATCCGCCTACCTCTGCTGCTGGGACTACAGGCAAGCACCATCACCACAAAGATATCCTCTGAGGTAGGTAACAATACTCCCTTTGTGCAAATGAGGAGATAGTTTTAGAAAGCATAGTATATGCTCAAGGAATTTTGGGAAAATATCGACTGAATACTGAAACCATCTTGAAGGGGAATTTATTGGCTAAATTGTGGAAATTTTTAGCGTATATGTGTGTATATGCAATGATAACAAAATGTGGTAACTTCTGAGAAAAATGTGATTGATTCAGATTGATTCAAACATATTATAAATTAATAAATGGGCAAGAAAATCTCTCCCACATATCAAATGTCAAGCAATAATTTTAGAAAGAAAAACAGAACAAGAAAAAAATGCATGACAACACCATAGTGATAAGTGATTCAGACAAAAATCATAAACGGAAGCATACTTGGCATCAGTTTCCACAGCAGGCATTGAGTGAGTCATCATGGTAACCACACTGGCCAAGGAAAACTGGGAAAACAACAGTGACACGAATCTTATTTCTAAAATGTGCTAGGATCTGAGTAAAATTGTCGTGACTCGTTTAATTAATTTTAAATATTCTTCATGATACTCATTCCTAGCAGCTCCAGCAACATAAATATACATACATTCATATGGTAAGAAATGTGTGTGTACATATGTGTGTATGTGTGCATGTATGTGTGCGTGTGCGTATGTGTAAGGTGCTGCAATCAATAGCTGAGAAATGGGGACAATGCTCTCTGATAGTGCAAATGGCCAGGCAAGTGTGGCTTCATTAAGGTGTTATGACTTCAGGCTTTTGTCACTGTGATTTCTACCATCCCCATCCTAGTGCTGTTCTTGAGCACCTGTTGCTAACATGGCAGAAAAAGAAACATGTAATTTCACTATTATTGTGCTCACAGAGAGATTTTGGGAAGGTTTTAACCAATGTTTGTAGTGTTCTGTGTATCATTTCTGTGCTCGTTAGTTTTATATCAGCTTAACACAAGCTAGAGTTATTTGAGAGAAGGGAACCTCAATTGAGAAAATGTATTCATAATATTGGGCTCTAAGTCATTTTCTTAATTAGTATTTGATGGGAAGAGGCCCAGTCCATTGTGGGTAGTGCCATCTCAAGGCTGGTGGTCCTGGATTCTATAAGGAAGAAGGCTGAGCAAGCCATGAAGTACAAGCCAGTAAGCAGCACCGCTCCAAGGCCTCTGCATCAGCTCCTGCCCTGCTTGAGTTCCAGTCTTGAATTCCTTTAATGATGAACAGTGATGTGGAAACGTTGGCCAAATAAACCCTTCTATCCACAAACTTGTTTTTGGTTATGCTGTTTCATCACAGCAATAGTGACCCTAACTAAGACAGCATCTTTGTATTTTATTCTTATGTTGCTATGATAATAGAAGTTTGAACAATAATGGCCCCCGTATGTGTATATATTTGAATACTTGGTTAGAAGTTGATAGAACTGTTTGGGAAGTATTAGGAGGTGTAGCCATGTTGGAGGAAGCATGTCACTGGGGGGGTGAGCTTTGATGTTTAAAAGGCCCATGCCCCCCTCTCTGCCTCATGGTTGTAGAACAGATATAACAGATATAAACGCTCGGGTACTGCTACAATACCTGCCTGTCTGTTGTTATACTCTACTCCCCATCATGGTGATCACGGCTTCTACTACCCTCTTTAACTATGAGTCTCAATTATTACATTCTTTCTTTTATAATTTGCTTGCTCACAGTACTTTATCATAGCAGCAGAACGGTAACTAAATATAGGAGGAGAGGGTACATTTGGTTTCTGTTTCCATTCATGGCCCATCATTGAGGGAAGTCACAGAAAGAACTCAAGAGGAACTGTGGAAGGGCATGGCTTAGTGGCTCGGGTTCTAGCTCAGGTTCAGCTTGTTGTCTTATGTAGCTCAGGCCCACCCGCCTAGGGATGGTATTGCCTGCAGTAGGCTGGGCCCTCCCACATCGTCACCAATTAAGGTTGTTCCCCACATACATGACTACAAAGCAATCTGATCTGATCAAGGCAAGTCTTCATTTGAGGCTCCCTTTTCTCTAGATTGTGTCGAGTTGACATTAAAAATTAACTGTGGGGTAGAGGTTAAGGGTACTGACTACTCTTCAAAAGAACCTCGGTTCAATCCTCAGCACCACATGATGTCTTGCAACCATCTGTCACTACATTACTAGGTGATATGGTGCCCTCTTCCATCCTTTGTAGACTCCAGACATGCATGTGGTGCACAGACATACATGCAGCCAAAATATATACATGCATAAAATAATTTAAAAATTCAAAAATAAAAAATCAGTAGAGAAAAAATTTAAACTTACCAGGTGGTAGTGGTGCATGCCTGTAATCCCAGCACTCGGAGAGGCAGGTGCAGGTGGATCTCGAGGCCAGCCTGGTCTACAAAGTGAGTCCAGGACAGCCAAGGCTACACAGAGAAACCTTGTCTCAAAAAACCTAAAATAAACAAATTAATTAATTAATTAATATGCACCTCACAACCTCACTTCTAAGGCACACACCTCTTGGTTCTGGCCTAGTCTCATTCTTCTTTGTTTCTATGATCGTCTTAGCTAAGAGGAATTTTGCCTGGCTCCATACACAACTTATTACTGTTTAATCTAATTCCTGGTGAGCACTACATTACAAAGACTTATATTAACACCCTGGCCAGTGCTCTCTCTACAGGCATATATAGCTGTAGGTAATGTGGGGGGTAGGGTCAGGGATCTGATACCACACTTGTGAGTGGAGATGACCAGAGTAACAGCAGTAACATAACTTTTCCTGTATCCTCACTCCTAAAGATCCCCTATGTACGTCATTGCTATACATTTTCCTATCACTTATTGACAAGACTGTGTAAAACTACCATAAAGGAAATAAGTGAAAGTCCCGCCTTGTCTTCCTATGAAATTCCAGAAAATGTTCTAGATATATTCAGAAGATGAGTACTTCAGATCCCTTACTATTACTGAAGTAATAGTACCAGCAACCTCTACCAGCACCAGAGTCAGTTATCAATAGAACCTGAGGAAACCCACATCGTGCCACCATTCTCACCGGAGTTACTACACAGTGTGTGGCACACGCTGTGATCTACCACATATGTCTGAATTGCTGGAGTGTCCTTACTCCAGGGCAGCCAAGAGACAGCTGGTATTTCTAACTTTAAATAAACACTAGTTACAGAAAAGGAAACTTCAGGAATGGATGACTTCACTGATGATTGTAATGACATCTTTAAAGGCTAATGCCAAAATTTCTTAAAATATTCCACAGAGTTGACAGAGAAGGAACTCTCCCAAAACTCACTCTATGAGGCTAGCGTCACCATATCACCCAAACTTGAAAAGGATGTGATAGCAACAAAAAAGAAAACAACAGGTCAATATCACTGACAAACATAATGCAAAAACAATGCACAAGATAATGACATATGTATAAATATGAGCCTGAGTATGTTGATACAAGAAACTGGGCTTACTTCGTTCTTGCAGAGCTGTTTAATAGTAACTGAGAGAACTGCCCAGTTTCCATGTCATGGAGTGAACCTACAATGACCTTTCAAATGTCAGGGGTGTCTGAGTGACGGGGCTAAGACAGGTATCAAAAAAACTCATTTATCATCATTTCTCTCCAAATAACAACACTTGACATCTGGGATGGTGGTGTATATGCCTTTGAGGTGCCTTGGGTTCATAACTTTAAAGGCAAAAGATGATACCCATTCTTTGGTATCTCAATCTATTCCACAGTATAGCTCAAAAAAGGATATATTGTGATTCCTTGGGAACGCACTGGCTACATGGATCAAGGAAGCAAGTAGGCTATCTTCAGAGCTTTGCTCTCCCTCCTCTCTTCCAAATCCAATCCCCTAATCTCATTCTCAGTCTGTAGCAGGCCTCCCCACCCCTCTGTCCCCATCTCCTGTGGCTCACACAGATCCTCTCCTGCAGCCTTTCTTATCACTCCATCCTTTTGTCTCAGCAGCCAGCTCCTCACAGGCATTTCCTAAGAACCCACCAGCCACCCCAGCCAGGGAAGCAGACAGTCCAGGGAAGCAGATAGGAGAGCTTCACTCTTCCTCCTCTCCTCCATATCCAACCTCCCCCCCCACAAAGTCTCATTGCTAGCTCTGCAGCAGCCTACCCGCTGTGGCCTATCCTTACTCTCTGGCCCTATTCCCAGGAGACTAAGCAGATCCTGGTGGCATACCATGTTCTCCTCCTTCCTGTGGACCCCCTTAGCTCCCTACCCCACCTCACCCCACTTTTAGCGCATTTCTCTGTGTTGGCTCTCAATATCAAGAAAAACATTTTATCTGGAATCCTCAGTGGCTACCTGGCAGGATCTCAGAAGCATTCCCTACCAAGCAACCCACAGCCACCACACTCTCCTAAGAACAGAGAGGCAAACAGAAACCAAGGAACAAAACACCCACCCATCAAAGGCAAGACTAGATATTCACGCTTAGAATTACAATCATGA
This sequence comes from Acomys minous, assembly GCF_964271855.1. NCBI lineage: Eukaryota > Metazoa > Chordata > Mammalia > Rodentia > Muridae > Acomys > Acomys minous. Next base: position 48,977,549 of record NC_140488.1, read on the forward strand.
CAAACCCGGATGCTTAGACACCAGAATAAAAACACAACCAACAGCCAGGACATTATGTTTCTAGTAGAGCCCAGCAATGCTACTACACTAGGCCCCGAGAGATGCAAGTTAGCTGAAGCACGAGACAAGGACTCCAAAACAGCTATTGTGAATATGTTAGAGGTATCATGAGTATGTTAGAGGTATTTATTATTTATATATAAGAAAAATAATATATGCATTAAAGAAATCTATAAAAACACAAACAGTAGAAGGAAATAAAGAACACAGTTCAAGACACAAAAGTGGAATTAGAACCCATAAAGAAAACCCAAACTGAAGACAAACTGGAAATGAAACTTTAGGAAGTCAACCAGGAACCCGACAGGCAAGCTTCCCCAACAGAATACAAGGGATGGAAGGTCCAATCTCAGGCACAGAAGACAGGATAGAAGAAATAGATACCTTGGTCAAAGAAAATGCTAAGTCAAACAAAAAACAAAGTACAATTGTTACCTGTTGCTCTGACTATCTGATCAGTTTTTCTTTTTGTCAACTTGACCCAAGCTAAAGTTATCTGGGAAGAGGAGCCTCAGTTCGGAAAATGCCTCCATCAGATGTCGCTAGGCAAGACTATGTGGCATTTTCTTGATTAATGACTGATTTGGTAAAGCGAAATCAGTTTGGGGTGATGCTAACTGTGGGCAGATTGTCCTGGGTTATATGAGAAGCTTGCATGGGTTTGCAACAGATGGAGTATTGGAGCTGAAAGGAGAAGTGGACACTTGCCCCCTTTCCTAACACAGAAACAATCTCCAATTGATAGCCATTTGCACATGAAACTTTAGTTTGGTACATGCAAATGAAAATGTGCTTTTCAAAACTCAAATCCAAGTGGATCAAAGACCTCAACATAAAACCAGAGACACTAAGTCAGTTAGAAGAAAAAGTGGGGAAGAGCCTGGAATACATTGGCACAGGAGACAACTTCCTGAACAGAACACCAACAGCCCAGGCCTTAAGGTCAACAATTAATAAATGGGACCTCATTAGGCTGAGAAGCTTCTGTAAGGGAGGAGACACTGTCAAGAGAACAAAGTAATAGCCTACAGACTGGGAAAAGATCTTCACCAAGCCTACATCTGACAAAGGTCTAATATCCCAAATATATAAAGAACTCAAGAAATTAAACACCACCAAACCAAATAACCCAATTGAGAAATGGGGCTTGGAACTAAACAAAGGATTCTCAACAGAGGAATATCAAATGGCTGAGAAACACTTAAAGAAATGCTCAGCCTCCTTAGTCATTAGGGAAATGCAAATCAAAACAACTCTGAGATTCCATCTTACACCCATCAGAATGGCTAAGATAAAAAATTCAAGCGATACCACATGCTGGCGAGGATGTGGAGAGAGAGGAACACTCCTTCATTGCTGGTGGGAATGCAAACTAGTACAGCCATTTTGGAAATCTATCTGGTGCTATCTCAGAAAACTGGGAATAGGGCTTCCGCAAGACCCAGCTATTCCACTCTTTGGAATATACCCAGAAGATGCTCCAGCACACAAGAAAATTTGCTCAACCATGGTCATAGCAGCCTTATTCATAATAGCCAGATCATGGAAACAGCCTAAGTGTCCCTCAGGAGAAGAATGGATAAAGAAATTGTGGTACATTTACACTATGGAATACTACTCAGCTACTAAAAACAAGGAATTCCCAAAATTTGTGGACAAATAGATTGAGCTAGAAATGATCATAATGAGTGAGTTAACCCAGAAGCAGAAAGACTCAAATGGTATATACTCACTTATATCTGCATATTAGCCCCAGGGACATGTCCCACGAAAGCTTTCACTTACCAGGAAACTGAGACAGAGGGGAGGACATTCTATTGGACTCTAGATGAGAGAAGCATGGGAGAATGGCAAAGTAGAGGGATCCAGAGGGTCCTAGAAACCTACAAGAAGAACATAAAGATAGACAGATTTGGGCCCAGGGGTCCTGCTCAAACTATGGCACCAGCCAAGGACAATATAGGCCATAAACTTTAAACCCCTACCCAGATCTAGCCAATGGACAGGATATTCTCCACAGTAGAGTGGAGATATGACTTTCTCACATACTCTGGTGCCTCATATTTGACCACGACCCCTGGATGGGGAGAGCTGGTGGCACTCAGAGGAAGGATAGCAGGCTACCAAGAAGAGACTTGATACCCTATGAGCATATAAAGGGGGAGGAAGTCCCCCTCAGTCACAGTCATAGGGGAGGGGAGTAAGGGGGAAATGGGAGGGAGGGAGGAATGGGAGGATACAAGGGATGGGATAACAATCGAGTTGTAATATGAATAAATTAGTAAAAAAATGTGCTTTCCTCCAAGGGGGTTTCTCTGGGCAAACAAACTACTTTTAAGGGCAAGCAACATGCAGAGCAGTGGATGGCCAACAAAACATGAACTCAGAGGCATCCTTGGAAGTGTCTTGTCTCATAACATTGTGTCAAGGGTTTTGTAAAAATATTTTTATAATTTTTAAATTTTTATCTTATTTTCTATTTTATTTATGTAGTTTTTCTTCTGTCTCTTTACACTAGACATCCTTTTTGTACATGTTATGGGTTCCAATTTAGTGTTTTTACAGGATTCTGGAGTGTGCAAACAAGTAAGTCTCTGATTCTCATGCCTTCTCTTTGGCTGTTTTCCTTCTGTTTGTTTGTTCCATCCCAATGTGGTAGTTTTTCTTTTATCTTATATTTTATATTTTCTTTCATTATTATTCCTTAGAAGGCTCTTTGTTTCCTAATGAGAGACAGAAGGGGTGGATCTGGGTGGGAGAGGATGTGAGGGGCAACTAGGAATAGAGAGGGGAAGCTGTAATCAGGATATATTGTGTAATCAGGATATATTGTGTAATCAGAATATATTGTGTGAGGAAAAAAATCAATTCTCAATAAAAAAGAAAGGTAGTTGAGTAAGCCATGAGTGAGCAAGCCACTAAGTAGCACTCTTCCATGGTCTGAGCTTCCTTTCCTGACTCCAGTTTCCTGATCTGACCTCTGGGGATAACAGACAACAAGCTGTGAGCTGAAGCGAACCCTTCCTCCCCAAGCTGCTTTTGGTCAGAGTGTTCTAACACAGCAACAGAAACCTAACTAGGATGTGACCTAGCTGCAACACGGGTGTGTGTATGAACCTCCCTAGAGAACTCAGCAGCAGGGCACGGTGGGAAGGCAAGGTGCAGCGTTGCCCACTGGCTGCTTCCCTGCTGTTCAGTGTGTTCAAATCTTTACAGGAACATACATCCCGCATTCACCCGTGGAGGGAAGTTTACTTCCCAAATAACAAATGCTAAGCATCGCCTGTGTCAATATAGAAAAAATCCATGATACATAAGAAATTTCTGTTAACATATGTTGATAGTATCAGTATTCCTGTACTCAGGAAAGCCTATGATATTTATACTGAAGTTATGTTTGCTTTGTAAGTTTAATTTAATTTAACTTTTTTTTGAGATTATAATACAATTACATCAGTTCCTCCTTCCTTTTTCTCCCTCCAAACTCTCCCATAAATCTCTCCTTGGTCTTTTTTCTAATTCATAGTTTCTTTGCTATTAACTGATTGTGTGTGTGTGTGTGTGTGTGTGTGTGTGTGTGTGTGTGTGTGTGTGTGTGTTGCATGCAATCTGCTGGGCCTGTACAATGTTACTTGCATTTGTGTTTTCAGGGCTGATCTTTACTATAAAAATGTATAAATATATATGTCACAAATATTGTGGCAACATGCACAGGGCCTGTACATATCTAAGCCAGAAGGGATCCTAGCTTTGAGAGGGGAAGTGGACATAAGCCATCATTCCTAACCTAGAAGCTATCTCTACTTGACAGTTGCTTACAAATGAAAAATTAGTTCTATCCAGTACAGTCTCATTGGGGATATGAATCACACTCAAGGCCCCTTGCCTAGCATGGACAAACACAAAATAAAACAAATGGTATTGGGGCTGGGATTGTTGTTGTTGCTGTTGTTATTGTTGTTGTTTTGGTTTGTTTGTTTTGTTTTGTTTGTCTCATAATGCTTTATCTGGGCTTCCCACCCCCCACACACAGGGGTTCAGCTTATATATTAGGAGTTCTAATTTTGTGCCTTTATGGGGTTTTTTGTGTGCATTTGTGTCTCTGCATCTATATATATTTCATGTATTTTTTCTTTGACCCCCTTTTTTCTGTTCATTTGGGGTTTTTTTTCTTATTTAGCTTTGTTTTTATCTTATTTTATTTATTTATTTTTTTATTTTTTTACTTAGACGCATGTTTGTTTTCTAATGAGAGAAAACAAAAAGGATGTGGGTTTGGGTAGTTAAGGAGGTGGAGAGGACTGGGGAGGAGGTGGGGGAGAAGAAATATAATCAGAGCATGAAAAAGTCTATTTTCAATTTAAAAACTGTGCAAATGAAAAAGATCACACACTGACACTAGCCAGACCCATGTATGTGCTTCTCAATAAATTTCAATGGAGTAGTCATTAAGAAGCTGTGGAGCTTTATATTGGATTTTGCATGTTTAATATGAAATATATTTTTATGTATTTTTCCACCACCAAAAAAGAAAGATCCATGACAGAATTAGAACTAGAAAAACAATTAAATTTAAATCTTGTTTTATAAGTCATGTCCACTAACTGTATTCATCCTTCATCATCTTCTCATATTAATCTATTCTTCTTCTATTTTCTACATGAACATTTTCTTACACATATACAGATATTATTGGCTAGCTTCTCATATGGAGAATTTGTGTTTTTTATTTTTCTTTCTTTCTGAAGTTGTATGATCTGGGTTAATAGTACATATTCTAAATCTATCAATTTTCCTGTTACATTTTAAATTACATTTTTCCTTACAGCTGGGTAATATTCACATGCACACAAACACACACAGAGATATATATAATATAGAATTTCATTAACAATTCATCTCCTGGTTGACAACTGGGTTGATGCTAATTCTTTGCTATAGAGAATAAAGTAGCAATAAACAGAGGGATGCAAATATCTCTATGGTAGGATATGAAATTATCTGGACATATACCCCATAGTGCAACAGCTAAGTCATGTAGTAGTTCAATTTTAACTTTTTGATAAATCTTCAAACTGATTTCCATAATGGCTGAATTAATTTGCACCCCCACCAACAGAGAATACAGGTTCCTCTCTATATATGCTCTCAATAATAGTCATTTTGACTGGTTTAAGGTGGTATCCCAAAGTCATCTTAATTTGCATTTCTCTGGTAGCTAGGGATATTTAACCCTTTTGGATATAGCTATTGACCCTTTGTGTTTCTTTTTAGGAAAACTATTTATTCCATTCATTTGCCTGTTTGTTGTTTGGTAGTTTTAGTTCCTTGGCATTTAATTCCTTCAATTATTTGTGGGAAAAATGTTGGGGTTCTGATTTCTCATGTTTAAGTGGCCACTGCAAAGCCTAGAATCTGTGCTGCTGTTGTCCCAGAGATTATTTTGGGACTGTAGTTCTACCCACAGTGCCCCAGGTAGTACATAGACTTCAGTGGATTTGAAGATTGTATCCTGCCTCTGGTAAGCTCATAGAATCCAAGGGGTGGCTAAAGTTTTGAGGTCATCTGCACATCTGGGTGCTCAATGTCCAGATCCACCCTTCGTTCTGTAGGTACAAAGTCAAGATGGGATTATTTAATCAACTCATTCCACAGTGAACACCAAGTCCCACCAGTCCCATAGTTGAATTCCATGCAGATATTCCTCTTAGAAGACTCACAGAAAACAGAATGTTCCAACTCACTTAGAAGAGAAAATTAAAACAAATAAATTCTAACTGATGTGTAACAAAGCAACACAAAGAATATGGCACAACCATAACTCATGATGTGGCCTAGCACCAACTAAATACATGGAATGAAGAATTAGAGGTAAGTGAAATGTCTGAGAAAGAATTTAGAGTTTTACTGTTTAAAATAATTAGTTATCATATGGAAGAATCAAACAAAAGCAGTTCAGAAATTAAGGAAATCTATCCAAGATCTTAACAAAACAGTTTCTAAAGTAAATGTAACAATTAATCAACTAGAAGAGAAAGTTTAAAATATGGAGAAAATTTAGTAAGGAGATTGGAACATTGAAAAACAAACAGAAATATGTGCAGTGAAGGAGGCGATTAACCAAACAACATCTTATATTATCATTAATAGATAATAGATATTAGCAGACAAGACAATGCAGAAGAGTAAATTTTAGGGATAGAGGGCAAAGTCAAGACAATAATACAAGTAGACATACATAAGGGAAAAACTAAGGATCATGAATAATAATTTCAAGAAATCTGAGACATATTCAGGAGGCCAAATCTAAGAATTCATGATGCACAAAAAGAAACGAGAATAAAATCAAATCGAATAAACAAATTGTTTAATGAAATTACAGCAGAAAACTCCCAAATTCACAGAATGAGGGAGGTGTTTGTATAGGTTTCCACACACAAAGAGGGCTGTAGAACTCCAAATGGACATGGCAAGGGAAGAAACATGACGTATTATAGACAGGCTGTCAAAAATGCAGAATAAAGACTTCTAAAAGCAACATGAGAATGAAGATAAAGGCAGAAATATCAGAACTACACAGACTTTTTCATCAACAACCATAAAAGCCAGAAGAACACGGAATGAAATAGTTCAACCTCTGAAAGTAAACAGCTCTGAATTAAGAATGCTATGCCCGAACTAGCCGTGGTAGCACACTCCTTTAATCCCAGCACTCAGGGAGGCAGAGGCAGGCGGACCTCTGTGAGTTTGAGGCCAGCCTGGTCTAAAAAGTGAGTCCAGGACAGTCAGGACTACCCAGAGAAACCCGATCTTGAAAAAAAAAAAAAAAGAATGTATGTTTTGTAAAGCTATCCTTCAAAACGGAAGAAAACACGAAGGTATTTAAAGACAAACACAAATTAAGGTGATTTATGACTGTTAGGATTCTGATTCTGTCTTAGAGAAAGGAGTGGAAGTGTTTTAGTAGAGAGTGTGGTGTATCTGATTCTCTGAGCTAAGGATTTAGCAAGCAATTGCAGCTGCCTGTTGCTGATCAGGAGGACTGGAGCATTTAGCAGGGGAGGATGTTGACTAGGCCCCAGATCTTCCTTGGCCTGCCTAGGAACAGGCAGACTCAGGGAGTAGGGAGTGTATTGCATCTCCTATGCATCTCCTGTGCCTCTCCAGAAGGCCTGATGTGGGAAAGGAAGAGGGGACAGGGCAGCCTCAGGAAGCTAGTGGTCATGTGGCCAGGTCATGTGTAAAAATTTTTAAAGAAGCAATTTGGGGTTAAATGTAAACAACTGGCAACAGAGCAATGGAAGAGAACAGGCAGTCCTCAAGCATGCCAGAAATGGAACAGCACGGATGCCAAGCTGGCCCATGAAGCGGGGAGTGCCCGCAGCAGGTGCAACCTATTCAAAATCAGACAGCGTGCAGAGAGCAACCTGGCCGCCTGGAGCGCGCCCCGTGGGGATGCAGTCTCTGTTCCCACCGGACTCTAATGAACCACGCAATGTACTCATACAGCAGCTTCTTTTTTTCTTTTAACATGGCTTGGCTCAGCTCCCAGACCATGCTCGTGTACAGGCAGTAGGGGAAGGGATCCCAGTGCCAGAGCGCTCTAGGGGCCAAGTTTAGGCTCCTGAGGGCTGAGGGCAAACAAAGAAAGCATACAGTTTACCTCAGTGGCAGTCTTGAAAAGCTGGTCTAGAAGGCCTCCTCATAGGTGGCTTGGGGCAAAGTGTGGCTAGGGTACTCTGAGTTCCAGCCAGTGGCAGGGGGAGCTAGAAGAGCAGCCAGAGTACTCAGAGATAAGAATTTCTTGTGGAAAGCAAAGGGAGATGGGATTTATGGCCCTTTGTTTTGTTTGGGTTTGGTTTGCTTTTCCAAGACAGGGTCTCTCTGTGTAGCCTTGGCTGTCCTAGACTCACTCTGTAGACCAAGCTGGCCTCCAATTCACCTGCCTCTGCCTCCCGAGTGCTGGGATTAAAGGCATGCACCACCATGCCTGTCTCGGATTTATAGCCCTTTGGATTTCGTATTCCCATATAGGCCACCAATTTTGTGTTCAATAATAAGGTGAGATGATAAGCTAATAAGATGCCAGGCAGCAGATATTAGATTATATGATGTTTATTAAGTGAGCACAGGGAGGAGGGGTATGAGAGAGAGAGAGAGAGAGAGAGAGAGAGAGAGAGAGAGAGAGAGAGAGAGCGCAGAGACAGAGACAAATAGGGAGAGAAAGGAAGAGAGAAGTGAGAAAGAGAGCCATGAGGAGGGTCTATTCTTCTATATAGTCCTAGTTAGGGTGGTTAGGACCACGCCCCCCGTCTCAGGTAGGTAATGACATCACAAGTAGGCAGGCTGAAGCAGAATCCTAACAATGACAACCAAGCTGTAACTGCTAAAAGTTCTTACTAGAATGAATACTTTACAGAGAGAAGATGCAAAACAGCCTCCTTCATGGGTATGAGCGCCTACACTCTAAAAACTCCACATAGATAGATATGAGAAGGAAACAGCCAGACACTCCAGCACCGTAATGCAGGTCATGTGTGTGATCACATTAATTTCCTAGGGCTGACACAACCTTTACGTGTTTATTATTTGCTTGTTCATTTGCACACTTGTTTTCTTAAGACAGACTATCACCCTGTAGACCCGCTTGGCCTAGAATTTACAATGTAGCCCAGTCTAGCCCTGCCAATCTTCATGCCTTCACCTCTCAAGTGCCGAGGTTACAGGTAGGAGCCGCTACCACGCCGGGCATCTTCGTGGGTTTAAATCAGACCTATGCAGGGCCCTGCTCTTGTACGCTATAGGTGAAATCCCTACCATAGCTCTTTTGGAGTCTAGCGGCTCCTTCCTTTACTTAGTTTGTAATGATGTTACCACATGATTTGCCCTTTTCTTCACAGATCCCCCATATTTTGTGCATCAAATTGCCCTCCTTTTTCTAATGGCCCCCCATTGTTGGCTATAGAGACCAGCACATTTAGAAGACACAATTTCACCCAATATGATGAAATAAGCAAGACAGCAGGCTGAATGTAATGAGTTGTCTTATAACTACATAAGACACACACACACACACACACACACATACACACACACATACACATACACACACACATACACATACACACACACAGATATAAAAAAAATTACTGAGATTTTCTTTGGCTATTACAGTTTAGAATATTGTTCTTTCCTTTTCTGTGTCAGCTACTCTTGCAAATACACTATTTGCCAAAGTGGCTAAGAAGTATAATTATTCAGTGTTTCTAAAAATAGGAAAGACATTAACCACAGAACAGGAAGAGAGGCAATGTTAAGCAGGTGAGCAAGGGGGTAGAGGCATTTTCATAGTATTTCTAGAAATGCTTCTGCTAAATTCCAAACATGTCTACCAATTTTTTTCTTGGGGGACCAGGGAGATAAAGAAAAGCAATACTACACACTGGCTTCAGCCACAATTAGGTTTCCTTTTCTCCTGAATATTCCAGTGGATTCCTTGCCCACCCAAGACTCCAGCGATGAGATGAGAGGCTATGTGTGTTCTAGACCTTTCCTTGGTCTGTGCTGCGATGAGAAGGAGCCCTGCTTTGAGGCACAGGTGAACTTTTCTCACCTCTGTTTGACCATCCTTCTTTGGTCGGTTCTTTAAATGGGTAACACTGTATGCCTTGCCAGTCGTGTCACTGTGTATCTCCCAGAGAGGAGTGTTAGTGCAAGGGTGTTGTGAGAGCACTCAGCTGCAGATTCTGTTAAACTGGAGTGGTGATACCTCTTTCTCAATTATGACCCTTCTCCTTATTATGTTTTTAAAGCTTACTATTTCTGCAGCACTGGGCTGATCCCTCCAGCCTCAAGTGTGCCAAGCAAGCAAGCCATTGCCTAATGAAATACCTCTCAACCTTTTGGGGTTTTGAGGACTGGGCCGCTCTTATGCTTGTGTCCAGCTACAAATTGCCATAGACATCATGCCCCACTTCCTTCCTTCTTCTGCTTTTTCAGTACTGAGATCAAGGGTGTGTACCACCAGGTTAGGCACACAGGGGTTTAGGAAATTTTAAAAAAAAAAACACACACAAAACAAAAACAAAAAACAAAACAAAAAAAAAACAGAAAAACAAATATTCCCAGGCCTCATCATAGGAAAGGACTTTGTGTCTGTTAGGTGAACTTCTTCCTAAGAGAGGTGGGCAAATTCTACTCACTGCCAATAGCACACCAATGACTGAAACAAAGAAACAATTCCAGCAAAGTGTAGCCTGTGGATTTTCTTACCAGAGCTTTGGTTACAAATTATCCACAGGAACCTTAGCGACTTTTGAGTGGCCCTTTCTTTCTGCAGAGGAAATCGTCCTCTGCTACTCATTGTTAACTGTCAGCTTAAATCCTTAGGTGGAAGAAGGGTTTTGTGAGCGCCCCTCTTCCATGACTGTAAGTTAATAGGTCCCGGTCTTCTGCAGGTTTCCTTCGGATAGTTACAACTGCTGACAGTTCAAGAGGGCAATTCGGGAGAGTGGGTTGCACAACAGTGTCAGAGTGGGGAACATCCTTAGGCCAAGGAAATGAAGCAATAGGTCCCAGAGCTAATGTGTGCATCTGTTCACGGGAGTTTAACAAATTAGGAAGCTTCAACTGTGGTTTGAAATTCCATCTGTCCAGGAGATGGGCAGGCACTTCTAATAGATAAGTTTTACATTCAACAGGCCCTCAAAGTATGTCGCCACTTCCCCAGATTCCAATGAAGCTTACAAAATGAAGTGCTGTTTCCCAGCATGTTTCCCTACCCCACCCCCACCTCTGCCGCGCCCGCCCTCTCCCAGATAAAGTCACTTGGGTTGTCAGCAGGCTCCTCTTGTTTACCCACCTCGCAGGGTGCGAGTCTGCATAAAATCTACTTAATCCTCAGCTCCATGCTGTCTAGGAGAGAGACTGAATTCTGGGATTCTTAGTAAAGGCTGAGTCAGCCCAGGACCCCAGGAGGGATTGCACATGGGATTAATACACTTTTTGAGGAGATTGTTTGTGCTACTGAAAGCCAGAGAAGAAAGTATGCACTGTTCAGGATGTCTCGTGCAGAATCAGATCAAGTTCTACGTGGGTTGCGTTTTTAAACCACCCAAGGGATCTGAATGCATGCCAACTGACTCCTGGAAAGCTTTGTCTTTAAGTTGCTTGAAGCAGATTGGGTTGTGGAGGTACAGAAAAAGAGGAGCAACAGTTTGTATTAACGATGAAAAATCAGGTAGGGACGAATGGGAAAATGTTTCACAGTCAAAATGCACGGAGGCATGGCTTACATGAAACTGCAAGGCTCTAAACACGTCCACAGAATAATATGCAAGAATTGCACCTAAAGAATCTGTCTATGCTTCTCACAACAGAGAGACTGAAAATTTTCGTAATGAATCTGAGCATAAAATAACGCTGAGGCTGTTTCCATGTTCTGGCGATTATAAATAAGGCCGCTATGAACATGGTTGAGCATATGTCCCTGTTGTGTGGTGGAGCATTTTCTGGGTATATTCCAAGGAGTGGAATAGCTGGGTGTTGAGGAAGCCCTATTCCCATTTTTTCTGAGAAAGCGCCAGATAGATTTCCAAAGTGACCTAAGTGTCCCTCAGTAGAAGAATGGATAAAAAAATTATGGTACATTTACACTATGGAATACTACTTAGTTATTAAAAACAATGAATTCCCGAAATTTGTGGACAAATGGATTGAACTAGAAATTATCATAATGAGTGAGTTAACGCAGAAGCAGAGAGACTCAAATGGTATATACTCACTTATATCTGGACACTAGCCCAAGGGGCATGTCCCATGAAAGTCTTCACTTACCAGGAAAGTGGGACAGAGGGGAGGACATCCTATTGGGACTCTAGGGTGGAGAAACAAGGGAGAATGGGAAAATAGAAGGATCCAGAGGATCCTAGAAACCTACAAGAAGAACATTGAGATGGGCAGATCTGGGCCCAGGGGTCCTGCTCAAACTATGGCACCAGCCAAGGACTATACGTGCAGTAAACTTCGAACCCCTACCTAGATCTAGCCAATGGACAGGACATTCTCCACAGTTGAGTGGAGAGTGGGGACTGACTTTCCCACGAACTCTTGTGCCCCATATTTCACCACATCCCCTGGATGGGGAGGCCTGGTGGCACTCAGAGGAAGGACAGCAGGCTACCAAGAAGAGACTTGATACCCTATGAGCATATACAGGGAGATGAGGTCCCCCTCGGTCACAGTCATAGGGGAGGAGAATAGGATGAAAGTGGGAGGGAGGGAGGAACAGCAGGATACAAGGGATGGGATAACAATTTAGATGTAATATGAATAAATTAATAAAATATTTAAAAATAACGCGGAGGCACATGTGGCTGTTACTAGTGTGGAGATGCAAAGATATCTCTGTTCTTCCTTCCTCATGCATGAAAAGCAACCAAATGTTAAAAACATAAGCATGCTACCAAGCAAACTATAAATATGTACATTGTGATACATTATACTAGTGAGATACTAATACAATGCATTAATTGTGTGTTGAAAAAATATAAAGAAACATCTCAAAAATAAAGTTCTCAAAGGCTGTAGAGTGTTAGTTCTGGGGGAAAGGATAAAAATGTGAGTTTCTAATACATATGTAATGTTTTGTATGCTATGATAAGCATATAAGAATTCTCTTATCTTACATAATGGCTGAATATCTGGAATAATGTTTGCATTTTTATCTATTACCATTATTATTTATGTCTGTGCATATGTGCATCCTGGTGGTTATAATCTCCCATCGAGCATAAAGTTAGCTGATTGGCTAGAATAGCTTGCCAGCAAGGGCTAGAGACCCTCCAGCCACCGCCTCCTCAGCACTGGCATTATAGACATGCTCCACCAAGCCCAGCTTTGATGTGGGTGCTAGAAATACAACTCAGGTTCTCACACTTGCATAGCAGTCACTTTATCAATGGAGCCACCTCCCAACCTCATTTCTTTGTGCCTTCATTTTTTTAAAGGAAAGATCCATATTGATGTAGAAACAGTGAAAAATTATCAAGGCCAGAGATAAAGAGTTAATCAATAACACCAATCACTTATTAATTTTTGAAAAAAAACTAGTGTTTTTGTATAGTTGACTTATTCTATTCTCTATAAAGGCACACACACACATACATACATGCACACATACATACATACACACACACACACACACATATATATATATATATATATATATATATATATTACATGTGAATATATATTGGATTTCAACTGTCTGGGGATTCAATATTCCTTACAGACATAAAAATTAAATTTCCAAGTATTCTACCCCATTTATATGGCTCTAAAATCCATACCCTTAACTATTTGTGAAATGTAGTTTTTCCTGTTTAAGGACTGAGGCCTCCCGAAATTTGTGGATAAATGGATTGAGCTAGAAATGATCATAATGAGTGAGTTAACCCAGAAGCAGAAAGACTCAAATGGTATATACTCACTTATATCTGCATATTAGCCCAAGGGGCATGTCCCACGAAAGCCTTCACTTACCAGGAAACTGAGACAGAGGAGAGAACATTCTAGTGGGACTCTAGATGAGAGAATCATGGGAGAAAGGCAAAGTAGAAGGACCCAGAGGGTCCTAGAAGCCTACAAGTAGAACATTATGATAGGCAGATTTGGGCCCAGGAGTCCTGCTCAAACTAAGGCACCAGCCAAGGACAATACAGGCGGTAAACCTTAAGCCCCTACCCAGATCTAGCCAATGGACAGAACACTCCCCACAGTAGAGTGGAGAGTGGGATATGACTTTCTCACATACTCTGGTGCCTCATATTTGACCATGTCCCCTGGACGGGGAGACCTGGTGGCAATCAGAGGAAGGACAGCAAGTTACCAAGAAGAGACTTGATACCCTATGAGCATATAGAGGGGGAGGTAATCCCCCTCAGGAACAGTCATAGAGGAGGGGAATAAGGGGAAATTGGGAGGGAGGGAAGAATGGGAGGATACAAGGGATGGGATAACCATTGAGATGTAACAAGAATAAATTAATAAAGGAGGAAAAAAAAGAAAAAAATAAACAAAACATTCAAAACAAAAAAAAAAAAAAAAAAAGGACTGAGGCCAATCAGACAATGTAAATGTCCAAAGTTGTGTAGGCAAGCATGGGTCAAGTATTAAGGACTCAAGTCTTCTGATTTCAGTCTATTGGCCAGTAAGACTGACCACCTTTATACTTTGTCTTTCTGTTCTGCCTCCTTCTTGGGCCCCAGAGCAAGGCTGCTATTCCAAGGTATTAATTGAAGATAAAATAGGTTGGTAAGGAAAAAACATCAAATAAAAAGTAATGACAGACTGGTCTGCATTTTCTATGACCAGATATTTTTGCATACAAAAAAGTTAAAGATTTTCCATCACACAAGTAATAAATATTCTAATTTCTTGTACTTCAAACTATAATTGACATGTGGGACATTAAAGCCATGCTTTCTGTGAAGAGTAGACACAAAGGACACAAAGTCCATGTATGTCTTAGAGATATGGTTTGTTTATTGCTCATTTGTTCTTTATACCAGCTTTGTGAGGTATTAATAGGTCTATTTGTGGTGGTTAATCTTATTAACCTGATTGGACTGAGAACCACCTAAGATACTAGAAAACCACACTTCTGGGTATGTCTGTAAGGATACTCCCAGAAACAATCAATTAATATGAGAAGATTCACCCTAAATACAGATGGCATCATCCAATAGTCTGGGATACATCGAATAGAAAGAAAACAGAAGAGAAATGCTCCCAGCACACATATGCTCACCTTTTTGCTTCCTGGTTACCATGAGGTGAGCAGATCTTGCCACAGGCTTCCAGTGATAACACAGTTTTTTCTTGCTTCACTTATAAAGAAATTAATCCACTTGCATTTCACCAAAATCTCTGAACTCATGAAGGAAAATTAATCTCTCCTCCTTTAAAACTGTTTCTCCTAGGCATTTGCCATAGCAGTGAAAATTTAAGAAGTATATCATTTTACAAATGACCTAGGCCCAGCTCCCAAAGCTTTATATTGCAGGGTCACACCAGTAAAGGAATTTTAATCCAGCAAGGGATCATATCCAAAGACCTAGGCCTGTGTGATCCACCTGGAATACAGACACACCCTTAGTACACACCTTTAGTCCCTCTGTCTGGCATACAGTCATGCCTTTAGTACACACCTTTAATGCCAAACAGTGACATCTATTTGAGAGACAGATATAGTGACAAATCAGAGAAAGATTTGACATAATGAGTCAGAGATAGGATGCATGCAACTCTCATAAGAACAGAAAGGAAAGAGAAGCTACTTAAGAGTAGCACAGACTAGGTAGGAGAGTCTGTGGAGACAGTACAGTAGAGTCAGGGAGTACAGTATAGTTTGATTCAGGTCGGTGCAGTTCATTTGAATGTAGTTGAGTTATTGCAGTTCAGTTCCTGGAGTTCAGAGTCCATTTTTTCCAAACAGAGCAATTCAGTGAGAAGCAGAGATAAGCCAATTTGAATCAGTCAGCTTGGAGAGAAGTTTTGAGCCTGAACAGCTGAGTTGAACCAGTTCAGAAAGAACAAAAATGGGTGAGTTTATCCAGCAGTAAGTCTCAGAGGTTGAAAATATTCTAGACCTTCGTTAGCAGACAGAGGCTAGAAGCTAAGGCCTTCAAGGTCAGGGCTTGCATAAGATTAGATTGTATGAAGGCTGGAAGCTTTCGGGCCTGCCTAGGCCTCAGGATAGTTAGAAATGTAGGCTCAATTTTCTTAACAACTATATTTTATTATGAACTTATTAAACAAGTCCACCTCCCTTACAACCCAACTAACCCAAACAATAGGAAAAAGAGATGAAAGAACACAATAATGAAACCTTAAGGATATTAGTTCTGAGGAATGATTCACCTGGCATAGTCAGCAGGACCTCAGGAAACCAGCAATCCCACCAAAGTTGCTGCTGCGACCTGAAGCAACCGGTCCTCAGCTGGAGTCCAAAGCCTTGAAGCTTTTCCTGGAGTAGTTTTCTCTAGGGGCTTCCTGAAGTGTTGCAATCAACAGCCAAAACAACCCCAAGTCCTCTCTCCCAAGCCTCTTGTTTTGAGCATATATATATATATATATATATATATATATATATCCTCTCAGAGTCTCTACTAGGATATTTTTAGCTGGCAACATCCAAGCTCCCCCACGAAGTGGTTTGACTTCTAAGGGGATAAACATCCTGCTCTCTCACTAGTCTGTTCCCAAACCCATACTTGGGATCAACACAAATTTATCCCTCCTACATCCAAACATAAGGGCTCAACCCAAGTCGTTTATTCTTAAAGCTTGGGCGCCACTCTCATCTCATGCCATCATCTGAGGAAATAAAAACAACTTTTACACATATCCATATAATTAAAGGCACAAATGGGATTTTCTATATATACCTATCATTGCATACATATGTACACATATTATGTACGTATGTTTGACAATAAACCCATTTGTATATGTGAAATATATATAACATGCTCACATAACATATTTTTGTATTTACTTTTTTGCACATTTCGGTATGTCTGCATGAGTTTATGTGTACCTCATGCTGCAGGTACTATAGAGACTATAGACTATTACATCCTCTAGAACTAAAGTTACAGACAGCTGTAAGGCACATAATGTGAGTTCTGAGAACTAAACCCAGGTCTTCTGAAAAAAAAAAAAAAAAGAAAAGTAGTGCTTTTAACCTATGAAGCATGTTTGTAGCTGTGTATACTATTTTTTAAATTGAGATAGCATTTTAAACTTTTTATTGATTCTTTGTGGATTTCACATCATGCACCCCAATCCCACTCATCTCCCTATCTCTTTGTATCTTCTTTCCAGCCTTGCAATATCCCTCCCCAAAAGAAAGGAAAAAAGAAAAAAACTCTTGTTGTGGAAGCTGTTGTGTGTACAGTGCGTCCCACAGAATAACCTTGTGTTCACACATCTTTAGTTGGAAATGTTCATTGCAATGACTCATTGGTCTGTTTCCAGGCCTCTGGCTTTTGCTACATCATCAATATTGGATCCTCACTGGGACTCCTCTAGGATATTCTCTTGTTGCTCTGTCTCATGGAGATCCTGCAGCTTTGGATCTGCAGGACCAACCCCTTCACATGCTCTAGCAGTTCATGGATGAGGTAGATATTGGGATGTGCCAACTCAGAGCCCAGGATCTGGGCCTGGTTGGTAGCTGAGTTGGTCAGCCCTCCAACTCTCCTTAACCTACACCACCAGGGCCAGCTCTCCAGCACTGCTCAGACTAGCTCATCCAATGCCGCAGCTGGCTAGGGGAAGGGCCAGCTCTCCTGTGCTCATGCTCTCGACAGGGCTTATCCATTCCTTGGCCACCAGGGCCAGCCCTATCAACTGTGCTGTCCAGGTGAGGTCTCAGACCTACAGCCAGTGAGGGGTGGAGCCAGATCTGCATAGTCCTTGGACATCAACCAGACAGCAACCCAGACCAGTGATGTCCAAACGGCCTTTGGTGCTAATATGAGTCACAGTCAACAATACAGACACCTGCTGCTGCATAGTCATGGACCCAGATGTGGCCCTCAGTACAGCCTATGGCAGTATGGGCTGGAACTTCACTGTGGCCTCAGGTGGCAGGGTAGGTTATTCCTCTCCACCCTTGAGCCTCTAGGTCTGCCTCTCTTCATAATGTTCAATTACTTCCATTTCTCTTTCTCTCCCATCTCTCCACCACATACTTGCACATTGTAGATTGTAGTGGCTCCCCCTGCTGCTGGGTCACTCAGTGGGCAGGCCTCAGGGTGTCTTTCACCTGCCTACATAGCATGTTTTGGCAGTTGAGATAGCATTTTTAATGATATCATGATTGTCTAGCACAAATTTGTTTTCTTAGGTGCTATATTTGGATACACTTTTGAGAGTTGGTTTTGCTTTTAGTTTTTTGTTTTGTTTTTGTGAGACAAGATTTCTCTGTGTAGCCTTGACTATTCTGGAACTTACTCTGTAGACTAGGCTGGCCTCAACTTCATAGAGATCCACCTGTCTCTGCCTCCCAAGTGCTGTGATCAAAGGTGTGGGCCATCACCACTCAGGCACTTTTGAGAATTTAATGCACATGTATTTTTTTGTTTTTCTTCTTTTCATGTGTTTGCATATGTGGTGTGAGTGCATGCGTGTGTGTGTGTGTGTGTGTGTGTGTGTGTGTGTGTGTGTGTGTGTGTGTGTACACATTTGTATGCACTTTTGTAAGCCAGAGATTGATATCAAGAATCTTCCTTTATTGCTTTTCTACTTTATTCTTTTCAGGCAAGATCTCTCAATCAGACCCAGGGCTTATAACTATGTCTAGTCTCACTAGCCAGCTCACTCTGAGGATTCTCTATTTCTGTTTTCCAAGGCTAGAATTACAGAGAAGCCCAGACCCACCCACATTTGATATGGCTTCTGGGTATCTGAACTCTGGCCATTTTGCCTGAGTAACAAACATTTTATTTTAATTGCTTGAATTTTTAAAAAGCAGGTATATGTGCCTGTCTGTATGTGGGTATAGACATATGACTGCAGGTGCCCAAAGAATTCTAAGAAAAAAAAAAGAGTATCAGATTCCCAGAAGCTGGAGTTACAGACCGTTGTGAACTACCTGACTTGGGTACTGGGAACTGAACCCAGGTCCTCCGTAAGAACAATATGTGCTCCTAACCATGACCAGTCTCACCGGCCTAACATTATTTGTTTGTGGAGGATTTTTTTTTCTGGTACAGAGTATTTCTGTGCATCATATGCTGGCCTAGACCTCACAGTATTACATAGTCTGGCCTTGAACTCATAGACATCCCAAGCTGTTGCTAAGGAAATGGGTTGCTAGCTGCAAACTGACTTCAGGGCTCCATTGCCAAAGACAATACCCACACAATTTGTTGAACGTGGAGAAATCGAGCTGGAACGTATATAGAGCCTTCACCAGTGTCTTCTAGTATCTTTGATATGGGAAGCTACTCTACAGACTATAGGAAGAGGATAAATATGGACACCAACTCAGCTACAAAATTTGACGTACAGTATGTACACAAAAGTATACATCAAAATTTAAAGGGTGAATTTTAAAAGCCAGATCTGAGCCTGCAGATGTAACCTAGTGGTACAGTGCTTGTTTATCATGAAGACGACACTGGACAACCCCACCACCTCCAGCACTAGAGAGCAAAAAGCAGAAAAAGGCTCCAAGGTTTTTTCTAAAAGCCTGAATGGTTCCATTTAAGTTACCATGAAATGTAATCTAGAGTGGTGGAAACATCATGCATTGCTGGGGATAAGGCAGTGAGAAGAACAACATGTCTGACACTACAGAATTGAACACACTACATCCTGGAAAACAATTATGTATTGAAACTTATCTGGCTATATTTTAATGCTGTATCTCATTTTAATCATAATATAGTATACAGTATTATTTTTGAAATGACCAAACTCTGTAGCTGGAAATGAGAACCATAAAGACCATTCTTTCAAAGTCTCTGCTTCAGTTCCAGCCTCAGCCTCCCTTGATTGCAAGTTACTTGGGAGTGATGAATCAAATAAACCCTTTCTTCCCTGTCTTTGTTTTTTTATTGTTGTAATATAGGCCATGACCAAAAAGAACTTGGAGAGGAAATAGTGCATCGCCAAGGGAATTCAGGACATGAATTCAAGCAGAGCAGGAACCTGGGGTCAGGAACTAAAGCAGAGGCCATGGAGGAATGTTGCTTTCTGGATTGCTCGAATGATTTTGCTATACAACTTGGCAACAACTACCCAGGGATGTCATGGCCCACGGTAGACTGGACTCTCTCCCACATCACTCATCAAGAAAATGTCTTACAATCTTATCAAAGGCCAATGTGAAGGATGCATTTTCTTATTTGAGGTTTCCTTTTCCTAGATGACTCTAGATCATGATAAGTTGGCAGAAAGAGGGGCGGGGGAAGGGCTGGAGGAAAAAGGAAAGGAGAAAAGAAGGAAGGGAGGAAGGAAGGAAAGAGAAAACAGGCCAGCACAACCCCTTAGGTTGCCTCTGCTGAGTGTTTTATCAATGAAACAGAAAGCAAACTAGTACAGAAGGCCTTCTAATCCACTGTATATTTCAACATCCACTGGGATATACAAGGTAATTAATTACTAATTACTATTTAAACAAGCATTTCACAGAGGAGAAAATTGGTCTCAGAGAGACCTATTCCTGTCATTTCCTCCCATTAATGTCTGGCCTCTTCATGGAAAGTTGCTCAAAGATACCTTGGGGCACAACACTACAGTCCTTGGAGACAGGAAGATCTCAAGAGTCTCATAAATGATACATTCCCCCAAAGGAGCTCTCTAGCAGGAAGGAGCAGATTAGGGTCTGGGATTCCCTGTATCTGTTCTCCTCACTCTTCAGAAAAGTTCAGCATCCTTGCCCTCATGAGACATCCACACCCTTAGCTGAGTACAGACACCGGGAGAGGGGACCCTCCTGTTCTCACCACAATATGCCAGTTTCCGTTATTAAGTTGTCAGGGCTATCATGATTATACCAGGTTCCCATGGCAACCATAACATACAGGCTTGCTGTCTGAAACCAGAATTATTTCTATACATTTTCAGGTCCTTGGGGTGAATTTTGACTGAGAAACAATGATTACATATCCTGGATCCTCATCTTTTAAACCTCTTGGGCAGTTCTGCTTTCAGTGGTAGATATTTTAGTAGGCTTGCTGCTGCTCTTCATCTGTCTCTCATTGTCTTGGGAACTGTTCCCATCTCTTCCTTTCAAATTTTGGTAGATGCCCCACCACCCCCACCAATGCCCTACTATCCTAACACTGAGCTATAAACCTATTAAAAGATGAGGTTCCATTTCAAATGCCAGTTCTAATTTTCTAAGTTCATTAAGTTGTATAGACTTTGGGTCTGTTTAATTTTGGTGTGTGATGTATTTACAATTTTTACCACAAAAAGGTGTTTTAAAATATGATAAAAGGATATATTGAGTGATTCCTAAGAAGGTGATATTGATGAGTGTGATAGATTTGCTAGCAAATGGATTTTGACTAATGAGGCCCCAAATTTGACAAACCTTACCATTTCAGCAGTGTTTGCAGAGCCACAACAGCCTAAGACTGTGATGTGCATCTATTAAGAGAAAGTTATTTCCATGCCATGGGTTATCCTGGTAATACAAGAAAATGTTTCAAGATCCTTTCTTTGAGAGAGCACTTTTCTCAAAGGGCTGAAGATTCTTCTTTTGGATGTAAATTCACCCAGGAAACTGCTCCCGGTAGGAGTTTCTGAGTGGCTAAGACTGCAGTTTGCAGTGACAGCTTCTCATTGGCTGAGTAGGAATGACTACGGTGCAAGTCTCATATATTATGGACGGATAGAAGAGTGGGTTACAGAGCATGCATAGTGACTATTCCACTTAGAAATCTCCTCAGGGAGGAACTGAGGACTTTTTCTGAAATTGATGCAAATCATGTCGTTCACAGATTATAGGTAAAATCACAAATAGTCCTAACAAATCCCCTTGCACAGCTATCTGTGTTTAGTTTAGGTGTAAGTGCCAAAGGGAAAAAAATCATATGAGCACTATATTTTAAATGAATTAATTTAAAGTGGTAACTAGTATAAACAACTATGTGGTGATTGCTCTTTGAGCATGAGTTTGGGGATCAGATATTTCTAATCATACTTTTGGTTTCCAAAAACCCTTGTGTCTTTGCAAATACTTTTAAATCATTGATGAGCAATGGATGGGAACATGCTCAATATACAACATACACACATAGGACAACAGTTTTTTAAACTGAAGAGATAGCTCAGAGGTTAAGAGCACTGGCTGCTCTTCCAGAGGACCTGGGTTCAGTTCCCAGCACCCACATGGCAGCTCACAACTATAACTCCAGTTCTAGGGTATCTGAACACACACACACACACACACACACACACACACACACACACACACTACATATAAAAAATAAATCATTAAAATCCCAGCACTCGGGAGGCAGAGGCAGGTGGATTGCTGTGAGTTCAAGGCCAGCCTGGTCTACAAAGTGAGTCCAGGACAACCAAGGCTACACAGAGAGATCCTGTCTCAAAAAAAAAAAAAAAAAACCAAAAAATGTTTTAAATAAATTGAAAAAAATTAACCCCAACACAGGATATATTTTTCAAAGTGAACCCAAGTTCCAGATCGATAGATAGATAGATAGATAGATAGATAGATAGATAGATAGATAAAAATAGGATAAGATACAGGGGATTAGACCTAGGGCGATGCATATGCCAGGCAAGCATTCTACCATTTAACTACATGCCCAAGTCTGAAATTTCTTTTTCCAGTTCTGGGGTTTGAAACTAAGGCCTATAGCATGAGAGACAAAACTCCAGCAGTGAATTATATCTCCAGCCCCCAAGTTAACTTGTTAAATGCATTACTATGATAAATGGACAAGGCTGTGTGCTACAAAAACCAAATTCATGAGGTGAAGGTTAAGTTTTGCTTGTTCGAGCATTCTTATTAATTTCCCTTTGCTAATAAAAGTGACAACAGCTATCCACACTATACTTCTTGGATCTTTATACTTCTATTCCATAGCAAATTCCTCAAAAGTATATTTCTCAGATAAATCCATTGCAGCTCAAGAAAATAACAGTTCCTCTTTATCACACTAACAGAGCTACTCACCACTAGGCACAGTGAGCTAGGATCCTGGTATCCAGGCCTAGTTAAGGCTTTGTTGTGAATGTCTTCCTTAATGACGTCATGATAATTTTTTTAGGTTTTGACATCTGCAGTTTTTTATGTTCAGCATCTTTTGAAATTACATGAAGTTAAAGTTGCTGGTTATAAAACAAAGTCAGATGAAAATGAGAGATGTGCTTGGGCATTCTACTTATCGTCCTGTCTTCACATAACTACTGTAGTATTTCTGTTCTGTATTGCTGAGAAGATAAAAAATATTATGTACGTGTGATGGAAAACTGATCACCCTGCAAGTAGCTCTTTCAGCTGTTGCCATATCCTAGACAAAGAAATGGAGATTCCTTACAAACTAAGTGAAAATTCTGGAGCTAACCTTGGAATGTATGGCATTCCCCCCTTGAAATTGCAGCTGGTGGGATACACTCATTTTCAAATGCTTCTCCATGCCCAGCTGTTTAAATGAGTGGAGTGTTAAAGTTACATGATGCGACTAAAACAACCGTTACACATTAGCTTAAACTGTTCTTAGAAAAAAACAAGCCCTTTCTGTTATCCGTAGCAGTGTAACTGGGTTGTTTGGTCTTAAGAGCAACTGAATAGCAGTTACTATTTTGACAGTGTTTATTTCCCCACCTTGGAAAAGCCATTTTAAATTTCATTATGTAGTATTATGAATATTCATTCAATATGTTATTTTAGAAATGTTCCAATTTCTTTATAATATGAATCAACTAAACAGGGATTTTATGCAGAGAATCAAGTCCACTAACATTGTTAGCACAATCAAACTTAGCCTTCTCACACAAGGTAGGAAACCTGTTTCCAGGAATGATAAAAAATATTTTCTGGGGGGATTTATAAGTGAAATTTGATTACTGTGTTGTCTGACATAGAAAAGAAACAAGAGTTGAATTTGGTCATGGAATTTTATCGCAGCGAAACCACAACTAAGAAAAAGAGTGAGGATTACACTTATATGTGGTATAAGGACAAATATTTAGATGCTGGTTTAGTAAAGCTGCGGTTTAATTTCCCCTCCAACACCCATGTGATAACTAGCACTAGGTAGATGGCTAGATTTCCAGTATCAGACATGATTTCTCTCTTGTCGAGTGTGTCTTTGTACAATTAGAGAGTGGTGAGGCACTGCCAAGGTATGTGTGGCACTACTGCAGCCTCCCTGTGGTTATTGTACCAGGCTGGTCATTGTGGGTCATAGGTGCCATAGATGGCTAGGACTATTGATCACTTCCCTCCTTTGAATACTTGCATGGTGCCTTTTGGTACCATAAAAGCTAACCCTCTGGGGGAAGGAAGCTTTCAGGTTAGATCCAGATTGTGCCCACAGAGCTTTCTCTGAAGTGCACAGTGATTTCAGCCATTGAGTTGCCTACCACCTCTAGAGGGCAACCAAGGGCAACAATAGCCTATAATGTTTTGGGGGGAACTTTTGGACAATCCTAATCAATAACTCAAAAGGAGGACCTTCATGTCTGATTTGGAGGTGTTTGTTAGGTAGTCTATGGCTCTTGAGGATGATCATTGCCAGCCCAGATGGGAAATTTTTACTTAAACTATTTGTGTATATTTCTACACAGACTTGGCTGTGTTGTGTATATTTTTAGGTAGATAATTCACAATATGATTCCTTATAACTTTTCAAACATCCTTTTATTTTACCCCTCTCCCTCCCTCTATGCTATTTACCTTCCTTCCCCTCCGTAATTAGATTCCCCGCCCCCCATTTTCCCATTCCTCTTCCTTATCATTTGCATTCAGGTAATCCCCCATCAACTGCTCCCCATCCCCCACTCTGGCAATGGTCCCTTTTTACTTTCCTAGTTTCTACGGTTACACCAGGTTATGTACTCACATCTGAAGATTTGGAGGCAGGAACCTCAGATGAGACATTTATCTTTTGGGGTCTGGGTTACCTCACTCAATGTAATCTTTTCCAGTTCCATCCCTTTACCTGCAAATTTATTATGTCAGAGATTTTTTTTTTTTTTTGCAGCTGAATATCAGCTGAGGAACAAGTAGAGTTGTGGAGCCCAGTCTCAAAATGCACTTGTGGAGGGTGGTGGTGGTGGTGGGACTTCACAAGCCATCAAACCTAGACAAAGAACTACAAACAACTAAGGAACACTGAATGAATTAGTCATCCCTGGGGAAAGAGCACAACAATGGATTATTCAATACCAAATGGTCAGCCCTGAAAACACATGCGTTATACAGACTGAGCAGGAGATGTTTAGGAATATGCACACATATGCATATATACATATGTATGTAGATATGTACACATATACATATAGGTAGACACATACAGGGATACACATACAAGTATGTATACTTGTATACATGTATGTGTATATCTGTATATACATGTGTATATATATACATATATAGTACACATATGCACATATATATGCTATGAATTTGAAAGAAAAATGTAGTTATATAAGAGGGTTTGGAGGGAGGAAAGGGAAGAAAAAATAATGTAATGTAATTATATTATAATCTTATAAAATAAAAAAATAACAAAAAATCAGAATAGATTTCAAGTTTAAACTATTGTTTGCTTAATGTAATAAACTTCTGAGCTTTGGTTTCTTTATTTGAAGAGAGCTAATGCCTGCACTGCTTACTTTCTAGGTTATAAAGAAAATATATACGAATATTTGTAAGTGAAAAATCAAACCACATGTGTTATTCACAATGTCCCAATAATGATTAAATAATGGCCTTAAAATAGTTTTAAGCAGTTAGCATTTATTTAATGACATTAAACATACTAGAACATACCATCCCTCATGTTTAGCATGCAAACATTTTCAAAATTCAGTAACAGTGCTAAAACATTTTACAAAGATATAATGCACAGCAATCTTTGTGGAGAAAACACTGTAAGACACACATTTGATTTACTTGAGAGACTTGAAATGTATTATGATTATTTACATCCTAAAGGGGCATCCACTTATTTAAACGGTCATATTTGCTGGCAAAACAAAAAACAAAAAAAAACACATTCAGATTTTTGAAATGGAGGTAAATTCTCATTTTGGTTAGTATTTTGCATGTCACATTTCTAAGAAACAAATCACATTTTTTCTAGTAATCAAACATGTCCTAGAAGATATAAGAAAACGGCATTCAATGTGAACCTACAAGGAATGTCAGGAATAAAACGCAGTTATTATGACAATACCAACACATCGAATTTTAAAATTCTCTCCAAACAAATTTTATATTCCCCACTGAATAAAATAATTGATATGCCAAAACTGTATTATATTCAATCCTTATTATGCAGCTGTCCAATAATAATTTACTCCGGAGAATTTTTTTTTTGTAGATAAAGTTCCAGTACTCTACCAGCCTTTCCCTCCAACTGTACAATTTGATGTTAAGTCATACACAAAAAGAAGGAAAACAACCAGTTGTCACACCAAGATGAATGAATTCAGTCTCTATGTTAGGTACATAGAAGCTTGAGGATGAGGAAACCAAGTCCCAGACACAAAACCAGTACTTTTTAAAAACTAACAAAACAAAAAAGTCAGCAAGACTTGAAGGAAAAGATGAAAGAACTACAATTCCCTAAGAACACAGATGTCCCTTTTCAGATGCAGAGAGAGAGTTAGTTCTTCAAAACGTCGTGGCTATTTCATAGGAATCTGGAAACGGGACAGACACCCGTCCCGATCCAGTCACAAGAGGCAGAATCCCAGCAATGGGAATAACTTGCCAGGACAGAGTCAAAGTGACATTCCTGTTTCCCTTGAGCCCGTGTCCGTCGTCAAAGAAGAAATACTTGCTTTTGACATCTTTCAGGTTCAGCTTGGGGTTCTCGCCTCGCAGAAGGATCTTGTCCCAGAGGACCACCTGGTTGACTGCGTTGCTCTTGGTGGAATATTCTGCCGACAGATAAAGGAAGAGCTGCTTGACGTTCCAGTCGAAAGTCTTCTCCAGGTCCGCAGAGATGTGGAACGTGATGAAGCCCAGGTCGCTTCTCTTTCTGGGTCCAGTGAAGTCTTCCACTTTTTTGAGCAGGATCCTGGAGACGTGCAGGCGCACTGGCGCGCTCCTGTCTTTGAAGGCGGTGGTGAGGATGCAGCCCAAGGTGAGCGCCGCCATGACGCTCAGCGTGAAGGCGAACAGCGAGTTCGCCCGCGACAGCAGGGTGTTCATCTTGCCGGATCAATGTGCGGCTCGCTCCACGCGGGCTCCACGGGCGGGCGCTGGCTGGGCAAGGCGTGCTGTGCTGCCGTGTGCCGGCCTTCCCGCTGTCTTCCTCTGGCTCGCGCGGAATGCTGGGCGCGCGCGCACGCGTCCCCGGAGCGCGCACCTCCCGCGATGCCTTCCCGCCGCCGCACACCCGCCCCCGCCCCCCGCAACCCCTCCCCTCCGCCAAGTCGCTGGTTAACCCTACAACCACTGCCTGCTGATCAGTCAAGGCGCTTGGAGCATCTGATAGAAAGCAGCAGTGGGGCTGAATAACACTCCCAGGGAACCTTGAACTGCCTCATCCCACACACCCACAGTCACTGAAGGTCCCATCTACACTCGCCCCCCTCTACACACACACACACACACACACACACACACACACAAAGCCCTGACCCTCTCTCTCCCTCCTCTGCACAGGGCTGCATCATGGCTTCCATACATCCTAGCCCCTCCCCTGGCCTTCTGCAACAGGCTCCTGGTGACTGTCCTCCCCCACACTCCAGCCCATCCTGCCTCTCTGCACTCTATTCTCTACACAGAGACCAGCCAGCACCCCCTCCCCCCACGCCCCCTCCCCCACATACAGCCTGAGCATCAAATGTGGCCCAGACTGTGCCCTGCATCTGCTCTTTCCCCCTCACCTTCTCCCAGCCTGCTTGGTGTCTGCCAGGGTCCAGCCACTGGGCTTGTCCTCTGCTCCTGGATCAACTGGAGCACACAGTGCAAGCACACCAAGACATGGCCTGCCCATGCCTGGCTCCTTGTTTTCGGGACTCAGTTCTAAAGCCCCTGCTTCCAGGAGAGGCCTTCACTGACAACTCTGTAATAATCCCTGCCCCTTGATTTCTCACTCTATTATTTTCTTAATTGTAAATAACTACACAAAATTGCCCTTCCAATTGATTTCTCTTCTTAGCTCCAGTTTACTAATCTTTAAGGACAATTCAGTGAGCCTGTTTAGCCTGTTCTTTTTGCTCTTTCCCAGTGCTTAAACCAGAAACTTGTATATAAATCTGAGTAAATATTACTTAATTGAAGGAAGTATTATTTAACACATCAGAATAGACAAAAGAATCAGATACTTACAGATGAGGATTTATAAAATCACTTGTGTAAGCATCCAAAATATTTGAAAAGCTTGTAGAAAGCCCACGTTGCTTTTCAAACCAAGATGATACTAAAATTAATTGGAGAAATTATTTTTTTTCAGTTTCCAGATGATGTTTCTTTTTTCTTTTTTAATTTAATACATTTTTACATATACATTTATATTAGTACACACACATATAAAACAAACTACATACAGCAAGAAGAATCACAAAACAATTGGGAAGTATATACATGTTACACCCATAGTGTTTTGGTTATTTGTATTTGGCAGCCTTGAGAAAAACATAGTCCCTATTTTGGTGAGTCTAAAATTCTGAATGTAAATCAATATCTATCATATCTCACCATTATCAACTTAAAACATCTATCAAGACCTAAAAACATCTTAACCCCTAAACAACTCAGCTTAATTGTAAAACTAAACTACCTGGTCTTCAACCCCATCAGAGACTTGAGAAGGAATAAAATTAATTACCTGATCAAACAGGAAGTACAGGTTAGCAGCTTCCAAAGTGAAAAAAAAAATTGCAGAGACAGTTTGCTGCCTGAACAGTTACCCAAAACTCTCTATAACGTTGGAGCATCATCTTCAGCCTTCTGGCCCAATATATCTCACAGACATATTTGTGAGGTAGGAACCATTGAGGACTTGTTTACCCTGTCTTGGCAGAGTTTGGTCATCAACTCTGTCTGCATCCCAGCTTGCCCATTTTTAGGCAGGATTCTGTCTGTGGTAGAAATGAGGACCTTTTCCCCAGTGGCTTGTTGCCACAGGCTTGTTTGCCACATTTGAATCCATCTCCATAAGGAGATTCTTTGATGCTCATCATCTTCTTTGAGGTAGGCTGGGTGTTGCCAGGAGTTAACCTGTCTAATTGTCAATGAATCTTTAAAATAATAAAAAAGCATCTTTAAATGCTATATTCTGTTTTTCTCTGAGATTTTTGAAGACCTTATCTATCTATATCATATCTGTTAAACCTAGAATGTATATTCTTGTAATATAAATAGACTAGTAATTGACATGACCATGGTTTGATCAACTAACACTTAACTTGTATAACTTACTTATCTTAAACAGCTTGCAATAGCACTTCTAAAGTATTAGAAGTAAACCTTGTATTCTACTTGAGTTGTATGGGCAAAATACCTCATATTAAAGTATATATATATATATATATATATATATATATATATATATATATATATCGTGTATGAATAATCTTAAATTTGAATTCTATACCAATCTATTGAAATTAAGCTTGTTTTGAATAAATATACAAAATTCTATACCAATAAATTAAAAATAACCTTGTGAGTAACAATTAAGGCATTAAGGTGAAGAGTAGATTCAATAATATACTTTTTGTCCTATAATCCCTATATATTTCTATATTCCCCTTATTCTTTTCAACCCCTATCTCCCAACCTAAGAAAAAAAAGATAAAGGAAAGAGAGAAATCCCTGAATCCAACCTCGTTTTTTATCTGAGTAAGACCAATAGCAACTTACAACCAATTCCCAGTGAAAATAAACATCTATAGGCCAAAAAAGCAATCAAAAAACTAACCAAGCCCCCTTAAGGGAAATGGGGCATTATTCTCTTAAGGTTTCTTCTGGCTGATTTGAGACAAATAATACCTTTGTAGGGGCCCAAATAAAAAATAAAAATTGGAGAAAGTGGTTAAACAATCTAGGAATAGCATTTGTGTCCAGTTTCTAAATATTGAGAAATTCCATGCTTAATAGAAGTCCTGTGTGGGACAGTCTGAAATACTGGGCCAATTGGGATGAGAAGCTTTCTTCAAAGCTGTTCTGTTCTAATGAGGAACAGCAACTGAAGCACTTGGTGCTGGAACATGAAGGATGCAGGATGTTAGCATCTAGCATGCTAGGAGGAATGAATTCCATCAGGTCTGATCCAGCGTCAGTGTCCTGTTTTTTTGTTCTGAAAGCATATAATTGGAAAAAACTATTAAAAACAGAGACATCACATGTCGTGTCCCTAGCTTTGATTTAGTAATAGGGATGGCAAGAAATATCTTCCAGTTTAATAAATTCCTTCTCATAATTTTAATGAAAGTTTCCTTCCTGGAAAATCCAGACCTAAACAGGGACCATCTGAGTACCACTAATTCAGTGTCACCCACGCAGAGATCTTAGAAAACTGGATGCTCTCTATTGAGATAATTACTCAGAGTAGCCAGGTCTTCAATCCATTTGAGATTACAGGGTACTAAGAGTGTGAGTACACTCTTGACTAAGCACTATTTCTTGAGATGGATCTCTTTCCCCACTAGATTATCTCTGGATCTTTAAAAAATAGTCATTATTGTAGATATGGATCTATTTCTTTATTTAGTTCATTTGATTTAGTTTCTCACCTTGATGTCAAAAGAATCAGAAATCTTGAAATTGGGCATTGTTTGCTCTCCAGTTACATTTTGTTTTCAAAAATCTTTGTCCTTTGAGTTTTCAGTACATTTGTTAATAAGTGTGTCATTTTCTTTGTAAAAATGTGTGTGTGTGTGTGTTTGTGTGTGTGTGTGTGTGTGTGTGTGTGTGTGTGTGTGAAGTTGGGAGAAAGATGTGATTATAAGGCCCTGGAAAGAGATAGAGGAGGAGGAAATGAAGGGCAGATTTGATCAAAATGAAATGTATTCATGTATGAAGGGAAAATAGAATGAAAATAATTAAATAGAGAAATAATGACGGTAGGTTAAAGCCAAGTAAATAAAAAGATACTTAACATTGGTATTAGAAAAAAGGTCTGGGATCCCAAGAGGATAACCACACATTCCACAGTATTTGGTAAGGCATTAATTTTACTTCTGCAGAAGCATACAGAGCCATGTCAGATCAAGCAGGCCAGAGAGCACACCCAGTGGGGGGTGGGGATGGGGGGGGTGTCCCCCTGGGCTTTTATTTCTAATGCAAAATGATCCTGTGCCTCATTCTGAGTGGTCAGATCTTGGCCTCACACTCCTACACAGCTGCCTAACTCAAAACAGGGCAACTGATAAGCAAAGTGCAACTTTGGAGAACACCATGCAACCTTGAGCACATATTGAGATTTCAGGAAGTGCTCATCCTGTGAGAATTTAAACTTTGGCCAAGTGGCTTTTTTTCTTTTAACATTTTTTAAAAATGGAGTCTTGTCTTACTTAGCCCTGTAGTTGAAAAGACAGCATATTTGTTTACATTTCCCACCTAATTAATCATTAAAGAAGAAAATTTTAAAATAATCATCAATTAAATATTATTACATTCTGAGAAAATAGCTAGTATGGAAAAGATTGAAGTACTGGCAACCTTGTTAATTCTGAAACTTTTTTATACTGCTAAAGAGGGTGAAAACAATTGGACAAACACTTGGAAAAACTTCTAAGTGTTCTTCCAATGTCAGTTTTGTGTCTACCAAATGATCTGGCTATTGAACTCTTAAATATTATCACAGAGGAAAAAACACCTTTGTGGTCTCAATTAAATTTATTGACATGAAATCTGTATTGACTGGATTGGCCAAACTTTGTTGCTCCGCAGATGGCCTGAAACATTGGAAAGGAAGAAAAGTTTATACTGGCTGGCAAGTTTTAGATATTTCATTCAGACTATAGTCATTTTCCTCCTGTTATCTCTAGGCCTGGAATAAAAGAAAGAAAGCATAGTGGCAGAAAGTATGTTGAGAGATGGAGGAGGGAAGAAAGAAAAGAGAAGGGATGGGGGAGCAAAGACTACTAGGGGAAAAATCAGCTCCCAAGGCATGCCCCATTGATTTACTCCCTTGAAAAGTTTCCATCACTTCCCAATAATACCATCAATTTATGAATCCCTCAGTGTACAGATTCATTTACTAGGCTAGAGGCCTCTTGATTCAATTACCTGCTCATGAATTGAGGAGAAAGCCTTCAATACCTGTGCATGGAGTGTTAGCTCCTTATATAGTCCATAACCTTGACTAAAATGTTGTATTTACTTGGGGACAGTCAGGGAGTTTGTCTGGGAGGCCAAGAACTACAGAACCGAGTTTGTCTTAGAAAATGATAACAAAACAACAAGAGTTTGGTTCTTATAATGTATATATTTGTATAGTTGGACAAGATGAATTGTAATTATTTTTTTGTCATAATGCAAAATTTTTGCACCTGCTAATGACATTTTAAAACAAGTAATAAATTCCTTTTGTCTTCATAAATTCATTACAGACTAGATTTTTAAATCTGAGCTAGGGAAGATTGAATATTATAACGCTAAATGGCCAGAAAGGACTTATACCTAACACTCATCATAGGGATACATGGAAGTCACAGACCATTGTTTAAGCAGTCAGAAATACATAGATAAATGTACTATAAATATGGTAAATACAATTTCCTTCCCCATGTGAGCAATTCATCATTGTTTGATAATGTACGGCATCTCTCTGATGACCCTCCAGGAACACTATAAAACTGGGAGGAAATCACTGCCTTTACAAAATAAATTTTATAACAGATTTTTTCAGACTTAGTTCACTTTGTTTTTATTGTATAAATGCCCTTATGTGGTAGTCACAGCTGGAGCCTGGGTCCTTTGAACAGAGAAACTTTGGTGTGCGTTTTTACAAGATAATCTGTGAATTCCTGATAAGGAGACTTAGTGAAGACAGTCTCTTTCCAGAGATCGGGAGTCAGGTCTTGCATCAAAGGTGGCCTTGGCAATGTTGCCCAGGATGGCAGTGCAGCCCCTGGCTCATGTGTAGCAGTCATCAATACTGGCTATTATCAGTAGCTTCTTGGGCACAGGAGCAGAGATGATGCCAGTGCCTCTGGAGGCAGGGATGAGACACATCAAAACAGAGCCATAGTGGCCTGTCACCTTGCACAGAACAGTATGTGGCTTTCCAATCTTATTCTCACCATGAGAGCCTCTCAAATGACAGAGGCTACCTCCTAGACCACTTTACACTAAGACCAGCATGACCATTTTAGTCCCCAATAGCAGCAAAAGCCTTGAACCTGGTCCCGTGGGCACCCTGAGTCAGATTCTGCACTGGCATGATCTTGAGAACCTCATCCTTTAGGGATGCACCCAGAAAAAAGTCAGTAATCTCGGATTACTGGGCAGGAAGAATGGGTAGATCTCTTCCAAGGACTTAATCTTCATGTACTTAACCAGGCAGCCCAGCTTGGTGACAGGGATCCACTCCTTCTCTTCGGCTTTACCTCCACTAGCCATGAGCTGTGGCCAAGGGCTCCACTCTGACCCAGGCCTGGCTTTTAAGATCACTGCTGATTCTCCAGGGAAGCCACTGCAGCCTCCAAATCCTGGGCCCCTGAGTCTTATGTGTCTTCCCTTTGCACAGGGGTCATCTATCATTTGGTGTTTTCCTGAAGAAGAAGAAGCATGACAGGTAATTGTTTTTAGTTACGTTAAGAAGTCCCATAAAGGGCCGGGCGTGGTGGCGCATGCCTTTAATCCCAGCACTCAAGAGGCAGAGGCAAGTGGATCGCTGTGAGTTCGAGGCCAGCCTGGTCTACACAGTGACTCCAGGACAGCCAAGGCTACACAGAGAAACCCTGTCTCAAAAAAACAAACAAACAAACAAACAAAAAACAACAAAAAAAGAAGTCCCGTAAAGTCTACACAATTTCAACGTAGGGTGGATAAAAACATGGCTACCAGGAAAGAATCCAAACTAAGATAACATCGTGTCAACTACATATTCCAGCATCTATCTAATACAGCCATTGATTTTTATTTAGTGCCAGAAATATACATGTAAATATATTGCAAATTCAAGTAAAACATCATGCCCTTCCATTAAACATATATGAATATTAATACAACATATATAAGATATATTATAAATAATAAATACTATAATATATTAATATATAATATAAGGCATTACATATGTATAAATACACACATACATCATATATACATATATTTCAGATAAAGAGGATCTCTCTGAGATGGGCTTCAAGGGCTGCTACTACTAGTATACACTGCAAGTAGATGGAATTTCACCAGCTCAATCTCTAAATCATGAAATCAAAACAGTTTTTCTACTTTTGAACTTGTATGTTCTTGCAGAAGTTATCTCGCCACATGCTTTCGTTCAGTTCCATGAAATCACAAGAGACAAACATAAGACTCTACTAAAGACTGGGCACTGCTGCCTTTTGGATCTGGAGATTACTTCATCAGCTGCCACTATTGACATCCTTAGAACTCACCTCCTTAAGACACACATGATGATGAGCCAATAAAGAGTCTAAAGAGAAAAAGAACCCAGCAACCACCATGATTCATTCAGTGAATTCTTGCCAGGCATCATGGTAGCTACTAGCCAGTGGTGAACAGTACTGAAACTCTTAGTGACTAAGCCAGGCAAGAACCTTCATGGGTAGGCTCTTGTATTAATGCACCTTCAGAGTATCCTTTTTAAAATTTTCCATGAAAACTCTACAGTGCAAGTTGAGCACACCCCTAGGTATTTCTAGTCATCACGTTTATCTTTTTCAATATGTGCTGATTTGAGCTAGGAATGCATCAAAATGCATCTAGTATTTTTTTCTTTTTAAATTATTAGCTGATCTTCTTATACTCAAGCATGTACTCCTTAACTGAGCATGTTTGAATCAACATTACAATAAGCCTGGTAATTCATACACACACATACACACACACATGTGTATATACACACGCACATGCATGCGCGCACAGACACACACACACACACATATACATACATCCAAAGCATTCAGTAAGGCAAACATACTGTTATTATATGTATCATATCATATATATAATATATGTATACATATTCACCTGAGTAAAACTACCGTGCTTCCTTTACTCGGGGCAAATGTTGCTTTGAAATAATTTTGGTGCTCTCCTGGCCTATTTGACGTAATACATGTTTTGACTGTTTATGTCTTAGCTTTGTTTATTTTGGCTTTGCACTTACCAAGATCTGAAACCCTTACATTTGGTTACAAAACATTCAAGTCCTGAGGAAAAGCGTTCCAGTTAAATGTGTTAATGATAGCCTCAGAGGCACCAAAATGTATTGGCCTCTCATCAAAGAAAGAAAATCGAGCACTTCCCCTGGGTTTAGTTTAACCGAGAGCAAACCCACGATTAAATTTTACACTTCTCTGCCCGTGTCCTCCTCCTGCCTGTAATTTGTGGCAGCTGGCTTGTCTGGAGTCTGTCTGTTGTGTGTATCTGGTCTATCCCTATTGCCTACCTCTCACATGTCATGTCCTTAACAAAGGACTTTGCTCTGTGTTTACCGAAAAGCACAGAAAATATCACGTGGAAAGGGAATGATGGACAGTTTACAGAAATCCTTAACAGAGGTTTACAAGGGGGATTAAGTTATTTACTCCAACTGACTCCAAAGCATTCAGTAAGGCAAACATGCTGCTATAATGCAATATCCACTTGTTGTTTCCAACTTTTAGGGTATATATTTGTTATATAAGGACACTTTTGACAGGTTTTCTGTTTTCATCACTTGATAACTATGATACACACACACACACACACACACACACACACACACACACACACACATTGCTCTCTGGGTCAGGGGCATAGAAGAGTATGTAGTTTAAGATTGCAGCTATGCATCAACTTAGGTTGTAAAAGCTGATTTCATGGAAAATCCAAGATAAGGAGGGTTGGTTGTTGCATTGTTCTCTTAAAGGCAGGTTAAACAAACAGGCCAGATACATAGTAGCCTAAGGCTTTAGTGACCTTAAGGTGTATTATTAACTTGACTGTGAGGTCCATCCAAAGTTCCAGTCTCTTAGAATACAAGATGTATTTTCATAAAATTATAACAGCACATAAAAGGGACATAGAGACTCTCCCCTAGGCCTTTTCCTGTCTACATTCTTCAGCTTTAAATAAATCTTTAAAAAAAAAGCCTTTCCTTGTCTTATCCTCCCATGAATACCCTGTTTGTACAGTGATGGCAGGTTCAGGACACCCTGAAACAGGGCAGCCTACTCCCCCAGGTTTGTGATGGTTCCATATCTCTCTCCCCTAGGAAACATCCCGGCACCAAGGCTGGCAGGAGAACTATGGGAATTGGGTCTGGGATCTCTCTCTCTCCCCATTGCTCAAGGACAGTCAGCCCCCATTGCAGGGCTTTCATAATCTCGGCTGAGTCTAAAACCCTGGGAGAGTGGCCTCTGCTCTTCCAAGCAAGCCTTGGAAATTTCTGTTACAATATTGTAATCAAGGTCGCCAGCAAGACAGCAGGTTTCTATGGCAACTGTGCTGCGCAGGCTAGTCCTGCACATTAGAAATCCTTCCACACAGCTGTCTGCCTTTTGAATTTCACTGAGGGAAAAACACTTCAGTCTTCAGGCTACCACTTGAGAAATCACATTAGTTAGTGCATCTAGGACTGGGCAGCATCCTCCAACTCTGCTCATTATAATAAAGGAAAGAAAGTCCATACTGTCAACCCTTTCGTTTGCATAAACTTTTCAAGGATAAAAATATCTACAAAGCCTTAGGCCCAAATTTTACCCTGCCTACAAGATGTGCAGAGATAAAGACAGAGCAGAGATTGAGAGACTGGCCAACCAATGCCTGCCCCAACCTGAGACCCACCCCATGGGAGATAGTCAACCCCTGACACCATTAAGGACACTCCGCTGTGCTTGCAGACAGGAGCCTAATTGAACCATCCTCTGGGAGGCCCCACCCCCACCCAGCAGCTGATCAAATCAGATGCTAAGACTCATAGCCAGGGATTAGGTGGAGCTCAGGCTGCCCTGTGGAAGAGTGGGAGAGAAGGATAGAAGGACCTGGAGGGGGCAAGAATGCTGCAAGAAGACCAACAGAGCCAACTAACCTAGACCCATGGGACCTTACAGAGAAGGAAGCACCAACCAAAGAGCATGCATGCACTGCACCTAGACCCACAACACGTGTATACATGTCTTCATGTGGGTCCCATAGTAAGGGGAGCTGGGATTGTCTCTGACAAGGACTTTCCTGCCTGCTTTTCTATCATTTCTGCCTGACAGTGCTCTTTTGCTAGGCCACTGTGGTAGAGGTTTCCCTCAGTCTTACTGTGCCTTGATGTGCTGGGGTGGGTTGGTGGTGGGGAGTCTCCCCTCCTCTGAGGAGAAGAGATGCAAAGAGAAAATATAAATTAAAAATAAATAATATAATATGATATGATACAATTGAAAAATATAATATAATTGACCTTGGGAGGGTACTACCAGTACACTGAGATTCAAGGATGCCACCCCTCATAGTAAACAATTGTTATCTATGGCAGAAATCTGTATATATGCTGGTGGTGGTAGTGCAAGTCTCTGAGCACGTAATCCTAGCACTGAGGAGGTTGAGACAGGCAGATCACAATTTGGAGGCCAGCCTGAGATACAGTCTTAAAAAGAAAAAAAGAATCTGTCTGTAATCTTGTGGCCATGAAAGTGGGATGGAGAAATGTCATCCATTTCCATAGACTTGTTCTGCTGCATCATTGACTCCTTTGATGCTCTCCTGGAGTAGTAACTTCACGAGTGGCCATTCCCTGGGTATCGTGATCATTATGGTTCCAAAGGGACTAATTTCCACAGAAATTCAAAGCATAGAGATGAATCAGGAAAGAGATATTGTGTAAAAGGAAATATATTATGTGTACAAGTGCCTGACAAACTAATTCCGAAGTAAAATGCATACCATCTCTTGTGTACTGATTCAGGATGTGGGCATGGGAGTCAGATTAACTTTTTAAAAAAATATTTTTTATTAATTTATTCTTGTTACATCTCAATGGTTATCCCATCCCTTGTATCCTCCCATTCTTCCCTCCCTCCCATTTTCCCCTTATTCCCCTCCCCTATGACTGTTACTGAGGGGGATTACCTCCCCCTGTATATGCTCATAGGGTATCAAGTCTCTTCTTGGTAGCCTGCTATCCTTCCTCTGAGTGCCACCAGGTCTCCCCATCCAGGGGACATGGTCAAATATGAGGCACCAGAGTATGTGTGAAAGTCAGACCCCACTCTCCACTCAACTGTGTAAAATATCCTGTCCATTGGCTAGATCTGGGTAGGGGTTTGAAGTTTACCGCATGTATTGTCCTTGGCTGGTGCCATAGATTAACTTTTAACAGGACAAATTTAAGTATATGTTCTTTAGTTCCCATCTTCCCTAAAAGTTGTGTCATCATTTAAATTGTCACAGTCCATTGTTACTGAAATTATTGAAATTTGAGGCACTGTTGAATGGATGGACAAAGTGTTCCTGGGGAACCTCTCAACAGCTCTCACCTCTTCTTGGGAGAAACACATTCAATTTCACCTCATAACATGTAACTAAAAGGTTCCAAGGCCTCTTTGAAAGAAGGTTGACTGTAAATGCTGTTTCTCCCAATCCCCACTCCCCCTCTGTCTCTCTGTCTCTGTCTGCCCCCTCTCCTGATTTGAGGCTGCCATGAAGTAAGTAGCTTTCCTCAACAATGCCCTTCCGCCATGATGTAATATCTCATAACAGGTCTAAAAGCACTATCTTAGCTTGGCTTGCTTCTCATGGCTCGGTCAGGTCAGCCTGCTTTCTTCTAGAACCCAGGACCACCTGCCCTGGAATGGCCCCACCTACAGTGGGCTGGGCCCTCCCAAATCAATCACTATTTAAGAAAATGCCCCACAAGTTTAATTAAAGCCCTACCTTACAGAGGCATTTTCTCAATTGAGGATCCCTCCTTTCTGATAACTCTAGCTTATGTCAAGTTGACATACGACTATGCAACACAGGATGTGTTGTATTAATGTATTAATTAATGTACAGATTTCATGGCTTTTAAATGATATCTTGAGAAATTACTACAAAGATATACAAAGAAATATAACTTCATCTACAATGGCAAAGATATTAAACTACAGGTTGTAATTAAAAAACCATAATACAGCTAAAATTTTCAAAAGAAATGTGAAATTTGTATTTTCTTCTAATTAAAACACATTACACTATTGGTGTAATGGGTTTTAATATATTTAAAATAATATCATTATTTAGTGTAAAAATTTTAATGTCTGCCTTGATAAAATGCAGTTGGATTTTTATATCATCTTATGCTTAACAGTGTTTTAAAACACTGATTAATTTTTATTACAAGAATACAGGTAGCCAAAAAAAAAAAAATACAGGTAGCCGAGCGTGGTGGCGCACGCCTTTAATACCAGCACTCTGGAGGCAGAGGCAGGTGGATCACCGTGAGTTTGAGGCCAGCCTGGTCTACAAAGCGAGTCTAGGACAGCCAAGGCTACACAGAGAAACCCTGTCTCAAAAAAAAAACCAAAAAAACAAAAATCAAAAATCAACAACAGCAAAAAAGAATACAGGTATTCTTAGCATTTGTGTGCTAAAACTAATATTTTGTGTAAAATCTTGTTAAACATCTTATGTTATTTTATAAATGTAATTACGTGCAAATATGGTCATAATAAAGGTAAGAGCAGATTACAAATAACACACATGGCCAGGATTCCTTTTTTGCTAATATATATCTCCAGCGGTAACTCTAGCAGACTTTAAGCATAAAAACAAACAATATCAAGTCTCCTCTTCATATAGAGGGGGAGGAGGTCTCCCTCAGTCACAGACATAGGGGAGGGGAATAGGGTGGAAGCGAGAGGGAGGGAGGAACAGGAGGATACAAGGGATGGGATAACAATTGAGATGTAATCTGAATAAATTTATTAAATAAAAAAATTAAAAAGAAAAACAAACAATATCATATAATTCATCTCATATATTTTTCTCTTCATGATAATGGAAAGCTTAACCTTTTGTTGAAGACTCTCAGTACTTCCACTGGAAATGGTTCCTTTTCCAAGCAGTGTTCCAGTTCCAGAAAGTTCTGAAAGAAGCTGCAGCTGCCTTGTCTTCTGCCTGGCGGTGTTCACACTGTAGTTCAGAATTCTGTCACGAGGTGGCACCAAAGCACCCCATTAGCAGATGTCTGCAAAGAAGCTTCTACAATGTACAGAAAAACATGACGTCGCCGTTAAAACCAGTTTATAAAGAGAATGATTCCAATTCTTTATAGGACATAAAACGTTATTATATGTATGAGAATCTGTAACACGGAGCCTTGGAAAGTTGGTGGGAGGAATTCTAGGAAACGTGCATACAGTAGGCTAATAGAGGGTGGGGATCTAGTCCCTGGGAGGCCCCCTCCACAGTGTGGACACTTGAGTTTATACTGAGAGAGTAAGAGAGAGAAAAAAAACCAAAAAGACAAAAACAAAAACGAGTGAGGCTTAAGGTCACCAGCAAATGAAATGGCTTTAATATACAAATGAAGTTCTCAGAAAGACCTAGAAACACAGTAAATGAATTGTTTGGTCTCACTTATTACTCTGTGAAAAAAAGATGTTCCTTAAAATAGAAAGAAAATGCTCCTTTAACCCTTTCACAGTCTTCTTTGTAGTCTTATGACCTATAAGGCACGCCCCCACCCCACCCCTCACACCCCCTACCATATCTCAGGTTCCCATGTAAGAGTAAACACGAGGTCCTTGTGTTTCTGAATCGGAAGTACTTCACCTAATAGAATCATTTACAGGGCCACCCATCTCCCCAAAATTTTAAGGGTAATAGAATGCACATCAGGTGAAAATGACAAATGCCCTACTTTGGGAGGAGGAAGAGTACAAGTGCAGAGTGGGAAAATAATAGAGGAGGAGCTACAAAACTATACATAATAATGAATCCCATTACATCATCATCATCATCATCATCATCATCATCGTCATCATCATCATCATCATCATCGTCATCATCGTGAAAAGAGGAGAAAAGTTAAAGTTAAATGGAGGTGGATGAGCCGGGCATGGTGGCGCACGCCTTTAATCCCAGCACTCGGGAGGCAGAGGCGGGCGGATCGCTGTGAGTTTGAGGCCAGCCAAGGCTAACACAGAGAGACCCTGTCTCGAAAAACAAAAACAAAAAAAACAAAAAAAAAAAACAAAAAACAAAAAAAAAGGAGGTGGATGTTGTCTAGGCAAAAGATTATGGAAACAGGAAAGGGACACATGTTTGGAGCTTGGCACCAAAGTATCAGGCTGAGTTTCCTGGATTTGCTAAGACAGTGAAAAATTCACTTTCGTATCTATCAGTGTCTGGACATTTAAAGCTGAGCTTGATTCATGCCTCCCACCCAAACTAAGATAAAAGTGCAACAGGAAGTGTTCAGGGTCCTCTGGCTGGGGGAAGGGAGAAAGATAGCTCCCTTCCAATTCTGCCAGTTACCTGAAGAAGTGACTTGGGTTATGTGAGTCTGAGCTCAGTCAGTGTTGTGGGGTGCACTTGGATCTCACACACCGACTCAAACACCAGGTCAATGCAGATGCCAATAATGTATTGTACTCAAGCTGCTACTGATTGACCAGGGCCACAGAACGCGCTCAGGAGCTGAACTGCAACAAGGACCCAGAGTATCCCAGACTCTAAGCTTGCCAAACACAAACATCTGTGCCAAGTGATTGTTACAGTTTCTCACCAATCAGGATAGGAGCTGGGCCGTGGGCTTAGGAACATAGACTTGTTTGGCCCTGCCAGCGAGATGGAGAAGTTGTCCCAGAGATGTCTGAACTCAGACAACTGTCTCCTTACAACAAAAGCTGTTCAGCTGTTGGGAAGTCCTCAGCTCCCCTAGATCCCAGGACCTTGAGCGTAGTTTGTCCCTATGATTAAATGGAGTCTGAAAACAAAATGGCAGTACTTAGAACAAATTTCTTTCGTTTGTTCCCAATAGGCAGCTGTATAAAAGGGCTGACCAGGTGTTCTCTTACAGCTAACGGACATGTGATGTTATGTAATGTTCAGGACATGGAACAGAACGTTATGGCTTTTTTTAATGTTCTTTATTTATTTATGTTTTGGAGGGCAGGGAAGTGTTTATTTTTAAGACAGAGTCTTTCTCCATATCCCTGTCTGACCTAGGACTTGTTATGGAACCCAAGATGGCTTCAAAATCACAGAAATCTCTCTGCCTCTTCCTCTCTCTGCCTCTGCCTCTGCCTCTGCCGCTCTCTGCCTCCACATGTGCACTACCATGTGTAGCTACATTGATGATTCTTAAATGTTGTTACTCAGAAGCAGCATTTATTTTCTCCCTTTTTATTAAAAATAGTTTTTTTCTCACAAAATATACCTTTATTACAGTTTCTCCTCCCTCTACTCCTCCCAGTATCCCCTTCCCCTCCCCTCCCCACACCTCTCCTCCTATCTGGACCAACTCCTTTTCTGACTTTCATTAGAAAGAACAGCCTTCGAAGAGAGAGCAATAAAACATAGTAAATTAAAATAAGATAAAACAAAAAACATATCAAAGTTGGACAAGGCAAATCAAAATCCAAGAGAAGGCACAAGAGACAGACCCACTTGTTCACACACCCAGAAATCCCATAAAAATACTAAACTGGGAGTTATATCTACAGAGGACCAAGTGCAGGCTGTGCACCTGCTGCTTCAGTTTCTGTGAGTTCATATGAGCTTTGCTTATGTGGATCTAGAGGGCCTTGGTCTCCAGCCCCTCTGGCCCCCACACTCCTTCTGCCTCCCTCCTCTTCTGCGGGTCTGTGAGGTTCCCTGGGCTCTGAGGGCAGGACTTTGATGGAGTCATCCTGTTTAGAGCTGAGTGCTCCAAGGTCGTCCCCCTCTCTTTCTCTCTCTCTCTCTTTCTGTGTATTTTTTCGCTGTGAGTCTCTGTATTTGTTCTCACCAGAGAAGCAGGGTTTTCAAAGCATTACATCTAAGGCAGATACCATATAATAATTTTTGTTTTGTTTTGTTTTGTAAGGAGAACACAGCCATCTTATCTTCATTAACAATGCAGAATATCTTGGAGTTTTAAAGGCAGAATTTCCTTTTGTATGTTTGAGCATCTTGTAAGATCTATTCAACCATAGTCCTCTGAACAAGCAAATCTCACATGAGTAACGTCTTGCTAGGAAGACAGGTGTGACTTTGAACTCAGTTGGAGAGCTGGAGGAGAGATTTCCTGAGAGAACCAAGGTGTAGTACTGGCACAACATCTGCTCTTGAACATCTCCTTATGTTTATATAGTTATAGGAGTATGTTGAACCCATAACACAAGTACAACTGCAGAAGTTCCCAGATAATGAGTTGTCCAGTTATATCACACCATAACTCCAGACATCTGATGCTTCCCTGGGAGACAAAACCCAGATAGTTCCAGGCATTTCTTTGGACACACAGTTGTTCATTCCTTTATTGGCTTATAAATAATTCTTTCTCCTGTTTCTCATCCTTTTCTTCTCTTCTCCTCTTCTTCCTTCTCTCTTTCCCTTCCATCCTTAACACTCTTCCTCTTTCAAATATTCCAAAGAGCTGCTTCTACAGTCCCTGTTTTTACTCTTCATTTAGCCCTGACTCTAACTTCTTATCCTACTGCATTTGGTCTCTCTCCATAGGATTGTAATGAACATTGTCTCCAAAGAAGCCATCTACTTTTTAAATCAGTAAGTTCACCTAATTTATATAAATATAATAGCATACTACTTTTTTATCTTCAATGACACTTCAAGATAGGATGCTTGCATAGTCTGCTTCCTTTTTTCTTTTTAGTCATTCTTCACTCATACAATACATCCCAACCACAGCCCTTCCTGCACCCACTCCTCTCAGTCCCCCCATATCCACTACTCCTCGCTTTCCCTTCAGAAAAGGCCTCCCAAGGATATCAACTGAACATGGCAAAATAAGTTACAAAAGGACTGAGCACAAACCCTCATGTCAAGGCTACATGCTAAGTTATTTGTACAAAATACTCAAATGGGGGAAACTGGCACTCTCACATCCAACCTCAGAAAAGACAGTGTCATTTAGAATGGGAAATATTCTTTTAAGCAGGATTTATTTTATTTTACAGATCT
Organism: Acomys minous; assembly: GCF_964271855.1. Taxonomy (NCBI): domain Eukaryota; kingdom Metazoa; phylum Chordata; class Mammalia; order Rodentia; family Muridae; genus Acomys; species Acomys minous. The sequence goes on from NC_140488.1 coordinate 49,021,620, forward strand.
AAGTGTTTGTCTTTAGGTATGTAAGTACACTACATGTGTGCCTGGCACTGAGAGAGGTCAGAGGAGGATATTGGATTCCCTGGATCTGGAGTTACAGACAATTGTGAGCTGCTGTGTAGGTGCTGGGAACCAAACCATGGTCCTCTGCAAGAGCAGCAAGGGCTCTTAACTACTGAACCATATCTCTAATTCCCTAGAACTGGGAGTATCTTGATGCTTACAAAGGCTGTCAAAATAAGGAAAGAGCGTCCAGAAACAACAGGATTTTCCTTTCGTTTCAGTCCATACCAATAGCCATTACTTTACATTGACTTCCTGTTAACTGGAACAAATGAAGAAACTGTTCTTTAGTTGTCTTGTTCTGCAAAGACAGGTTGAAGTCCCTGTTCTAAGTGCCCATTGATGTAGTCTCATTAAGAGTTGCAATGTTAGTAGATGTGCTCATATTAGGATGAGGTCAATATGGTGGGACTTAGGTTTAGTATGTTTTGTGTCCTTATAACATGAAATACCATTGAGACAGAAATATATAGCTAGAACTTCGCGACGGTAGGGGAAGAGATTAGAATGATGTCCCTGCAAAGACGAAAGATCAACAATTCATGAGCACCAACAGTGCCCAGGAAGAAGCAAAGGATTTTTCTCAGAGACTTAAAACGAACTGGGCAGTTAATGCCCGGGTTTCTGACTTTCAATTATTACATCAAGGAGGGATGACATTTCAGTGGTTTTAAGCCACATGTTTGTGGTGGTTTCTTTTTTTCCCCTTCTATTAGCTGTAAGGCTGTAAGCATTATGATAAAATCAGAAGTAGCCATGCTGAAGAGATGTGCTTACTTAGGAACCACAAAGCCCATGCTCAAATTTAAGTTTCATCTATTCACCAAATCTACCCTCACTGTGCCTCAGTTCACTTTTATTTAAAATCAGATGCCAGTAGTCACTCCGTGCTTGCTGCTGTTGTTATGATTAAATAAGAATGTGCATATTTAACACTTCCAAGAGCATCAAGAACTGAGGAAATCATAGTAAGTCCTAATAGCTTTCATTTTTATTCCCAAATTGGCCATTGATGTCATTCTACATCATGTGGATTAATATTAATTGGCATGCATTAGCATTTATATCATGCTGCCCACAGTAATGGTATGAGAATACTTTATAAAAACATCATTAACTTATTATATCACTTTGATTACTAAAGTTATGATTCATTTTGCCTGCTAATATTTCTAAGTAATAATGAAAAGAGTGCTTCTCCAGGAGGAAGAGAATTTAAATTATATTTAACAGTTTTATTTCTTTTATGTATTTTTCACTTTTGTCTACAACAAAAACGTTCTTTGTTTGGGAAATGAAAAAAGAAGAAGACTACGGGGTCCCCAGACCTTCATATAGAAAAGCAAGACAAAGTTAGCAGGGGAATATATTTAAGCTAAGGAAACTAGGAAACAGACGGCCTAGAATTAGTTTATTGTTCTATCTATAGCCCAAAATGTGTACCTTCAGCCAGCGACATTAAGACCCTCAGGGATAAGCGGTTAGTTACATCTCTCAGATAAAACCCTCATTTTTAGCAGTCAGAGTATATCCTCACTTTCCTAGGTTTTACTCAAGTATAGTAAGTGAAATGATTTTCCCAGCATGTTTCTCTCTGAACTCTCCCAAAACAAAGGCTATGTATTTTATTTATTCACTTTATACCCAACTACTCATCTCCCTCCTCTCCTCCCAGTCCCATGCTCCCTCTATCTCTTCTCCCCTACTCCTCAGAAAAGGGGAGCCCCCAACCCTCCACCGTGGCACATCAAATTGCATCAGGACTGAGCATGTCTTCTTCTACCCCACCAGGGAATCATGATCAAAACGCAGGCCACAGAGTCCATGTCAGAGACAATCCCCGCTCCCCTTACGAGGGGACCCACCTGAAAACTATGCTGCCCATTGGGTACTTATGTGTAAGGTATCCAGGTCCACTCACTCCATGCATGATTCTTGGTTGGCGCTTAGGTCTAGGTAAGCCCTTCTGAGCCCAGGGATAACAATACGACAATTCACACACCCAAAGTAGCTAAGTAACAAGGAGGACCCAAAGGATGACACTTAATTCTCACTCAGAAGGGGAATTAGAATAGACAGCAGGAGTAGATGAAGAGAGGGAACAGGGCAGGAGAGGGAGTGGGGAAGGGAGTGAGGATGGGGATCATATGTAGGGAGAACAGTGGTGGGAGACCAGAACTTGGAGAGAGAAGTGAAACCAAGGGCAGGGCATCTCTGGGACAAACTAGAGACCAACGACAGAGTAGGCTCCTGAGAGGATATGAGGATGGCTCTAGCTAAGACTCCTAGTAGTGGGGGTCATGGAGACTAAAGAGGCCACCTTCTAGTCAGACAAGACTCCTAACAGAGGGAGGGGAACACTAATCCACCCGCAAAAACTTTGCTGCAAAATTTACCCTGCCTACAAGACGTGCAGGGGGATAAAGACAGAACTGAGGGAAGGAATGTCTAACCAATGCCTGGCCCAACCAGAGACCCACCCCATGGGAGAGAAACAGCCTCCGAAACTGTTAATGATACATTGCTATGCTTGCAGTCATAGCTGGGTGGCCTCTGAGAGGCTCCACCCAGCAGCAAATCGAAACAGATGCTGAGACTCCCAGCCAAATATTAGGTGGAGCATGGAGCAAGGGGAGCCCTGCGGAAGAGTGTGAGGGGGTGGCGAGTAGAAGGAATGTGAGGGGACAAGAACTCCACAAGAAAACAATGGATATTTAATTGGCATTAGGCCCCTCTGTCTTTCACATAATCTAGCAATGACTTCAGAGTGGAGAGAAAGTGAGAGACGGTGTGAAATTGCCCAGCACTCAAGCTCCATAGTCTCCAATGGGATTCAGCATAAAAGCAGAGTCACAGGCACATTTGGTCCAGAGCCCTGGGAGCATCCGCAGAATATGCCGTTGCTCATTAAAGCATAGAAAACAGGAAAAATGACTGTGTGCATTCTAATAGGTCTAAATAGAATATATGCATGCAGAAAGGCCCATTGTAGTAGCTCTAATAGAAAATACACATGAAAGGAGGTGTGTTTTGGTAGCTCTAATAGAAAATATACATGAAAGGAACCACATTTTATTAGTTCTAATGGAAAATATCTAAGAAGGCACATGCTCAAACCACATGTCAAAATGTTAATGTCCATTTGTTCTCCTTTAGTCCTCCAAATAGATTAAACATACAACAAAATAATCTGTATTTTGTATGATGACAGCAATGACATTTATTAAGAATAAAACCCCCAAATCCTTGTTAATGATCATTACCAGACAGAAGGGAGGTTAGTATAATCACCAAAGACTTAGAATAAGTTTCAGCTCTGTATGTGATGCTTTATATATTAATGTGAGAATTTAAAGGTATTACATTTTTTCAAGTGGCTTATATTTGTAATATTCATACAGAGCAATGTCCATGTGGTTTCAATTTTTAGTTTACAAATGGCACATATTATTTTAGAAATTATGAGAAATGTAGTGAATTTCAGACACATAGTCAGCAAATATACTAATCAACAGTTTGAGAGTATCATGCTTTATCCTCTTGGTATTGTGCTCTCAATGCAAGCAGCCATTGTGGACACTCATTGTATAGAGCTCCCACTTGTCTTGGCTTGCAATCTTTGCCAGATGACATGAAATAAATTATTGAATAATCTCAAGCTTACACTGAACTCTGTCATCCTCTCTGTCCTTCATTATTGAGGTGTGGTGGGGGAGGAAAAACTTTTGTGAGATTAGTCACATCACCCTGGAAAAATACTATTTACAGGGGAGAATGAAGAAGATGCAATTAGGAAATGATGAACTTTTCTTTAAAATTATTAATTTCATAGCTCTTTATGCTTTATCTGAAATACCAACATATAAATAAATCAGTTTAAACGATGAGGTAAAAAGTACAACTTTGGATTTTTTTGGTTTTTTTTTTAACTGTAACCTTGATTTTTCAGTTAATGAAACATTTATTTGTGACTGATTAGCCAACAATTAATGAAAAATAAGGATTTGAAATTTTATTCTACTTATATATTTTTACATAATTTTATTTTATTTTATGTTTATGAGATTTGCTTGCATGTACATGAGCACACCACATGCCTACCTCATGTCTGCAAAGGTCAAAACAGGGTATAGGGTCCTTTGGAACCAAAGTTTCTGATGGCAATGAGACACCGTGTGGGTGCTGGGACCCAAACCTGATGCTCCAGCACCAGCCTTTTACTATGTTTTACTTTTCACTGTTTTTTGCTTGTAAGCAATTCATTGTGGTCCCCTCGCCTTTCACCTTCCTTTATCATTCCCATTCCTACTGACCTGAGTCTTCTTCAAGACCAGCCCGCCTCCTATTTCCATGTCTTTTGTTTCTGTGTTGAGGTCTTAAGCTTGTGTTCCCAGCAGCTTTGTGTTCCTAATTCCAAGCGCCATATCAAGAGGACAGCTTTTTATACTCCTAGTCACTATTTTAGTATTGAGTATTGTTCTGCATAGGTACAGAAGAGCAATGCCTAATAATGGTTCAGCTAGTTTGAAAATAGGTGTCAACAAAATTGTATCTGAGTTGCCAGATACATTCATCACCGCTGCTTCTGTTGGCCGCAGCACTGTTTCCTGTACGTTCAGTCACAAATTCCTTCACCTTGTCACCTTAGGAAGAAATCAGGGGTCAAAAAATGCTGGTGCGGCATACTACATGAACAAACTCTCCTTCTTGCTTGTTTGCAAATGTCATCTGTTTCAAAATGTATGTCTTTTGAGATATATGGATTGTGTCTTAGAAAAAAACAATTTCTTTTATAAGAATCTATCTCAATGAAACAGTGCAAAAATGGGGGGGGGGGTGGCATAAGAGCATTCCCGGCAGAGCAATTTCTAACAGTAGAAAACTAACAAAATGGTATACGTTCACCAATACGTTATTGGTTAAAGATACTACATCTACATCCTGACATATTAGCAAGTGTAAGAAGCAACAAGAACAACTCTCTGCTACAAAGTAGTAACCTCAAGGCTAAATGGAGATGTGAAAAAGGAAGGTGTGGAAAAAAATGTGCTGAGCTCTTGTTGTCCAGCAGAGTAGGTAAACACTAACAACACACGGATTAGATTTAGATGGAATTAAAAGTTTAGGTCTTCAGTCGTGCTCACCGTATTCTAGATATTCAACATTACTAGGTAGCTAGTAACTACTTTCTGGACAAGATAGATACAGAAGACTTTAGTCTCTGTGGAAATGATAATAATACTAACTTATATCTAATACAGCAATTTTCACCCATTGAATGGGAGAAAAGTGGTATTATATTTATGTATGTTTTAAAGTTGGAAGATTAAGGCAATAACCAATCAATGCTACCAGTAATGAGATGGAAGACCTTCTCTGTATGGAAGCCCATCGTGTATAACTCTGTCTTAGTTCATTTCTCTACTGCTGTGACAAAAATATCCTGACAAAAGCAATTTAATGAATAAAGTGTTTATTTGGCTCACGAGCCCAGTTTACAATGTAGGGAAGTCAAAGCAGCAGGAACTTGAAGCAGCTAATCATATTACATCCGTAGCCAAGAGCAGAGAGCAAGGGATTCATACATGTATGCCAGGATTCATCTCCACTTCCCCACTCTTATATAAACCAGGGTTCTTAGCCAAGAGAGGGATGACATCAACACTAGGTGAGGGTTCCAAATAATAATGATTCCCCCCCCCCCGTATGCCTGCAGGCTAACCTTATCTAGACAACAGCTCATTGAGACCCTCAAGTGATTTCAGATTGTGTCAAGGTGACCATTAAAACTATCATACCCCCTTAAAAACATAATGCACATTTAGAGCCTGGCAGTGAAAGGGTGGGTGGGTGAGCTACCAATGCAGCAGTAGTAAGCAATTCTAATACTTTGAGCAAAACACTTGCCACTCAAAGGAAATCAGTTTTTAAGACATGGTTGCTCATACTATCTGGACAAAGATTGTGTGATGCCTAAACTAAACTACAATAAGGGCTCAAAAAGACCAGAAGCTAAGGTAAAGAATCCTTGTCTGAAAAATCAAACAATTTCAATGCCAAATGAATTGACTGACATAGATTTAAAAATATCCAATGTAGAAATAACAACAACTAATAAAGATATTTTTTAAAGGTAATAGACCAACTTAATTTTGTGGACTTGGAAATTCATTGTTTTAAAATTTGAAAACATTGCAAAAGAAGTTAGCATACATACTGCCCTTCCTTTGCTAAAACACTTATCTATTACTAATGAATAGAGCAATTTATAGCAGTTCAGTTAATGACTATAAAATAAATTACAGAATTAGAACATCAGCTACAACAAGTAACCAAGATGGATTTTTGTTTACAGAGGTAGCAATCTAGAGACTTCAAAATAAGGACATCTTATTGGGACTCTAGATGAGAGAAGCATGGGAGAATGGCAAAATAGAAGGATCCAGAGGGTCCTAGAAACCTACAAGAAGAACATTATGATAGGCAGATTTGGGCCCAGGGGTCCCGCTCAAACTAAGGCACCAGCCAAGGACAATACAGGCGGTAAACCTTAAACCCCTACCCAGATCTAGCCAATGGACAGAATACTCTCCACAGTAGAGTGGAGAGTGGGATATGACTTTCTCATGTACTCTGGTGCCTCACATTTGACCATGCCCCCTGGAGGGGGAGACCTTGTGGCACTCAGAGGAAGGACAGCAGGCTACCAAGAAGAGACTTGGTACCCTATGAGCATATACAGGGGGAGGTAATCCCCCTCAGGAACAGTCATAGGGGAGGGGAATAAGGGGAAATGGGAGGGAGGGAAGAATGGGAGGATACAAGGGATGGGATAACCATTGAGATGTAACAAGAATAAATTAATAAAAAAAATTTTTTTAATTATCTTTTGGCTGCTTCCACATGGAACTTTTATTTCTGCATAATATGATGGTGTGCTTTATGTTTATAATCTTGACAGTAACTCTTTATACTAGAACTCTTCTCTCTTCTTCCCAGATTTTAAGAAATCTCTGTAGGATGGATTTGGATCAAACTGCCACCTCATCCGTACATTTCCACCTAATGATGTTCATGTAGTTCAGAATTCTGCCACAAGATGGCACCAATGAGCCTTGTTATCAGAAAAAAAAATTACCTTGTTTTTTACTATCTATGACTTGAAAGCAGGACTATTTGCCAAAGAAAAAAACAACCAGTGAGAGATGGGGAGGAGAAGAGGGGAAAGTAGTAAATAGTTTAATATAAGCAAGGAACCATGATACATAAGCATATTGATGAAATTTATTATTTTGTGGTTAAAAATTAATTTAAAAACAAAAATAAAGTGCATACATACACAGATTGGAGTTGTATGTCTATAAGAAGAAAAAACGTCACCTCAAGTATGACCTAGCTTATAGCTCAATATACAGAATAATTTTATCACGGTTCAAAAATATCCTGAAGGAGGATAAACACATAGCTCCAGCCTCCTTTGGCAGTAGCATGTAGGAAGGGATTCTGCAGTGCAGTGCAGATGCGAGGTGGTGGAAAAAGAACCGGGGGTGGGATGGGGGTGGGGGTGGGGGATGTCGAAAGTGAGGTCTTGGTAGCTGTGTCCAGAGTTTCCCAGAGATGGGTTGAATGAGACTGGATGGAAGGCAGTCTGAGAGGCCTGTACAGATAGGAGTGAATGTTGCATGATGATTTTTTTTCTCTCTGATCATAAAAAGATGCCATCTTTGACTTTGTCTCTGTAGCCATGGCAACCAGAAAAGAACAATACATTGCTAGCCAGGCCTTTAGTAATGGTAATGCAGCTATTGTCATTCCCTAGGGAGGTTGGAGACCCTCTTGCCCACAATTCTAGGTATAAACCCCCTGCTCTAGTTGCAAATTATCTAACAAGATCCTAGGGTATTTAAGATAAAGAAAAGGCTGGTTACAAGCAGGATTCCATGACGCAGCTTCCATCATCCCCAATTATGTGGGGTTTTGCCGAGAACGTTAACTCCTTACCTATGCTTTGTAAGAAAGCCTAATACATGTATTGGTCTCATTAAATTTTACTTTGATGAAATTGTTCTTTAAAGCCTCACATCTAGGCTCTCAGGTAGACATTCTTACGTTAGGTAAGGGTCCTGCTCAGACAACAAAGTGCGTTCTCAATTATTTCTAAGAAAATATCAAGTAAACACTAAGGTAAGATTGAAGGGGTTTCTAGCAGGCAAATCTGAAACAAACTGTGCATCAAAATATGTAATGATAATAATGGGATAAATGTATTATTAATAAATATGTTTTAAATAAAAGTGAAACTTTTACACTAATTATTCTAGAAGGGCTGAAAATGCAACATTTGACAGTTGTTTTAGTAATAAGTGATTCAGGTAAGAACCCTAAAATGGAAGCGCTGGTATATCTTCACCAAACTGCACAGCAGCCACTGTGTTACCATGGTAACCATGCTAGACAGAAAAGATGGGAAAAACAACTCACCACCCTAGTTTGTTTTTGTATGAGCTAGGAACCTGTGCAAACTGACATGATGCACGATAATTAACCTCATGTACCCCTGTATCCCCTTCCACAGTAAACACTGCTGGGAACCTCAGTAATACATATATTAACGCATACATAAAAACCCGCATGTTATTTCCACTCCCTCCCTTCCTCTCTTCCTCCTTCCTCTCTCTCATTCTAGGATCCCAGAAATTCATAGAGACAAATTCTAAAGGGTAAAAAAGAAGCTCCATACCGTCAATACATTCAAATCTGAAAGCATGTATATTTAAAAGTTAAAAATAACACTTTTAGAAAATATTTTTTACAGGTCTATACAGATGGCTCCCCAATTAAGAGCAATTACTGTTCTTGCAGAGCACTCAGATTCCCAGAATTCAAATCAGCTTGCTAACAACTGCTTCTAACGGTAGCTCTAGGCAGGGGGTGGGGTGGGGAGTGGAGATGGAAGGTTGTTGATGCTTCTGGTCTCTTTGGGCATCTGCAGTCATATGCACACATATGATTAAACATTAGTCATCTAAAAACAAATGTTTTTGTAGAGACAATTTGTTGGATTGACTCTAGGCCTTTTTTCTTTTTTTCGTTACTATACATTGCTAAGAACCTAAAAAGAAAAACAGAAGCACAAGCTTGTTAACTATCAACTAACTTTCCATCACAAAGAACCCTGAGATTTTCAACTCCACATGCTCTTCAATAACTATATCAAGCTGAAAATTCAATGAAAGAAAAAAATATTGTAATATAAGGTGTAATTTTAAATTATAATTAAAATTGTAATTTAAAAGTACCTAGGATGTGGATGGACCCTAGGGGTAAAGTACCCTGGATTTGATTCACAGCGCTGAAAAAAATATTGCTATTTACAGTTGCACCAGAAAGCATGAAATGGTTAGCAATTGTCTGGCCTCTGATATTTACATATCACTAAACATTACAAAACAGAAAATAAACATCACAACAGAGGACTGCATATCTATGAGTTTCGAGAAAGAATTATTAGGCTACCTATTCTCCTCCAGCTAGATTATAATGTAACTGCCACAAAAATACCAACAGACATTGTCTTTAAAAAATAAATCAACAATTTGGGCTAATTCCTAAGTTAATGTGAAAATGCAAAAGCCTATATTAAGTAATAACTTTGAAAATGATCAAGTCAGATGAAAAACTGCTTTCAGGAATACTTATAAACATGAAGTACTCCAAAATTAATACTGGCATCATAGTAAAAAAAGAAATCAAAGGTAAAGAATAAAGAATTCAAAAACAGATCGCCAATTTTTGAAAAATGTACAAAGGTAATTCACTGGAGGACAGACAGGATAGTCTTTGCAGGAAATGATGTCGTAACAACTAGATAGTAATATGCACAAATATAAATTGAGATTGTTATATTATTTCACAAGCAGAGGTCAACACAATGCAGATCATAGGCTTTAACCTAAAAATAAAAAAGAGACTCATTGGGTTATAGCCATCCCCACATCCATGTAAAATAAAACCAGCACTGCTACACACTGACCAGCAATCCCAGTCCTATGGACAAAGACAAAAGGATCACCGGTGCTTGCTGAATGACAGCAACCTAGATATAGGCTTAGTCAGAGACCCCGTTTCAAAAAGACTAAAGCAGAAAGTGATAGAGCAAGGCATCTCTGGCCTCCATTCATAGACACCAGTGTGCACAGTCACATATATGTACACATGCACATGAACCACATACACATAACACATATGCCTCTCTCTCTCTCTTAAACATATGCGCACGTGCACACACAAACTCACACACACAAATAAAACTTTAAAATTAAAAAAGGCACTTTAACACAGAGGGTTTTTTTTGTTACCTAAAATCTATTAAGAAATGCAGCAGAAAATAGAGGAGCAAATCCTATTCATTTGGGGCTATGTGAAGACACCAAATAAGACACCAAAACAACAATCTATATGTAAGCAAGCCAAGAATTTCCTCAAAACTGGACACTTTGACTCTCCAAAATAGACAGCTGAACATGTAAAAAGGCATATTTGCAACTAGGATAAAATGTTTGAATATCATATACTTGCTAGAGGCTTTGTATTTAGAATATAGTATATTGGACCAAATGCAATAAGAGCAAATGCACATTTCCCTAAGTAAACTCAGAGAAAGATTTAAATACAGACTGCAAAACATACAGATATGTGAACTAAGCACATGAAAAGAAATTGTACACCATTAATCATGAAAGAAGTGTTAAAAAGACAGCCTGCAACGATATATTATCACACTCTAGAAGTCCACGCAAAATCTAAAAGGCTGAGTTTAAGTGAGCACTGGCATGTTTGTTGAGGATGCAATTCTCCTACTGAGTTGATGGCAATAAAAAAAATGTACAACCATCTTGTAAGCAGTTTGGCACTTTCTTGCAATGTCACTCTTACAAGTACCCCATGATGGCCCCGCCCTTGAACTCTTGAGATGTGTATCCTGGAGAGAAATAAAGTACATGTCTGTGGCAGAAGAAAAGAGATTAGGGAAAGCCCCGGGAAAATTAACACATGAAAGAAGCCAGTTAGAAGAGAAAGCCTGGAAGCCGGTCCCCCTCTGTGCTTCCAGAAATGAATAGAATAAGCATGCTAAGAGCTTACCATGTATACATGTGGGAGAGAAGAGTGCTATGTAATTAAGGAGTCATCCATCTTGTGGCCAAGCTCGTGGTTTTCCCTTAGCTCTATCAAGCACATGCTTTTCCCTCAGCTCCAGCCCATTCCCTCTCTCAGGAGTGTTTTCTCTTTCTTAAAATACTGCCTCAGAGCCTGGAGAAAATGGCCCCGTGGTTAACAGAGCTTGCTTCTCATGCAAAGACCAGAGTTCAACTCCAAGTGCTCACATCAGATGGGTCGCCTGAAACTCCAGTTCAAGGGTATCGGATGCTATCATATGTCTTCGAGGAAATTTACACATGTGATGCATACACAAACACACACACACAAACACACACACAATCAAACAACAATAATAAACTGTCTCTATTCTAATTGCTATGTTTCTCCTAAAAGTGGAAATAACCTAAGTGTTTATTCAAGTCAATAACAGCAGTTATGTTATAGCTATATGCTAGACCACTATTTTCCATACTCATGTGTTCGAATATTAGTTTAAAAAGAATGAGGGTCTGTGAGATGGTTCAGTGGGTACCAGCACTTTCTGTCAAGCCCAATGATCTAACATCAATCCCCAAGACTCACAAAATGGAAAGAGAGAGTTGAGTCCTACAAGTTGTCCACTGACTTCCACATGGTACACGTGAGTACACACACACACACACATACACACACACACACACACACACACACACACAAATAATAAAAAAAAATTGTGTGGGAACATGACAGTGGGAGGGGTAGGAAGACAAGGTTCCATGAAACTGAAAATGTTAAGTCCCCAAAGATCATAATATTTAAGCCTACCTGGTTATTTTTAATGGGACCTAGTTGGGCATGTTTAAAATTGACAAAGGTTAATCATTAGTTTTGAACGTGCTGTGTTTCAGTTAAACTCATCGCCCAAGCATCAAAATGTGTTGGTGTTGTGTTGGCTCCAATTCCTTAATGATTCTACTTTATTTGGAATTTATTAAAGGCATGTGCCTCCCCTACAACCCGACTACCCTAAATAGGAGGGAGAGGAGATTAAGGAGAACAAGAATGAAACCTTCTTGGCATCCGTTCCACAGGGCAAACCCCCTGGTGTAATTCTCAGGAGTCTAGCAGATCCTCTATCTGACAGAAGAAGCCACATTGTCCGTGATAGAACCTGAAAGAATCCACCACTCTCTCTGCCCAAATACTCCAACTCAGTGGGCAGGAACCTCTGATCGCTCTGCCTCTGGCTCCCCAAAGTCGTCCTCTTTCTCTCCAGCTTCCACCTCCCAGCTTCCTTTCTCTAATCAATGATTCTTTTTGCAAGACAGTACCCTGGGCGGAGGACTGTCTTTTGTCTTGGGCTGAAACTTCCTCTCTCTCAGAGTCTAAGATGTTTATCAGTTTGTAGAGACAAAGTCTCAGTGGAGTCAAGCCACCCAAGATTACTTTCACCTTGGGCCCAGCCTAAGGCAAGGTTACATTCTCTTCACACATCCCCCTTTTCTATGAAAAAATAAAAAATAGGCAAAAAATAAGAACTATTTTAGGACATTAAGACAATATTTAGGACAATAAGAACATTGTTAGGATTCTGTTACAGCCCGCCTACCTGTGATGTCACTGCTTACCTGCCATGGGGGCGTGGCCCTGCCCAGGGCCATATAAAAGAACAGACCCTCCATGTGGCTCTCTCTTTCTACTTTTCTACCTCTCTCTCTACCTTTCTAGTTCTCTCTCTACTTCTCTACCTCTACCTCCCTCTCTCTCTTCTCTCTCTCTCTGGGGTACCCCTTCCCTGTTTCCTTCTCCCCCCATGCTCATCTAATAAACTCTGTATAACATAATATCTGCCTGGTACCTTGTATCCTAACATCTGCCATTCATCTTTAATTTTTATATATAACATACATAAATATTCATATATACAGAATCATCCGGTACAAGTTACATGTACATAGCCCAATCCTTTTGTATTTGACTGAAAGATCCCCGAAGGGAGACCCTCACTCAAGCCTCGGGATGGCGCGCACCCAAAGACACACAAACGACCATCTTGCTGTAAACACATGAGGCAGTTTATTGGCGGAGCTCCGGGTCAACACGTATCTCACTCAGGAGACAGAGGGGTCGACCCAGAAGCCCAGGGGTTAGGGGCTTATATGGGCAAGGGTCGGGGGGAGTGGGAAGTTTCGGCGCGGCCACACACAATTGGTTGTTTCAAACATTTGAACATCAGCAAATTGCGTAGGCAGATCTGGGGTAAGCTCAGACTTAATCATACGGGAACAGTCCTTGGTTCCTGTTTTCCTTGAAACCCGAGGGTAGATGTTTTATCTGAGCTGACAACACATCTGGTTAAATTCAAACCTGGAACATTGTGCGCGGGCCTCAAAGAGGATTAAGCAAACACCATAAAATTGGATGAGGGGTCTTGGCTCATTACTCACTTGATCATGTCCGGTACCTGCTTCTCTCAGGAATTTGTCCTTGTGTATCCTCCCTATCTTTTATGGCCATCCGGTCCCTGGAACACTCAGTAGGCCATTGTCTCTTATCTCCGCATTCTTTGTGACTTATCATCTGGGACCTTGGGCTAGAATACCTGTCGACCTGCACTTATGAGTTAGAGAGCTCTGCTGTTCTGGTTGCTTTAATGCTAATTAAAATTTTTTCCTTTTCATGACAATCTTGGAGAAAGCATTCCACTATCCTCTCTTAGCGAGTCCTTTTCTAGTCTCCAAAGGTTTCTAAAATCTCCTTATTAGAAATTACATTTATCAACATATAAAAGTGCTTTTAACTCTTAAACTAAAGCTTATCATAACACTGTGGCTATCTAGTCTTCAACCCCATCAGAGATCCAAGAAGGAAATATTATCTAATATGAAGGAAGCACAGACAAGCAACTTCCAAAAGCAAGACAGGACAAAGAGTTGACTGCCTGGACAGTCACAAGTTTTTCTCTATCATTGGGGCATCCAGTCTTCAGCCTTCTGGACAGTATATCTGACAGACATAATCATGAAGCAGGAGTTTTAAAGAATTGGTCCAGCCAGTCTCAACAAAGCTGCACAGCCAGTTACCCGGTGCTCTGCTATAATCACAGTTTGGGCTGTCAGTCTGCCATCACCAGTAGAGACAAGAATAGTACTTCCGTCCAGTGGTCATTCTGCCACACTTATTTCTTCTATGCCTATCATCTCCCTTGAAGTAGACTGGAGGTGTTGTCAGGAGCAGGTGTGTCTCTCTGTCAGAAAAGCCCTTTATTATTAAATGCCATATCCTATAGATCTCTGAAGTGTTTGAAGACCATCTTTCTATTTACTCTATCATCTATCTATTCTATGTATCTGTCTAATAATTGATTGATGGACTTATCTATTTCAGTATATCTAATTAGATAAGCATTGCTTGTTTTTAGGTATGCACTATCTGCTTAACTTTGAAAACATACACAAGAAACTAAATAAAGCTTATTCTGTATTTAAGTAATTTAGTATATAGTAAGATTTATTGGTGACTAACCACCAATTTTTATCTCCAACCATCCTGAACAGGTTATAACAGTTAGTTTTCATAAGACCAGAACTGTACATCACCTTTTCAAATGAGTTGCACATGTATAATACATTAAGTAAAAGTTGAACAAAATGATGTTAAATTTCTACCAACATATAATGTATGGTTTGAATTTTTATCAACAAACAACATACAATACATAAAGCAAAAGTTGAATAAAATAGTCTTAAATTTCCATTAATCTACAATCCCAATGTAAAATATTTGAGGCTAGTAGATTCAATAATCTACTTTTTATTCTATACATCTATATCCTCCCCTTATATCTTTCCCTCCACCCTCTTTTCCCCTAGCGCTAGATAGGATAGAAGAAAGAAATTCCTAAATGAAACTTTTATTAACTTATAACTAACCCCCCTAGGCAATAATGAATATTGGTAGTCCACCAAAAACACACACCCCACCTACTGGGAATGGGGGCATTGTGTTCTCAATATTACTTTTTGCTGTCACGTCGCTAAGAAGGCCGTCTCATCAATGGTGTGTTCTAATACCCATCTGAGACAAACACTGGAATCAATGGCTACCAAGGTTACAAATCAGTCCTTTCATTCTATCCAGATAGAATTAATGAGCATGAACTGTGAAGCTCTCTCAGTGCTGGTCTTTGGCAAGCACATTTTTATTCCTACCTGCCATGAGTGAATGATATTAGCAGGCAGGCTAGAGTAGCAGGAGCAGGTGACACCATCTAGGGTTACGGTTCTCATGCTGGCATCATGTTTCTTGACTCTTAGCTTTATTAGTATAATCAATCTTTGTGTAGGCTTTAAGGTAGCAGGACTCAGTTCTGTAAGTGATACAGCTCTTCTACTGGCCTGGAAAATTGGGATTTCTTAGACCTGAACAGCAGCTGGCTTCACAGATTCATGTGTACGCCTACATGGGTTCCTCCGCCTTTAACAGAAAGCAGTGTTACAGTTCAGCAGCCTGACATGTCTGAGAGCACTGGTCCTTAAGGCTTGGCCTTTTCTATCAAATTCTTCTTCTAACAAGCAGAGTCTACAATTGCTGTTTATGGCCCGTACATTGTTCAGCCTTCTGTCTTCTCTACTTCTGCCAGCTCCCTCATTCCTGCCTTGGCTACTCTCTTGATCTGTTCAGTCCAGCTGCCCTTTTTCAGCTGTCAACCAGACAGCTGTCTTCATTTCAGCAGCTTGGCTTGCCTACCACTCAGCTACTGCTGAAGCTAACATTGCCACTGTATGGCCTCTACTGTCACTGCCCCTTCTTCAGTCTCTAATGCTTCTTTCTTTTTAACTTTCTTTAAGGGATTAAAAGTTTATTCTGCAGCCATTTTTATGAGCATGGACAAAGAATGCAGACTTAGGTTACTCATGTTCCAACATGAAAGCAGTTTCACTTAAGTGGCTATCAATTTAGTCTAGTGATACTAGAGGTACAGAAAAGACGACGAAAGAGAATCCCTTTATTAGATATCATGTTTCAACACACAGAAAGGCATCCCAGGGCAGACGGATCTCCTACCCAACTCACAGAGCCTGCACATGTCTTCCCAACCAGCTCCTTAAGTGATGCAGAGAAAGTTGTTAGAGAAACGCATTCAAGTCAATTACTGCACACCCTAGATATACATGAAGATATGTGCCAGTCATATTACACCTTGTGCACGAATTGGACTTTGTGTTAGTACCAATCACAGCCTTGTCTCTTTATGCTAGTCCCTCTGCTAGTCCCAGTCATGCTAGTCCCTCTGGTAGGCCACAAGGGAAAGTGTTCCTCCTCTGAGATATATAAAAGTAATTGCCGGGTCATCTAGTGATTATCAAGGCTTATGATAGGAAAAAGTCTGGTACTAAGTATTTCAAACAGCCCTGATTATGTCTGTGCCTTCAGGAACTCAGGCACTCTGATGTGTCATTGTGTAGTTTGCTCAAGTCATCCGAGCATTCAAAATATCTGTTGCTAGAGTAAGGGTAGGACAACTAGATATATGACTGATTGCCCTTTGTTCAAGGCCAGAACCAGAACGGCATGGGAGAATCCAACATTTGTTGATTAGGGAAGCAAATTATTCCAACTTCAGTATCTTATTTACAGGAAAATGAACATCAGAATTACTACAATAAGAAAGTAAACATTATCATTAACAATAATAGTAAATTTGACAGGTTTTAACAACAATTAACACCTGTCCATTGCTCTAGGAAGAAGTGTTCTTCTCACTACATCATTCTTCTCCATTAAGGAGATATCACAGTTGCCATGGTACCAGGTTTCTATAGCAACCATGATGTAGAGGTGCGTACATTAAACACATTAGAGATTCCTCACATGAGACACCAAAATGCATCAGTTAAGTGTATTAACGACAAACTCAGAGACACCAATATGTGTCAGTATCATTAAAGAAAAGAAGTAAAAGATTTCCTCTTTGAGTAGTTTAATCAAAAGCCAAATAATTTGGATTATCTAATTATCTCCCTATGTCTTCTATCATTATGTAGCTTATGAGTGTTGGCTGTCTATAATCTGTTTGTTGTACGAGTTTGAATCTGAGCCTGCATAAAGTCTGCTTTGTCTTATAACTGTGTCTGTATCTGTGTGTCTGACAGAGGGCTTTGGCTCTGTTTTATTGAGGAGCACAAAAAGTATCATATGGAAAAGGAAAGAGGGATGCTTTACAGAAATCTTTAGCAGAGTTTTATAAGAAATTAAGTCATTGACTCCAACTGACCCCAATTTACCCAGATAAGAAAAGATAAATGCTATCAAGCAACATCTATATGTTGCTTTCAGTGTTTACAGCAGATATTTACTTTATAAAGTCATTTTGAGCCTGTTTGCTATTTGCTGTTTTGAGCAATTGATTATAAAAACAAACATACAGATACATGTATATGGTCTCTTGTTGGGCCTCATGGCTGAATCTGTCAGCCCTCTGAGGCCTTGAGGACAGAACCGAGCCTGGCTCGAGTTTCAGCAACAGTCTCTGGTAAATATTTCAGCATAGGAATGACTCAGCATGGTCCATCCGGGCACATCCTGATGAGAGTCCTGCCTGCCAACAGCCACGTAACAGAAACCAATTGGTCCCACAGTATCAGGCCACTTTACATCCTGGGAGACTTCATATCTCCTGACACCTTATGCCTCGTCCGCTCCTTATACTCTGTATAAGAGAAACCTGCCATAATAAAGTTGAGCCCTTACTCCAACGAGACTCCCGACTCCCGACTCAGTGTATTTTTCCTCCAGGTCTCATAGGAAGAGGCTGGGTCACACTCACCATCCTGCTCAGGCCACAGGGAGAGGAAACAGCAGGCCTGACCAAGTCTCCTCCCATTCCAGCCCTACCTGCTGGAGTAAGAGACCCAATAGTCTCTGGGTCAGGGCCAGGGCATGTTAACTGAGAATTGCTTCCATTAGTTGGCCTGTGGTCATGTATATGGGAGAGTTTTCTTTGTTAATGTAGGAGGGCTCTGCTTACTCGGAGTAGTATGCAGGCAGCCTGGGGCCATATATAAGAGCCAAGAATGAGCCTGAAACAAGCCAGAAAACAACCCTGCTCCAAAGTCTCCATCATCATTTCCTGCCTCTAGTTTCCTACCTTGTTTTCCCTCAATAATGGATTGTAACCTATAAACCAAATAACACCTCTACATCCAAAAATTTGCATTTAATGAGTGTATTATCACAGTAACAGGAAAGCAAATGACAGAAGGAAAAGGAAGCCAAGGAAGTTCCGAATTTGTACAATGAAAATTTTAAAACCCCAAAGGAAGAACTTGAAGAAAAAGATAGACTAATTAATATTGTGAAAATAACCATACCATTAAAACCTATCTAAGCATTAATACAATCCCTACAAAGTTCCAAAGCCATTCTTTATTGAAATTAAAAATAATGATCTTAAATTTTATATGGAAACAGAAAAGGCCCAGAATAGTCAGAATGATCCAGAACAACCAAAAACGGTGGGAGGTATCATCATCTCAGATTTCAACTTATACTACAGAGCCATAGCAATAGAAATATCATGATTATGTCATAAAAAACAGACCAATTGATCAGTAAAATAGAATTTAGGACCCAGATATGTACAGGTCAGAGGTCTACTATATTCTTTTGCCAAGGAAAGAAATATCACCTGCTACACGTATTCTCTAATAAGATGAGAAAAGAAGCCTCTTTCTAATTTTAGGTTATTTTGTGATGCTCACAACTGTGATTCTAGCACAAGTTTTGGCCACTTAATAAGTATATTAGTTATTTTTCTGTTGCTGTGATAGGGCACCAAGACGAAAAGCAACTTAATGAAGATACATTTATTTTTGGCTTACCGTTCCTCGGGGATAAGAGTCCGTGATGACAGAGCATCAGGAAACTGAGATTTAACATCTGGAGTTGCAAGCACATAGCAGAGAGTGCAAACTACTAATAAGCGAGGCTTTTTAAGGAACAAAGCTCCCTCCTCGAGTGAAGTGTTTTCTCCAGAAAGATTGTGCTTCTTAAACTTCCCCAAAGATCATCAACAACTGGAGATAAGTGTGCAAATGCCAGAGACTATGAAGGACATTTACCATTGAAACCACCACATAGCACCTCGATAATCCACGTGAAGAGGTACACATACATATACACACAAACACATACACACACACAAACTGAGAGCAAGAGAGACAGAGACAGAGGGACAATGAGACAGAGAGCCAAGCAATCAGTATATTTTAAGAAGCACATATTTCCCAGGCATCATGTTAGACATTGCTTAAGTGACTACTATCACTGAAACAGCAATTTTCTGATCATAAAAGCCAAAGGGTAAACTGAATATGCCTTTCACCAGGTCTTTCTTCTTTTTCTGTTCTACATCTTAACATACATGCATGAATCTGAAACTAATTAGAAGCCATACAAGCATGTGTGATCCCACAGTAAGCCAAAAGAAAACTATAGCCTACAGGACAGGACAGAACAGTACAGCACACACAGGAGGCTAAGAGGGTCTTTGTTTCTCTTCCTCATGAAACATGCTGACACTAGAGCCCAGGGCAAGAATGAGTAAATGCCAGTCTGAGTTCCCTGTGCCTGTCTCTCTGCTCTCCACGGGTGAGGGTCGGGGTTCATCTCCCATCGCAGGACATCCACACAATTTCAACTGAGGGGAAAAAACAAACAAACAAAAAACCAAAACAAACAAACAAACAAACAAAAAAACACAAGCAAGATCCTGCTCTACAAATGAGCAGTATTTCATGCTGGTGTTCCTTTGTTTCCTCACCCTTTGTGATCTCCAAGGAAACATCTCCGAGGTGTTACAACACTTAGTGTAGAAGATAGGTGGAGTTTGTTAGAGAGTAAGTGAATCTGACTCAAGGGATAGAGTAGGCAATTGTCAAAGTGACCATTGCAGACCACAGCTGGAGTTTATAATAGCCAGAGAGGCCACTTTGTTAATCCACATTTACAGGTAGACTTCATACTATTTCTCAAATCTCCAGAACAGACAGCTTTCCTGGGAGCTTTTTCCTCTCCAGATGTTTGATAACTCCATTTGGTTTGACTCTTATAGTACATAGCAATGGCATTGAAAGCCTCTTGTGAGACAGTGGTCTTATAAGGTTTAGGGTTTCTAGAACCATATTTATCCAGCTATCATTAATGACTATCCAACCAAATCTGAACATCTTGTCTCTTTTAGGGCCAGAAATATAACTCAGATCCCGTTCTTCTGGCTAATAATTAGAATCCTGCAATTCCAGTCCTTGCTTTTACAAGCAAGGTAGTATGTTAAGTATAAAGGAGAGGCACAGCTATAACATCCTTCAAATCTTCTAATATCCAATAAGCCATTTAACACTCTCACCAGATCATCACATTCTCCATTAAATAGTCATTCTGGTCTAGAGTCCCAGCACTTAGTAAGATTACTGAGTTCCAGGCTGACTTGTGCTACATGGAGAATACTAAGCCAGCCATGGCTACTTTGGAAGGCATCGGTTAAAAACAAATGTCACTCTGGTCATAATGGTTGCCTAGACAGCATTAGGTTTCTATGGCAACCGTGAAGAACATGCTGTTCTACAAACTGAAAATGCTTCCAAATAATCCTTGCTTTTGACGCATCTACCTATTCCCCAAATCAAAGCACCTTCACCCTTCAGGTCACCTGATAAAGCATGCTCATCCAGGGGAAGTGTGTCTGCAATTTGAGAAGCACTGCTTAGAGTATAAACAAAGCCTTGTTCCTGTTTTTCTCATCAGATCACCTCAGATCTCCATTACAAAGCTAGCGTCACCATAAAGATGATTGGTTGCTATGGCAACCAAAAATTGCAGAAAATGGTCTACAAAATGAACCGCTGCCACAAAGCTTTCCTTGCTCTTGCTTGTCCTCAAAAACAAAACACCTCACTCTTCAGGCCACCTGAAAAAGCATATTCATTAGAGAAACCAGGCCAGCACAGGCAAGGGGCAGAACTCTGCTCAGAGGATGGGAATAAAGCTTGCCCTTGTAAGGAATTTTGTTTGCTATAAAAGTAAGAATTTACCAGTAAGCAGAGTCTGGGGAATTTTCACCCAAGGGCATTTGGCACTGCTCTAACACTCTGAGGAAGAGCATATAACAAATGCACTACACTATGACATTAGACACTTATGGTAAAAAAAAAAAAGTTAAAATAATCACCAGACTGATGCAGAAACAACAAAATATGTCACTTAAGGAATCTCATGGTTATTTTAGGGGAAGAAGACAGGCCTATAAGAATATAATCAAGTGCTACATAAAAACCTAATCA
Source organism: Acomys minous (assembly GCF_964271855.1). Classification (NCBI taxonomy): domain Eukaryota; kingdom Metazoa; phylum Chordata; class Mammalia; order Rodentia; family Muridae; genus Acomys; species Acomys minous. The sequence continues at coordinate 49,043,162 of NC_140488.1, forward strand.
TTTAAGTATATATACATTGTTTATCCTGAGGAATTTTTATCTTTATTATGAGATAATATGAGAGGATTATCAGTATATCCTCTCATGTGAGCATCTCTAACCAACACACATATAGATTCTTAAAGAGTCACTCTTTCTCAAGAGCAGGAATGACTTAAGCAAATGGGTGAATTTGAAATGAAAATAGGGAGGCACATCTCAGTTCCTCTTCTTTCAAAATCTTTGGTAGCAACCTGTGTTGTAACACTTGCTCTCTGTGCCAGAAATTTGGGGCCATTTAATTGAGGCTAGAGAGATGGCTTGTCTGTTAGTACTACTTGTTGCTCTTGCAGAGGATCAGGGTTCATTTTCCAGCCCCAGTTCGATGGCTCACACATGCAACCCTAGGTCTGGGGGATCATATGTCCTCTTTTGACTTCTGCAGGCACTAGGCACATATGCAATTCCACCAGAGTTGCTGCTGGAACCTGGAACAGCAGCTGGAACCTGGAGCCCTGAAGCGTTTGCTGGAGTGGTTCTCTTTTGGAGTGTCTCAAAGTGGAGCAATGAACAGTCAAATAATACCAAGACCCCAAAAGCCCCAGCCTCCTTTTTTGGGCTCAGATGTGTTTCAGCTGGCGAAACCCAAGTGCCACCCTGCCACAAGGTGGCTCGACTTATAAGTGGATAAACATCACCTGCTGTCTCACAAGTCTGTTCCTCATCTCACACTTGGGATCAAAACAAAAACATGTTCACATCCACTACAAAAGGAGAACTAGAATCAAGATCTAAAATCAAAGAATGAATTAACAGTCATATGGAATGGATTTTTTTTCTTGGAGATTCCTCCAGGAAGGAATTGATAAAATGATAAAAACCATATACAATCTGCAGCCAAATGTATAAAAAGGCCTAACCAAGGCTTCGCTGGTAAGAAAATCTATATTTTTGTTGCTAACAGATCACAGAAAAGGGGAAAGTTCATCATAGCCACATGTTCTGCGCATCCATTTGTACTTAATAAAATGCCCCTAACAAATAACCATTTAGTTTCCCTTAGAATTCTCTGTGACTAAGCTTCAGACAAATACAGCCTGACAACGAGGTACCAGGGCCCTTGCCACAGCCAGAGAGGAGTCTGGGTATGGAGCGGCTGGAGCAAACAGACCAGGAATGATAGCTGTTATGGAGCTTAATCTCTGTCTTCCCTTTGATTAAACCCTACATTTCAAGCACGGAGCTAGACTTGAGAACCCTTGCACTTGCCCTAGGGGAAATTTAAGGCTAGATGGTAAATAGATACAAAGTAGAATAAAAATGTGCTCTTAAAATATAGATTCTACAAATAACACCAAGGTTGTTTGATAAATCCTAAGGAATGAATATATGATATATATTTCATATAAAATAGATACATAACACATATAGAAATATATGTATATCTTATAATATATATACATATATATTATCTTACAGGAAGTTAAGCTATTTGGGCTGGCATTGTGCCCTACAAGAACCATAGACTAACCCTAACCCTAGAACTAGGTACAAGGAACCTCCTTCCAAATGGTTGTCCAGGGTAGTCCAGATGACTCTCAAAACAATATAGATTCTTGATGAAGTCCTCAAGATTGAGGCTAGGCCCCTATTGCTGAAGACATCGTACCTTAGGACAGAGGACTTGGATGATTCAAGCTGGATCTGATCTGAAAGCATCTTTCCTGTGCTGTAGCTTCTATGATTCCAGAAGACACTATGCAAGCTACCAAGGGGAGGAAGCAATTAAACAGTTTTGCTCAGTTGCAACACCCATAAGTCACAATGACCAGCATGGCAAAATATGCATAAAGATGTAATAAGTGGTTCTCAATTGTCAGTGACAACTAATAGCTGTCTAATTGGACTTAAGTCTCACTCAAGAGGAGAGAAATCATAGAAGGTACACTGGAAACATAGCCAGATTCTTGAGGCTAATGAGTTCATGAATCTTAGAAAATAATCTCCCTTTGCCACTTTGCTAGGCCAGCATAATTCCTTACTACATTCTAAATCTTATAGCACAGATAAGTGTGGCTACCACCCCTTATCAAAGAAGTCACTCTTTATAGCAAGTGGAGCCCATTGCAGAAAACCACAACTGGACACAATGCGGAGATCAACAGATCGTGCAGAGCCCAACCTTCAAACAGACACATCTCTCTCAACAGATCCTGCATCAATGGCTCAGGGAACATTGCAGAAGAGGGTGTCCTTGTTAGTGACATTCATTTCTGCAATCCCTCTAGTACATGCAATAGGATTTTTTTTGTTGTTGTTGTACTTCCTTAGATAAAGGTCACTCTAATGGATTCCCTTGGCCTTTCCTATGATACCTCTCACTCTACAAAATCTTCAGCAAGTTACTCATGTAGAAATAATTTGAGATTCTGAGTGTGTTTACTCAGATGCATTTGTTGACCCACTCACACTACTGTGTGACTGAACCTTAACTACAGTTCCACTGCCATCTGATCTCTGGAGGTCTCCTCTAAGCAAGTGCAATTCAGAACCACGAGCCAGTGGCCCCTTAAAGGCCCGCATATTTTAGTTCCTTAAATTACCCCTATGAAAGCCCATGAGTATTTATTAATAACATAAAATTTGACTGTAAACCAGGGCCCCTCCTTGAGGAAATGTTTCTCAGTAAATTAGCCCAACATGGGAATAGACTGAGGAACATGTTTTTTTAAAATAAGCTTTTGTAATATTTGCTCTCTCTCTCTCTCTCTCTCTCTCTCTCTCTCTCTCTCTCTCTCTCTCTCTCTCTCTCTCTCTCTCTCCCACCACTACCACCACTATCACCACTACCACCACTACCACCAGTAACAACAACAACAACTATTATGTGTGTGTCTTTTTGTATCTATGAAAAATATGTTCCAAGACCCTCTACTGTAGATTGGATCCCTGAAACTACAGATAGTACTGAATCAATATAATGTGTTTTCCCTTTTAGTCTCCATAATACTGCTACTCAGTATTAGAGATTATCAGCTTTTCTGTGTTTTAGGGCCTAGTTCATTAAGTGAGAGGTACTTTGGGATTAACACCTGTGCAAAACCGAGAGCCTCTCTAAAGAAGATAAATAATTATAAGATATGTATAATATGTTTAAACCTAGACTACCAAGAAGAGACTTGATACCCTATGAGCATATACAGAGGGAGGAGGTCCCCCTCAGTCACAATCATAGGGAAGGGGAGTAGGGTGAAAGCGGGAGGGAGGGAGGAATGGGAGGATACAAGGGATGGGATAAATATTGAGATGTAATGTGAATAAATTAATTTAAAAAGATATTAAAAGCATGCTAGGTCTTGAGTGAGAAAGTAGTTGCAACAAGATTCACAAAACTTGGTTAACTCACTCAGTATACCATGTAAATCTCTGGTGCCCCATATTTGACCACCTCCCCTTGGTGGGGAGGCCTGGTGGCACTCAAAGAAAGAATAAGCAGACTACCAGGATGAGACTTGATAGCCTATGACCATATCGTGGGGGAGGAGGTCCCCCTCAGTCATAGACCTAGGGGAAAGGAGTAGGGGGAAAGCGAGAGGGAGGGAGGAATGGGAGGATACAAGAGATGGGATAAATATTGAGATGTAATATGAATGAATTAATTTAAAAAAAGATTCACAAAACTTGTATACTCCCACAACTATACCAAATCCCAGCATGAGGGGGTAAGCCAGTCACACAATTCCCCCCACCAGCTGTGGAGCTATTAGTAATTGTTAGCTGTTGGAAGGAGAGGCAGTTTTTCTGTGATTGAAGAAATTTTTGAAAGAATACAGTGTTAGGTGGGTAGGGCAGCGGGTATGGGTCTGGGCAGAGTTGAAAGGCAGATGAATTTGATCAAAACATATTGCATGAAACTTTCAAAGGACTAGTAAGTGAAGACCAATAAAAGATTAAAAACAAATGTTATCCAGAGCCTGGAGAGATGGCTCATGGGTAAAGTGCTTGCCATTATAAGCATGAGGATCAGAGTTTGGGTCCCTAGAACCCTTGTCAAATCTAAAGTATGGTGGCATTTGCTGACAATCCCAGCAGCACATAGGATGTCCCTGGGGTCATCACTTACTAGCCAATAAGTGAGCTCCAGGTTCAGTGAGAAACACTGTCTCCACGTAATGTAGAAAGCAAGAGAGGTATAACCCAACACACACGTGAACACTCATGTGCATACGTGTACACATACAGACAAAAATTTTTTACTATCTTGCATGTGTATGTATTTCTGTTTTTAAATTATTTGTTATAATTATTCATAGAGCAAGTGGTATGGGTTTCTGCCCAGTTCAATAAGAACTCACTCCCACCCCTAAAAATGGAAGATTCTAGAACACCATGACTATAGCAAGATTGCCACAAGAATGCAGAGTTTTAAATTTTTTTTACATATACATTTATATTATTACATATGAATACAATAAACTACACTTAGCAAGAACCATTCATTACTGCAATTATGATTCTGGTCACTAGGTGGCATCTAGAACTGATTTTCAACAGGTTATTTTCTCATAATGAAAATGCATGCGTTTTATAAAGGAGATTTTTTTCCCTCAAGACAGATTATGGAGAAAAAAATACTAAGTAACTCAGCTGTGTTTAACAAAATTTCATATAGTTGTAAAAATATTGAAATAACACACACGTACACACACACACACACACACACACACACACACACACACACACGTGTTGGAAGACCCTGCTATTAAGGTCCACTATATCCAGATAGCATTCTGAGCTCGTCGCAAAATGGAGGACTCCCCTTTTCAGTGGGGCTTCCTCTTCTCTGTCTGACCTTATCTGTAGAACATCTCTAGGCACAGATGCCTGAACTCCCTTGGAGAATAACCCTGCACAGAGCCTCCTGCAAACACTTGCTATGTAACTCAGCACATGAGTCCAGCTCTTTCTCCCTGTCCATATGATAATTAGGTACTATATTATGACTAATCAGTCCTTCCTGCCTGTATGATAATTAGGTACTGTGTTATGGCCAATCAGTCCTTCCCTGCCTTAATCCTAAGGACTCTTATATACCTTACCCCAAAACAATAAAATGAGCTGCCTCTCTGAAGCTGACTCCTGGGAGTTTTTTCTATCACACTCATGGCACTCTGAATTCTATTCAGTGCTTCTGCTCCCTTTGTACTCATGGGCCCCTGGCCAACCATGCCTTGTGGGAGGGAAGAACACACACACGCGCGCACACACACACACACACACACACACACACACACACACACACACTTCTCTCAGTTTATGTTAATTCATATATATATATATATGTTTACTGTGTGCCAGGTACTAACTGTCCAATTCCATATTGGCACCTCATACCTTTACTCTTTTGATCTTTAAAGAAAGGAAGGAAGGAAGGAAGGAAGGTAGGAAGGAAGGTAGGAAGGGGGAAAATATATGTAGACAAGTTCAACATGAATCTTAAGGCTCTTATATAATAATTGATTCATGAGAAATCTATTCCAACCGATATTGAGTTGGGGTTTCCTCCTGCATCCTGGTAATAAAAACAAATCCCTCTAAGTAGATAGATGTTGCTGTTATACTTTGTAAAAACTGATGTTCCTTGCTGTCAGCACCTTCATCCTCTTACAGAAGTTAGTACTTCTTCTGGTGCTATCCCATTCCCAAAGAGAACTACGAGGTAGCCCTTGTGGGGTTTTAGCTTTGCTTCTTTTCATTTTCAAGAAACAGAGATTTGTTTTATTTGAGTTTTCATGAGCCAGAGTGGTAGTTTTAGAAAGTTTTCATCTGTCTTAGTCCTAGAAAGGAAGAGCTAATCATTTAGCTTTCTGGAGGTGGGGGACGGTGATGTGGGGTTTCTGCACATCCTGAATGACTGCAGAGGAACAGGAAATAGAAGTGTCAGACTTCTAAAAGACAGCACAGGCCTGGGACTCCAGATTGAAATCTATCCATCCTTGAATAGTGACATGCTTTTCATAGATTTTTCCATATTCTTCACCTTTCCTCTGCATTCTTCTTAGAGAGTCTGTGAAAAACAGCCAGGCAATATTCACTGAGTTCAGCGTACACCTATCCTGTGACTCAGAAATGTATATCTTTGGTCCATTCCTCTATTAGTCTGTTTTGTTTCTATAATGAAATAAATGCTCCAGGCAGGCTAATCTTATGAGCAGAAAAAGGTTGTTTTGCTCACAGTTCTGGATGTTCAATGGGAAGTGAAACACTGGCATGGTCTCTGGTGAGGGTTTACCAGTAGATGATGCCACAACAGCAGCAGTGCAGAAGGGAGGAAGTGATCCCATGAATCCGGAATGTTCCTTGCTCTTTCAACCATGTACTCTCTCAAGAACTGAGGAGTCCCTTAAGAGTTACTTTAATCCTCTCCCATTGACTAAAAGATTTCCAACTAAGCCCCACATCTTAAAAGTCCCACTGCTTTTGAATACTGACTCAGTAAGTAACAAGCAAGAACCCTTGCAGGATAACAAGTATCTGTGCAATAGTAATCACTAAGAGGATAAAAACAAATGGCCACCCTAAATATGTATACAAGAATGTTTGTAGCATTTGTTATTCATGAACTCAAATTTGACAAAATATGTACACTTTTATAACACATATGCATACCTTTAAATACATACACATTGTAATACTATACACCAATGTGAACAGCATTATACAACTACAGAAACATAAATAGAACCTATATATAATGCTGATTGAAAAGAACCAGACATAAAAAAGAATATTTATATGAGTCCAGCCATTTTAGTTTAATGATTTTTATGGAGGGAAAGGTAAGTCAACATTCATATATTCTGCTATCTTAAGGTATTTATGGTCTTCTTACATTATCTAAAACTTCAGAAAAACATTCATTCTTTTTTATTATTATATTTTATTAGATTTGATGATGACCCCTTTTATATTGAATAAATGTAAAGCACTTGCCTAGCATGTATTACAATAACAACCATAATAATATGACCATTATTGTAAGTATGGCAAAATTTTCACAGATTTTAAAACATAATTACTTCTTGGCATCTAAAACATGCATTCTTGTACTTGTAAATTAATCATGACACACAGAAACAACACTAGTGCCATCTCTAACAATCAACTGAGTAATAAATAGGAAATATACTTGGGCCACAGTGTCAGCTTTAAGCCACTTACTCTAGTTGACTTTGAGTACATTTCTAGACTTCATCTGCTCTACAACATCAGTGGGAGGTCATATCACATTTCCATGCCTCCAGCCAAGCCTAGAGTATTGAGCAGTGTGATATCCATCTGAAAAAGCACTGTCAGTCATAAAAGAGAATACAATCACCACAGAACATGAAAAATATCTTATCATCTAAGTAGTCTAATCTACAGAAATGTTATTATTAGTTTTTAAGTAATTATTGCTCCTTGTGATGATTGGAATGTGATTCCCCCATAAGTCTTTGACATTTGAATACTTGGTCTCCAGTTGGTAGGACTATTTGGGAAGGATTAGGAGTTGTGGCCTTTTTGAAGGAGGTGTTTCACTTGGGGTGAACTTTGCAATTTCAAAAGGCTCCTACCATTCCCAGTATGTTCTCTGTCTCTTCTACTTTAGGCTTGAGATGTGAACTCTCAACATGCTTTTGCTCTGCCATCACGAACTCTACTCTGAAACTGTAAGCCCAATTAAATATTTTATTTCATAAGTTACCTATGTCATGGTGTTTGTCACAGCAAAAACTCTAAGATACCCTTTAAAAATAATAATTGCCTTTTATTTTCTTAAGTAAATACCATTTAGTTCACGACAAAGAGATTGAAAAGTAGATTCAAGCAAAAGATATATGGTCTTTCTTATTAACCACCACCATTTGACAATGGTCAGCAAGTTTTTTATCCTAAAAAATACACTGCAAACTAAATTGGTATAAATTAATACTGTGAAAATGGCCACTTAAACAAAAGCAATTACAGAATCAATGTAGTCCCAATCACAATCACCACAAGATTCATCACAGAAATAGAAAAAAATTCTAAAATGGATATGGAACCACAAAAGATTCTGAATAGCCAAAGCAATCTTGAAAAAAAGAACAATGCTCTGGAGACCATTATAGAATTCAAGATATATTACATAGCTTTGATAATATAAACTGATTGTTATTGGCATACAAATAGATGTGGAGAACAATTGAATAAATTCAAAGACCCAAACATGAGTACACATAACTTCAGCCATTTAATGTTTACTAAAACATACTCTGGAGAAAAGAAAGCATCTTCAACAAATGATAAAACTGAATGACCACATCCAGAAGAAGGAAATTAGACATTTATCTATCACCTTGCACAATACTAAATGGACCAAAAACCTAATTGTGAAGCCTGAAATTTCTAGCAAAAAAACCCACAAAACCAGCACCCTATAGGAGAGAGGAGAAGAGAGGAGAAGAAAGGAGGAGAGAGAGAGAGAGAGAGAGAGAGAGAGAGAGAGAGAGAGAGAGAGAGAGAGACGAAGTTATGAGATTGGTATGATGGTGCACCCCCAAGGGCCATAGACACTCTGACAAAACAACAACAACAACAACAAACAAACAAACAAAAACAACCCAGTGACAGGCATATAAATGTTCTTTCAGGCCAGGCATGGTGGTGCACGCCTTTAATCCCAGCACTGGGGAGGCAGAAGCAGGTGGATCACTGTGAGTTCGAGGCCAGCCTGGTCTACAAAGTGAGTCCAGGGAAGCCAAGGATACACAGAGAAACCCTGCCTCGGGGGGAAAGAAAGAAAGAAAGAAGAAAAGAAAGAAAGAAAAGAAAGAAAGAAAAAAATGTTCCTTCAAATTCTTGGTCAGGTGAGTAAAAGCAAAACAAAAGAAACCAAACAATATAAGCTATTGCTACTATCCATAGTTGCCTCCCAGAATTTCAAGGTAAATTCTTGATGCTGAAGACAACACATAACTCCAACGTAAGACTCAGAGGATCCAAGTTGAATTTGATCAAACAAAACAAAACAAAACAACCCCCTCCTCCTGGAGGGCTAGCTTTCATAGTACCAGAAACAAGGGAGAAAAGTAATCAATTGTCTTACCCAGCTGTGATGCCTGTGAACATCAATGACCAGCATGACAAGATGGTCCCAAATGGGCAATGGTGGCATGTATATCTTGTTGGTAACCAACAGTTCTCTAATCAGACCTAAGGAGTATTCAAGAGGAGGAAATCTATGCCTGGTACTGGAACCTAGCCAGCAACTTGGGGCTAGTGAGCTCATAGATCCTAGGGGAGAACCTACTACCACAACTTTACTAGACCAGAATAGTGCCTAACTGCATTCTAAAATATGTATCCACAGATAAGTGATTTTTATCAAAGGATCTCTCCTTTTCAACAGATGGAGACAGTTACAGAAAGCTGCAGCTGCTCTAAACGCAGAAAACAACTGACCATAGGGCACCCAGCTGTAGCTGATACATCTACAGGATAACCCTATACCTACCCAAGGCTCAAGGAGGAAAAAGATGGTAAGAGCTGGAGGACTAGGATGCATGCTGGGAGGTTGTATATTCTATACAGGACAGAGGTATCTCACACACGAAATCTAAACAATGTATCTCCCTAAACAAGCCCTGAAAAATGATAACACCAATTGATAGCACAGCATGGATGGGGGGAAATATCATAGGGCTCCTAGTTCTATATTAAGTGCTATAAATAACTTCTTAGAGAATCAGTTTCCCCCAAGAATGAGTTCCTTAATTGATTTTCTAATATCAAATGGCCAACTCTAAAGACATATACATAAAAATAACACTGAACAGACTCAGCAGGTTCTATTTATATGTCTCTTCATTTATATGATGGTTTGAACTTTGTATAATGTAGTCCAAGAAATATATTCCAATAATTTTTATATTATTAACTATCACAATACACTAAAATGTTATTAAACCATTAATAGGGAATCCTTTCATATATTATAATATGGATAAAATTTGGAAATATTATATGAAATAAGCATGTTATGAAAGACAAATGTTGCATTATTCCACATATGAGACATATATAGGGTGTTAAAATATGCAGAAACAAAATGTAGGAGACTGGTTATCCTGAAGTTAGGGGAGGAGGGTAAAAGGGAAATTGTTTTATGTGTAAAAGGTTTAGTTTTATAAGATGATAAATACATAGTGACTATTACACTCTATGTCAACAAACTGTACAGTTGGTAAGTCTTAAGTGTTTTTACCATTGTAAAAGTCAGTAAGAAGCAACACTCTAATAAGTAACTGGGTAAAATGTTTTGAAACTATGCTGTTTAAAAGAAGATATACAAATGCCAGACAAACACATGAATATGTGTTCTACACGATCAGTCATCAGGAAAATGTAAATAAAAACATAGAAATATTCCCTCTACTCTCTTCTGAGAATGGTCACAAGTGAAAAAAGTGACCAAAACAAAGATTTGTAAGGTTACAGAAGACAAAACTGTCATACATTGCCAGTGAGCAATGAAAATTCAGAGTCACTTCGCAAAACATTTTGGCAGTTTCTTATAATGTCTATAGTTTATGAACATATGACCATGCTTTTGGACCCCTAAGTATTTGCCACACAGGAAGAAAGCATGCATCCACAGAAAGATATAAAGCCAAATGTTCATAGCAGCTTTATTTACAAGAACCATAAATTGAAAATAAGGCAAAATTTCCTCAACAGATGGATGAGAGAATAAATTGTAGTAGAGTTAACACTCCATATGTCCAGGTTCCACATCTGTGAATTCAACAAACTGTGAATCCAAACTATTTTTATAAGCATACCATCTGTGCTGAGCATGCACTCGTTTTTCTTGTCACTATTCACTAAACAATAGAATATAGCAATTATTAGCATAGCATTGACATTATGACAGATATAATAAGAAATATGGAGATGATTTTTAAAGTATACAAGAGGATTTTAACATGTTATATGTATGTGAGGCATATGAGCAGCCACAGATTTTACCATCAGTAACAGCTCCAGATTCAATCTCCCTCAGTTACTGAGAGACAACACTTTAAAACAAGTTGCCATAAAAAGAACGAACAATTGATACATACACCTATATATATGGCTAAAGTTCTATAGCCTTTATAAAAGAAGCTAGGCCAGTTAAAAAGTCACACTGCTATCTATATCATATATACCCCAAACTCCAGGGAACATCAGAAGAGGCAGAAAAAAAAAGTGAGATCCAGAAGATGGAGAAAGGTGCTATGAAATACTGCTATCCAGCTACGGAGCAATCATTGCATTCAGGAAAACAGCAGCACTTGATAGATAGATGCCTTCACAAGGCCAAACCCTTCAACATTCCGTCAGAGGTAGAGGAAGTGTCCACAGAATCCTACCACTTCCTGAGGAACTCGTTCCTGTTAGTAGTTGCAGCAGGATGGGATATCCTTTTCTTACAAACCCTGAAGGATGAGTTGAGAAGTTCAGAAGGAAAAGAAAGGAGATGATACAGGATAACAAGAATGAGTGGGATCATAACAAATTGTACATGTGCATAAAACTCAAAATATTACAGACGCATGAAATTTTATAAAATGTTTCTTGTTGAAAAAACACAGCCTCACCCAGGTGTGGTAGTGCATACCTCTAATCCCAGCACTCAGGAGCAGAGGCAGGCAGATCTCTGTGAGTTCAAAGCCAGCCTGGTCTACAGAGCAAGTTCAGGACAGCCAAGGCTACATAGAGAAAACCTGTCTCAAAAAAAAAAAACCAACAAAACAAAACAAAAACAAACAAACAAACAAAAATGAAAACAAAACCAAAAAACCAAAAAAACTCAGCCTCTGAGTTTCCAGTTACATAGAATCCTAGAAAAATGCAAAATAATTTGTAATCACAGATCAGTGGCTTCCAGGGGTCAAGCTGAAAAAGAGAACAATGGAAGTCTATGAATACAGAACTTTAAATATTATAGTCTGTGAAAATAAGCTTAATGCTATTTACAGAAACCTGGTTGCTTGTCTGTACTCCTCACTGTTCACTGTGAAGAGAAGCTTCTCTGATAGAGGTTAAAAGTAGGATTTATCAGCAGGTATAAACACAGATGTTTAGAAGACAGTTTGACAACATGGCAATTTGGCCAACAACAGTAATAAGTTTCCAACCAGGGCCTATGGCTTCCCTAACCATGGGGTTTTCACCAAATTTATAGTTGCAGACTTGAAATCCTTCCTGCTGAGCTTGCCTCAAACCCAATCATTAGAGTTGTGCTACTGTTACACTAGTGGGCCCATCCTACCTAGCAGGTTGAGATTACAGCTCTGAAGGGTCACAGGTAGGTTACGCTGTTGATGCATTTTTCCCCTGGCAACCTGTATAGCACATCCCATCATAATGATGCCTAGCTAACAGGATGGATGCTTTCAGTTTAGTTCTAGTTTGCTTTCTCTGTATCTTGCAACTAAAGTACGCAACATTTTAGCAATAGTCCTTTATCATCTATTTCTCTTGGCAACCAAGAGGAATGACAGGAGACCTCTGTGGCCTCCTTGGCCAACAGCTCATAAGGAAGTACCCCACACCTGGCAATGGGATTGTGCTTAATAACTCACGGCTTTTAAGAACAGCATTATCCATGCCTGAAGGATCTCCATCTTGTCTTATTTTAACTTTTTATTTCGTTAGCTTATAAAGTGTTAAGTTTCATGTGGCTTTCCATACACGGTTCTTGTTGGTTAACCCTCCACACTTTCCCTTGCCTCCACTTAAAACTTTTCACCCCCATTATCTTCCCCTACTTTCATGTAACTTATGTTCTGATATCCTTCCCCTGCCCTTTAGATCATGCCCACCCCAATATGGCCCTTTTCTTCTTTCCTTGCTTCTAAAGGACTTCCAAATTAAGCGCACAAATGTAAAGTTTTAAAGCTGGGATCCACATATGAGAAAGAACTTACAGTATATTTTTTGGGGGGCATATTTTTTCTCACTCAGTATAATTTATTTGAACTCTTTCCACTTACTGCAATTCATTTTTAACTACTGAATAAAATTTCATTGTGTTTATGTACCATATTTTTATTGTCCGTTTTTTTTAATGGGCAGCTAGGCCAATTCTGTTTCCTAGCTATACAGATAGTGTTAGTGAACATTGTTGGGAAAGTATATCTGTAGTAGGATGTCATACCCTTCAAGCATACGTCAAGGAGTGGTATAACTGAGTCATACAGTAGTTCTGTGTCTAGCTTTGTGAGTAACCCCCACACTGATTTTTCTTTTTCTTTATTTTTTTTTCCGAAACAGGGTTTCTCTGTGCAGCCCTAACTCTCCCAGAACTCACTCTGTACATCAGGGTGTCCTGAAACTCACAGAGATCCTTTTACCACCTTCTTACCACCATTTTTTGTTATTTGATGTCTTGATGAATGCCAGCCTTATTACTGTGACATAGAACCTCAGAGTAGTTCTGCTCTGCCTTTTCCTTATTGTTAGACAAGGCTGCTAAGAACACAATTGAGAACAAATTGCCTTCTCATAGTTGTTGCTGAGAAAATTGGATAGCTACGTACAAAATTATGAAATTGGATCTTAAATTGTACTATACTCCTCCAAAATATTTTAAAACAGATTAAGGTTTTAAGTGCTAGGGGGGTATATTTCACTGGTCGATTGCTTGTTTAGCATGTAGAAGGTATCACAAAACAGAAACACAAAGCAGAAACAAAGAAGACTTCAGCTTAATACATGTGATCATTTAAAACTCATAGAACATGTAGCCTGTCCCTTAATGCTGGCAGAAATGTCACTAAAAGCATTGGCAAAATCAAACAGAACTATACCAAGGAAATGTTTGCACACCAAGGTAACAACCAATAAAATTAAAAGTGAACCTCTGAAGTGAGAGACTGTACTTGTAAATTCTATATCTGTTAATTAATACACATAAAACATTATATATATATATATAATAACAAAAATAACAAAAGCCAAACTATCTAATTTAAAAATAGGTAAGCAAAGAACATTAAGAGATATTTTTCAAAAAGGAAATGGAGGTGGCCAGCAAACACATGAAAAATTATGCATTATCACTAGCAATCAAAATCAAAATAAACTAACACTTCACTTGTTATTATGGCTAATACCAAGAATTATGTATAATAAATGATTGCAAGGATGTGGTGAAAATAGAACCCTCCCACACTGTTGATGGAAATGGAGATTCACATGGACAGTGTGTAAACAATATAGAGCTCAACACACATTAAATATAGAATTACTGGCAGTCCAATTCCTCCACCCAAAAGATATAACATCACTAAATAAGGGAAATGTCTGAACCCCAATGTTTATTATAGCACTAGTATGATAAGTATATGTAGTAAAAGCATGTACTTATAACATGATAGCTAAGACATGAAAATGGCCTAAATATCTGCTGACAGACAGATGGATGAATTGTGGTATGTGTACAGTGAAAAATTACTTAGCTTTCAAGGAAATTCTGTTGTTTGTTGTCAAACACAGATGAGGTGGTGGACATTGTGATAAGTGAAATAAGTCATGTAAAGACAATGTGTAACTTCATTTTTCTGTGGACTATACATTAGCCAAAAATCAATATACTGTAAAGAGGATATTACTAGAGGTGGTATAAAGGCAAAGTGAAAGCACAGATATCCAAGATTTGCCTAGATAGATAATGCATAGAATTATAATACTATAATTAATACTACTTTTATAATTCAGCCAGGCATGGTGGCACATGCCTTTATTCCCAGCACACAGGAGGCTGAAGCAGGCAGAACTTTGTGAGTTCAAAGATAGCCTGATCTACATAGAGAGTTCCAGGATAGCCAGAGGTACATAGTGAGACCCTGTTTTTAAAAAAAATCTTTAAAAAGTGTTTCATAATTTGGAAATTTAGTCAGAATGTATTTCAATTGTTCTCTCACACACAAAAATATGGCATATAACTGAGAAGATAAATATGTTACCTTGCTTCAGTTTATTGATCATTTCTGTCTTATAGACATATAAATTATTGTGCATATGTATGTATATCTTTTGTTTTATAAATATCCATTACCTTATCTTTAAAGAGTGTAATCAGGAAGATATATAAAGTGATAAGTTAAAGAAAGAGGTGTGGATTCATGGTAATGGCACACCAATACACTTACTATTTCTGCAATATGTGCAAACCATATTAGTCACAGGAAAAGAAGTAAATTAACTTTTTCAGGACTAGTTATGAACAACAGTGGTAGAGCACTAGCCTAGAATGTATAAGGATCTGGGTTCAATCTCCCAAACCACAGAAAACTAATAAAGTAAGCGTAATTTGTGTGCACATTTGTCTTGTGTGTATGCATGTATATGTTTGGTTATAACTGAAACATGACATTGTATGTCCTGTATTTTCTGGGTCTTAAATTCTATAACCATCTATACATACATAAGTTCAGTTTCTTTTTCCTATTGGAGAAAGGCTTAGCCTCTTGTCTTTGGGCTTAGAGAACCCAAACGTGATGAATACAGAAGGATAGCTGTCAGTGAGTGAAAACTTTAAGAAATTCTGACTGATATCATCCAGTTCTCTAGCTCTCTTCCAGGATTATTTAAGTCACCACCTGAGACTTCTAGCTCTTCCTTTAGCTCTACTTTCTTATTAGTCTGACCCTAACTTTTGAAAAAGAAAGCAGATCATATTCCTTAAAATAATACACAAGACACTATGGAGAGTGAGTGCACTAGCAGTCCTGCTTCCAAAATATTATATATGTATTAAACATAGTTCATTTGATACTGATGTCATATATTTTGTTTACTGACCATCTGCTATTCTACTTTGGTCCACCCTAGTGTCACCTGCAGACACGGCCCCTTCTAGGAAGCCCTACCAATATAACAAAATAACATCCTTTTTAAGACTTCCCACACATCCTCCCCACCCACTCCCTGATATCCGGTGTCCAGGATGCTGTGAATGCAGATGCTTATACCAGTTTCCCTGAATCATGCTCTGAGCTCAGAGGCAGGCTGTTGCATAGCAACAAGGCTCTGCGCCAAATAGAGCCCCTGGAAAGAATACTCAGTGTGATGCAAGTGCTATTAGAAAAGTGGATAAAAATCACCATATCTCAGCCCACACTTCTGACGGAAGCTTCCTACCCCACCAGAGGCCAAGCCAGCATCCTGAACCCCAAGAAGCCTGCAAACTCCGTGTAAAGGTTCCAGAACCTTGACTGAGAGATCACATGGAAAGATCAAGTGAATATATCCTGTAGCAACACGGAAAAGCCAGGGGAATCAACCTATGCCAAAACAACATGCTACAGCATAGAGAATGCAGGTGAAAATATGTAAATCCAATCAGACATTGTACTAAGTAAAACACTTAAATGTTTTGCCAAAAATGTTTTCCAGACTGGCCTCAAACTCAATATCCTCCTGCCTCAGCCTCCCAAATGTAAGAATAGCGACCATGTGCCCAGATAGGCCAGGAGAGGGTGTTGGATCCCCTGACACGGGAACTACAAAGGGTTGTGAGCTTACCCGGTTCGTAGGTGCTGAAGTTGGAGGGATGCACTGGAGACAGAAATCAGAAGCTAGGCGAAGTCCAAAGAATTCGCGGAAATCTTCATCGCCCCTCTACTGCACTCACAGTTCTGCACTGTTGTAATTTACTCTGGTCCAAGTGGCTTATCTAAACAGAACATGGGAATACAAAAGAAAACACCGGATTTACCACAACAGCAACAAAAGGTACAGAAAGAGAATTACCAAGAGATAAAAAATAAA
This sequence comes from Acomys minous, assembly GCF_964271855.1. Lineage (NCBI taxonomy): Eukaryota > Metazoa > Chordata > Mammalia > Rodentia > Muridae > Acomys > Acomys minous. The sequence continues at coordinate 49,059,986 of NC_140488.1, forward strand.
CTAGAGTAGGTGTGGCACGCTGAAACAACAAGGGCCTGGTTGGTGTAGAGGAAGTATGTGGTGGAGGGATGGGAGAGAAAGAAACGGAGTGGTTTGTGCTTTATGAAGAGAGGTGGTGGAACTGGAGACTTGCTGGTGGGGAGGAACAGCCTGATGTGAGAGACCTGTGCTGCCACCGGAGGCCACGGTGATGTTTAGGCTGTGCTGCCACTGAGGGCTGTGTCTAGGTCCATGATCCTACTGCAGGGGGGCGGCTCTGAGTTTATGCTGTCTGTGGCCCGTGTTACCACCAAAGGCTATCCAAATGTTCATGGTGTATATACTATAGCCTGAAACCATGTTGATGTTGGACAACTGCACTGAGCTGGCTTTACCTCTCGCTGGCCACCCAATGGTGATGCCAGCTGTGATGTGGGCACTGGAGAGCTGGCCCTTGACGGGCCTGAGAGCTGGCTCTGGGGATGTAGGCATGAGAGAGCTGGTGGGCTGACTAACTCAACTACCATCCAGGCCCAAATCCAGAACTTTGAGCTGACCCACTCCAAGATCTACTTCATCTGTGAACTTCTGGAGTGCATGAAGGGCCAGTCCTCTGGATACATAGCCACAGGATCTCCACAACCCAGAGCAACAGCAGGATAGGGACGACTCCACAGGGGTCCAGTGTTAATGGTGTAGCCGAAGTCAGAAGCCTTGAAACAGACTAATGACTCATGTCAATGAACATCCACACATAAAGCTGTTTGGGCAAAAGAGTATATACTTCTTGACATATTGCAACTTCCGATATCACTATGACAAACTAGTAAGTATGTGATGGAGAGTCAGAAAAGATGGAGGGCCAGAATGGTACATGTACAGAAAACTATGGTTGCCAGAGGAACAGGTCATTGCTCAGAGGGGTCGCCAAGACATTTTTTGTTTTCTTTTCTTTTCTAATCTTAATTTTTATTTTTCATTTTATTTGAGAGACGGATATATTAAGAGTGGAGGGTGGACATGGAAGGATTGCAAAATGAGTGGGATTGGGATGCATGATGTGAAATTCCCAAAGGTTCAATAAAAAGTTATGTTGAAAATAAGTAAACTAGAAAGATGTAAAAAAAAATTTAAGTGGATAAAGTCAAACTTCCATGTCAGTCTGGAAAGCAGCCCATTCCTCTTCTCACCAAGGCTCCCTGCCCCATGCACCCAACCCTGTGAGCTTAGGACACTGCTCGGGGAACATGTGCCATTTGCTGATATCTGCATACCCTTTCCAATCTCCCCAGGGGCTGCTTCACAAAAAAGACTGGTATTTGAACAGGCCTTGTATTCCACATGTGCAGGATGCTATGCCATCTTCATTGCCACCCTGTAAGGGGATGCCATCAATCCCACCTATTTTGAAAGATCAGAGAACTATGTCTTCAACGATATAAGAGCCACACTTGACTTTACATAAAGAGTAATTCATGAAGAAAGCACACGGAGGCCTGGGGTTTACTTTCAGTTTGTAAAAGCATGTAGAAATGTTGCATAACCTCCAGGCCAGCATTCACTTAGCCAGTTGACAGTCTCAGTCTTCATTTACTAATGAGAGGCTCTTGCTTGGGGAAAAAAAACCCTCCTTCAGGGGCTGGCAAGGAAGATCATCTGGTAGAAAGGTTTGCTGTACAACACTGACTAACTGAGTTCAAACCCCAGGACTCTTGTAAAAATAGAAAGCTTCATTCTGTAGCTCACATCTGTAATCTCAGCATGCCAGCAGCGAACTGGAAGACAGAGGTAGGAGAAGTAGCATTTTCAGTACAGTGAAAGAAATAAAAAGAGAGACCCTGCCTTAAAACAACAGAAGTGACGCCCCAAAATTGTCCTCTGACTTCTACATGCCACTATGGCATATGCATGTATGTGCATATTTGTGTGTGTGAGTACACACAGACAGACACGTATATATGCTGTATTTTTAAAGCCATCAGCTACCAACCTAGCTCTCTCCCCTCTCCTCTACGCGGTAGGAGACTAATCTTTCTACTGTCAGTAGAGTATTTAAAGTAGTCCATTTCTATTTCATATAAGGTAATATTCATAGCTGAGTCTTCTTTAGCATCTGGCACATTTTATTGAATCATTAGTTTTCACCGTGATTACTATTGATCTCCAAATATCCAGGTTCTATCAGAAACATCTGGGGGGAAAAAAAACCAATGTCAGAAATCACTATCACAATCCTAAAGAAACTTAATTTTATCCATTCCTCACATGCTATGCATAGCGACTGCAGATCCCAACTGACACATATCTAGACATCCCTGTCCAGTCTCCCCTCCGTGTCCATCTGCTCAGGATTTCCTTTCCCTTTCCTCTCCAACCTATCCTCTGCACCACTGCCAGTCACCTTCTGAAGACAAGACTCAGATCATTTCTTTCTCATACATTAGCGCCGCTATACTCTAGATACAACTTAAATCCCTCACATGGCCAAAACATGTGATTTTCCTGCCATTTCCACCTCATTCCAAACTGATCTGCGTGTTGTTTGTTCATCAGGCTTTGGCCATTGAGCCTGTCTGCTGATTTTTACAACCCACACACCGGAGGGATACTGACAAAATGGTCTGTTTCTTTCTTGCTTCATCTTGCTATTCAGTAGTCATCTCAAATGCCACTTCAAGAGCGAGTTGCATTGGCAACCCCACTGAAACAGCTTGCTTTTTTTTTTAGACAGCTTGCTTTTTTTAACTGCTATTTTTTCCCTCAAAGCATAAGGAGAAATTAATCACTTGGAATAGAGATGAAAGGAGGATATGAAAGCATATTAAACACTAGGAAAGGAGTGGTGGCATCTTGCCTGTATAAACTTGGATAAATAGAAGCTGTGTAATAACTTTTGTCCTCTTCCTCAGATAATTCCATAGCTCACTATACCTAGACATGACATTGACTGCAAACACATGATAGAAATATAGACTTATTCTTGCTTGTTGTTATCTGTTCACACATTCTTTCTATCGGTAGAAGATCACGTTAATGCCAGATGCATCATACTTATAGAGGAAAGGAGGTAGAGGAGTGAGAAATATTTTTTAGGTGCCTACTACAAGTCACATAACTAAATTTTTATTTGCAGGGATTTTTATTGTTATTCAAGCACTCAAAAAGATATTTGAGATAGCCATCTTTGCTCATAGAAAATTCTAACTAGGCATAAAATGAATCCCAAGACCACCTTAAATGAAGTGCTCTCTAGCCAGTTTGGGAGAAATATTTGTCAACACACACACACACACACACACACACACACACACACACACACTTCTTTCTTACACTTACTATGAATTTTTGTTTATTTTTGACATGGTATTTTATTTCCAACATTCCTCCCTTCCCTTTCCATTTTTCATCAATTTTTATTGTGTGCAAATATGTATTTGTATATAAAATATATTCCTAAATATAACCTGTTAAGCACATATAATATTTCTTGTATGTATGTTTTCAGGGCTGTTTGGCATGGAGCAACATACATATTTTAATAGAAGGTAAGCTTTTGTATAAAATGTCATTATCTGGGTCATACTGATATAAATACAAAAGCAATTCTAATTCCAAATAAATGATGCAAAAATGAAATTTCTACTCTATATTCAAATAGCAAAGAAAGGAAAAACACTGGGCAGCTATAATCTGTAATAAAGAATGCATAAAAGAAACAGAAATGGATGCTCATTCTGTACCAAATCCCATAGCAGAGTAACCATGGTAACCATGTGAGTCAAGAAAGGCTCGAATAAAGTAATAATTGCTGTCGATTTCTTCTATAATATGTGCTAGGGACTACATCAGACTGAATTAACCACAGGAAGTAATGTCAAGCAGTTGAATATTTCACAGAAATATGCATTCCTGAAGGCTTCATTAATACACATATACTTACTGTACACACACGCACACCCCCGCACACACACGCATGCACACACATTTGCCACAAGCAAGGTAAAGGAGTTTTATCTTCTATGGCCTTCAAAATGCTTGGTATAATCAGTCTTTTAAATTAGCCATTTTTATCATGGCATAGTGATATCTTATGATTTCCTGGCCTCTCTTATCTAAAATATTAGGAATTCATTGAAATCAAGTATTGGAAGTATGTTAATAAGGAAAAATCCACAATTCAACAGATTCAGTTATGGCTATATTTAATGTTTTCTTTTTTCTTTATTCGCTTATACAATACACCCCAATGTCAGTCTCCGTTCCCTCATCTCATCCCAGCCCCGCCCCAACACGTCTCCAATCTACCACCACTGTTCCTCCATCTTCTTTCGGAAACAGCAGGCCTCCGAGTAATATCAACTGAACATAGCATAACAAGATGCAATAAGACTAGGCATAAACCCTCATAACAAAGCTAGAAGAAACAACCCGTTAGAAGGAAAATGGTCCCATGAGCAAGCAAATGAGTCAGAGACCCCCCTCACTCCCACTGTTAGGAGTCCAACAAAATCCCCAAGCTAAACAATTACAGTGCATATGCAGAGGGCTGAGCAGCAGATCCATGCAGGCTCCACAGTTGTCGCTTCAGTCTCTGTGAGAACCTATGAGGCCTGCTTAGTTGATGCTGTGGGCTATGTTTTCTTGCTGTTCTTGACCTCTGTGGTCCTACCCTCTTCTATGGGGTTCCACCTAATGACTGGCTGTGGGTCTCTGTGTCTGTTCCCATCAGCTGCTGGTGGAAGCCTCTACGATACCAATTGGGCAAGGCACCATTCTATTGAGTATAGCAGAATATCATTAGGAATAATTTCATTGACTTTGTTGTTGTTGTTGTTGTTGTTGCCAGTTGTGTTTGGAGCTACTCTAGGTCTCCAAGGCATCCAGCTTCCAGATCCCTCTAGTGGTGTGGGCGTTGAACCAATCATTGGGTGGCCTTTCCTACAAGTTCTGTGCCACCTTTACTCCAGCATATCTTACAGGCAGGACAAATAGTAGGTTGCACATTTTGTGGCTGGGGAGGTATCACAGCCCCATCACTGGATGCCTATCCTGGTTACAGAAGGTGGCTGGCTCAGGCTTCATATACTTCATTACTAGGGTCACCCTCATAGGCTCCAGGAAGTTCCACTGCACTAGGTTTTCCATCTGTCCCCTTAATGCCCACCTAGTCTAGTTGTCACTCCCCATACTCTCTCCCTTCATACCTCCCTGCCCCCACCTAATCCCTCCTGTTCCTATCCCTACCAGCCCTCAGTCCACCCACAAGATCTATTCTATTTTCCCTTCCTAGGGAGATCCATGTGTGTCCCCTAGACCTCCCCTGTTTGCCTAACTTCTCTGGATCTGTGGATTGTAGCATGGTTATCCTGTACCATATATGGCTAATATGCATTTGCAAGTGAATACAGAGCATATGTGTCTTTCTGGGTCTGGTTTCCTCACTCAAGATGTTCTTCTCTAGTTCCATCCATTTCCCGGAAAATTTCAGGATTTCCTTGGTTTTAATAGCTGGATAGTATTCCATTGTGTAAATCTGCCACAGTTTCTTTATCCATTCTTCAGTTGAGGGACATCTAGGTTGTTTCCAGATTCTGGCTATTATGAATAAAGCTGCTATGAATATGGCTGAGCAAGTATCCTTGTGGTAGGATGGACCATCCATTGGGTAGATGCCCAAGAATGGCTTAGCTGGATGTTGAGGTAGATCAATTCCCAACTTTCTGAGGAACTTCTATATTGGCTTCCATAGTGGTTGTACAACTTTGCACTCCCACAGGCAATGGAGGAGTATTCCTATTGCTCCAGCATATGCTGTCACTTGTGTTGTTGTGCTATTGTCATTAGTCATAATAACAGGTGTAAGTTGGAATCTCAAAGTAGTTTTGTTTTGCCTTTCTCTAATGGCTAAGGATGTAGAACATTTATTTAAGTGTTTTTCAGCCATTTAAGATTCCTCTAATGATAATTCTCTGTTTAAATATGGAGAAGATGGACATAGTTTAAGAAAAGGAAGCCATAAATTCTTTATCAAGCAAGGGCCAAGGTTAGTCATAAAGAAAAGACAGTTTTTTTATACATACAAAAGCTTATGAGTTTATCACCACTTGACCTAATTTGTAAGAAATATTGACATTTTCTCAGTTTTAAAGAAAAAGCATTAATCTATAAAATGAAAATATAAAAGCCATTGGTAACATTAGCTACATGTACTTAATCAGAACTTTGTAACACTGCTATAGTGGTATTTAAGTCACTTAAACCTTTAATATAAAAAGGCCAAGCTATTTAAAAATTAATGATAACTGGAATAATTTGTTAGGAGGCACAAAATACTAACATATTAAAATTTCACATCAAAATGTAAATTAAGTGTGGGTTAAAATAAAAGCAGAGGATTTTTGTTTTTATTTCATGTGTCTGAGTATTTTGCCTGTGTGTCTGTCTGTTTACCATGGGCTTGCCTGGTGTCCAGGGAGGCCAGAAGAAGGTAGCACATCCCTTGGGACTGGAGTTACAGGTGGTTGTGAGATACATATGCTCTTAGCCACTGAACCATTTCAAGATCCAGCTAAAAGATATTTATGTAAACATCACAATAACCACAAAGCAAAATCTTGTACTGAGGACGTGACAGGTTTTTAAAAATAAATAGTCAAAGCATGCCACACACACACACACACACACACACACACACACACACACACACACATGCACACACACACATACACACACACACACACACACACAAATATTTAATTGAAGAAAATCGTGAAGAGAGGCCTGGCCAGCGGTTCCATTTGTACATAAAGTGGCTCAATAATGCTTAACAAGGTAATTCTCCAAGCCTGACCCCTACGTACAGAAGGCCAATACCTCCAGATGATAAAGGATTCTCCCCTTTGAAAGGTGCATGTGTTTTTGTGTGTGTGCGTGCACATGAGTGGGTATGCGTGCGAGAGAGAGAGAGAGAGAGAGAGAGAGAGAGAGAGAGAGAGAGAGAGAGTAGATTTCATGAGCATTGCCATTGTTTCACCATGAATTTTGAGGTTTTACTGGTGGAAAAAGGATTTATGATTGTTAAAGAGCACTTCATAGCCACTTCTTCCCTGACTCTTAGAATCACAAAAGGTTAGCTCTCAGTGCGTCACTGACTCCCCATGGGACTCTGCTTGTCTCCAAAGTTTCTGCCCTCAGTCACTCTCCTATTTCCTTGTCTCATTAAACTCTTATCTCTTCCTCTTCAACTCAGGAAGTCGGCTTGTCTCTGTGTGAAATCTATTTCCCTGCACGTATATTATATTTAAATAGGAAAGTAAACAGATAACTTTTTAAAAAGTAGTACTAAGTTTTACACACATACAGAACTTCTGATTGGGATGTCACAGATGTGGAAAGAATAGGAATAAAAAGTTTGCAGTGAATCAAATCAGATATTGAATCTTATTGGGAGTCAAGCTTCAAGAGGAACCGCTGTCCAGTTTGCCATCCATCTTTACCATCCACCAAATACATCCTAACTGCAAAGGACCTAGCTCAGCTCTCAGTTTAACCTATAGGATATATATGATCTTATCTCCTATCTATCAACTATTTTCACAAATAAATTTTCATTTCAGTTTAAAATTGATAAATTTCTGTTTTTGTACATTCAAACTTTTCTTTTATCAAATATGATAGTATTCCATTCTGTGGATATTTTGTGATCTGTTTATCAAGTTCCTGGATATCCTGCGTTTGTTTTGTATTATTTTTAATGAAATTTTTATCAGTTCACATCTGATTGTGAATAATTTTAAGGTCATATAACAGTATTTCTACATGAAAAAAATTGCCAAGTGTATGGTTTTTTAAATATATTTTATTAATTTATTCATATTACATCTCAATTGCTATCCCATTCCTTGTATCCTCCCATTCCTCCCTCCCTCCCATTTTCCCCTTACTCCTCTCCCCTATGACTGTGACTGAGGGGAACTTCTTCCCCCTTTATATGCTCATAGGGTATCAAGTCTCTTCTTGGTAGCCTGCTATCCTTTTTCTGAGTGTCACCAGGCCTCCAAGTGTATGTTTTCAAAAAGATCAATTATTACATGTTAACTACCATTGTTCATTTGAACTTTAAAAGGATTGTATTTGTTTGTAGACCTATTAACAGTGTATGAAAGTATCTGGACTTTGGGAATGGAAGCAGGCAGGTTAACTGAAGACCTTCACCTCCCCTCCTCTCCTCCAAATCTAGTTCCCCAGTCTCACCCCCAACTCTGAAGCAGGCCGCTGGCTGCTGCCACCCCATTCCCTCTGCTCCAATCTCCGACAGACCATGCAGGTCTCCTCTGACCTTCCTCTCCTCTTATCCTGTTATTCCAAGCCCCAACTCTGGCAGGTATAGCCTTGGAGTCCACCAAACCCAGCTTGCCAGAGAAGCAAGTAGGCCAACGAAGCAGAGGGGTGAGCTTCAAATATCCACTTTCTCTCTTCCCCTCCAAATTCAACTCAGCTCTGTAGCAGCCTTCCAGTTGTGGTCTCTGTGCTTTTTGTTCCAATTCCCGGGGGATCCTGGTGGCACACTCTATTTACTCCCTCAGGAGGACCCCTCAGCCCCCCTCTCCTAGTCCATCCCCATTCCTAACTGTCGGGTCCCAACACCTGGAAACACATTTTACCAAAAACCCAGTGGCCACTCCTATTAGGATCCCAGAAAAATTCCCTACCTGGCAAAATGCAGCTACCACACTCTCCTAAGAACCAGTGAGGGCAATAGGAACTAATAAACAAATACCCACCCCTCCAAAAAAGACAAGACCCGATATCAGCACCTAGAGTTAAAATCATTCCAAACCCAGATGCCTAGATCCCAGCACAAAGACACAAACAATTACAAGCAGGACGCTATGTCTCCACTAAATCCCAGCAACCCTCATACAGTCAGCCCTGGGATTGCTGAATCACAAAATAAGGGCCTTAAAATAGCTTTTATGAAGATGGGGGAGGTCCTTAAAGAGGAAACGAGTAAATCCCTTTTAAAAATCTATGAAAACATGAATAAACATTGGGAGGAAATGACTAAAACAGTTCAAGAATTGAAAGTGGAAATAGAATAAATAAAGAAAACAAAGACTCTAGGAAATCTGGAAAGGAACAATTTAGGAACTCAAACAATAACCTCCGAGGCAAGCCTCACCAAAAGAATACAGTAGGAGGTGAAAGATATTGAATTGGAGGGATTCTCAGACATTGAAGAGAAGATAGAAATAATGTATACCTTGGTCAAAGAAAAAAATTACTGACACAAATCATCCAGGAAATGTAAGCCACTATGGAAAGACTAAATCTCAGCTAATAGGAGCAGAGGAAGAAGAAACCCAGGTCAAAGGCCGAAAAATGTTTACAAAATCATAGAAGAAAGTATCTCTAACCTAAAGAAGAAGATGCCTGCCAAGATACAGGAAGTATACAGAGCACCAAATAAACTGAACTAGGAAAAAAAGTCCCCTTAGTACATAACAATCAAAGACGACATATACAGAATGAAGACAGAACATTAAAAGCTGCAAGGGGAAAAAGACCAAGTAACAAATCAAGGCCTACCTATCAGAAATACACCTGACTTCTCAACGGAGACACTAAAAGCCGTAATGACCTGGACAGATGTTCTGAAGACTCAAAGAGACCACAGATGCCAGCACAGACTAAAATTAAAAAACGTAAATTGCAGTTGAATAGTTATCCTAATTTGTTGATAGAAAGGAAGGAAGGAGCTCTGTTGAATGCAAGACACAGACACACCAAATAGCTAAAACATCATTTATTTAAATCCACTGATGCACACAAACAAAATAACACAGCACACTTTCTTTTAGAGCACTGATGAAAGTCTCAAGTATCCTGTACCTGCGACATGTTATACTTTAGATGATCTCCAGATTGTTTCTTCTTTTAAAGATAATTGAGCTGATTAAACTTTTCCTTTACCTCAGGTTATTTTCTTTCTTCCTTTTTTTAAATAAGCACTTTTTAAAACTTAAATTAATTTTTTTAATTTATTCACTTTACGTCCTGATCATAGCCCCCTCCCTCATCTCCTCCTGGCCCCCACCTTCCCTGTGGCCTGGTAAGGCCGCCCAGCCAGGGGGAAGTGATCCAGAAAAGACAACAGAATCCATGGCAAATACAGCCCCTGCTCCCTTTACTCCCACATGAAGACTGAGCTGCCTATTGGCTACGTCTGAGCAGAGGGCCTAGGTCCTCTTCATGCATGGTCCTTATTTGGTGTATCAGTCTCCACAGGTTATAGAAAGTGCGGGAATAGAAAGACCTAGAGGGAACAGGAGCTCCATGAGAAGACCATCAGGTTATTTTCAATCACTTCCCATCACTAAATTGCATTGGGACCAATGAGATAGCATAGTGGGTAAAGTGTTACCACCAAACGCGAGGATCTGTGTTCGATCCTGATCCTTCAGAAAGACATAATGGAAAGAGAGAACTAGCCTCCACTCTACAAGTTGTCCACCGACTTGCACATGTGTGCTATGACATGCACACACATCCACAATGAATAAATACATACTTTAAAAATTAAAGTTGTTTGTAGTTATGAGGAAAAGTTAATAAGGAAATGATTGCAAAAATACTTTTATTTACATGTCTAGTATGAGCTGCCTACCAATAGATGAATAAATCACGAAAACGTGGTTCACACACCCAATGGCATTTATTTAGCTTTAATCAAAAATCAAATTATGATATTTGCAGGATAATGGATACAATTGGAGATTTTTATGGTCAGCAAAATATTACAGATTAAGGAAAGCAAATATCATATATTCTTTCATATGGAGACTCTAGATTTAAGTGTGTGTGTGTGTGTGTGTGTGTGTGTGTGTGTGTGTATGTATGTATTTGCAAGTCACAAAAATAATGAGACTACAGGGGGAGGAGGTCCCCCTCAGTCACAGTCATAGGGGAGGGGAATAAGGGGAGAATGGGAGGGAGGGAGGAATGAGAGGATACAAGGGATGGGATAACCATTGAGATGTAATATGAATAAGTTAACAAAATATATTAAAAAATAAAAAAATAATGAGACTGCAAGAGATTTTAAAAGAAGCTGAGGGAGAGAGAACAAAGACATAGTGACAGAATATGAAAATAAAGCAAAAGGATGTCCTATTTTGTGAGGAGAGGGGCACTAACAAGAGACAGGTGAGGAAGATGGGAGAGGGTCTTGAGTGAAGCAATGAAGAAGAACCAAGCATAATGACATTTATGTATGAAAATGTCATAATGAAACCCACTGCTTTGTATGCTAATGTAAAAATGAAATATAATTAAACTTTTGTTTTTAAAGATTGCTTTTTTTTTTAAAGATTTGGACAGAACTGCAGGAGGGAAATTTATTGGTTTGTAAAAGTGTCATAACATTTCTAGCAAATTGCTTGAACGTGAAACATGACTCCTCCTGTCTTTGTGCTGTAATTAACCAGTAAGTATAAGGGCAGTGAAAAATAAAGATAAAACCAGGACAAAATATTTGAGGGTCATGAAAATTGTGATGTATCAGTTAGACTATCAATTACAGCTGTTTAAACTTGGCCAAGAGATGTTATTTTAGAAATTGTTTTATTTGGGGACTACAAATAAAAAATCATTTTTCTTGCATGTTGACAGCATAATCATTGGAGAAATGAGACAAAAAATATGGAAATCCTGATGCTATCACTATATAGTAATATTATCTAAATCTATGGAATGTATTCATTCTTTCTCAATCTATCAAGTATGGAGAACAAGAATTACATCAGGCATTAAAAAAATCTATTCTTTTCTATTCTATTTATTTATTCTTTTCTCACACAATACATTCTGACTGCAGTTTTCCCTCCCTCCACTCCTCCTAATCCTCCCCACTACATCTCTCCCTAAGATCCAGTACTCGTCATTTCCCTGCAGAAAAGAGCAGGCCTCCCAGAGATAACAACCAAACATGGGATAAGAAGATGCAATAACACTAGGTATAAACCCATGTATGTATGCTGGATGAGGCAACTCAGCAGAAAGAGAAGGGTCCAAAGAGCAGGCAAAAGACTTATAGACACCCCCAGCCCCGCACTCACACTGTCATGAGTCCTACCAAGGTACACAACCATAACACTTATGTAGAAGACCTAGCACAGATCTATGCAGGTTCTGTGATTGCCACTTTAGTCTTGTAAGCCCCTATGAGCACTGCTTAGTTGATTCTGTGGGCCGTGTTCTCCTGGTGTCCTTGATACCGTGTATTCTTTTTTTATTAATTTATTCATATTACATCTCAATGGTTATCCCATCCCTTGTATCCTCCCATTCTTCCCTCCCTCTCATTTTCCCCTTACTCCCCTCCCCTATGACTGTGCCTGAGGGGGACTTCCTCCCCCTGTATATGCTCATAGGGTATCAAGTCTCTTCTTGGTAGCCTGTCATCCTTCCTCTGAGTGCCACCAGTTCTCCCCCTCCAGGGGACATGGTCAAAGGTGAGGCACCAGAGTATGTGAGAAAGTCATACCCCACTCTCCACTCTACTGTGGAGAATGTCCTGTCCATTGGCTAGATCTGGGTTGGGGTTTGAAGTTTACGGCCTGTATTGTCCTTGGTTGGTGCCATAGTTTGAGCAGGACCCCTGGGCCCAAATCTGCCTATCATAATGTTCTTCTTGTAGGTTTCTAGGACCCTCTGGATCCCTCTACTTTGCCATTCTCGCATGCTTCTCCCATCCAGAGTCCCAACAGGATGTCCTCCCCTCTGTCACAGTTTCCTGGTTAGTGAAGACTTCATGGGACATGCCTCTAGGGCTAGTATGCAGATATAAGTGAGTATATACCACTTGACTCTCTCTGCTTCTGGGTTAACTCACTCATTATGATCATTTCTAGTTCAATCCATTTGTCCACAAATTTTGGGAATTCCTTATTTCTAATAGCTGAGTAGTATTCCATAGTGTAAATGTACCACAGTTTCTTTATCCATTCTTCTACTGATGAACACTCAGGCTTTTTCCATGTTCAGGCTATTATGAATAAGGCTTCTATGAACATGGTTGAGCAAATTTTCTTGTTGTGTGCTGGAGCATCTTCTGGGTATATTCCAAGGAGTGGAATAGCTGGGTCTTGAGGAAGCCCTATTCTCAGTTTTCTGAGATAGCACCAGATAGATTTCCAAAGTGGCTGTACTAGTTTGCATTCCCACCAGCAATGAAGGAGTGTTCCTCTCTCCCCACATCCTCGCTAGCATGTGGTGTCGCTTGAATTTTTTTATCTTAGCTGTTCTGATGGGTGTAAGATGGAATCTCAGAGTTGTTTTGATTTGCATTTCCCTGATGACTAAGGAGGTTGAGCATTTCTTTAAGTGTTTCTCAGCCATTTGATATTCCTCTGTTGAGAAGTCTCTGTTTAGTTCCAAGCCCCATTTCTCAATTGGGTTATTTGGTTTGGTGGTGTTTAATTTCTTGAGTTCTTTATATATTTTGGATATTAGACCTTTGTCAGATACCATGTATTGTTATCTTTGAATTGCATGTATGTGCATGTGTTGATATGGAGGTGTATGCACTTGAGTTCAGCTACAGGAGGCCAGAAGAAGGCAAAGGATGCTCTAAAGCTGGAGTCACAGGTGGTTATGAGCCACATGGCCTGGGTGCTGGGAAGTAACTCCGGTTCTCTATAAAAGCTGTGTAAGTGCACATTATTAACTGAGGAGCCATCTCTCTAGTTCCATACTGTTACTGCTGTAGTTGGCTGCATGAGCCTGGGAGAGTGGAGCCTAAAAATGAGACAGACTAAAGTCTCATGCAATAGACAACTTTATTCAGGGCATCAGACAGTATCCTGAGAGTATTGTGGGGCAAGGTCATGAGCAAAGTTCACATGAATTTTGGCTGTATACAATCACTAAAACAGCCGGGCGTGGTGGCGCATGCCTTTAATCCCAGCACTCGGGAGGCAGAGGCAGACAGATCGCTGTGAGTTCGAGGCCAGCCTGGTCATCAAAGCGAGTCCAGGACAGCCAAGGCTACACAGAGAAACCCTGTCTCGAAAAACCAAAATAAATAAATAAAAATAAAATAAAAACAATCACTAAAACAACCGGTGCTTGGAAACATCATCTGAATAAAAATAGTAAATGATGGGTAATCTGAAGCTAAATGCACTCCTATTTGTTACACCTGGGAGGGGCAGGGCACCAAAACACATGCCAGGAGCAACCCATGTTATGGAGGAAGAGAGGTTACAATATTCTCAGTTGTTTACTTAGACTCTTCTCACAAAGCTGTCAGAGATCTTTTCATTCATGGACCATGTTCCTATACCACACATTGGGTAGTTTTTAAAATCAAGAAGAGAAAACCCTCTTTCGCTGTATCAGACCGCTAGCATGCCTTACCATGTCAGACGCGGCAGTGGATACCAGGTCTAAGATCACGACCAAGGAGAGGAAGGGAGTTGTGGAGGAGGCAGAAAATGGAAGAGAAGCACCTGCCAATGGGAATGCTAATGAGCAAAATGGGGAGCAGGAAGCTGATGATGAGGTAGAGAAAGAAGAGGAAGAAGATGGGAAGGAAGAGGATGGAGATGAGGATGAGGAAACTGAGGCTCCTGCGGGCAAGCAGATAGCTGAAGATGCTGAGGATAATTATGTTGACACCAAGAAGCAGAAGACAGATGAAGATGACTACACAGCACAAAGTAAAAGCTAAACTTAAGGCCACCGTGACCTATTCACCCTTCTCTTCCCATCTCAGAATTTAAATGTGGTCACCTTCGAGTAGAGAAGCAGGCCTCACCCACCCCACAGTGAGCAGTGCCACCCGCAGATGACATGCACTCTGCACCACTCCACCAAAACCACAACATGAATTTGCAGCAGAGGAGGAATAAAAAGAGTCAAAACTTCCTAGGTCTTGCTTTTTTTTTCTTAAAAATATTTAAAAGGAAAATTTGTTTGTATTTTTATTTACATTTTATATTTTTGTACATATTAGGGGTCAGCCATTTTTAATGATAACAGATGACCAAGCCAGCCTTCTGACTTTACATGTGTTGACCATGTTCATTATAATCTCTAAGGAGAAAAAAAATCTCTGTGGGGAAAACAAAGGAAAAACAACAAAAATAGCAGTAACAACAACAACAACAAAAAAAACAATCTTATCCGAGCATTCCAATAACTTCTTTTGTGTATGTACTTAGTAGTGCTATAAGTAGTTGGTTTGTATGGGATGGTTAAAAAGGCCAAAAATACACCAGCCAAAGACAATACGTACAGTAAACTTCAAACCCCTATCCAGATCTAGCCAATAAACAGGACATTCTCCACCGTTGAGTGGAGAGTGGGGACTGACTTTCATACGTACTCTGGTGCCTCATATTTGACCACGTCCCCTGGAGGGGGAGACCTGATGGCACTCAGAGGAAGGATAGCAGGCTACCAAGAAGAGACTTGATACCCTATGAGCATATATAGGGGGAGGAAGTCTCCCTCAGGCACAGTCATAGGGGAGGGGAGTAAGAGGATAGCGGGAGGGAGGGAGGGATGGGAAGATATAAGGGATGGGATAACAATTGAGATGCAATATGAATAAATTAATAAAATATATTAAAATTTTTTAACCTAAAAAAGGTCAAAATTAAAATATTTCTTCTCCCTTTTTTTGGTCTATGAAGTTGCTGTTTATTACTATTTTTTGGCCTGTTTGATGTATGTGTGAAACAATGTCTAACAATAAACCGGAATTTTATTTTGCTGAGTTGTACTAACATATAAAAAACAGAAAATCTCATAGTTAAATTATATATGGCCTTCAACATCAATCTTGTATTGCAGAATGTTTTAAATGATATAATTTTGAAAAGGGAGAACAAAAATCACCTACAGCTATCTCTCTGTCCATCTTTCTTTCTTCAAGTTACAGAGCAAAATCCCACTACAGAAGAAAAGGCTAGATCTGTACCTTGCTGGTAGAATGCTTGCCTCTATATTCATGACCTTGTGTTCAATATAAAGAACAAAAAGAATTATCAACTTCAATTTAACTTTGTGACATATAGTAAGTTACTTCCATGAGATACAGGAATAATACCACATAGTCCTGATGGCTAGTAAGAAGACACATGATGAAGAGGTACTTGGATTTGTTTTGTACTAAAGCAAGCTACAAGGCAAAATAATTAAAACCAGTAGAAGAATATATAATTTAATGAAATAAAATATAAAGCCCATAAAGACAAAATTATTTGTTTTATTTAGAAAAGTATTCTTTATTGCTTGTTACTTATTCTCTTTGAGGCCTAGTTCTTTATCTTTTGGTCAAAATACTTTAAAAATACATTTAAATATTTATAATAATGAAAGTTCCATTTTCCAATTACTGAGTAAAGGCAGTTTCTTTTTCTTCTTATTACTATTAGTTTGTGTCTCTGTGTTATGATGAGATGTGTGTGTAAGGGTGGGCACATGTGTGAGAGGACAACCTTTGGGAGTCACGTCTCTCCTTCCCCAATAGTTGAATTCCAGGGACTCAAGTTTAGTCATCAGGTTTTCACACAAAGTGTTTTCACCTGCTCCGCCATCAGGCCACCTGATAGATTACTTCTTTGACAATGTCTTACATGTATATAATAAATTCTAGCTGCTCTTACCCTCACATCTTATTTCTCTTCTACCATCATCAACTCCCCTCTCTTCCCTACAAGTGTCTTTTTCACATTCATGTCATTTTGTTTGTATGGTCACTTACTGAGTTTAACCTGAACTGTCTATATGAACATGGTTTTGGAACTGTTCGTTAGAACTTGGTGGATGTATCTATGAGTATCCAACTAAAGGCAATGTTGCTCCTCTCCCAGAATCAATAGTAGCTAATAGTTTGGCAGAGTGAAAGCTGGCCTCACATATTCCTCCCTGCAATACATGATTGATCACTGGCAGCACCATTCTTATGGCTGTGTCATGCCCAGAAGTTACCATTTCCCAGGCCTTCTCCCTGTCCTCTAGCTATTATATTTTTGTCCTCTTTTCCACACTGTTCTCTGAGCCTTAGAAGAGATAATATAAAAATCTCATTTCAGGCTGAGAACTCAACTGTCACTTATTCTCATGACCTGGAGCAGCCATGAGACTGTGACTGCATTCACTGCCAT
This sequence comes from Acomys minous, assembly GCF_964271855.1. Taxonomy (NCBI): domain Eukaryota; kingdom Metazoa; phylum Chordata; class Mammalia; order Rodentia; family Muridae; genus Acomys; species Acomys minous. The sequence goes on from NC_140488.1 coordinate 49,077,139, forward strand.
TCTGCAACATGTAGCATCTCTGATTAAGGATGAATATAACATTTGTCTATGAGCATAAACATAGATATTTAGAAGGTAATTTAAAGCATGTCAATTTAGGTTTTACAATTGCAAGTTCCCTCCCAAAGACTAAGACCTCCTTAGCTATGGGATTTTATTGGATTTACAGTACCAGGAATTAATTCTCTTCTGTGGAGCAGGCCTCAAATTCAGAAACCAGTTGATTTATTTCTTTGTAGATGTGTCACTATTGTATTAGTGGGCCCATCTTTCCTGGCAGGTTGCCATTGACATTTCTATGGCTCAGAGCTGCTTATGGCAATTGATACTTTTTCACCTTAACAGGCTGAATAGAATCTTCTGGCAAGTTGAAAGCTAGCCAGCAGGGTGGACATTTTTAGCTCTTCCTGATTTTATCAGCTTGTTCTGGTTGGCAGGAGAAGTCATAAAGGCCTACATTGTTTTGGGAGGCCTGTGGGGTCTTTCTAAACAAAAACTCAAAAGGATTTTAGGAACCATGTAGCCAGGCAGGATATGGCTCTTCTGTTTGTTTTGTTTTTAACCATGTAAATTTTATGCATTTTACTTTTTTGCTAATTAAATTTGTTTGATAATTTTATATATGTACAATGCATTCTTATCTCTCTACCATAACTTTCTCTCTTATCTCCTCAGCCCTGGTGACCTCCCCATTCCTCCATCTCTTTTCTACATCTATGTACTTTAGTTTGGTTTTGTGACCCCCTGAGATCATGGTCATACAGAAGGTTCAACTCATTGGTTAACATGACATACTTTTTTATTTTAATAAATTTTATTCTTTGACAATTTCTATTTTCCCTTCCTCTACCTCCTCTCTTATTTCTCCCCAACACATGCTAGCCCCTTTCTTCTTTATACATATTGTTCCCACATTCACAACTTTTGTTTGATACACCACAGACTTTACTGAAACCATCTGTGTGACCACAGATTTGGAATCATCCAGTAGAGTCTGCTAGGCTCACAAGTGGGTACACAATTGGATATTGTTTCTCCTCCTCTCCCAGAATTGGTAGGGCTCTATAAGCAGCTACCCCACCTATATAGGAAGGCCCAACTTTTGTGGGTCTAGTGCTAGTAGACACAGCTGCTGTGAGTTCATGATTGCCGTTGCTGTCATATGCAGAAGACGGTATTTCATTGGCCTCTTCTCATCATTTATCATGAGCATCTTGTGTAGCCATAGGTTTGGGGAACAGTGGTGAGAGGTTTCTTTGATTAAGAATGTGAATGGCTTTACTTGTAGGTATGAACATGACTATGTAGAAAGCAGATTGATGCTTTTAATTTTAATGAAGCATCAGTATTAAGTATCCCCCAGAGCCTAAGACCTCCTCAGTGACAAATTTTGGACTAGATTTACAGTACTAGGCATGGATTTCCTCTTGTGAAGCAGGCCTCAAATCTAATCAAGGAGCAGTTGGCAGCTCCTATAATAGTCATGACTCAATTGCATCAACGAACATCTCTTACCTGGAAGGTTGGCATTACAATTCAGAGTTCAGAAATGAGTAAGACCACTAATTCTTTTACTTTTTCCAAAGACTGTATAGCACAGGTACTATTAAAGCTAACCAGAAGGGAAGAAATGCCCATCTCAGTTCCAGCTTTGTTTTTCTGTGTCTTTCATTCAAGGTGTGTGGTGTTGTCTTTAGCAATAGGAACTTATCAGCTACTTCTGGTGGGTAGCCAAGAGCATTCATCCTCTTGGAAGACAAATGCTGCATGTGGGTCCTTTCTTCAAATCTTTGGAACTGTGTGCTTAATGTGGGGCATCTGTAAGGCCAGTTACTTTTTTGTTAGAATGGAATCACTGAGGCCAGAGATACCTTAAAGGAGGATATTAGAACATAAGTCATATGAACGTAGTGAGAGGGAAGACTGAGGGTGGAAAGGTTTAAGCAGGGATGTAGATAAGGGAACAGGGGAGACATTGGAGGATTAAATTAATTAAAGATAATAAGAAAGCCCATGTGGAAATGTACTACTCTGGAAACTAATGTCAGGTCAAGACTAAACAGAGCTTCAGAGATCAAAGTAACAGTCTGGGACTCACATCCAGTCCTCCTTGGTGTTCTTGTCATTAATATCTGTTTACAAAACATTAATATCAGAGCAGGCTGCCCTGTATCTGCGATATATCAAGATAAAACCAAGACCACTCTGTAATCATTTATGGGCATATAAAATACTGTTCCAACCACCAATAGGACAAAATATTCCATTCTATCTAATAGAGGACTTCTTGCTTGCTTAACTACCAACATTAGTTTTAGTCTAGTCTTTCCCATTTATAAAACAAATTTAGATACTAAATCAGAGAATTACTTTCTGACACCATTTGGTCTACCATAAAGTCCCACTTTCTTCAACCCTCCTCTGAATCACCCAATATATCCCCAAACCTAAAGATAAGTCTCCTGAAAGCCTTTTCCTGGGTGTGATAGTAAATGCTAGTTCAGACCCAGGCATGTTCCTGGGGTTCTTCAGCACCAAAACCAAAACAAACCAAAATAAAACAAACAAACAAACAAAAAACCCTGCCATTCATGATCTTTAGCAAAGCAGTTCTACCTTAAAGAATTTGTCTTACATGAATACTTTGAAATGTACAGATAAGAGCAAGGATGCTTACTGTGTACTCTATTCTCGTAGAAAAAATACTATACATGTTCACCAAGTGGCTGATTAAGTGACATGTGATATAAACTATATGAGAGAACATTTGTTAACTGCCTTTTGTATAAAAACTGCAAAATAATGCTGAAAGATGTTAAACTTAAGGAAGTCGAGAGTACTATTCTGCTTACAGGCCAGACTATTTACTATTCTTAGATGTCAACTCCTGTCAGATTCACCTATTGACTCAAAGCTGAATCACAGCTGGAGCATCTGCATAAATTGACAAGATGGGTCTAAAACTCATATGAGAAATCAAAATTAAGAAGACCAAGTTTGAAGAACAGTGGTAGAAGAAACCCATTGCTTCATTTCATGACGTTATCAAGCTAGGGTAACTGAGGGGTGGGAAATGAATCAGTGGTTAAAGCACTTGCTGCTCAAATGTAAGGACCAGCATTTGGGTCCTCAGAACCCACTTAAAGGCATGGCAGCCCCCCTTCCAATTCCAGCCTTAGAAGGTGGAAGCAGGTGATTCCCAGAGCAAGCTTGCTACCAAGACTAGCCTTACCAGCACGTTCTGCCTTGATGAAGACACCATGACTTGTTGAATATGGTGGAAAAGCAATTGAAAATTACCCCCAACACCAACATAGGCCTGCACATACATGCATACCATTGTTCATGCACGTACGTGCGCACACGCGCTCTCTCTCTCTCGCACGCACACACACACATATACACAATCTTACACACCAATACATACAATGGAAACAGAAAAATCATAAAGAATAAAAAGATAGTGATTATATGACATTGTGGCACTGAGATAAAGATATACATGTGTATCAATGGAACATGGTAGATTCCAGAAATACTGTTACATTTATACAGTAACAATAATAGTGTGGGTATAAAATATTTTTAATTTTTGGTGCTTACAGTCAAGCAGGAGAATCTTAAATAAAATACGGGACAACTGATGTTTGACAACTATGTAAAGGCAGTCAAGCGGAGAAAGAAGAACTTTCTCAACAAACAATTCTGTAACTTCTGGATGTTATCCTTGGTGCCTTTTGAACCAAGGCAGACTTGACTTCCAGGTTCTCCCAGCATCCCTTGGTCCCTACCTACTGCAAGTAAGGCATGGCTGGCATATCCCGCCCTCTACCCAGAACTCTGCAGTCGAGGGGCTTTCCCCAGAGGCTCTCTCTCTCTCTCTCGATGAGAGATGCTCCCAATAAACTCACATTTATATACCTTAACTTGTCTTAAATTAGTTCATTTTGCTGCCGAATGATTCCCATCAGTCCTGAATAATAATAATAACTTTGACCTGTAACTTGTACTGTACTATGAAAAGCTCACATTACATTAGTTGTTAAGCCTAAAACCATAAAATTTTAGAGACATCAAGTATAAAATATTTGTGATTTGGCTAGACAAAAATTTCTTACATATAACACAAAATTCCAACTGATAAAATAGTTATTAATCAAAAATAAAAACTACATAAAAGTAGGAAGGAAATTTGTTGAGAGTGAGAAGAATGAAAGAGGGGGAATGGGGATAGAAAATGACTAAAATTTACATTAATGCATGAAAATATCAAGTAACAAATACTAAATAAAATAAATTGCTGCTTTTCTAAACAATCATAAGAGAATAGATTTAGCACTATGAGAAAATATTTTCAATACAATTCTCTAACAACATGCTGGGATCCATTGTATTAAAAAAAAAACTCTTACAAAATGTGCTTGTAGTCTCAACATTTGGGAGGCAGAAGCAGGAGGATTGCTGTGAGTTTGAAGCTGGCCTACACCCGAAAGGGAGACCCTGAATCTAAGTAATACCTTTTAACACCAAAAATAATCTTTTAAAAGCAATGTTTTTTAAAAAGACAAAATATAGGCCGGGCATGGTGGCGCATGCCTTTAATCCCAGCACTCGGGAGGCAGAGGCAGGTGGATTGCTGCGAGTTCAAGGCCAGCCTGGTCTACAAAGCAAGTCCAGGACTTCCAGGACTACAAGAGAAACCTGCCTCAAAAAATAATAAATAAAAATAAAAAATAAAAAGAAAGGAAAAGAAAAGACAAAACCAAAATATTTACAAATAATTCACTGAAGATATATGGGTGGCAAATATGTGTGTGTATGTATGTAAAATATTCAACATCAATAATCATTTGGCAAATGCAAATTAAAACTACTCTGAGGTATGGAAAAATTTAAATAGCTGGCCATAAGAAGTACTAGCAAGGATGAAGAGGATCAACTTTTATGCACTGTTCTTGCAGTGTAAACTGGTAACTCTCCCATTCTGTGTAAGTTTGACTATCCTAGAACTCACTCTAGACCAGGCTGGCCTCAAACTCAAAGATCTGCCTGTCTCTGCCTCCCAAGCACTGGAATTAAAGCTGTGTGGCATCACCACTCAATGAAACGCTAAATGTTAATGTAAATGTCTTTAGAGCTATAGTAAAACACCACTTTTAACCTGTCAAACTGTGCACATACAAAAGCTTCATTTGATTTTTTGTCTGAGGCAAAGTCCTACTCTTCCATACTCACTTCCAACTCTGCATCCTCCTGCCTCAGCTTCCTTCGTTCTGGGACTATAGGTGTGTGCCACCACATCAAGCTCCACCTGCACAAGTTTGATGTTCTGTGTTGGTGATGATTCTGGGCAGCAGGCAATCTTATACATCACTAGCATAAATGCATAGGGAAATATTGACTGAAGTTCTATGAGCATATACCCCTCAATTTAGTAATGTTACTTCTGTGGCCAGGTGAGAACCCTTTGTGTTATGAAAGTCAGCAAACTTCTTATATAAAGGTCAAAATAATAAATGCTTCACCATCTGTACCTCATGTAGTCTTTGTCTCAAAAATTCTGTCACTGTAGTGTGAAGTTAGGGCTCACATAACAAATGTATGTATGAGCATGTTTATGTTCTAATAAAACTTTATTTGTAATATAGACTGTAAAAAAAAAGTTAAAGCATACTGTATAATTCTAATATCCCATTCCCATTTTTTAAAAAAAATTCAGAAGCAATAAAAGTATATATCCAAAAAAAAAACAACTTGCACATCAATTCTCATAGTAGCTTTATTTTCTATAACTCAAATCAGAACCCAATGCCAACGAATAGTTGAATGGATAAACCAACTATGGTAAAGACATAGTGGACTATTACTTGGCATTAAAATGTAATAAATTATTAAGACACATGACATGGATAAAACTAAAATAATTATGCTGAATGAAATAAGCTAGTATCCTTCCCATGAATAAATGCTCAATGATTTTTGATATATAATTATAGAATTTGATTGTGTTGTCAGAAAGAAAATCAGTAATTCCCTCAGGATGGGTATAAAGCTTTACAGTGACGCATCTTGGGTAAAGGGATTGTTTTGTATTTTGGTACCGTTATGGTCACATATGTCAAAACTTATTAAATGGTGTACTTTATGACAATATATGAAGTCTGAACCGAGGTTACTTCTGTTATAATCTACAAAGACAGGGAATGCCTAATGTGAAAGTTTCTTTGCTCTTGAGCAAAAATCTGGATGATTTGAGAAACATGGTTATACACGGTTTGCATTTCCATGTCTGAGAGAAATTTTATAATATTGTGTAGGGAACATATTCAAGGCTGGGTCATAAAGCTTATGCACTTTACATATTCAGTTTAACATACATGAACTACATGTCAACAAAGTTATCATAAGAGCATGTGGTAGATTTATATACTAATTTGTGGAGATAACAACTGATCAGAGGAAAAGTCACATTGCTGAATACTTTACTCAAAGTTTTGAGATGAATAAATTTGTACACTATGGAAGAATATACAATGGGTGACCATACTATATATATAAGAGGAAAGATATAAAACAATTAAAATTATTGTCTAGGATATTAACAGGAAAATGTTCATAACATAGTTGGGTGCCAAGAAGTTACAAATAGTACTTAAAATATGAATTATTTCTTGACTGAAAAATCTTTTTTTTCAGTTTTATTTTATTTTATTCTTTGGTTTTTAAAAATTTTTTATTAATTTATTCTTGTTACATCTCAATGGTTATCCCATCCCATTCTTCCCTCCCTCCCATTTTCCCCTTATTCCCCTCCCCTATGACTGTTCCTGAGGGGGATTACCTCCCCCTGTATATGCTCATAGGGTATCAAGTCTCTTCTCGGTAACCTGCTGTCCTTCCTCTGAGTGCCACCAGGTCTCCCCCTCCAGGGGATATGGTCAAATATGAAGCACCAGAGTACGTGTGAAAGTCATACCCCACTCTCCACTCAACTGTGGAGAATTTTTTTTTTAATATTTTTTCCTTTTTTAAAAGATTTATTTATCTGCGTGTTCACCTGCATGCCAAAAGAGGGCTTCAGATCTCATAGATGGTTGTGAACCACCATGTGGTTGCTGGGAATTGAGCTCAGGACCTCTGGAAGAGCAGGCAGCGCTCTTAACCACTGAGCCATCTCCTTAGCCCCTTGACTGAAGTAACCCGATGGTCTCACACAAGAATTTTTCTGTATTATTTCCGACTAGGGATTGTAATTCCTATCATGAGTGTTGGAGAATCCATCACAACCTCCAAGTGCTGAGAACTTTCTGAAAAAGCAGATTTGTAGAAAACACTATCCATATGATGGAACAGGAACCTCTCCCTTGATTTCCTACCTTTATTGCTGATGTAGCAGTTCTGGGTCTAAATCCTTCTGGTTAAACTTATTCTCAATCTTAGAAAGTTGAAATACAGAATTGGGGCTTGCCTATCAGAGACAGTTGGCCTTTCATGTAATATCTGAATAATTCATGATTCATTTAAAATTGTGGCTATGACGTTGCAAGGAAAATAAGAGCAGCTTTCTTAATGCATGCTATATAAAACAGTGTATAGAATGCCTCTGGATCTTTGGGGGAAAGTACACACAGGTAGGATCAAGCTTCACTTTCTTGTTGACTCTTACATCTACATCTTAGTCACACAGCAAGGGTTTGGATACCGATTTTCCAGATACTGCCTGGTAAAGAAGTTGTATTCATTTCAGGCTTTTGTCCAGGCATCTAGCCAGGCAAACGACTAATCAGCATGCATTTGGAGGAACCAAAAGCTTCTTAACCTGGTAAGGACATTATTCATCACAAAATTAAACTTCTGCTAAACCCACAAGTCTCTGCGCCACGATGGCTATTCACCTAAAATAGGGGAAATGGATGTTAAGGTAGTATAGTGTGATGGGTCCCAGTGTGAGAAAAATCACCTGTGCCACCTGCCACCTGTAAGGAGCTAGGAAAAAGCATTTGTTGGTTATAATTATGACTGGGGAGTCCTCAGAATGAGAGCTAATAATATTGTGTGGTAACTAGCTCACAGGATCACCACAAAAGGAATAAAACTTGCCAAATAGTATGCCAATCTAAGCATCTGATGGGAGTAGGCAACTAATAATAAAAAATAAACCTTACTTTTCAGGCGTTTTTCTTCTCAGAGATGACAGATGAAATAGTTTAAAATTTTAGGTAAAAAAGCAAATTTTAAAGTGAACACAGTAGATTTTGTGTAATTCAGGGGCCATTTCATGTTCTGTAATGGATGTTTGATGCAGTTGGAATAAGGAAGGTTGGAAAGCTCCCTTATATTTAATAGCTTAGAGTAACCTGCCTTCTTTTTGATTCAAGAGCACACATTTGGCAATAGACAGGTATATTTATTTTTTTCTTTTTTAAAAATTTTTATTAATTTATTGTTACATCTCAATGGTTATCCCATCCCTTATATCCTCCCATTCTTCCCTACCTCCCATTTCTCCCTTACTCCCCTCCCTTATGACTGTTCCTGAGAGGGATTTCCTCCCCCTGTATATGCTCATAGGGTATCAAGTCTCTTCTTGGTAACCTGCTATCCTTCCTCTGAGTGCCACCAGGTCTCCCCCTCCAGGGGACGTGGTCAAATATGAGGCACCAGAGTACGTGTGAAAGTCACACCCCTCTCTCCACTCAACTGTGGAGAATGTCCTGTCCATTGGCTAGATCTGGGTAGGGATTTAAAGTTTACCGCCTGTATTGTACTTGGCTGGTGCCTTAGTTTGAGCGGGACCCCTGGGCCCAAATCTGCCTATCATAATGTTCTACTTGTAGGTTTCTAGGACCCTCTGGATCCTTCTACTTTGCTATTTTCCCATGCTTCTCTGCTCCAGCACACAACAAGAAAATTTGCTCAACCATGTTCATAGAAGCCTTTAGCCAGAACATGGAAACAGCCTAAGGGTCCCTCAGTAGAAGAATGGATAAAGAAACTGTGGTACATATACACTATGGAATACTATTCAGCTATTAAAAACAAGGAATTCCCGAAATTTGTGGACAAATGGATTGAGCTAGAAATGATCATAATGAGTGAGTTAACCCAGAAGCAGAAAGACTCAAATGGTATATACTCACTTATATCTGCATACTAGCCCAAGGGGCATATCCCATGAAAGCCTTCACTTACCAGGAAACTGGGACAGAGGGGAGGACATCCTATTGGGACTCTAGACATGTATATTTATATGGCACATACACAAACACACAAAATACCATCAGTTATCTTTATTTGCATACGCCTTATTTCTGCAAGTAGATTACAAGGCCAGTAGTTTCTTTTTTGCTATCTGAAGCCACAAATAGATCTAAGCAGACACTAATCATCAAGACACTGCACTGATGGCTCAGCTGGGTCACAATTTCATTAAATGTGAAGAATCTGCTAATCTAAATAAGACAGAAATCAACAAACTTGTTTATCTCAAGATTTAACATTCATTTGATACATCACAAATGCTCTAGTTTTATGTTAGAACCTGCCACAGGTAATAATTTGTAAAAGATGTTAAGACAAAATGTGTGAGCAGTAATTACCAAAATATTATGCAAAACTCTTTGGAAATATACAGCCAATCAGAATTTGGACAGTTCACCATTCTCTTTCATTTCCGGGTCATTTTTTTACATTCTTTCAATAATCCCTTTAACTTCACGGAATATGGCAGTAAGAGTGTTGTAACTCAAGTGATCAACTACGACAATTGAGCCCTTTCTGATGTGCTCCTTTATGTTAATAAAGATGGCCACAGCACTAACAAGATTAGCTTTCGCCTCTTTTTGATTAAAGATGAGTTTTAAGGCTGTTAATGCCTTCATATTAATCATATCTCTGGCTGCCTTTGGATTTTCAGACATATTCAGAAATACTTTCAAAACAAGGTTTCTAGTCTTACGATTCCCCTGAGACAGCAAATGGAAAAGCTCTGAAAAGTAACTAACAACAATGTAGTGATGGACAGACTCAGTGGTTAGCTGCCCTATTATCTTCAATCCAGATTGCTGGCCAGGTGAGTTCAAGGGGAAAGACACGGTTTCTTTACACATATGCTTAACATGAAATTCAACCTTATGTTGTCGATCATCCCCAGAAGAATTCAGAGTAATAACGGTCTTTTTTATACCTTCAGGGGAAGAAAAACTGAGCAAGCTTTCAATAAGTGTCACCACACCCACTTCATTAATGAACTCCTGGGCAAATGGATGGACTTTATGTATACCCATTGCTATCTGTGCTATTTTATGAATGAGAGGATCAGTAGTTGACTTAAGTATGTTAACAAGCTTTTCAAATTCTGGAGAATCCAAATAGCACTCCATTTTGCAAGGGCAAGCAAATGGCTTGATGCCATTCTCTTCTCTGATCTTGATTTGTTGTCTAATTTCATCTAAGGTCTGGATGCAAGAATCAGAACCAAATGGGTACTCAGGGATAGGCTGGAGGCTTGATCGAGTATTCTTAGTGCAGGCTGATGAAGTTTCTTCTTCTTCATTTGAGGCCAGAACAATAAATGAAGAGGGCCTTGCCTCAGATGAGTCCTGGGATCTATAACCTAACACTGCTGGAATTACGGCAGGAGCTTTAGGCCAGATAGTTACCTCAGACCAGTCCTTTGGCCTATTTTTCTCGTTAATTTCATCTACTGGCTGAGGCTTAATGATTCTGAACACCGGTTTAGGATCAGAATCAAAACCAGTGTCATCTCCTTCCCAAAACCAGTTCCCAATAACATTCTCTTCCTCCTCCTCCTCGGCCCCTGACCTGGACTTGTGGCTGCTTCTAGGTGTAGGCTCCGACTCCTCGGCACGGCCCTGGGTACCAGTATTAGCTTTACTTTCACTCTTAGCAACAGCATTATGACTAACCTCTTCTCCCTTCCAGAACCAGGAATTAAGACCAGAATCTTCCCCAGCCCAGAACCACGTATCACTACCAGGCTTCTCCTTACGCGTGGATCTAGCAGCCTTACTCTCAGCCTTATGGCTGAAATCTGATGCGGCTTTTCCTAGAGCCTTAGATTCTGACCTTGCTCCTTCTTTCAGCTCAGCAGCCGCCTTGTTCTTAGAGCCAGCTTTCATCTCTGCCACTGCATCTGTTTTAGCTCCTGCCTTACCTTTTCCTTTGTCCCGGTTTTTGCCGGCACCTCTGGCTGCATTAGCAGCCTCCCTCTCTGCCACAGCTCTGGCATGTGCATTTGCCTTCCTCTCGAGTTTAGCCTGCGCTCTAGCCCTATTCTTTGAACCTGTCATGGTTGAAGTGCAGTTATACACAGCTGTCCAGTCCTATCCTTAGTTCTCTCTTTGTTCCAGGCTGGTATCTTTATACTTTTTAACTTGGTCAGAGAGAAGCTTGGCAGAAAGAGTCAAAGACAGCTGTCAGTTTAGTCGTTACAAAACTCCCTTTTTTGACATACAGTCTCTATCGATGATAGGAACCAAGTAAAGACACACTCAGGTTAGGGGGAAGATGATGATTTCCGAAGGCAGACTCGTTGAAAGCAGTCTTCTGCCAACCCAAGGTCGCCGCTGGAGAAAGACCTAAGGTGGGAAAAAGAAACAGCCTCTGAGTGTCCTCCAACTTTGGCCCATTGTACTGACAGCTACACAGAAGGACAGGAAAGGAGACTTGATGTGTGTGGCAGAAGATGTGGATCAGTACAAAACTCCGCCGTCTCCCTTTACCTCTTGCATATTTGCATCCAGCCCAAGTGCTACCATACTTTTCTCTCCCTCGAGCATACCCGTGCAGAGTAGCTCAGCTTGCTTAGAGTGAGAGGGAGGAAGGAGCACCCAGCCCCTTTGGTCCTACACCTGTACACACCATCAGGGACTTAGAGACTTCAGCAAAGCTTCACACCGACCTGCGCTGAAGTGATGTGACTATGCAGTCCTTCCTCACTGTCACTGTTGAACAGCCGTCCAACTGACTTCAAAGGCAGCGCTAGAGACAAAAATACATGTGGGGTTAGAATCTTTAGTAGCTGACAAACAGACCTATACCTGTATCCTCAGGAATCTTAATACTACCCCACACCCTGTTCTCTCTTATGGATTCTCTCCACATTTTCTGGCCCAATATCTGCTAATTACCTATTACAAAATCTTCACTCACTGGCCTCCCACCTGTAATGAGTATGAGGGAAGGAACGTCTGGAAAGTTGGAACACAATGGGTCCAAGGTAAGATCTGGGTTCACCCATTCTACTACCCATTGACAGGCCTGCGCATGCGTTCATAGTCACCATGAATCCTAATGAAGTTTTGTTTTCTTTCTTAACTTATGAGTGAACAGCTACTTACAAGTCTCTAGAGCAGCAGTTCTCAACCTTCCTAATGCTGCAACCCTTACATACAGTTCCTCATCTGAGGGTGACCCCCTCATAACTAATTTTGCTACGTTTATGCATTGTAATGTAAATCTCTCCTATACAACCCCAGTGAAAGGATCCTTTACCCTGCAAAGGGGTCACAACAAACACATTGAGAAACATTGTTCTACAGAACCAAGAAACAGGCTTATGGATTAAAAAGGCAGAGGCAAAAGGCAACAGCGAAACACCCCCTCCTAAAAGAAAACACTAAAAGGAGTAAGATGACAGCACATGCTCTTGTATGTTCACGGTTGTTAAATGTCTCCCACATGTCATCCGCCCTGCCTCAATTATTCCCCAGATGTGCTGAAGACGTGTAATCTGTCTGAATATACATCCTCCTAACCCTGAAGTCATGCATCTTCCTTCCCATGCAGGAATAAATCTCATTCCCTGAGGGAAGATACAAGGTATAGAGATGGATGGTGAGAAGGCAAGGAAGCTAGTGAATATAATAATTTCAATAATTGAAATACCAGCCTCCCTATGTGTAGTAAGATCGTACCTCGTGTGCTATCAACGTCAGCCTCACCACAAAGCAGGATCCTTGAGAGTTGCTACTCTCCCACTAAAGAAGAGTCGACCTACAGAAAGCAAAAGATATTGAGGAAAACGCAGCATGTTGACCGTGGTATAAAATGATTAGGTTTGTGGGCATATTTCCAAAACCCAAGTTCAAACAGCCCTTTAAAGAATCAGGACCCAAGTAAACGGACTCTATCAACTCTCATGCGTGACCCAGGTGCCCACTTTTAGACACAGCACATTTTCTCTGGTACTGCTTCTGCATAAAAACATGAGGAACTAGGAAAAGTGACTGGAGATGATATATGGGGGTCCCAGAAACAGGTACTTAAATGCAGTATTAATTTACATCCATGTGCACAAAAAGTTCTCCCTTAATTCCCAAACACATAAAAAAATGTTCAGAGAGAAACAGAATGTGGAGAAAATGGATCCTGAATATAAAAGATAGGATAATGTCATAATATTTATTACAGCCAGGAGTTCTGAATATATGACCAACTCCTTATCATGACCATTTGCTTCCAGTAAATTAAGCACAAGATTCTAAACGGAAGGCCATAAAACAATCCTGTATTGAAGAGAGATGGACATTTCAATCTTATGTTCTGGTGCCTTCATGATCACCCTTCCAATTATGTTTCCCCTTCTCCAGAATCCACCACTCCTACCACCCGTACAGGAGACTTTGCCACCCAAACAGGAGGCTGTGGGAAGAGACAGCACCCACAAGGGCACGAGGGCCCTTTATGGAATAAGGGCCCAGGTAGCAATGCAACTCATCACCCAGAGCTAAGCTATCCACAGAGCTGGCCACTGGCCTCCAACCTACAGACAGCGACCTCCTAGGGGCACCACCCCTCAGCTCCCAGGCCGCCATTTCTCCCACAGGCGCCTTCCCCTCACCCCCACGCAGGGCCCAGACACCTAGAGAGGGGGAAGCCTGCTGTCAAGACATCTGCTTCGCAGGCCTCCAGACCATCACACCCCTCCACTGTAGCCGGCCCCTGCGTCCGCCACACGACCTGGGTTCCCGCCTCCTCCTCCTCACTGCCTGAGGTCTCTGGGCACCGCTCCAGGAAGCAGCCACGATCCCGCTGGCCTGCACTGGACTGTCAGGGCCAGGCAGTGGTCCGCAGCGAGCGACCGCCCAGAGCCCTCGACACACCCCCACTTGCCTGGCCAGGCGCGCGGCCCAGGTCTCCGGGCTCCGGGTTGTCCCTGAGGCCGTCGTCCCCTGTCTGCTACTGGCTGTGATCTGTCCTCCTCCGCTGCTCCTCTCACCGGGCCCCCACCGCTTTGCGCGCGCAAGCGGAATAGCAGAGACGTGTCCCGCCCTGACGTCTCTACACCAAACAGGCAGGGGCTGCGCAGGATGCGGCAGGCAGAGCTCGCCTCGAGGGTGTCGGGAAGAGGGCGGAGGGATATGGAGCTAGGTTCAACGCCCCCTCCCAGGCCCACCGTAGTTCCGACTCGGAGTGGGCGGGGCCAGAGACAACCCCACTCCACTTGGAGGGAGGGGCGGGTTGCGCCACTGGGCTTCTGCAGATCCCTGTTTATCCTAACCAGAGACCACCGCCATGTTTTTTGGCGCCAATGCAGTGTGTGGAATGAGTTAGGGTCTGTGAGGGCTTTTGGGCGGGGTCTACAGGGAGAAGGAGGTCTGGAGTTAAGCAGCAGGAGGGAGCAGCGGAGGGATACTAAATATCCATTCACTACACTCATGGAGAAAGCTTGTCAATGCCTGCCTCCTGATCCTCCCCTGCACTCCATCTCTGCTACCCTTCAGTTCTCCCTCTTTTCCTGAGGCCAGTTGAAAGGGGGGAGGACTTGAGAGGGGACAGGTAGCCTAGCAACAGTCTGCATAGAGGGCTCTTGGTTCCTTTCCCATGTTTTTCTCTCAATGCTCCAAGGAGTTCCTAGGGAAACAGAAATGACTACAAGCCTCACCTCTGCCCCAGAGTAAAGCAGACTTCTGTCCCTGAGAAACCAACCAGAGGTCTGAGGCAAAAATACCTTTGCTTCCTTTTTCTTACTTGGAATAAAAAGTCATTTGGTCACATATGACATAAAAGAACTGGAGGGTTATTTGGATGATGGGAAATGGGGGGAGGAGAGTAGGTCGACTCAGTCTAAGGATATATGAAGAAGCCTTAAGGAAAATTACTAGCATGCAAGCAAAATTGAAAATGTCATTTAGAACAAAGGGGTTTGAACAAAGGTACCCTGCATAGGTGGATCTTGCTGCTGCACTCAGGAGACAGGATTTACTAAGTAAAAATCCCAGCAGCAAAGAGGCCCCAGAGCAGAGTTCTCAACCTGTGGGTCATGGGTTTAGCAACTCTTTCACATGGGTCCCATGTCAGATATCCTGCATACCAGATATTTACATTATGGCTCATAAAAGTAGCAAAATTACAGTTATGACATAGCAATGAGATTAATTTGTGGCTGGGGGGGGGTCACCACAATACAAGGAACTGTTTTAAAGGACCACAGCATTAGGATGGTTGAGATCCCTGCCCCAGAGGCACCCAAAACAACATAAGCTATTACCATGTTCTTTTTTTCTTTCTTTCTTTTTTGGTTTTTCGAGGCAGGGTTTCCCTGTGTAACCCTGGCTGTTCTGGACCTCACTCTATAGACCATGCTGGCCTTGAACTCAGAGATAGGCATGCTGGGATTAAAGGCATGCACCATCACCACTCAGCTAAATTTTGCTGTTCTTAATCTTGGTCAGAGAAATTTCACTTGGAAATAATCAGTGATTAATGCAGAGACTCAGAATCGGTTAAGTAGTGAGAAAAAGTGTAAGTGTTCAACCCTAAATGGATATCTATATCAACCTTTCTCTAGCAGGAGGCTGTGGGAACACTGCAAAAGAGGAGGCAGAAAATATGGATGAGGTGAAAGGATGGAAGAAACACTGTGAAATGCTGTGTCTTCTGGATAGGGGTAGGAGTCATGGACACAACACTTGCAGGCTCTGCACGAGATCTGTACAAGACCAAGACAGTTAAAATTCAAGATAGAGAACCAAGACTGCCCCACCCCATCTTCACACACCCCAGGCCTAATCCTTGATGCCAATGGCACAGGACATACTCCACTTTGCCCAGTGGGCTCTCCAGAACCTCTTCCTCCAGCACCATCCCCACACTCTCAGGCTCAGCTCCAATTGTGTTGCTTCTGACTGACATTCTCTGTTGAGCTCCAAGACTGATCCCCACCTGAGCCATCTGTGCTTTCCTGGGCCTCGCTCTAGCTCTAAGATATACAGCTCCTGCACCTGCCTTGCCTGCTGAGCTGCACAAAACCTCACCTGCCACTGGCACGCCCATACTCTTAAGACCTAGGTGCAGATGTACAGCTCCTGCACCAGCCCAGTCTGAGGTAAGTTAGAAACTAATACCAGACACCCAACCAAGGAAGCAAGTCCACATACCCAGGTCACATCAGAAAGAAAACACACGAACAAGATAAAAAGCCAAGATTGTTTATGCCTACTGCCCAAAATCACTAGTAGTACAGATATGCTCTCCAGTGAGAATTACCCCCAATAAACACCAGGATACAGAATTGAAAAGAACCGTCATAAATTTCATCAGAGAATTCAAAGAGTTTAAAGAAGATATGAACAAAATCCTCAATAAAAATAAAGAATACAGGGATAAATGCTTAAACGGTGTTTTTAAAAAATATAGCTGGGGCTGGAGAGATGCCTCAGAGGTTAAGAGCACTATCTGCTCTTCCAGAGGTCCTGAGTTCAAATCCCAGAAGCCTCATAGTGGCTCACAACCATCTATAATGTGAACTGACACCCTCTTTAAATAAAAAAAGGAAGAAAATATAGCTGAATGAACTGATGAAATTCAGGATTTGAAAACTAAATTCAGTAAGGAGATAGAAATATTGGAGAGAACTCAGGCTGAAATGAAGGTGGGATTGAAAAACCTCAATAACTGAATTACAAAATTCAGGGAAAGGCCATACAAGCAGGATGAATCAAGTAAAAGATGGAATATCAAGCTTTAAAGAAAAAGTAGAGGAATTCAAATTCAACCAACTGATCAAATAAAATGCAAAACAAAAACAAAAAACAAAAAATCCCACAGGGGAAAAACACACAGGAACTGTGGGAGACCTAGAAAAAAAAAAACAAAATCTCTGAATCATTAGCAGAAAAGGAGAAGAATCTCTGGTCAAAGGCATAGACCAGATATCTTCCATCAGTTCATAGGAAAATCTCACCAAATTAAGGACATACCCATACAGATAAAAGAAGCAGAGAGAGCATCTACTAGATAGGACCAGATAATAAATTCTTCATAGCATATTATAGTTAAAACACTAATAAATAATAAATAAATAGAGGATATGAGAACTGCAAAAGAAAAGCCCTAAGTCACATATAAAGGAAAATCCATCCAAAACCACAGCTAATTTGTCAGTGTTAAAAAGAAAGAAAGAAAGAAAGCCAGAGGAGCTTGCAGCAATGTACTCTAAGTTCTAAAAGATCACTGGTGTCAACTTACACTACTTTACCCAGAAAAATTATATCTGCTATAGCTGAAGGGCAAAGAAAATCTTTCCATGCTATAAATGTGTTTTAAAAATATTGCCACCAAACCAGTCCTATAGAGATTCTTGGAAGCAATACTTCAGACTGAAGAAAGAAATAAACATAGCCAAGAGATTATAGAAAGAAAATAAATTTAATTCTAAGTACTGAGACACAACATATGACTAATGACACAAACAACAAGAAACAACAACAAAAATAAAACAACAAATGACTCAATCAACACACACTTTTCAACAATAACTTAAAAATATTAATGGCCTCATCTCACCAATCAAAATATACAGGTTACTTTCTCCTTGGTGGAGAAGCCTGGTAGGCATACTGAGGAAGGGGAAGCATGCTATCCAAATGAGACCTGATAGCCTGTGGTCATATATGGGGGAGGAGGTCCCCTTCTGTCACAGGCCTAGGGGAGGGGAATAGGGTAAAAGAGGGAGGGAGTGGGCAACGGGAAGATAAGAGTGGGGGAGGGAGTAAAAATTGGGATGTAATCTGAATTAAATTATTTAAAAAATAAAAATAATGAAAAAATACAGGTTACTTAAATGAATTAAGAAACAAAACCCATCATTTTTGTTTTCTATGAGAAACCCAAGTTTTATGTTGCCTATAAGAAATTCAACTTACTCTTAAGGATAAACACAACATTACAGAGAAAGGAGTAAAAAGAATTCCAAGCAAATGGAACCAGGAAGCAAGCTGATATCACAAATCTTAATATCTGACAAAATGGAATTCATACTAAAATTAATTTTTAAAAAAGATAAAGTAGCAGGCATCATTCTAACCAAGGGAACAATCTGCCAAGAAGATATTACAATCCTAAAGATATATGCACCACATTCTGGTATGCTCAATTTCATAAAAAGCATGCTGTTACTGGAATTAAATACACATACTAAGTCTAGCTCAGTAATAGTAGATGCCTCCAGTACCTCACTTTCTTTTGTAAATAAGACATATGGAAAAATAAATAGTAGCATTAAATGATGTCATACATCAAATGAATCTAACAGGTATCAACAGAAGATTTTACCTGAACATCAAAGAATATGCATTCTACCCAGAAATGCATCAACACTGCTCCAAAATAGGACCACATCATGGGGCACAAAACAACTCTCATCAAATTCAGAAAAACTTAAATTACTCATTATATTATCTGACCAGAATGCAATGAAGTTTAAGATCAGTAGTAGATGAATCTGATTTTTTAATATGGGAGATTAAGTGACCTATTAGTTAATGATGAATAGGTCAAAGAAGAAAACAAGAAAAAAATTTAAAATTTCCTGGGATTAAAAGAAATGACACAACAAAACTTCTGGGGCACATTAAAAGTAAGAAGGAAATTAATAGTTCTAAGCACTTGTATTAAAAAATCAGAAAGAGCACAAATGACTTAATGACAAAATTTCACAAACTTGGAAAAACAAAGACAAACCAAATCCAAATCCAGTTGATGGCAAGAAATACTTAAATATAAAATAAATTAATTAAATAGAAACAAAGAACACAATACAGGGAATCAAAAAATCTAAGAGCTGGATCTTTGAGAAGATAAACAAGATTTACAGACCACTGGTCCTATTAACCAAAAGAAAAAACTGACCCAAATGAACAGAATAAGAGATAAACAGGGCTTTGGTGCCCCATATTTGACCACGCCCCCTGGATGGGGAGGCCTGGTGTCACTCAGAGGAAGGATAGCAAGCTACCAAAAAGAGACCTGATACCCTATGAGCATATACAGGGGGAGGAGGTCCCCCTCAGTCACAGACATAGGGGAGGGGAATAGGGTGAAAGCGGGAGGGAGGGAGGAATGGGAGGATACAAGGGATGGGATAACAATTGAGATGTAATATGAATAAATTAATAATATATATTAAAAAAGAGATAAACAGGGAAACATTTTAACAGGCATCAAAGAAATTCATAGTACGAGAATAGTCAAACAAACAAACAAGCAAACCAAAACAAAAAACCCAACTAACCAACCAACAAACAGATATCTAAAAACTATACTCATTAAGTTAGAAAATCCATAAATCCATAAAGAATGGAAGAATTCCTAGATTCACCCAAACCACTGAAGTAAAACCAAGAAGAAATCAAGAACTTCAACAGACACATAACAAATGAAAACACTGAAACAATAATTTAAAAGCCTCCCAAACAATCAAACAAATAAAAAACCCAGGCAAAAATGGTTTCACAGCATTCAAAGAAGATCTACAAACAATACTTCTTAAATTATTCAAAAATTGGGAACAGAAGACATATTTCACAGTTCCCACTTTGAAGCCAATAATAACCCAATGCTAAATCCAGGTAAAGAAACAACACAACGACACTACAAGCCAATATCCCTGATAAACATAGATACAAAAATCCTCAATAAAATATGTACAAGCTGAATAGAGAAACATAACAAAAAGTTCATCCACCACAATCAAGTTGGCTTTATCTCAGAGAGCAAAGGATGGTTCAACATACATGTCATTAGATGAATAAAACATATAAATGGACTTTAAATCACATGATCATCTCAATAGCTGCAAAAAAAGGCCTTTGGCAAACTTTAACATACCTTCACAATAAAAATCCTAGAAAGAGTCAATTACAGGAAACCTACCCCAACAAAAAGGCTAGATGTGACAAAGCCAGAGTCAACATTATCCTAAATGAAGAAAAAGACAACGCAATTAAAATCAGAATGATACAGGGCTGTCCACTATGCCCACTCCTTTTGAATATATTGTATGAAGAAGAACTAACTAGAACCGTGAGACAAGAGAAGGAAATTAAAGGCATACAAATAGGAAAAGAAGTTTAATTATCCTTCTTTGCAGATGATGTGTTATAATATATGCTATCTCAAAACTTTTACTTGAAAACTTTTTAGAAATGATCAATACTTTCAGAAAAGTGGCAGATTACAAAATCAACTTAAAAATTCAGTAGCTTTTTCATATACCAATAACAAATGTGATGAGAAAGAAAGCATAAAAACATTCCCATTCAAAATTGACCAACAAACGTCCTAACCAAGGAGGTGGAAGGGCGCTACACTGAAATCTTTAAATACTCAAAGAAAGAGATTGAAGAAGACACTAGAGGATGAAAATAAAAAACTTCCATGCTCATAAACTGGTAGAAATTATTCTGTGAGAATGACCACCCTACCATAACAATTTGCATATATATGCAACCACAATCAAAATCGCCACAGTATTCTTCATTGAAATAGAAAAAAAATCCTGAAACTCATATAGAACTGCAAAAGACCTTCAGTAGTCAAAGCAGCCATCACTCAAAAGAACAATGCTGGAGGAATTACCATACTAGATTTCAAGATCGGTCACAGAGCTAAAGCAATAAGAATAGGCTTGTGATGGCACAAAACATAGATATAGATCAATGGAACAGAGTAAAAGTCGCAAACATAACCATATGTAACTACAGCCCTCTGATATTTGACAGAGATACCAGCAATACACACTGGAGGAAATACAGTATGTTCAACAAACAGTACTAGGGACACTGGATGTCCACAAGTAGAAGAATTAAAATAGAACCATATTTTTCAGCCTGCACAAAAATTAAGTAAAAATGTCCTAAAGACTCCAATGTGAAGCCAGAAACACTGAAACTTCTAGAAGTAGAAAATATGGCACATACACACAATGAAACTCTATTCAATTGTAAAGAAAAATGAAATAATATAATTAATAGGTAAGTAGATGGAACTATAAAATATTAAATAGAGTGAGATTACTCAAAGATAAACACTGAATGTTGTCTCTTATTTATGGATCCTAGATTTGCTGTATCATCATCATCATCATCACTAGTTACATCCCAACCACAGTTTCCCTCCCTCTTCTCCTCCAAGTCCCTCCCCGACCTCCCCTTTGTCCAATATCCACACTCCATTTCTATCCAGAAAAGGGCACATGTCCCAGGGATATCAACCAAACGTGGCAAGTTGCAGTAAGACTAAGCAACCCAGCAGGAGTAAAAGGATCCCAAAAGCAGGCAAAAGAGTCAGAGACAGCCCGTGTCCCACAAGAAGAGCAAGTTTCATAACTGTAACATATATGCAGAGGGCCTAGGTCAGACCCATGCAGACTTCCTGGTTGTCAGTTTAGTTTCTGTGAACCCCTATGATCCTAGTTTAATTGATTCTGTGGGTTTTATTGTGGTGTCCTTGACCCCTCTGGCTCCTACAATCCTTCTTCCCCATCTTCCACACAATTTCCCCAGCTCTGCTTAATGTTTGACTGTGAGTCTCTGTACCTGTCTCCATCAGTCGCTGGGTGAAGCCTCTCTGATAACAAATGGACTAGGTACCAATCTTAGTATCTAGCTCAACATCTTTAGACATGAATATACAGTGTAGACTACCTTCAGAAACCAGGAAACTGAAAATGGACCATGGGGAGGGGTGCTCTAGAGAGGGGGATGGGAGGACACAGGTATTCTGAATGGTTAAATGGGGAAAATGAGGGGGGCTTTAACTGGGAAGGGGGAGGGAAGGCAATAAAGAGGGAGGGGAAATAGAAATAGTGTTATTACACTAAGGATGTTTGAAAATGCCACGTTTATTCAATATATATATATACATATATATATGCAATATGTAAGCATGCACACACATAGCTCGCATGAAATTATGACAGTTGGAGTGATAAGGCTCCCCCCAAAACCTTAGACCATCTAACAAAGACCTCACTGCTAAGCATGGAAAACTTCTCTTCAAGAGTTGTTAGTCATGGGAGTACATGAGATTTCCAAAGAATATATGTTATTGCAATTGCCCTTGGGTACTTCTCTGAACCTGAAGGCAAGGCCCCATACACTTCAAACACAGGAATTGGAAGAAATGCATTAGATCTGACCTGGAAGCTTCCTTCCTGAGGACTAACTCTCATAAGTTATCCAAAGATGCTATGCAAGCTGCCAATGCCAGTGAGGGAAAACATTCAACAGTCCTACCTAGTTATAAAGTCTAGGAACAACAATGACTGGCAGGGCAAGATGTCCTCAAGTGTGCAACAGTGGAACATATATTTTTTGCTTGTGAGCCTAGCCTTTAATGGCTGAGCCATCTCTCCAGCCCTCAATAGTGGAACATACACCAACATCTTTCTAATTGGACTTAATACTGCCTGCTCAAGGAAGTACCTTATGCCTGGTACTATAAACCTGTCCCTGATGAGGTCATGGAGCCAAGAGGAGAACCTACTATGAGCACTTTTCTAACCCAGCATAATTTCTTTTTGTATTTCAAATAAAAGAAGTTTAATGGACCCTTCCATATCACACACTAGCTAAATTAGAACCAGTCCAGTCCCCTACCTTCTGGAAGCTCTTAGGCTCCTGAGAGAAACCAACACATTTAAGCAAACAACAGTATTAAATAGTATGTGCTACACCAAAAGTATGCCCACACTCTCTAGGAACATGAGAGAAAAGTGATTGTATCTGCTTAATAGTAAGGGAAACACCAAAGAAGTATTTATTTAATAAACTGTATTTGTATTTCCTTAGGATAACTCCTAAGTCAGTGTAATTCCCAACTGCATTCTAAATACTTATCCTTATGCCCACACTAAGTGTAGGTTTCATCTCTCATAAGAAAAAAAGCTTCATTTTAACAGCAGATGGAGTTATTAAAGAAATCCAAAACTGGTCAAAATGCAGAAAACAAATGACCATGGAGTATTTAACCTCAGTTGATAATCTACAGTATAACCCCTGACTTGGGGCTCAGGCAAAATCTCAGAAGAGGAAGTGGAAATATTTTAAGTGCTAGAGGAACAGACATCAAAAGGAAAGATCTTGTTTTGTAATACAATTTGGTAGTGCTCTTTTGATAGGAAGAGTTGGGACTACTAATTTGCACAATCATTATTGACAGGTATATATTGGTTCCTGTCACTTTGTTGGTTTTGTAGTTTGGGATATTTTCATAGTCCTCTTTAAAAAAATATTTATTATGTGTATATTTATGCTGCTGTGTGGTTTTGTGCATACGAATACAGTGCCCTCAAAAGTCAGAGACTACCTAGGATCCCCAGGATCTGGAATTAAAGGTAGGTGTGAGCTGCCTGATACGAGTAATGGGAACTAAACTCCAGTCCTTTGTAAGAACAACTATGCACTATTAACTGATAAGCCATCTCTCCACCCAGTCCTCTTTTGTGTAACCACTATTCAAATCTGTTTTCTTGCTTCTCTGAAATATTCTTCTGAGGATCCTCTACAGGGCTGGCTTTCTGGTCATAAAATCCATTAGCATGCATTTTTACAGAACTTTTTTCTCCTTCAATTACAGTAGATAGTTTTGCTAGGTATAAAGAGCCAAATCAGCAGTTCTGGTCTTTCAGAAGTTAAAATACATCTTTCCAAAGCCTTCTGACGTTTAATGTTTCCATTGAAAAGCCAGCACTTATTATCACAGGCCTGTTTTTATATGTTACTTGGGCCTTTTCTCTTGCAGCTTTCAATACATTTGCTTTGTTCTGTATATGTAGGGTTTTTTAAAGCTATGATATGGCATGGTCATTTTCTTCTGGTCCTGCCTATTTGGTGTTCTATGCACCTTTTGTATCTGTATGGGCATCTTGCTAGACTTAGGGAATTATCTTCTTTAATTTTATTGAAAATATTTCTTTGACTTGAAATTATACTGCTTCTAGGCCAAGAATTAATAAATTTTGCCTTTTAATTTGTTCTAAAGATACTGTGTACTTCATTCATATATCTCTGACTTTGATTGAGTCTAATTCCAACCCCACTATTGCATCCTCAACCTGTGAAACTTTGTGCCTCATATGACCCATTTTATTGGTTAGGTTTTCTACTGAAGATTTAATTTTTATTTATTTGGAAATTTCATACATGAGTACAGTATTTTTACATCATATCCACCACCCCCTTCTTCTTATTTCCACCTCCTCCCAGATCCTAATATTTGACCTATTATATTTTTTATTTCCATCTTCAGTCCAGTTTAATTTTCCTTCAGTATTTCTATCTCTTATATCCCTATCCTTAACTGATTGTCCCTTCCCCTCTGTTTGTTTATATTCTCTTGGGATATATTTAGCTTCCTCTTTGAGCTGTTTGAACATATTTATTATTGTCTTTTTAAAATGTCTGGAATTTTCTTTAGATTATTTTCACTGGAACTATTACTATAGGATAAGTTGTTTTTAGAGGAGACATATTGTCTTGGGGTCTTGCACTAGGATCTGCCAACTCTGAGATTCGAACATTAGTTAAACTTTTGTTGCTGTTGCTTAAATTCAGATCACTTTCTCCTTTAGTGGAAGAGTCTGAACTGTTCAGGAGACACTAGGTTATAGTAGGGTTGAGGTGATATTTTCCCCTTTTAGACTGTTATTCTTGGAACTAGGTTGTATCCTCAGAATACTCAAGTGTCACTTCAGTACTGTTTGCAACTATATTCATTGACCAGTAGTAAATGCACCATGAACATTAAAAATAAGTTAATGGCAAAGCAGTCTTTTAGCCAAGAGCAGTGGGGCACACCTGTAATCCCAGCACTCAGGAGGCAGAGGCAGGCAGATCACTATGAGTTCAAGGCCAGCCTGGTCTACAAAGTGAGTGTAGGATGGCCAAGACTACACAGAGAAACCCTGTTTCAAAAACCAAACAAAACATAAGTCTTTTATTAAGTCTTAATTGTTTGGGAAAATAAAAGCACACAAATAGTACACCAAATAGTGTGTAATAATATATTTATATATATAATATATATTATACATGTACTATGTAGTTATATATATAGTACATATATGTAATATATAGTGCATCAATAGTTTGTAGAATATTAGTTATTGTGGATATGAATGGAGACAAAGAAGAAAGAAATCATAATGGAATTAGTGATTTGTATTAGATTGCTTGATAGGATATAAAGAAAAGGGACATATTTAGGAACAATCATATAAACAAAAACACATAGGGGGAATATATGAGAGTTTTGTTTAAAGGTACACTGAAAAGAAAGAAGTAAAGACTTGCACTCACATAATGTAAAAGCATCTCATCCCTTAGGAGGTTAAGTCTCAGAGACTGTAAACTAAAATACCTTGTATTCTTTGACAAATATAAAGATAATAAGATATGGAAGGGGAGGCATGGATAGTAAGGGACGAGCCATAGGATGCTACATTGATCTTGGGTGTTATATAAATAAAGAAGCACTGGATGGAGACTGGTTCTGGGTCAGATTCTTGGCTGATCCTGTGACCTCATAGGATTACCTGGGATGAAGGCATATTCATGCCTCATATGGTGGCTGCCAAACCTCAAATGGCAGTGAAGAGTTGGGACCTAAATATTGGCACAGCCCCTAATATAAAATGGTGTACCAGAGTTGGGCTGAAGCACTGAGCGTGATCCTTAACCTCAAATAGCAACAGGAGCCAAGGTCAAAGTACAGGTTTGCTCCAAACATCAAATGGCCACCAGGAGTTGCAGCTGAAACAGAGACTTCAGCCTATAAATGGTGACCATGTGTTGGATGAGGCCATTTTTATATATGATGTGAAAGTGGAGATGAAACTGGAAAAGGCAAGAAAACTAGCAGGAGGGTAGAACAGGGAAAGGGAAGAAAATGTAAAAAGGACCATTCTAACAAAAATCATTTACAGAGTCCATGCAATCCTGGTAATAATCCCCATCTCATTTCTCACAGAAATAGAAAAAAACTATCCTGAAATTTATACTGAACCACAAAAGACACAGATAGCCAAAACAATCCTGCACAAAAATTACAGTACTAGAAGGATTGCCATTCTAGATTTCAAGATATATTATAGAACTATAGTAATAAACATAATATGATACAGACACAAAAACGTAGAGCAATGGAACAGAACAGAAGTGCAAAGTCTGAGGCATATATCTACAGCTGTCTGATATTTGACAAAGAGGCAATAAAAATACTGGAGAAAAGATACCATCTTCAACAAATGGTGCTGGTAAAATGGATGTCCACATGTAGAAGAATGAAATGAGATTGTATCTATCACCTTGCATAAAAATTACCACCAAGTGAATCAAAGACCTGAATCCAAAACCTGAAATGCTAAAACTGCTAGAAGAAAATGCAGGCATTATCCTATAAGATAAGTTAGGAATAATTTAGGAAAAGACTTTCTGAATAGGATTCCATTTGCCCAGGAGTTAAAGCCAACAACTGACCAGTGGGAAACTCATAAAACTAAAAAGCTTCTATACGGCTAGGGAAAGAATCAATAGAGTGAAGAAGATATCCACAGAATGGGAAAGAATTCTTTCCAGGTATACATCTGACCAAGGATGAAATATCCAGAATATATATATATCCTCAAAAAGTTAACGAAATAAATGCCCAACTAAAAGCAATGAGCGAGGGATTCAGAGAGGTCTTAGTGAAAGAAATAAAAAATGGCTAACAAGTACCTCAAAAAGCATTCATTATCTTTAGAAATTAAGGAAATGCACATTAAAACAGCTTTGATATTTAATTATACCCCAACCAGAATGGATAAGATAAGCAAAACAAATGACAACAATGCTGGCAGGACTGTTTGAAGAGAGGAACCCACACTCAGTGTTGATGGAAATGCATATTTGTGCAGCCACTCTGGAAATCAGCACGGAGAATTCTTTAAAAACTACAAATAAGTCTACCATATGACCTAGCTATATCATTCCTTGGCATATGTCCAAAGGATTCAAAATATTACTCCACAGATAACTGCTCAGCCATGTTCATTGCCACCGTATTCTCAAAAACTAAGAAGTGAAAGCAATGTATACCTACATGTATTTCAACACATGAATGGACGGTGAAGATGTGCACACAATAGAACACAATGCAGCTATTAGAAAAAATGAAATTTGTGTATAAATGGATGGACCTAGAAATGGTTATATTGAATAAAGTAACTACCTCAGATCCAAAAAGACAAATGTCACATGTTCTCTCCCAAATGCAGTTCCTAGCTCCAAATCTCCAGATGTGAGCATGCAACATGGAGAAACCACAGAAACCAAATAAGTGCAGTTCTCATCCCTCATCAATGAAGCGTCTCTTTATAGCAAGTAGAGACCATCATAGAGAACCTGGGGAGCCCCACCCCAATACACACACACACACACACACACACACACACACACACACACACACACACACACACCACAGCTCCTTCATCTACTGTTCAAGAAACATCATTGAAGAGGGGGATAAAATAAGTTTAAAGCCAGACTACCAGGAGGTCTCTCACAGAAATGGATGCATGAACGAGATCTGAAGACTGGCAACATCAATAGACATGCTATGGCAGAAAGGGAAAAATCTCATGGGGTCACATTCTGGGGCAAGGAACAACAGGCACCCGTTGACTACTGAGAAGGAAAATTAGCCTCTCCCAGGGATGAGGCCCATAATTGTTTGCCCAATAAAAAGTGGTCATCTTAGCTGGGTGGTGGTGGTGGCGCACGCTTTTAATCCCAGCACTCAGGAGACAGAGTCAGGCAGATCACTATGAGTTCGAGGCCAGCCTGGTCTACAAAGCGAGTCCAGGACAGCTAAGGCTAGACAGAGAAACCCTGTCTAGAAAAACAAAAAAAGGGATCAGCTCTGAAATAATACACACGCAATGAACAACAACATAACCAGCAAGATATATTTATATATTTGGGCATGCACACACACACACAAACACAACCACACACTAACAACAACAACAACAATCAGTTAAGAAGAGGCTATCAATCTGAAAGCATGGGTTTAGGGAAGTAATTGGATGGAGGGAACTTGTAAGGGGCTGAAGGGAATAAAGAAAAGGGGCAAAGTGATGTAATAACTGGAGGGTCCAGGAAGCAGTATTGCTATTGAACCAAGGTATCAATATCAAATCACTATGTGTGTCCTGTAGCTATTTGACCCCCTTGTAGGGTCCAGCTTGACTCAAGGCCAGCCAACCTATGCTGAGGGTCCAGTTGTATCTAAAAAGATTCCACTACCCCTACCCCTGGAATGTACTTACTCCTCCTAGCTAGCCTGATAAATTCTGCTTTTGCAAAAGATATTAAAAGCACTTGCGCCTGCTTTTCAAGGTCGGCAGCTTGAAAGAGCTGGTCAGACCTCGATGTGCATCAGCTCAATACCATTCCTGTGTGTATTGCATTGACACTGGACTCCATTTCTCTCTGGGGACTCTGGGTCTAGACTAGAGATCTCTCTAAAGGTCTTAGTCTTACAATAACGTTTTAATTAAAATGCATAAAAATAAATGTTTAAAAACAACAATAAAAAAAACTTGTTTGCCGAAGCCAAATTGCACAGAAGGAACAAAGTTAAAGACATCTCACTACCTGAGTAAAACTGACTCTAAACCTACAGTTACCAAAATTACATGATGGTGGCATCAAACGGATACATAGAATGAATGTAAAAGCCTGGAGTGAAATTTATGCATCTACAGCCAACTGAATTTTTACAAAGGTGCTAAGAACACACACACACACACACACACACACACACACACACACACACACACACACACACACTACAGAAAGAACACAGGGCCTGGCAAGATGGTTCAGCAGGCAAAGACACTTGTTGCCAAGTCTGATGAGCCCCAGGACCCACTAACTCCTGAAAGTTGTCCTTTGGCCACATGCACTCAAAGATACACACACGCACGCACGTACGCACACATGCACACATGCATGCACATGTGCATATGCATGAGCACACACACAAAATGAAAATGTAATAAAAATTTCTTTTTAAGAATTATAATCTTTTCAATTTGGGTATTGGAAAAATCAGATATCTACATGCAGAAAAATGAAAGAAGACCCTCATTTCTTGCCATATACAAAACAAAATAGATTAAAGATCACATCAGTCACTAACTATGACAATGGTCCACAAGCTTGCATACAAGCAATCTAATGGAGGTCTTTTCTCAATTGAGGGTCCTCTCTCCAAATACATCTAGGTTTGTGTCGAGTTGATAAAAATCATGATTCTAGTCAGAATGGCTATTATCAAAATGACAAAAGATAGTAAGTGTTGCTAATTATGTGAAAAGGGTATCGTTACATACTGTTAGTTGGAAGGTAAATTAGTAGAGCATTAAAGAGAACAATATAAAGGTTCTTCAAAAAAAATTTTTTTTAACTACCATGTGATCAAACAAATCCACTACTGGTATACATTTAAGTTCATAAGTTAATTATTTATCAGCAGTATTATTTACAACAGCCAATACAACAAATCAAAGTAACTGTCCATCAATGGACAAATGGATAAGGAAAATATGGCCGGGCAGTGGTGGCGCAGGCCTTTAATCCCAGCACTTGTGAGGCAGAGGCAGGCAGATCGCTGTGAGTTCGAGGCCAGCCTGGTCTACAAAGTGAGTCTAGGACAGCCAAGGCTACACAGAGAGACCCGGTCACAAAAACAAAACAAAACAAAAACAAAAAACAAACAAACAAAAAACCCAAAAAACAGAAAGGAATACTATTCAGTGATAAAAAATTCCATTATAATACTTTAAAATAATCTGATATCCACTATGTTAAGGTAAATAAACAAGGCTCAGAAATACCATATGATCTCATTTATATGCAGACTCTTTAAAAATAGATTCTTCTCTCATACAGTATATCCTGACCACAGTTTCCCCTCCCCCCACTCCTCTCAACTACCCCTCATCTCCCCTCTCCCTCAGACCCATTCTTTCTTCATTTCCTCTTCAGAAAAGAGCAGGCCTCTAAGACAGTGAAACACAACAAAACAAGATACAGTAAAACAAGGTGAAAGCCCTCATATCAAGGCTGGACAAGGCAACCCAATAGGAAAAGAGTCCCAAGAGCAGGCAAGGGAGTCAGAGACAGCTCCTGCTCCCAGTGTTAGGAGTCCCTTAGAAACACCAAGCTAACAGTCACAACACTTATGCAGATGTGCGACCTGGTGCAGAGACCCATGCAGGCCCCGTGATTGCAGCTTCAGTCTTTTTGAGCTCCTGTGAGCCCTGCTTAGTTGATTTGGTGGGCCATGTTCAGAAATGTTTATCCGTAGAACCACAGAGGATAGGCAGAGAGTAAAGAACGAGAGTGAACAGATCTCTTTAGGAAAAAAAGAAACAGAATAGATGGATATGGATGGAAGTAGAGGCTGGAATAGGAGGAACAAGTGGGGACATGGAGGGTAGAGGGGTTTGTGGGAGAAAATACAATGAGAGAGAGAGGTTAAAAAAAAGGTTAAGAAGCATTTGAGGGGCAACATGAAAATGTAATACAATGAACTGAAAGTGATCCAAACAAGATTGCTAAACAATGGGGGGGGGGGGAGTCCCAACAGGCCATCTCTTGTTACCAAATGAAGCTTCCAGTACTGGGATTGGATTACATCTAACTGAATTGTTGGCTACCATGGCCTCACAGGAATCCCCAAACAACCAAAGCTATTGTCAAGGCTATTGGCTGTTCTTCACAAATTGACAACAAGGCCCTACTGCTGAAGACAACACCTACACAAGTCACTGAACATGGAGATGTCCCAAGCTGGTGCCTACCATAGAATCTTCACCCCTAACTCTCAGTGTCTTTGGTACAGGAACATACTCTGCACATTATTGGAGGAGGAGGAGAAGGAGGAGGAGGAGGAGGAGGAAGAAATGTAAACACCAAGCCAGCTACAAACTCTTTGATCTATAATAGTGTACTGCCTGTAAGATATGAGATATGCTAGGGCAGTGGTGGCACAAGATTTGTGTGACTATCCCACAACCAATGTCTAATTTGATTGGCCCATTCCAAGAGACAGAAGGTATACTGGACACTGCTTGGTTGACCAAGAACCAGAGACCAGATAGCCCAGAGACATAGGTCAAAACCAAAAAATACCAATCTTAAGACAAGAAAAAGAAATGTGCCTTGCTTGATAATGATCAGAGATGCTTCCTCCTGCAGCAAATGGGAACAAACGTACAGACCCACAGCCAGACATTACGCATAGAGGGACCTTGGAACACACAGCTCTAAATGGGATGTCTCCGCCAAATCCTTCCTCTCAGAAATAAGGGAAACCCCTCCCAAAGAGGCAGGAAGAATGTAAGAGCCAGAGGGGATGGCGGACACCAGAACAAGTCCCTCCGAATCAACATGAGCAGAGCTCATATGAACTCACAGAGACTGAAGCAGCACGCACAGGGCCTGCATGGGTCCATACTAGGTCCCCTGTGCATATATTTCAGCTTCTAGTTTAGCATTTTATGGGGTTCCTGAGTGTGTAAATAAGCAGGCCTCTGATTCATGTGCCTTCTTTTGGGCTCTTTTCCTTTTGTTTGTTTTGTACACCTTCATTGTGATAGTATTTGTTTCACCTTATTATATTTCATTGTTATAGATTTTAAAAATGAATAAAGGGATGAGTGAATGAATGAAATCCTAGCCGCTAGGGTAAACACTAACAATGAACTGTCACTTATATCTGCTGAGAGAGGGAAAATCAGTTTTCTCCAATGGAGTGACACTGAATATACCAACCACTCCAGGGTAGGCCTCATGGTTAGGAGTAGTTTATCAACCCAGTGTTTTGTGTGCTTTTATTTAGTTTGGTGAGGTTTGGGGGGTGGATATTTTATTTTGTTTTCTTGGTTGTTGTATTGGGTTTTAGTTTGTTTTCGGGGAAGTAATTTAAAGGGTTGGGTAGGGATGAAGAGAAGATCTGGAAGGACTTGGAGGAGGGAAAGAATATAGTCAAAATATATTTAAAGTTAAAAATTGTTTTAATTAAAAAGTATTTTTTAAAAAGTATATCGTAAAGCAGAAGAATGGCTCAAGCCTTCAAACTCAGCACTCAGGAGGCAGCGGCAGGCCAGTCTCTGTCGGTCCGAGGCCAGCCTGGTCCACAAAGTAATTTCCAGGACAGTCAGGGCTACACAGAAAAACCCTGTTTCAAAAGGAAAAAAAAAGTAATAGAAGGCACAATGGTGCTTACTGGAAGCTGGAGATAAATAGCACGGAGAGGTGTTTTGGGATAGAATGGTCAGTGGACACATAATTGCTGCTGGACTGTAGTTATTAGTGATACACTGTAGTCTTGCGAAACACAAAATAGTGTTAAGTAGTCTCCCTACAGAATGGAAACATGAGATAATATTTGGGGTTTTTTCTTTTTTTTATTAATTTATTCTTGTTACATCTCAATCATTATCCCATCCCTTGTATCCTCCCATTTTCCCCTTACTCCCCTCCCCTATGACTGTGACTGAGGGGGACCTCCTCCCCCTGTATATGCTCATAGGGTATCAAGTCTCTTCTTGGTAGCCTGCTATCCTTCCTCTGAGTGCCACCAGCTCTCCCCCTCCAGGGGACATGGTCAAATATGAGGCACCAGAGTACGTGTGAAAGTCATATCCCACTCTCCACTCAAGTGTGGAGAATGTCCTGTCCATTGGCTAGATCTGGGTAGGGGTTTGAAGTTTACGGCCTGCATTGTCCTTGGCTGGTGTCTTAGTTTGAGCGGGACCCCTGGGCCCAAATCTGCCTATCCTAATGTTCTACTTGTAGGTTTCTAGGACCCTCTGGATCCTTCTACTTTGCTATTCTCCCATGCTTCTCTCATCTAGAGTCCCAATAGGATGTCCTTCCCTCTGTCCCAGTTTCTTGGTAAGTGAAGACTTTCATGGGACATGCCCCTTGGGCTAGTGTCCAGATACAAGTGAGTATATACCATTTGAGTCTTTCTGCTTCTGTGTTAACTCATTCATTATGATAATTTCTAGCTCAATCCATTTGTCCACAAATTTCGGGAAGTCCTTGTTTTTTTTATAGCTGAGTAGTATTCCATAGTGTATATGTACCAGAGTTTCTTTATCCATTCTTCTACTGAGGGACACTTAGGCTGTTTCCATGTTCTGGCTATTATTAATAAGGCTGCTATGAGATAATATTTGTTATCTAATCATTTTACAATAAACATATGCTTTAAGTCATATTGTACACAATAAATAGTATAATTTCATCTGTGAATTTGAAAGACAGATAAAAATCTTAAAGATGACCTTGTTTATTAAAAACAAAAAAGTCCAATAAATCTTAACATTAGCAATGCTTCGTTCCTATTTAAAGTATTGAAATGTTTGAGGTTTGCAGTCACGTTTATTTGACTCACACCTTCCATTAATCAAGCTTCTTTCTCTATGCTATCTGTTTCTCAACACTAGCTCCTAACTAATCATGACAAAAAATTCCAAATGCTAAAATAAGGGTCTTGTGCCATCTATACACCTGTGGCTAAAGGTCTGCCTAGCACACATAAGACCACGAGCTTGATTCGCCACACTGCAAAGAAGAACAGAACAGAAAGAAGGAAAGAAATTGCTATAATAGGCTCAAACAAAATATTGTATGCCTATATAAGATGTTGACATTATTTCTCCTACCACGGTACAAGGGATGAAGATGAGCATACAGAAAATCTTCAAATTGGCCATGCTATTTGAGCTGAGCCTAAATGGTGAATAGGCATGGGAAATGTAAGAAGACTACTGACCGTGGCAACAGCATATGGGAAGGGCACAAAGTACGAAGGTGCATAGTATAGGTGGAAAGCAGTAGGTAGATGCTTGTGGATTGAGTGCATGAAGACTGAAACAGCAGCTGGAGTACAGTATGGACTGACAGGTGAACACTCCCTTAAGCATTTATCTTTGGTCCTGTCTTTTACTTGGAAAAAAGCATTAAAGTGTGGTACTAGAAAGCTTGAGCTTTAAGAAAGGCCAACAAACCTTAACATCTTGTTTAAAAAATTTGCTGATATTTTATAACTGAGATCTCACAGAGCTTATTCTTTTGAAATTGATGCAGGACCAAGGACTGGTGGGCAATAACATTTCACCTGTGCTTAAAGAAAACACACCTCTTTCATTCATAATTGGAAAGATGACAAATATCCTTTGGTGATTAACATTTTAGCTCATGTGATATCTAAACTGGTCCTGATATTACATGAGATAGTCTATAATATTTACCCAAAAAAAGGTGAAAGGAGAAGGCTCTGTGAATGAGAGACTTTTATTCTAATGATATCTTTAAAAAAACCTGATTATCCTGCCCTCTCCAGATATCTAAGGAGTGATCAAATCATGATTATTTTCCTTATTAAAACATGCACATATGTATATACACACTTCTGTTATGTAACTGAAACTTTTACAGGCATGAATGGGTTAAATATTTGTTTAGCAGTAGCTCTGGGACCTAGACATACCCTGCCAGGCTACAATTTTAGGTTCCACAAATATTAATATGATACTGACAACAATATTTCTAGGCTGATAAAAGCTAAGATTAATAACTTTAGAAATTACAAGTGAACAACATGAAATCTCATACTGTATTGTTATGCATACTACACAGGTAGGCTCTTCTTCCACTGCAACTTAATCTGAGATAGTATAGGATTAGAAGTTAGCTTGACATATATTAATGTGGAGGTGCCTTTTAAAACTACAATGACACAATTGTTCTTATATCAATTCTTCTTAATCAATCACTTAAGAGTTGGAATCAGACCCCATATATCACCAAATAATCAGCACCACTAGATGAGATGCCAGTCATAATTCTCAGAGTCCTCTGTACGTCTGACTGCCAAGTTATAAATGTAGGGGTTCCAAAACTGAGTCTCATAATTGACTGGAAATATTTCACATAGGACAGCTTTTTATGTCCACTCCATATAGAATCAAGAGTGACTCTCCCTTTCCTATGTAACAGTATGCTTATGAACCAGGGACCTCCATGTAGGCTTGAAAATAAATTTTTTTAAATTTATTTTTAATGTGCATGTGTGGGGACTCCTCTTCTATTGCTCTCCATCTTATTTCTGGAGACAAGGTATCTCACTAAACCTGCAACTCACCAATTGGCTAAACTGTTTGGCCAGAAAGCCTTGGGGTTCCTTCTGTCTTGCGCTCCTGGTTTCAGGCTCTCAGCCTTGAGTTTACAAGTGTGTGTCACCATTTCCTGCCTTTTATATAGGTGCTAGAAATCTGAACTCAGATTCTTATACTTGTATATCAAGTACAATAAGCAAACTTCTTAACACTATGAAGTTAAATATATTGAGGGGGATTCACTATATAAGTATTATTAACCATCACTGCACTTGAACTCAATACATCACTCCCACTTTCCTCCTTAAACCTTGAGGTAGCCCCAAATTACAAACTTCTAATCACAGGATCTTTCCTTCTCATGACTGTCCACATCATAAAGCACAACAAAGACATCTTATTACTCTTCTATGTGCAGTGCTGCCCCAGCACTTGGAGAGGCAGAGACAGAGGCAGGTGGACCTTGGTGAGTTCAAGGGCAGTCTGGCCTACAAAGTGAGCCCAGGGCAGCCAAGCCTACACAGAGAAACCCTGTCTCAAACAAACAAACAAACAAACAAAAACCCACTGACATAAACAAGAGAAAGCAAGTCTTGAGAGGAAAATCTCAATACTAAACCAAAGCTAATGTTACAGGAATTCTGCTGAGCAGAAGGTAGGAAATAACAACAAATGTTTGAGGCGATGGGAATGCTAATTATTCTGATTTCACCATGACACACAGTCAGTCTCTCTCTCTCTCTCTCTCTCTCTCTCTCTCTCTCTCTCTCTCTCTCTCTCTTTCTCTCTCTCTCTGTGTGTGTATAATTCAATATATGTATTGAATTATCACAGTGTACTCCATAAATATGGACAATTATCTGGAGAGAGAGAGGGGGTGGGCAGGAGGAGGCAGGATCTTCAGCTCAGCTCCTGGCACAGAACTCGTAAAGTCTTATAGTTTCCCCAGTAACAGATACGATATGAGCATGTTTAAACATTTGGTCTTAGTTCCTTGCTCCATAATACATGAGACTCTAAGAGTAAAAGTGTCTTGGAATCTCTCGAGTATTCAAGCTGCTAATAACTAAACTTCCTAGGTAGCATTAAGGTAGAGCTGGCTACCAGGAAAACAAAAAACAAACAACAGAAGAAGATATGGAAAGCTGGAATGTTGAGCCACGTCCCCCAGTTTCCAGGGACAGTAATGGGAATCGGATATTGAGTTAATCAGAAGTCGTCAGTTATTTAATTAATCAAGTCTGTAGAACTGAACTTCTATAGGACCCTATTTAATTGCAATTGGGCAGCACTCAGGGGGCAGATGCAGGGACATTTCTGTGAGTTCGGGGCCAGCCTGGTCTACAGACTGAGTTCCAGGACAACCAAGGCTACACAAAGAACCCCTGTCTTAAAAAACCAAAAGATAAAAAAAAAGAAAAACCAAAAGATAAATTAATAATAATAATAATAATAATAATAATAATAATAATAATAATAATAATAGGAAAATTTCCCAACTGGTGAATGCATTCATGCACTAGAATGGTAGGGCAATGCAACTCCTCGGGGACAACACCTTCTTTATATTATTCCCTTCTAGATACTGCCCCAAGTACCATCTCATCTACCTTGTCACTCACAGACCTTATCATTTTTATTATAAACTAGTAACAGTAAAGGGTTTCCATAGCTTCTTTTGAGTATTTGTAACATATTCCTGAATATGAAAATGGCTATGGAAGCTTGTGGTTAGTAGCCAAGTCAGAGAGAAGTGTTTATAACACAAACATTCACTACTCAGGATTGTCATCTGACAGTGGAGGCAGGCTTGAGACACTGAGCCCTCAAACTGTGTAGCCTTTATTAGCTTTGGTCAGTGCTGTATTGAAATGAAATTGTAGGCAATGTAAATGGTATTTTCAGAGAACTGGGAAAACCCCTTGGTGTAAAAATAAAGTGCACACGTTGTGTGAGTTGTTTTCATTTACTTGGTACTCAGTGGACATGGGGGGGTGATACTAAGAAAAGACAAAAATGCATCAAGTGGCTTCTATATAGGATGGAAACATACACATACTACGAAACAAACAATAAGCCAAATACAAGGAAGATAGAAAATAGTGTGCAGAATAAAACCTGTGAGGTTCTCTATTAAGGACTTTCTATAGTAACATGTATTTTTAAACTGGAGGAAGCTGCTGCCTGGGACTGAGATCTAGGACTCTTTTTGGCGATTAAGAAGGTTGGAGAATCCCAATGAGAAATTCTATGTGTAAAGCAAGAAGCAACTAAATTTTCTTCCTTTCAGTTTACGTCTATCATTGTCCCTAGATTTTGCTGGGTGGCATTAAATTCTCTATTTTTCCCTGGCCAGTTGGAAGTCTGGAAGAAAAGACAGATATCATGTCCACTTTTTCCCCCTCCACAATTTTTAGCTGACCTGGGACACCTCCAGTGGCTGTATGCTGCCATTAAGGACATCAAATGGAAAGTAGAGAATGAGAAGAGGCCACGTCATGGGAAACAGTGTGACAGTATAGCCACTGTGACTGTGCACTGTTTTTCCCACTGGGTTTCTAGAGCCGATTCTATCTGTAAGGTCATCATTTCTCACTAGTCTCCCCCAAACACACAAATGGAATGGGGGAACACACACACACACACACACACACAGAGAGAGAGAGAGAGAGAGAGAGAGAGAGGGGGGGGGGGACAGAGAGAGAGAGAGAGAGAGAGAGAGAGAGAGAGAGAGAGAGAGACAGACAGACAGACAGACAGACAGAGAGAGACAGACAGACAGACAGACAGACAAAAAGACACAGATAGACAAAAAGACAGAGACAGACAGAGATAGACAGAGACAGAGAATATCATAGCATGGGGTGGGAGCCTGGGGATGGAATGAGAGTGTTCAGAAGGCACGAAGGAGTGGGAAGGTTGGTACATTTCAAGCACTATCAACGAGTCTGAACTACTACCCAAAGGAAGCCATTTCTCAGTTCCTACACACTTCAGCAGCAACTGCTATTCTCCACAGGAATCCAGCCTGTGATGACTAGCAAACTTGAGCTCCTTGAACTAGCAAACTCAGCTTTAATTGGCTGAGGGATTATTTCATTCACCAATCAATGCTGTCATTCTGGACACATTAAAAAATTGGTTTTCAAGCTAATACAGCATGGACACAGCTCAACCACCTTACCCTCCTGCCCCTTGTTTTACCTATCCTAATTGTCAGGTATGTCTTTCCTTTCCTTCTCCATGCTAGTAGACATACCTCTCTGCCTGTCTATGTATTCAAAAGCCTCATCATACAACTCCCCCCCACAACAGACCAGCCTGACTACCAGAGCAGTTTTAACAGCCCTGAAGCATGAGGGACAGAATATTCTGCCTCTGGAGTTGAGCTCAATAACAGAAGAACCTGGACCTCCTTACCCTGAAGACAGAGAGCCGTAAGCTTCCAGCCCAGCTTGGCCATGAAAGAAAGGGGGCTGGGGAGGGGAGGGGAGGGGGGAGGGGAGGGAAGGAAAAGGTTTCCTGTGGAGCTGGGTCATGAATTGATTCTCTAGCCCTAATTTGTATAATGTTCAAACATACGAACACATACACAGAAAAACTTGAAATATATCCATACCACAACATCTGAATTCTAGTTCCTACTGTAAGGATGATCCCTATTTAAGGTTTGTGGTCTATAAAGGGAAACTAAATTGCCACTTTGCCCTATTTCAAAATTTCATATGCTAAAATAAAGTGGGAGAATATTGCCCTGCCAGGTATATTCTGCAATGTTTGGGCAAACCCCACATAGATATTAGTTTAGCATGCCATTGGATTCCATTCTGTTGACTGAGCTACTTTTCATCCTTTCTTAGGCTGATATTAGCTTGTATATATTACTCTCACTAAATACAGAACAAGATTTGCCCAGCAGTATGGATAACATTAAATGTTCCAAGGTGTTGCATACAAGATGGTAACCAGTATTTTTATATAATTCTGTAATATTATTCTATCATTTAATTCACTATAAGAAGTTTGATATATCTTACTTATATCTTTCTCTTGTATATATGGAACACACACATCTCCTTTAACTGCTTCTTGATCTTAGCAGTTGCTCATTGTGTTGGTAAAATCCTTTCACTATGCTCATAATTAACTAATACAAGTCAAAACTTTACCTGTTTGGAAATATATAGCATTCTCAGATCAAAGAAAATAAGTTTTCTTCTGTTTTAAAATAATGAAACCCAGTGTATTTCCCACAATTTGTAATCTATCTCCAAATCAAGTTCATTCCTGACTTGTGAAGTACTCCTGTATGAAGGTCGGCTACAGTTTGTGGCTTTTTGTTGTGGCAAAATACACAGAACATAAAACTTACCATTTTAATCAATTTACAGTGTACAATTCAGTGACATAAGTAAATTCTCAAGGTTGTTGCAACCATCACCACTGTCTAGTTGCAGAACTGTGTTGCCACCTAAAAAGGAAATGTTATGATTGTTGAGTGTAATAATTACATGAGAAATTTCATTTTATTTGTACCAACAGCCTAATGCAAACTTAGTAAGTCTGATTCTGAAGCCTCATTCGCTTATAACCTTTCTAAGTCATCTTATCTTTAAACTTCTTAACACTTTAGGCTAATTGTTTATACAAACATACCCCTCGACATGCCCACCTACTAGAGTCAATAATGGAAACATTAACTTTTGTATGGTTTGCTAAATTTTGTATTTCTTCAATGTCTGCCTAAATTTAACATTTTATATATATTTAATCCAAATAAGGGCTTTATTTTCTGTATACACAGATTGTAAAAGAAGACCTAATTTTTCAAATATGACACCAAATTCTTCTCTAGTTTTCTATATATAAAATTACTAATGTCACCAGATGGTGGTAAAGCACACCTTTAATTACAGCACTTGGAAGGCAGAGAAGCAGGTAGATCTCTGAGTTCAAGGCCAGCTTGGTCTATGGAGTGAGTTCCAGGACAACCAGGACTACACAAAGAAACTCTGTCTCAAAAAACAAACAAACAAACAAACAAACAAAAAATCTGTGTTGAGCTGGTAGTGGCGGCACACACCTTTAATCCCAGCACTTGGGAGGCAGAGGCAGATGGATCTCTGTGAGTTTGAGGCCAGCCTGGTCTACAAGGCAAGTCCAGTACAGCCAAGGCTATATAAAGAAACCCTATCTCAAAAAACCAAATAAATAAATAATGTTGTTTCATTTTTATTAATTAATCCATATAGTTATACATAATGGTTGTATGATGTTTCCCTAATACTTTCCTTGAACTATCAACAAGAAATATTACTTCTGAGACCATTTAATTAGGCACAATGGTTCCCAACTTTCTTAATGTTTCAACCCTTTAATATAGTTCCTCATGCTGTGGTGACCCCCACTCCCAAAATTATTTTATCTCTACTTCAACTGTAATTTTGCTCCTGTTATGAACTATAATGTGGCTATTTTTGGCTATAGAGGTTTGCAGATGGGATCGTGACCTATAGGTTGAGAATTGTGAAATTAGACTCATTTTCATTTTCCCTTTAGGTAATATTGAAGCCAAATCTACACTTTGAATTGCTAACTGCCGTTTGAGTTACCCCGTTACTGAAAACTTACCTTATCCCAATTTTGCAGCTGTATCACTTTCTGAGCTCCTCTCACTTATTTCAACATATTATTCATGATATTGCGACATATTTTCCTATCACGCATGGTGGTTCATTTCCAAGAATGCTCAGTGACTACTTTATCTAGGTCCCACTTTTCTGAAACATTTCTTGATTACAAAAGTCCAGAATAACCTCCCTTCCTAAAATAGGACTTTCTAGTAAGCATGTGTTTGTTCTAATGCTAATCATCTATTTTTGAATGTGCATACTGTATCTGCACCTGATTTTTAAAGCGAAGAAGGGCCATTTATGTCAATTTTAACATCGAACTTTATTGAAAACACAGACTCAAGTAGAGAACCACATGTTGCAACAACACATAGCA
Source organism: Acomys minous (assembly GCF_964271855.1). Classification (NCBI taxonomy): domain Eukaryota; kingdom Metazoa; phylum Chordata; class Mammalia; order Rodentia; family Muridae; genus Acomys; species Acomys minous. Next base: position 49,118,633 of record NC_140488.1, read on the forward strand.
GGATAGCTTAGTCATATGACTTGGTTCATTGAGAGCTCAACACTAAAAAATACCACAATCTGGACAGTAGGACAAGTATCAACAAATGGGGTTTTCACTTCTGATATTCATTTTGGCATCCACAAATGACCCAGCTCACAACAAGAGTTTGACAAGTTAACATTAGCATTAAAAATATAAGTCACAACACAGAACCAGACTGTGAACACCAAAGCACTATTTAGGGTTCTTTGGGAACATAAGGCTGACCAGTGGCAGGTGCTTACTCACACTCACTTTACTGTCCCTCCTCGGGATCATTTTGATTATCAATTTGGATTTGCAGGCGTTTAGCTAGCTCTTCAAACTCATGGAATGCAGAAACAAGCGGCTCAAGACTGAAATCATCATCCATTAAAGACATCGCTCCACTTTTGACAATGCTACTGATGTTCTGAAACATTTTAATAACAATCTGAATATTATCATTTGTCTCCTCTATGTTAAAGAGACCCACAAATACAGACAGAGCTTTGGCACTGAATAGTTTCTTTGCCACCATAGGATTGTCAGACAAGTTCAACAGCATTTTCAGCACGTGAAACTTTGTTCGTGCATTGCCTGTGGTTAATAAGGCCAGAAAGCCGGACACATAATTGGCAATCAGTATGTGGTAGTCAGTGGTTATCGTGAGGTGTCTGAGCATCCTTATGCCAGTTAGCTGCTCAAGGGAATCCACACTATGTGCCAGGGTTTCCTCACACACCTGACAAATAAATGTCTCAATCATGTTTAGATTTGGATAAGGTGGAGCCATGTGGACCATGTTTTCCAAAAAATTGGTCCTAACTCTGGATGAAGGATAATTCATCAGGGTTTCAATGAGTGAGACAACCCCAGAATCTCGAATGAAATCTCGGGTAAACTGAGAAGCGGTTCTCATGCCCATTACGATCTTAGCTATTTCGTGGATAAACGGATCACGAATTCTTTCCATTAGTAAAAGCAGTTCCTCAAACTCCGCAGAACCAATTTTAAGCTCACACTGGATGCAGCTGCAAGACCAACTCTCAGGCTGTGCACTTTCCCTGGCCTTAAGATGTGCTCGGATTTCCTGGACTGACCGGTAAGAGGGATCATACTGAAATGGGAACTCGGGTTCCGGAAGACCAGGCTGAACAGAACCCTGCTCTTCCCCTTCTGCGCCAAGCTCCGCATTCTTGGCTTTTGCCTCAGCATTTTCAGAAGGCCCTTCAGCAATTATAAAGGGTCTTGTGGAAGGGAAGCCAAGCCCGCTGCTAGGAGCAGGTTTGAACTCAACAGTAACCTCATCCCAGGATTGGGGCCTGGATGCTACATTAATCTCCTCCTCGGCTAGATCTCTGAACCTGTTCTTAGCCCTGTACACAGGAGTGGGATTGGGATCAAAGCACACCTCATCTCTGTCCCAAAACCAGGACCCAAATATGGCCTCTTCTTCAGACTCAGGCCTGACCTCATCTCTGGCCACAGCCCCCAAACTGGACTTTTCTTCTGTCCAGAACAAGGATCCGCCAATGGCTCCCTCTTCAGCCTCTGGTTCAGAATCACAGACTGCCGAAGCTGTAGCCTCCAAACCAGTCTCCTGTTCTGCCCAGAACCAGGACCCAATAATCACTTCCTCCTCAAACCTGGACTCTTGCTGGACTTTGTCATCATTTTTAACATCTTTTTGGTCCCTATTTTTCACGGTATTATTAGACTCTTCCTTGTCTCTGCGCCTGAATCTATTAGTCTCTTCTCCAGGCAAAAACCAGGACTCCTTATAGAACTCATCTTCATCTTCAGACTCAAAATAGTCCTCTCTCTTTGTCCTGGTCCTGGCTCTGACATTTGCCTCTTCCCTGCTTCTGGGCCTAAACAAGTCATTAGAATTTTCTCCAGCCCAAAAACAGAATGGGTTACCCGCCTCATCCTCAGACCCAGACCAAGAATCAATATAGGGTTCTTGTTTGGATCTGGGCCTGGCCCTGCTGTTAGTCTGATGTTTAGCCCTGTGCCTGGACCTAGTATTCACCTCTTCCCTGGGCCATGATCTGATACTTGGCTCCTCTCCAGTCCAGAAAGAAGACATTGTAGAGCTTTCATCTGCTGACCAAAACCCAGACTCATTAGAGGTCTCCTCCCTGGCTCTGGGCCTAGGATAGCACCAAGAACCCATATTGGCCTCCTCTCCTGGTCCAAACCAGGGCTGGATTCCAGGCTGACCCTGGGTGCCAGGAAAGGTATCTCTGTCCATATTGACCAGTTCTCTATCCATAGATAGACTCTTAGATTTAGTAACTGATGTAGACCCTGCATTGAGCAATGGCCATGTGACAGCATTAGAGAAGGGTGCTCCCTCAGCACGTGGCATTGCCTCAGCTCCAAACTCACTCCGGGCCCATGCCTGTGCATCATCCTTAGGCCTTGCTCCCGGGATTGGCTTGGCCTCGGTCTTAGGGCGAGCACCACCTACTGCCCTGGCATCAGTTTTGGGCCTGGCACCAGTCATTACCTGGGCCTCAGATCTAAGCCTGGCTCCAGTCATTGCCTGGGCCTCAGTTTTAGGTCTGGCTCCAGACGCCGACTGGGTTTCAGCTTTAGACCTGGCCTTAGAGGAAGATTTACTTTCAGTTTTGGGCCTGGCACCACTTGTTGCTGGAGCCTGGGGCCTGACTTTGGGTCTGACGACCATAGGGACTTCACTTTCTCGTTCAGTCCCACCCACAGCCTCTTCCTGAGGTTTCTTATCAGGCTTGGCCTGGGAACCAGTCTCAACTTCTGCCCCAGTCATGGTACAAATTAGAGAGAAGGCTCAATTAATAATGCCTACCAAAGCCTCAGTCTCAACAACAGATCTGTCACAGTATGGTATCTTCACACTCTGATCTTTTGTGAGGAGCAGGGGTCAATCACCAATCCAGCACCAGTGAGACTCCTACCCAAGCAGTCCCAGTCAGTAACACAGATACAGTGCAGAAGAGGTGACACCAAGCTGGAGGAAGCTGGAGAGCTCCTAAGTGGCCGCAGACCTGTTGATTGCACCGGTCAGCAGCAGGCCCAGCACCAGCAAACAGCCACCGCAGGTGATCTAGGAGGAGAAAAGAAGGGGGCCATCAGCCTGACACAGTCCTGTTGCCTCCTGTAGAAACTTACACAGAGACACGGGTGCATGCTGCTGACTGGCACAGGCCAGCCATGACAAAAATCCCTATGTTCCTTTGGCCTGCTGGAAAACAGGGACAGGCTTGAGTAGGAAGTGCACCCGCCAGGAATGGAGACAGAGGGGAATCCCTGAATCTCACAATACTCACTCCAGGGTGACCTCAATCTCTACCCTCTTCCCCATACCAACCTTCAGCGATGTGCTGCAATTCTCCCTCTTTCCTGTGTTCAAGTGGTGTTAAGAACAACAGCTCACTGCAAGGAAGCCTACAAGCGCAGAAAACAAAACAGAGACTCGGTGTGGGGTAGATAGGCACAGATCCCTGAGCCCAAACAACAACAACAACACCACGCCTGTTGTCTGTCTAACGTTCTGTCCCCTGGTTCCAGCACCCAAGGCTCGGCCGGGGGATCATAGTCTACCTCACACCTATCTAAAACAGTACCTCTGAAAGGAGGTAAGGAAGCTGTAGCTATGGGCAAATTTAGGGGACAGTACAGACACTATGCACCCTCCTGGGTTACAGCAATCTGAATTTGCCTCCTCAGTAGCCTGATGTTGCACTGGCCCCTGCACTGGCCCCAAGGCTTACCAACTCCAGAGACCAGAGACAGTCTCCTTGACGCCTTCTTTCCTTTCTTACAGAAATGACCAGTCTTAAAGCAGGACTGTGGACAAAACGACATGAAAATGTAAGACATTGGGAATTGATGAGAGGAGCTGTGGGCAAATTTAGGGGACAGTAAGGCGTCATGCATCCTCTTGGGTTGCAGCAATCTGAATTTGCCTCCTCAATAGCTGGCCCCTGCACTGGCCCCAAGGCTTACCAACTCCAGAGACCAGAGACAGTCTCCTTGACGCTTTCTTTCAGAAATGACAAGTCTTAAAGCAGGACTGTGGACAAAACGACATGAAAATGTAAGACATCTGGAATTGATGGCAACAGCTGTGGGCAAATTTAGAGGACACTAAAGATACTATGCAGCCTCTTGGTTACAGCAATCTGAATCTGCCGCCTCAGTAGCTGGCCCCTGCACTGCCACCGATGCTCACCAACTCCAGAGACCAGAGACAGTCTCCTCAACGCCTTCTTTCCTTTCCTGCAGAAATGACCAGTCTTAAAGCAGGACTGTGGACAAAAAGACATGAAAATTTAAGACATCGGGAACTGATGGCAACAGCTGTGCGCAAATTTAGAGGACAGTAAAGACACTATGCAGCCTCTTGGTTACAGCAATCTGAATCTGCCTTCTGAGTAGCTAGCTCCTGCACTGGCCCCAAGGCTCACCAACTCCAGAGATCAGAGACAGTCTCCTGGACGCCTTCTTTCCTTTCTTTCAGAAATGACCAGTCTTAAAGCAGGACTGTGGACAAAACGACATGAAAATGTAAGACATCAGGAACTGATGGCAGCAGCTGTGGGCAAATGTAGGGGGGACAGTAAGGCATCATGCACCCTCTTGGGTTGCAGCAATCTGAATTTGCCTCCTCAGTAGCTGGCCCCTGCACTGGCCCCAAGGCTCACCAACTCCAGAGACCAGAGACAGTCTCCTCGACGCCTTCTTTCCTTTCCTGCAGAAATGACCAGTCTTAAAGCAGGACTGTGGACAAAATGACATGAAAATGCAAGACATCTGGAATTGATGGCAACAGGTGTGGGCAAATTTAGGGGGGACAGTAAGGCGTCATGCACCCTCTTGGTTACAGAATCTGCCTCCTGAGCAGCTGGCTCCTGCTCTGCCACCGATGCTTACCAACCTCCAGGGACCAGAGACACCTTCTTTCCTTTCTTGCAGAAGTGACCAGCCTTAAAGCAGGCCTGTGGACAAAGAGGTGAAAACGTAAGACAATCGGGAAAGGATGGCAGCAGCTGATCTTGTTGAGAGCGACACCACCTAGGATCATGCGTCCTTCAGCACTCAGGGTCCTACTGCTGGAACATTCCTGTCTGATTTAGCCTGGCTGCAGGGTTCTGGGGGTAACACCCTCTCTTGATGTCATACTCATTAGTCCCTTCTGCAATTCTCAGGATTCACCACTAGGTGGCCACATTTCCTTGCCTTGCGCAGCAAAAAATGGGGGAAGGGCGCAGTACATTCTAGAAGCAGGCTCTGAAGTGGTCCTTGGATTTATGGCTCCGTCATCATCCCCAACCCACCTTTTCTGACCCCAGGATCGGGAGGGAGGGGGAGGGAAGTGGGAAAAGGACCTGCAAAGCTGTGAGAAATGAGATTAGGAGACACCAATAGATACCTCACCTGTTCTGGTCTGTCACCCCACCCCTTTGGCGTCTCCACTCACTGTCAGGTGCCCACTCCCACTGCCACACACCTCCAGAAATCCACGCCATTTTCCTGTTCCTCTTTTCTCAAGCCTCTGGTCTACAGATGCTCACTGTGGCCTGTCAGAATACGCCAGACCTACCGCGCAGACAGGAGACTTTGCCATCAAGCAGGAGCCTGTGAGGAGTGACAGCACCCAGGGCGCAGGGTACCAGGCCCACCCGCCAAACCAGATCATAGCTCTAAAAGCTGAGGCGATTCACCACACATCAGCATAATTCTGAAGTGCAAATGAACCTACAGCCCCCAGAACTGGACACCCGACCTATACAGGAACCAGTGGGCTCCAGGCTCGCTGCCCCCTCCCCCATCCCAACTCCCCTACAGTCATTTCTCCCACAGGCGCCTATCCATAATCTTTGCACGTCCCAGACCAACACCTGACAGGAGATTGCCAAGACATCTGCTCTGCCAGCATCCAGACCATCACACCCCTCCACTGTAGCCAGCCCCTGCGTCTGCCACACGACCTGGGTTCCCGCCTCCTCTCCCTCCTCCTCCTCACTGCCTGAGGTCTCTGGGCACCGCTCCAGGAAGCAGCCACGATCCCGCTGGCCTGTACTGGACTGTCAGGGCCAGGCAGTGGTCCGCAGCGAGCGACCGCCCAGAGCCCTCGACACACCCCCACTTGCCTGGCCAGGCGCGCGGCCCAGGTCTCCCGGCTCCGGGCTGCTCCCGAGTCCGTCGTCCTCTGTCTTTTCCTGGCTGTGCTCTGTCCTCCTCCGCTGCTCCTCTCACTGGGCTCTCGCTGCTTTGCGCGCGAGCAGAAGGTTCGAGATGCGTCCCGCCCCCACGCCTCTGCACCAAACGGGCAGGGGCTGCGCAGGATGCGGCAACAGAGCTCGCCTCGAGGGTGTCGGGAAGGGGGCGGAGGGATATGGCGCTAGGCTCAACGCCCCCTCCCGGGCCCACCGTAGTTCCGACTCTGAGTGGGCGGGGCTAGAGACAACCCCACTCCACTTGGAGGGAGGGGCGGGTTGCGCCACTGGGCTTCTGCAGACCCCTGTTTATCCTAACCAGAGACCACCGCCACATTTTTGGCGCCAGTACAGTGTGTGGAATGAGTCAGGGTCTGTGAGGGCTTTTGGGCGGCGGTCTACAGGGAGAAGGAGGTCTGGAGTTAGGCAGCAGGAGGGAGCAGCGGAGGGATACTGTGTGGTCATTAGGTTCATTTGCACTTCAGAACGAGGCTGGACATAGCTACCCTCTCTACTCCCCCCCCCAACACATACACCTCCCCCACTTGCCAGTTGAAAAGGAGGGGGGCTGCCAGTACTGCAGCCTGAGAGGGGACAGGTGACCTAGCAACAGACAGCCAATAGGTTCCTGTTGTTTCCCCCATGTTTTTTCTTTCACTGTTTCATGCAACCATGAAGAGGATCCAAAGTGGAGGCCTCCATTACATCTCCCACCACTGTCCCTCTTCCCACTGCTCCTCTTCTAAAGGGAAGAAAGGCAGCGAAGGAAAGAGGGAGGGAGAGAAGAAGGGAGGGAGAGAGACAGAGACAGCGACAGAGAGACAGAGATTCTCATTAGAAGTAGCAATACCCTTTGGCTTATTTATTATCTCTTCCCACAATTGCCCTTTCCCTGGCTGGTTTTGCAGGGGTCTTGGAGAGTCCTGTCTCTCTGCTCTCCTACAGCCAAGTGTTAGGACTCATTCGAGGCCTGTTCAGTTTCCTTGCCCATGGTTCTCTGAAATCTTCTCTTGCCAGTCAGGGCCAAGCTCTAAATTTGACAGTATGCGAATGCAGAGGGGATCGGCTAGCTTGGATCTCAGCCATACCTAGGTTCACCTTATCTTCTGGGAAAGGAACCTCCACGCATGCGTCTTTTCCCTCAAGACCAAAACCTGGTTAATTTTGAGTCTTTTCTTTTACCCCATTCACAAAATTCCCTTTGCTCTTCCACCTTTCTTTTCTGCTCTTGGTTTGTGGGAAAAATAGCAGTGGCCACTAAAGCTGTTGAGCTTGCCCATTTAGAAATTAATTTACACAACTGCAGTGTTTAGCAAAATAACAACCCCAAGTCCATACCCATGATATGTGAACATATTATTTGCTCAGGGAGAATTAAAGTTTCAGGTGGAACTAAGGTTTTTGGGTTGTTTTGTTGTTGTTGTTGTTGTTGTTTTTCTTAGCCTGGTGGAAACTAAGGCTGTTAATAGTGGAACTTAACACACAATTATGCTGGATAATTGTACCTGGTATAATTGCAAGGTGTGGAATAAGATTCTGTGTTTGAAGGAAGCAACATGGGTGGGGGGTGCAGAGCTAGAAAGTCCATTGTTCGCTTTGAAGATGGAAAGAGTACAGTAACCATTGGATGTAATTTGTCTCTAAAAGATGGGACGAAAACCAAATAAGACTCTCCCACAGTAATATTAGAAGGAGCTCTCATAGCACCTTTTAAAAGTGTCACTTTTAAAAATAATTTCTACCGTTCATAATTGCAAAACTATATATATATATGCATTATCTTAACCCACTACTTTTGTAATCCATTGCCTCTGTCTAGTCTCTGTATATTCAAAGAACCCTGGATGGGGAAAACTTTCCTAAAATATGTCCCTGTACAAATTTTTTCTTACCAACTTTCCCCAAGCAATAGAGTTTAATGGGCTTCATAGTTTGTATGCCATGGTTAGTATTTTAAGCCTTTTTGAAAAACAACTTATTACTTTATGTGTATGGATGTTTTGCTCAGTACCTGCAGAGGTCATAAGGTTATCGCACTCCTGGTAACTGGAAGCACAAATGGCTGTGAGCCAATATCTTGGTGCTGGGGTCAAACTTATGTCCTTCTTCAAGCGTAGTAAGTGCTCTCAGCAGTTCAGCCATCTCTCTATCCCCTTGTATCCAGCATTTTAAGCAATCAAAAGTAGGTGAAGTTATACTGGAGAAAGTACATGCCGTATACGACAGACAATTCTTTGGTGTTTCAGGCAAGTTCCTTGAGTTCCCACAGGCTTTGGTCTCTGGGGATTTCCGAACCACTCTGTTGTGGATACTGACGGATACTGTGGTTAGTTAACACAAGTATTAACAAAGCCCTTTCCCATTCTGGGAAGTCCTAGACTCACTCTCTTTCACTGCATTTCAGTCTCTAGGAAGATTGGCTTTGCAATCTTTTCTCAGCACTGCTAGCCACCGCTGCCTCTTTTCTCCCTTTGTGTTAAAGGAGAAATACTTTTGTGATGGTCCTTGAGGGTCAACTTAGAGACTGTTACTTTGTTTTTTCCAATCACTGATATGAAGGGGAACCCTTTTTTCACTGTAAAATATTCTGTATTTCCATACCTGTATTTTTTGTGAAGCATACATTGTTTGTATGTTAAGAAAAAGTAACCCCCAAACAACCCAGGCTGTTGCTAAGGCTAGTTGCTGCTCTACCCAAAGTGATGGTGAGGCCCTATTCCTGAAGACAATGCTTACACATTTCACTGAACATGGAGAAATCTCCTGGTGCACACAGAAATCCTTTATGCATACTGATTAGTAATCATGGTACGGGAAAGTATTCTGCATGCTCCCAAAGAAGAAAGGTACAAAATCTCCAATCTACAATGCTGTCCTATTTGCAAGATGTGCTAGTGAAATAGTGGCACAAAACTTGTGGAAATAACCAGTAAGTATCTGATTAGATTTAAGGTCCATTCCATGAGATGGAACCTATCTCTGACACTATTCAGGTGGCCAAGAACCCAAGACTGGAAAGATCGGGGACCGAGTGTAAAACCAACACTACTTACTGCTAAGGGAAGACTGCAATAAAATGACTTCTAATGACATTCTGCTATACTCAAAGATCAGTGTCTTGTTCAACCATTATCAGAGAAGCTTCCTCCTCCAGCAGATGTGGGAATAAATACAAAGACCCACAGCTGTACAATGCGCAGAGTGGGAGACTTTGGAACACTCATCCAAGTGGGATATCTCCACCAAATCCCTCCCCTCGGGGCTCCGGGAATACTGCAGTAGAGGAGATTGAAAGATGGTAAGAGAAGGAGGGAATGGAGAAGGGCAAGGAAAACTGGCTCTCTAAACATAGCAGGACCTTCTAAATATAGCAGGACTGATAAGCATACTAAGTCAGAGAGGCTGTGGCATCATGCACAGGGCTGACAAGGGTCTGAGACTAATGGGGTCCCAGTGCTAAGAGAGGAAGTGGAAAAAAGCTAACATCCTTAACACAGATGCTATCTCTAATTAATAACGTCCCGAAAATGAAAAAAAGATGTGTTCTCCAAGGGAGTCTCACTGATTATACAACCCACACTTAAGGGCAGACCTTACATCCAGCAATAGAAGGCCAAGACAAATATTACCTCAGTGGCATTTTTGGAGGTTCCTTGTCAGGGTTTTTTTTGAAGGCCCTTTGCATTTATATTATGGATTCTGGCTTTATTTTTTTTTATGTATTTCTGTGTGTATGTATGTGTTTCTGCATCTTTATATGTTTCTTCTGATTTTTCTTCAGCTTTTTCTTCTGTTTGTTTGTTTTATCTGATTTTTAGTATAATGATTTTAAATGCATGTTTGTATCCTAATGAATAAGAGAAAAGGTGTGGATTTGAGTGAGTGGGGAAATTGGAGAATCTGGAAGGAGTTGGGGGAGGGAAAACTGTAATCAGAATATATTCTATTTTTGTAATCTTTTTTTGGTTTTTCTTTGTGTGTGTGTGTGTTAAAAAGGTGTTTTAAATTTTTATTAAAATTAAATTTTCATATACTGTTTAATATATTTTATAGCAAAAGAAAACAAAAGGTAAAGGAAATGTTACACAATACATTGTTATTAGCTCCAGAAAGTCTTAGAATGCCACATAACTCCTTAATTTTGCTTACTAGAAACCAAAGCCCTTGAATTGATAGAGAAAACTCATACCAAATTTGCACAGCTAGAGATCGAATATGTGAGGGTGATCCCACATTCCGGGAGTAGGAGACCAGCAAAACACGGGACACTTCCCTCCTCAGCTTCAGAGTGCTTTGGTGTCAGGCAGACACCAACATGCTGGCTTAAGTGTGGAATTTTTTCTTTTCTGGTGTTAATATTTGTGATTATGATTTTTTTTCTGGTGATACTGGCTTTATTGAATTCAGCTCAGATCTATCAGTTGAGAGACAGTTGCTGTTTCTTCTACTCAGGTATGTTTCCAAGATGTCCAATAGCTACATGCATTAGCTTTCTCAGGACCTCCATTTCTCTCTCATTCCTTATCACTGAACCACCCTATAAAGCCTGAGTTCTCCTGTACTCTGAGGCTTTCGATGACCTTTTTTTTTTGTTGTTGTTTTTTTTGTTTGTTGGCTTTTTGAGACAGGGTTTCCCTGTGTAGCCTTGGCTGTCCTGGTTTCTCTTTGTAGACCAGGCTGGCCTCAAACTCACAAAAATCCACCTGCCTCTTCCTCCCCAAGTGCTGGGATTACAGGCATGCACCACCATGCCAGGCTTAAAAAAATCTATTTTCAATTAAAAAGAGGTTTAAAAAAAGAAAAGAATGCCTGAAGATGATTCTTATAATAGATCTAGAGATGGATGGATGCTGTCTATTAGAGAAAAAACACCTTAAATATGATGTTGAAATGGTCTTATATGGGGCTGGAGAGATAGCTCAGTGGTTAAAAGCACATTGTTCTTCTAGAGGACCCCTGATCAGTTCCCAGCATCCACCTTTGTGAGCCAGCTGTATCTCTAGCGCCGGGAATCTCATGCCCTCTTCAGGTATCCATGGACATGTGCACACAGACAAAAATTTGAAATGAGTAAGTAAATTGTCTTCCTTGGTGTACTTTTTTTCTTTTTCTGCACATCATGATCTCATTAGTGAATAAATAACACTTGAAAGATGGGCATCAAAGTTCTGATGAAGTGTGTGTGTGTGTGTGTGTGTGTGTGTGTGTGTGTGTGTGTGTGCGCGCGCGTGTGTCCCCCTAACTGTTCTCCTTAATGCTATTGTTGATTTAAAGCCACTGGTACCTTTGTTTCAATTCCTAATCCTGCAAGTTCAAAGGCCTTTGAAAATGATGTTATCACCAACCAATTCCTCTTCTAATTCTGGGTTTGGGGGCACTGGCATTTTGTTGTGATATTTACCTACAGAGGAATGCTTCTACCAAAAGCTGACACATTTTACTGCCAGGCTGAAAAACTTGTTGGACAAAGTGTTGTGAATTTATTTAGAGACATAGAGACTATGTGTGATGAGCATTTATTGACCCAAGAACAGCTTTATTCTATGCTCTTTCTGAGCATACCAGTGCTTTGCCCCACCTCCTCTTCCCTGCTGGTTATCCTAGTCCTGCAACTACTTGCCTGAGATAACCCCCTTCCTCCCCTTTCAGCCTCTCCCTCCCTCTTTCCCCAGTCTCTCTCTAGGGTGTGTGTGTGTGTGTGTGTGTGTGTGTGTGTGTGTGTGTGCGCGTGTGTGTGTGTTTTCAAGACAGGGTTTCTCTGTGTAGCCCTGGCTATCCTGAAGTCACTTTGTAGACCAGTTTGGCCACAAACTCAGAGACCCACCTGCCTCTGCCTCCCGAGTGCTGGGATTAAGGGTGGATGACACCACACCTGGTTAGCCTGCCTCTCATACTTTGAGCCTCACCTGATCCCAGACTTCTGTTCCCTCTTCAGCAATACAAAAGGAGAGGGAACTAGGAGAGATAGATGACACTATGGATGTTTGAAAAATCCATAGAGAAGCATATTGTTCATGCTAGCCTAAAGTTACATATATAACATAGATAAGTACATATGTATACATAAACACACTCACATGAGCCATAGTCTATCTAACAAAAAACCCCTAATACTAAGCATGAGAAACTTCCTTTAGGGTTGTTGTTCAGGGGATTCCATGAGATTGTCCTCAAACACTACAGGCTATTAACATTGCATTTGCTTGCCTCCGAGAATTTGAAGACACTACACACTGGACACAAGGACTTGGCAGAATCATGCTGGAAATGACCAGGAGGCCTTCTCCCTGAGGACTAGCTCTCACAGCATGAGGAGATATGCAATCTGCAAAAGGAAGGACAAATTCAATAGTCTTACCCAGCGATGACACCTATAAATACCAATGACCAGCATGGGAATAGATCTCCAAAGGTGTAATAGTGACCCCATCCCCAAAGGATCACATGGACTTTCTCCTCCAAGCTTCCTTCTCGCAACTCATGTCAGTATCCCAGCAGACAGTCCCTGTGAACACACCAGCTGAACAGGCCGGGGAAATGGGTAAGCTAATTGAAGAGCTTTACCAACCTCTCCTCTCCTCCATACCACCCCAGTCCCCTCCCCATCTCTACAACAGAACACCTGCTGCAGCCTTCCTCCCACCTCGACCCACATCTCCTATGGATCACACAGATCTTCCTCTCCTAACCTCCTTCTCCAGACTTATTGTTTTATCCCAGCCCCCAACTCCAGCAGGCAACCCCTGCTAATCACAGGCCACTCCTGCCCTGCCAGGGAAGCAGGTAGGTGGACTGTAGATCTTCCTCTCTCCTTCTGTTCCTCCAAATGTGATGACCCAGTCTCATCTCTAGCAGCTGTACAGGGATGACCTCTCTTCATCATCTCCCCTGCTCTATTCCAAGGAGATGAATCAAGCAGATCCTGGTAGAACACTCTGCTCTCCTCCCACCTGTGAATCCAAACCCCAAACACAAGGACACTCAAGTTTGTAATAAAAACACTACTACAGCTGAAATCACATAATGACTTGCATACACACTGAAAGTGAAAGATTTCAATACCCCATTCTCTCTGATGGACAGGTCGTCCAGACAACTGAACAGAGAAATATGGGAGCTAGCTGAAGTTATAAACTGAATGGACTGGCCAAGCTTCTGCCTCCTGATCCTCCAAAAGCTAACAAAGCAGACATCACTTTCTCTGGGCCCCAGACAATCTGCTCCACACCATATCTGTGCCACCATTATGGACTGTAATCCCTGAAACAAGCACTTTCTCCTGAAAGTTGCTTCTGCCAGAGTCCTGACTACAGGAGAGAAGTGCAGCTTTTAAATTCCTGTCTCCAGAGGATGTGGTGGACACAAAAGAATATAGCTTCTTCTCAGCACCTCATGGAACTTTCTCCAAAATTGACTGTGTACTTGGTCACAAACAAGACTCAACAGATACAAGAAAGATGAAGTAACTCCCTGCATCCTATCAGAGGACCATGTATTAGAGCTGGGTATGAACAACAGAAGCTTACAAATTCACTGAAACTGAACAACTCTTACTAAATGAAAAAGGGGTCAAGATAGAAATAAATTACTTTTTATAATTGAAGGACAAAGGATACAAAACACGCCCAAACTTATGAGTCATAGTGAATGTGGTTCTAAGAGGAAAGTTGGTATCTTTAAATGTCTACATTTTTTTTTAAAAAAAGGAGAGATCTCATATTAGAATTACAACAGCTGAAAGTTCTAGAACAAAAAGAAGTGACCACACCCAAGAGGAGAAGATCATAAGACATAAACTGGAGGGTGAAATCAATAAAATAGAAACAAAGAACATTATGAAGAATCAATGAGACAAACAGTTGGTTCTTTGAGAAAATCAACAAGATAGACAAACTCATATCCAAGCTCTGTAAAAGGCAAATATCTATATTAACAAGTTTAGAAACAAAAGGAAAACATAACAGAGACTCATAAGGGCATAATTTATAAACTTGTACTCCATCGAATTGGAAAATCTAAAGGAAATGAGTACTTTTCTCAATACATACACTTAACATGTTAAATCAAGATCAGATAAGCAATTTAAATAGGCCTATAACCCCTAGTGAAATAGAAGCAGTCATTAAAGGTCTCCCAACTCAAATTATTCCAAAAAAGAGAAACAGAATAAACATTGCCCAACTCGTTTAATGAGGCCATAGTTACATGATACCCACACCATATAAATACCCAACAAAGAAAGGGAATTACAGATTTTTTTCCCTTATAAACATAGATACAAAAATTCTTAAAATATTTATAAACTGAATCCAAGAACATATGGACAAGATCATTCACTGACATCAAGTGTCCTTCATCCCAGCAAGGCAGGAATAGTTCAACACAAATAAACAGACAAATGTAATCTACTATATAAACAAAATGAAAGACAAAAACCACATGATCATCTCATTAGATGCAGAAAAGGCCTTTGACAAAATCCAACACTGCCTCATGATAAAAGTCCTGGAGATTAAGGATAAAGGGACGCACTTCAACATGATAAAGGGAGGTTACAGCATAAAACAATTCCATTAAAATTGGGAACAAGACAAGGTTTTCCACTCTTCCCACACACATACCTATTCAATGTAGTAGTTGAAGTCTTAGCTAAAGAGTAAGACAACTAAAGGAACTCAAAGCTATAAAAATTGAGTAGGAAGTAGTCGAATTATCCCTATTTGCAGATGATATGATATTATACATAAGGGATCCTTAAAATTCCACAAGAGATTTCCTACAGCTGATAAATACTTTCAGCAAAGTGCCTGGAGACAAATTAACTCACAAAAACCATTACCCTTCCTATATACAAATGATAAATGGGTGGAGAAAGAAATATGGAAAAAAGCCACAAATAATATAAAATATCTTGCCTTAACTCTAATTAAGTAAGTGAAAGACCCATATGACAAAACTTCAAGTCTTTGAAGAAAGAAATTGAAGATATCAGAAGATGGCCATCTTACCAAAAGCAATCTACAGATTCAATGCAATCCCCATTAAAAATCCAGGATAATTCTTTACAGATATTGAAAGGACAATATTCAAATTCATATGGAAAAATGAAAACCCAGGATGGTTAAAATAATTCTATACAATAAAAGAACTTCCAGAAGTATCACCATTCCTGATTTCAAGCTGTACTACAGAGCAATAGTAATAGAAACTGCACTGTACTAACATTAAAAACAGACAGGTTGCTCAGTGCAATTGAATCGAAGACCCAGATGTAAACCCACATGCCTATGAGCACTTGATATTTGATAGAGAAGCTAAAATTATACAATGGAAAAAGAAAGCATCTTCAACAAATGGTGCTGGTCTAACTATATGTCTGCATGTAGTAAAATGCAAATAGATCCATATCTATCATCTTGTACAAAACTCAAGCCCAAGTGGATTAAAGACCTCAACATAAAACCAGATGCACTAAATTTATTAGAAGAGAATGTGGGGAAGAGCCTTGACCTCACTGGCACAGCACATACCTTCATGAACAGAACACCAACAGCTCAGGCTCTAAGATCAACCATTAATCAATGGAACCTCACGAAACTGAAAGAGCTTCTGTAAGGCAAAGAACACAATCAGTAGGACAAAAAAGGCAGACTACAGACTGGGAAAAGATCTTCAACAATTCCATATCTGACAGAGGGCTGATTTCCAAAATATATCACATCTCAAGAAACTTAGTCATCAACAAGCCAAATAATCCAATTTAAAATGTGCTACAGTCTAAACAGAGAATTCTCAATAAAGGAATCTCAAATGGCCAATAATCATTTACAGAAATGTTCAGTATCCTTAGCTGTCAGGGAAATGCAAATCAAAATGACTCTGAGATTCTACGTTACACCTGTCATAATGGCTAAGATCAAATACACATGTTGGTGATGATGTGGAGCAAGAGGAGCAAACCTCCATTGCTGGTGGGAGTGCAAACTTATACAGCTACTTTGGAAATCTATATGGTGGTTTCTCAAAATACTGTGACTCTATATACCACAAGACCTAGCTATATACCCAAAGGATGATCCACCATACCATAAGGACACTTGTTCAACTATATTCATAGCAGCTTTGTTCATAATAGCTACATGTCCCTCAACCAAGGAACGGATTTTTTAAAATGTGGTACTTTTATACAATGGAGTATTACTAAGCTATTTAAAAATGACATAACATTTGCTGGCAAATGGATGGAACTAGAAAAATCATCCTGAGTGAGGTAACCCAGACCCAGAAAGGCACATATGTTATGTATTCACTTATAAGTGGGTATCAGCTTTAAATTAAGGAATTTTCATGGTGCAATCCACAGACCCAGAGAGGCTAAGTAATAAGAAGCACTCAAGGGGAAACACATGAGTCTCCCTGAGAAAGTAAATAGAATAGATATTGCAGGTGGACTGAGGGCAAATGGAGATGGAAACAAGGAATCAGGTTAGGGGCGGGGAGGATGGAGCGAATGGGGGACATCTCTGGGTTGAGCTAGAAACTTAATGCAATGCAAACTACCAGGAATCTATGAGGGTGACCCTAACTAAGACTCCTAGTAATGGGATATGGAGCCTGAGCTGGCCATCTCTTGTAACCAGGCAAGACTTCCGGTGGAGGGATTGGGACGTCAACCCAGCCACAAAACCTTAGACCTACATTTGTCCCACTTGTGAGATGTGCTAGGGTAAATGTGGCACAGAAATTGTAGGAATGGCCAACCAACAACTGGTCCTTCTTGAGACCCATACCACAAGAGGGAGCTCACCCCTGACAGTGCTTGGAGGGCCAGGACCCAGAGGCTGGACAGCCCAGAGACCTAGGATAGAATTAAACATGACAAGAAAGAAAAGTCAATGAAATGATTCCTAATGATATTCTGATATACTTATATATTTGTGCCCAGCCCAACTGTCATCACCCAACAACTGATGCAAACAGATGCAGAGACCCACAGCCAAACATTAGGCAGAGCTCAGGGGATGCAGCAGAGGACAAGGAGGAAGGAATATAGGAGCCAGAGGAGTCAAGGGCACTAGAAGAAAATTCACAGAATCAACTAATCAGGACTCACAGAGGCTCACAGAGACTGAAACCACAACCAGTGAGCCTGCGTGGATCTGATATAGACTCTCTATATATGTGTTCCAGTTGTGTAGCTTGGTCTTCTTATGAAACTCCTAACAGTGTGTGTGTGTGTGTGTGTGTGTGTGTGTGTGTGTGTGTGTGTGTGTGTGTGTGTGTCTGTGTGTCTCTATCTGTGTTGGGGATGGATATGTGTATTGGGTGCAGGTGTTTTTAGAAACCAGAGGGTTTGGATCACCTAAGCTATAAAATCCAGGACATGAATGCTGGGAATGGACTTGGATCCTCTTGGAAGAACAGTAGTGGGGATTGAATCAGGGCAACAGGCATGGACTTTGTACAAGATCTCTAGCACTGAGCTACAGCCAACAGTTGATTTTGTTGTTGTTGTTGTTGTTGTTAACTGCCACTTAAACTTGTAATATAAGTTCATGGATAATCTCTTGTGAGCTATTTGGCATTTAAATGATATAAAGTAAATTTTGCACATTTTACTACATATTAACTATACAACTTGGCATTTGCCCATATTCAATTGGCATGGTGAGTTCTATTGCTGCACTAAACAGTTTCCCTTCTGCCTTTTAATCATGCACATCCCTTCCCCAGACTCAGCCAAGATATTGTGATATCTTGTCTCAAAAAAAAAAAAAAAAAAAAGGAAAAAAAAAAGAAAAAGAAAAAGAAAAAAAGAAAAGAAAAAAGGAAAACAGTTGTGCTGGCTCTGTTATTCATGCAAGTGAAATTGTGGGATAATGTTTGTGTCTTGCTTTTTTTGGTTCAGCAGAATGAGTCTGAAGCTTTCAAATCTGTTATTTTTATTGGAGAGTGTAACTTTGTGTGAGCATGCCACATACAGCTTATCCAGTTTCCGCCTGTTAGTGTAGATTTGCATTCGTCCTGTGCCCTTTTCGCCCTCCTCCCTTTCTTCTTCTCCCCACTCTCTGCCCCCACCTCTTCCTTTCTGCTTCTGAGTAGAGTCGCACTGACCATCCCTTTAGGAAACATTTTCATGAACATAACTTTTATTTTCTTACGGAAATAACTTTGGAATGTGTACTAACTATTGATTTGAGGTTCTCTCAGTATGATAAATAAGCGTTTTTTACTTTCTTATTTGAAAAGTATCTATTTAATAATACACAAAGAAATTGGAATCCTACAACTCAAACGTAAAAGTAAATTAATCTGATTTTTACTTTTTATTATAATTTATTTACAGTACATCCCAATTGTAATTCCCTCACTCTTATCTTCCTGTTCACACTTTCCCACCCTCTTCCACTCTATTCCCCTTCCCTAGACTTCTGACAAGTGGGAGCCTCCTCCCCCACCGTCTGACTACAGCCTACCAGGTCTCCTCTGGGTAGCCTTCATCCCCTTCCTCTGGATTTGAATATACATTCCTACAAAGATAATATGCAACTAGCTAAAACATATTTAAAGTCATTGAATGTCTTTAATTATTAGCAGAATGAAAATAAAAGCAAGAGCAGAATATCACCTAATGTTCAAAAATAAAAAAGAACAAGTTAAAGAAATTGTAACTCTTACTCACCACTAGCGCAGCACTATGGGAAATAGTCTAACTATATATATTAGAATGTTGTCTATCTTTAAAAATAATGGAGGATCATTTAGCTTTTCTCCTTTTTTTTTTTTTACAATTATCTTTAAGAATTTCTCTTTTAAATTTTTTCTTTTTTTATTGTAGTTTTATTATTTAAATCAATTTTAAGTTTAAATATATTTTAATCATATTCTTCCCCTCCACCATGTCCTTCCAGATCCTCTCCCTTCCCTGCTTACTCAACTTTACCTTCTTTCTCAAAAAACAAAAATCCAGCGACAACCCCCACAAAACCAACAACGAAAATAAAACCATCTCTTCCCACAAACCCACTAAACTGTAACCAAATGAAACACATACAAATGAACTGCAAGGCACAGTATATGTTGGTCAACTGCTCCTTAACATGAGGCATGTCCTGATTTTCGCTCTCCAAGGAGATATAAGTGCCAACACAGACAATACACATCGTAGATCCAAGGGTTTATGGCTGGCATGGTGTTTTTGTTTCTCTTTCGGTAGTGTGCAGAATATGTTCCTGTGGCCGAGATGCTGGAAAATAGGAGTGAAAGCACCATGGTAGGTACCAGCTAGACATCCTCATGTTCAATGAGCTGAGTAGGTGTTGTGTTCAGCAATGGGGCCTTGCTGTCAGTTTGTGGAGAGCAATCAATTTTCATTACCCGTAAAAGATCATTTTCCTTTGATAAGCAAAATTGTTTTTGCATCTGGACTCAGTCAGTGGTCCCCTTACAGCCACTTTTGGCTTGGTAAGCAGTGGAAATAAAACAGTCAAAAAACATGTATCCGCTTGCCATTTATTATTGTTTATGACGAGTTTGGGATTCTTAAATTAGGTTTGTCCTTTCTTATTGTGGAGATAAGTGTTTTGTGTGTATACACTACATGATGCTTATGCATTTCGTTGTTCATAGTCATTTAAACTAGATTCAGTTTTCATTTTCACTGAATAAAACTAATGCACACATCATCAACAATAACAACAATAAGAGAATTCTGGTAAGGAGTGAGACTGAATTGTTGGGGTGATTGAAAAGTTTTTGACACTAGCTGGGCAGCGCTAACAAATACCTTTAATCCCAGGACTCACTTGGAAGACAGAGGCAGGTGGATCTCTGCGTTCAAGGCCAATCTGAGAGTGTTCCAGAACAGCCAAGGTGACACAGAGAAACCCTGTCTCAAAACAAACAAACAAAAACCAAACCCAACCCAACCCAAACCAAAAAACAGAAAAACAAAAAAGTGCAGACCTACATGGATTTCACGGCTGCATTTTTACCAGATCTTTAAAGAAGAATTAACTACTCACAAGAGTTAAGTCACGGGAGCAACCTGGATCTCCATCAACAGAAACTGATAAATAACATCTGTTACATCTGTGCAGTATAATATTTTTAGCTAAGAAGATTGCTAAAATTATGTTATTTCAGGGAAATGGATAAAATTATATAAAATCATATTTAGTGAATTCTGTCAGTCTCAAAGGGACCCATAATACACACATTCTCCTATTTGTGGGAACCTAGATTTTTATATAGATACACAAAATCACACACATATGTATATACATATATGAAAGTAGAAGTAAAAATACCTATGGAGTAATGGCACTAGGACTGAAGTAACAGATGCCAATGAGTTACAATGTGGGTTCTAGAGATTGACCCAGGTAAGAGCAGACAATGTGCTTTGCTGCTAAGCCATCTCTCCAGACTCTCTCTGTCTCTTTGTCTGTGTCTGTCTGATTGCCTGTCTATCTCTCTCTCTCTAGCTCTTAAAATTTTATTTCAGGAGTGTTTGTGGCTTTTAACATTTAAAGTCTCTTATCTCCTTGATTACACTATTTCTGTATAGTTAGTTATTTTAGGAAGGGCAACTATTAATTTTTATTTCTTCATTGATGGTTTTAAGGAAATACAACTGATTTTAAGAATTACTGTACCTATCCCATAACTTTTCATAATTCAGCTTTTCTAATAGCATTATAAAATACAGTATATTTCAACAGCTAATAAATACCATTTTACCCTTTCTGAACAATCTGTATGCTTGTATTTTTCTTGTCTCAAAGCCCTGGCTAAAGCTTTCAGTAGAATGCTGCACACCAGTAGTGAAAATGTTTTGCCACGTGATATTGTTTGAACTTTCATAAATAATAATTATATTGAGGTAGTTCTCCTGAATAGATATTTTATTGAGATTTTTACAATGAAAGAGTATTCAGGGTTTTTAAAAATATGTTTTATCGATCAGTTGAGATAAGCAAGTGTACTTTCCCCTTTTTTTGATAATGTGGCATATTACATTTTTTACTTTATATTTTGTTGATCTTAAATTTCTGTGATAAATATCACTTTGTCATGCTGAATAATCCTTCAATATGTCATTAGGATAATTTTGCTAAATATTTTATTGACTATATTTACATCAATCTTCAAAAAGTATAAGTTTGTAGTATTTTTTATTAGTGAAGTCTTACAAAATACATTATCAAAAACTGAAGAATAATTGTAATAAATTATAGAATATTGTGTATGTTTTATATATACTCCTATTACATTGGAGCTTAACTCCTCTCCAAGACAGAAGTGTTAATTGTATGTTCCAAAATTTGGCATTGTTGAAGAGAGATGAACCTTTAAGGAGTATGGCTTATGTGGTATTCTTTAGATCATTAGGAGTGCGACCTCAAAGGACATACTTGAAACAATTTCATTTTTCTTGACAGTTGAACAATAGTCCATTCTGTACACTGACCACATTTTCATTACCCATTTATCACTTAATGGGCATCTAGGCTGGTTTCAATTTCTGGTGGAACTGAACAACAATGAATATGGATGAGCAAGTATCTAGTAAAATGTTGAGTCCTTTGGGCATATGCTCAAGAGTAACATAGCTGGATCTCATGGTAAATCTATTTTCAGCTTTTTGAGGAACCCCCACACTGGTTTCCATAGTGGCTGTACAAGTTTGTACTCCCACCAGCAATGAATGAGTATTCCCCTTACCCTACATCCTCGACAGCATGAGCTTTCATTTGTTTTATTCATCTTTGCTATTCTGATGCCTATAAGAGGAAATCTCAAAGTGGGTTTAATTTGCATTTCTCTAATCGCTAAGGATAGTGAACATTTTAAAGAGTGTTTACACATGTCAGATGCCTGAGCTTATATGCAATATTTTAATTCAAACAACCACATTTCTGTCCCTGGTCCCAACAGGCTCATGGCCATATTAAAATTCAAAAAAAAGCATTCAGTCAAACTTTTATTAAGGTCCCTATAGTCTCAACACTGCTAACACACACATTCTCTCTCTCTCTCTCTCTCTCTCTCTCTCTCTCTCTCTCTCTCTCTCTCTCTCTCTCTCCCTCCCTCCCTCCCCCTCCCTCCTCCCCTTTCCCTCTCCCTCTCCCCCTTCCTCCTCCTCTCTCCCTCGCAACCCCTAAAAGAAATCTTTTAAGTCTAAATGCCTCTAAAACCATTAACACATTTCCAACATACATTGATACAGGATGTGCATTTCCATTTCAAAGGGAAGGAATGAGATAGAAAGTGGAAACGCTGGACCGAATTAAGACAGAAACCCAGCAGGGTAAATACCAGATTCCTGTAGCCCCATATCTAGGGTCAAAGGCATATCTGGTGCCTGCAGCATACATTTCTAGGGATGTTTCCATTCCCTGTATGCTGCTCTCTTTGGCAGATGCCTCAGTCATCCCCAATGTCTTGGGGCAGAAACTTCAATTGAGGCTACACGTTTTCAGCTTCATGTAACCACATCTCACTGTCTATTGGCCTCGTAAGGGCTTCTTCTCCCAGTGACTCTAACACTACCACATGTTGCCTGGCATCAGGACAATTCTTGGAACCTGTGCAGGAGTCAGCCAGATTATTTGCCAAAATGTCACACAGATGAGCTCAGTTTAGCCGCTAATAGAGACTGTGGTGTTTCCCTCAGCCTGCAGATCCATGTACAGTATTTGAGGATACTGGTAGCATTATTTGGGCTCCAGTTCCCTTGTGTTGTCCCACCACTGTAGTTGTGGTGCCTGAACTATGCATAGTCTATCTCTACTGCGCAGCTTTCATAAGTGGATATCCCACCGTTGTGAGGGCTCCAGCATGCCAAGGTCTCGCTGTGCACATATGGTTTTTCTTTTTCTTTTTTTCTTTAACAGTCTGTTTTTATTTAGGGAACACGGTGTTTGCAATAGTTTTGACAGCTGTAAGCCCTCCATTTTACTAGCTGTTTGCTTTGTAATAAAATAGTCAGAAATTCTGATATCAACATTAATAGGGTATTTCTTCATGCAGGTTGTAGGAGTATGTGCATTTCTTAACAACCCTTTGAATTGTGCTTAAAGTATTCAATTGCTTTTCTAGTCCAAAATTCCAAAGTATCCCCCAAAAATGACACAGTCAATTTATTCACAGCAATACACTACTCTCTGGTACCAACTTCTGTATTGGTTACTTTTTGTTACTCTTTTAAAATACCATGACCAAAAGCAACTTTTGGAAGAAAGCGTTTATTTAAACTTACAATTTCAGAGGGAGAGTCCCTAATGTTTGGGGAGACATAGCTGGTGGCCAAAGCAGGAAGCTAAGACATCAAGCCTTCAACTACAAGCACTAAACAGAGAGTGACCCGGAAGTCAGTATGAGGCTATAAATTCTCCAAGGCCACCTCCAGTGATGTACTTCCTCCAGCAAAGCTCCAAGTCCCAAACATTCCAAGACCTCCACAAACAAGGCCACCAACTACATGAGCCTATGGGGGACTTTTTTTTATTCAAACCACTACACACTCCATCTCTCCAGCCCTTCTATTTCTTTTTATGTTTTGGCTATGTGTTTCTACACTTGTATCCAGTTCTCAGAGCTCATTTACTCTTTTAGAGCATAACTCTTCATAGTAGTGTTAAAATCCTTTCTCTATGTCATCCATTGTAATGTTGCTCCTTTATTTTATTTTATTCTATTTTATTTGTTTATTTTCTCTGTGTAGCCTTGGCTATCCTGGACTCACTTTGTAGACCAGGCTGGCCTCGAACTCACAGCAATCTGCCTGCCTCTGCCTCCTGAGTGCTGGGATTAAAGGAGTGTGCCACCACCACCTGGCTGCTTCTTTATTTTTTATTTAATTACTTTAATCTTTGTTCTATTTCCCAATTTTGTTGATGTTTTCCAAAAGTAACTTTCTTTTGTCTTCTATTAATTTTTCTATAATCTAGTTAATCTGTGATGTAATTTATTCTTTTTTTCCATTGGGGGATTCATTTTTTTCTTTTTCTAGTTTCTTTAGGTATAAAGTCGAGTTGTTGATTGAAGATTGCTTTTGGAGAGGCTATGCATCAATGGGTAAAACAAACAAACAAACCACCACCACCAACAACAAAAATCCTGCTTTTGCTACATCCCATAACTTCTGGTATGCTTTGTTTTCAGTCTTGCTACATATTCTTTAATTAACTATGAGATATCCCTTCATTTTTGTTGTTTTAAGAGTGTGTTACTTAATTTCAGTATGTTAGTTAATATTTCAGTTTATATCTACCATTTTCTAGTTTCATTATAGTGTGATCAGAAAGATACTTTTTACAACTTCAGTCTTCTTGAATTTGCTGACTTTATTCCTACAATATGCTGAAAATGTATATTGTAATAATGCTGAAGCTGACGTGCCATGTGTCTGTCATATTCAATTATTTTATACTGCTTTCCAATTCTTTTATTTTTCTGAATTTTATTCCTTAATTCACAAATGGAAAGTTTGCGGCTGAAATGTACCATTGTTGTTATGTAACTAGTTCAACTTTGAAAAAAAATGCACCACAAAAGAGTCTTTAAAAATAGAACACATTTTTCTATTTATTTTTTTATTCGCTTTACATCCTGGTCATAGCCTCATCCCTCTTCTCCTCTCAGTGCTACCCTCCTTCCTTATCACCCCTCCTATTCACCCTAACTCATCAAGTCACACCAGGACTGCGTGTCCTTTTCTCCTGTAGCCTGGAAAGGCAGTCCCACCATGGGGGAGTGATCGAAAAGCTGGCATCAGAGTCCAAATCAGAGAAAGCCCCAGCTCCCCTTACTAGAGCATCCACATGAAGCCTGAGCTGCCCATTAGCTACATCTGGCTAGAGCATAGGCCCAGTCTATGTGTGATACTTGGTTGGTGCTTCAGTCTCCATAAGCCCCTCTGGGCCCTGGCTAGTTTGTTCTGTTGGTCTTCTTGTGGAGCTTCCGTCATCTCCAGGTCCTTTTCTCCTTCCCCCCACTTTTCATAAGTCTCCTGACGCATTACCCAATGTTTAAATTTGAGTCTCAGAATCCGTTTCAAACCTCTGCTGGATGGAGCCTCTCAGAGGACAACTCTGCTAGGCTGCTCTGCAGGCATAGCAGGGCATCCTTTATAGTATCAGGGATTGACTCGCTCCAATGGGGTGGGTCTGGGGTTGGACCAGGCATTGGTTGGACATTCTCTCAATCTCTGCTCTATATGTCCTATCTTTATTCCTGCACATCATGTAAATGGTACATTTTTGAAGCTTTTGTGGGTGGCTTTGTGTTCCTTTCCCTATATTAGGAGTCTTGACTAGTCAGAGGGTGTCCTCTTCAGACACTATGGTCCCTGCTACTAGGAGTCTTGGCCAGGGTCCCCTTCATATTCTTCCATGAGCTTACCCTGACTTAGGTCTCCAGCATGTCACAGAGATGCCCCAGCCCACTCTTTTTCTTTTCCCTTTAGGCTTTCTCTCCTCCCACCCCTGTTCCATCATATCTCTCCCCCTCACATTTCCATTCTCATATCTCTCTGCGCTCCCTCTCTTACCTTGTTCCCTCTTCTCTACCACTAACTCTGTCTTTTCTTTTTCCATTTCTGAATGATATTTAGCATCCTATGTTGGATCCCCCTTGTTACCTATCTTCTTTGGGTCTGTGAATTGTAGTATCATTACCCTGTACTATATGGGTAAAGTCCACTTATGAGTACACACCATGTGTATCTCTCTGGGTCTGGGTCACCTCATTCAGGATAACCTTTTCTAGCTATCTATTGGCCGGAATTTTTCATGATTTCTTTGTTTTAATAGATGAGTAGTATTCCATTGTGTATGTACCACTCATTTCTACCACAGACAGAATCATGACTAAAAAAGGCAAGCTTCAATGCAGGCAGAGTCGACAGCCAGACCCTGCCAAGACAGGGTAAGCAAGTCCTCAATAGTTCCTGCCTCACAATATGTCTGTCAGATCTGTCAGATCTATTGGGCCAGAAGGCTGGAGAAGATGCTTCAACATAATAGTTTTGGGTGACTACTCAGGAAGCAAACTGTTTCTGTCACCTTATTTGGAAAGCTATTAACCTGCACTCCCGGTATACTCAGGTAATCAAGTTTATTCTTTCTCAAGTCTCTGAGGGAGTTGAAGACCAAGTAGCTTAGTTTTACAATGAAACTTAATTGTTTAGGGGTTAAGATGTTTTTTAGCTCCAGACAGGCATTTTAGCCTGATAATGACAAGATGTGATGGAGATTGATTTACATTTAGTATTTTAGATGCATCAATATAGGAAAGATGCTTTCTTCAAGGCTGTCAAATATAAATAGCCAAAACACTAAGAATGCAACATTTATATAATTCCTGATTGTGTCACAGCTCTTCTTGCCATAGGTAATAGAACACATTTAATGTTTATGCTATGGATGAATTTATTCTACTATCTATTATATAATGTCCTTCTATATTTCATTGGTCTTGATGTAATGATTTTCTAATGTTGGTACAGACAACCATGTTCTGTAGTCACCATCCTCTCAGTTTTAGTTTGTGGGTCTTTTTTGATTGAAGATTTTCTCTCATACACACACACACACACACACACACACACACACACACACACACACCATGATTAGACTCCATTTTAACCCATCTAGACAATCTATGTGGTTTGGTTACGAGTTCCATCTATTTAATTGATAATAGGAAAGGATATTGTTTTCATTTTCCTGTTTCCTTAATGGTCTACAGGTTTTCTTTATTTTACCCTTGTTCTACGTTTTCCTAACAGGCTTTGACATTTCATTCCTTCTTGCTTCCTTTTGTGTTTAGACGTGCCCTTTCTAGTTAACAGTATAATTATGTAAAACCTGTTAAATTAAAACTTAACTTCAATAGCATATAAAAGCAACTTTCTTCCCATTGTTTTCTTTCTTTCTTTTCTTTTCTTTTTTCTTTTGCATAAGAAGTCAAACCTTTATATGTTGCACTAAACAGATATATTCTTTGATTATTCTTTAAATTCCAGTTCTAAAATCATAAAAATGCAGATTCCTATGAGAGAAAATCTTCAATCAAAAATGCATGTTCCTAACTGGAGAATAGTTTTAAAGTTTGTGCGAGGGAACATTTCTTTCTTCTGTAGCTTGGTGTTGCTGTATATGATACTTCCATTTAGTCTTTAAGGATTCTAATTTCTTGTGAAAAGACTCAGTGGGAATAAACTAAATAAACTGATTTACCTAGGAAAATCCCTTTTCTCCTTCATATTTCCAAATACAGCTCTGATAGGTATATTTCTTGATTGACAATATTTTTCCTTCAGAACTTGGAATATGTCATCTATTTTCTTATGACCAACATAGTTCTTGTTGAGAAGCCCCCCATAGGCTTATGGAGGCTCTACAGTATATGATAAGTCATTTTTTTTCCTTTGGCTTTCCAGTTTATGTCTTTATCTTTGAGTTTAGGCACAAGTCTCCTGTCTCTTTTGTTTGATTTATGTAGTTGGCATTTTGGCTTATTGAATTTATATGTTGATTTCTTTCCTAGAAATTATCAACCTTTCACTCATTATTTTATCAAAGAAGTGATTTGTCCCTCTTTTTCTCCTGTCTATAAGATACGGACAGTGCATCTATCCATTTCCTTGATAAAGCCCCACTGAGTCCCTCTTCACTTTCTATACCTTTCTTTTTGCCTCTTTCACTTCTTCAAATGAACTGCCTTCAAGTTTGAAGACTATCCCTTCTGCCTGCTTCAGCCTCCTGCTGACTTCCTTTTGAGAACTTTCATTGCAGGTATAGTATTTATTGGCTCCACAATTTCTGCTTGGTTCTTTTCTGTAGTTTTTAAATTTCTTTGCTGATATTCACATTTTTAATTCATTCATCAATTTCCTGATTAAATTTACTTGTGTTCTCTCTTAGCTCTTTGAACATGTTTGTGGCAGTTATTTGAATTAATTTGCCTGATAAATCACTGATATTTTATGGTTGCTTTCTGTAGTTTTGTTTTTGTTTTATCCTTTTGCTTTGGGCTATATTGCCATTTCATTGTACACTTTATATTCTCTAACTTGGATTTGGACATTCATTAACAAAACAAAACAACGTATCAACTGTCATTATGTTCTGACAATGTGCAAATGAAGATCTTTACCCATCAGCCTAGTGAACCTTTCGTGATCTTTTGCTCCCCCTAGTGTCTATCTGCAGTACTGTATCTGTGTAGTGGTAGTTTTCAGCAACTTCCAATTTTTGTCTCTGGCCTGCTTACTCATGAGGTGAGGGAGCATCAAGTCAGATGAGGGAGAAAACAGTCTTCTGGGCAGTTTCCAAACACAACAGAACATTAGGCACACTACCTACTCCTTTGTCCCAACTCCATTCTGAAAGTGGAGCCTTTTATGCTATCCTTCTTTGTGGTATCACAGTATGCTGTAGTGGTTTGCATAACATGAAAAACACCAAAATTCTTTGCTAAAACCATTTTGTTGCCTTTAATATGGCTTGGGTGCTCTTTGTTCTCATCTCTTTTCTAGAGTTTGACAGAAATTAGTGCAGTCTTTACCAGGGAGGCTTGCTTTTTTCCCCTAACACCACGCCACTGTTGACACCTATTGTCTCTTTAAATTCTGTTAGTTCATTCTCTGTTATTGCCATGGATGGCTTACATATCATGTGCCTCTAAGTATAGATTAATGATCCTTTCAATACATGTGCTTTAGAGGATCTAAAAGCAAAACAGCAGGACCACAAATGCCAATAATAGGTTTTGCTCATGAAATAGCTGAGAGCTTACATCACAACAAATTACCTCCTAATTGTATTGTAAAAGATAGTCAGACATTGGCATGATACAATACTAAGTAGATACGTGACACGCAAGATCTATGGGTGCTATGTGACACTATTCCTGGGAACAAGGAGAATGTAAGAGATGGAAGAAGGGGTGTTGTGAAATGCTGCCTTCTGGGCAGGACAGGACAGGACTACCACACTTTGGAATTCTCAGAAGCTGTGGGCCTCTGAGGGGTGTTTCTGTTAAGGCCTTGTCCTTCCCCGAGGATTTAATTAATTAATGTTCCCTTGGGGGAAGAACTAACAAGATCCAGCCCCACCTCCCTACTCCCCACCTCCCGTCTGAGGTTCTAAAGGCAATTAATAGTTGCTGGGGCCATAAGAGGCATATTTAGCATGGTGTAAACACCGCAAAGTTGCCCATGCTCCTGTAAGTAACTTTAATTAAATTCACCAGATTACCAAAAACAAAGAACTTGAAAGGTGGGGTGGCTATTTGGTTAAAAGAAAGGGATCATTGCGAGTGGGAGTGGAAGAGGTAACAGAGATGAATATGATCAAAATACATTATTTGCATGTATAAATATCATTAGGAAGCAAATTATCATATATGCTAATAAAATACTTCAATTGTTATAAATTCCTCTTATGTTGGACCTTGCTGTATAATACCTGCCTGAATCTCTGCTGTAACTTTCGCGAATTAAAGTTACATTGTGTGGGACTGGGAAGGGAAATCCGTAGTTGATTATCATGCATGAAGGAAGTCCTTTGTCAGTTCCAGGGCTGCCTGAAACTGTATATAACCACCTATAATTCTAGCCTTAGAAGTTCACTGTGAGTCTTGGTTTCATACTAAGTTTGAGGCCAGCCCAGGATACAATACACATCAAGAAACAACAACAACAAGTGTGGAATGAATCAATAAGCTTTGGGATTTTAACAATATTTTATTTTTTGGTTTTTCGAGACAGGGTTTCTGTGTAGCCTTGGCTGGCCTGGATTCACTCTGTAGACCAGGCTGGCCTGAAACTCAGAGATCCATCTACCTCTGCCTCCCGAGGGCAGGGATTAAAGGCATGCACCACCACGTCCGGCTCAATAATTTTTGTTTTTAGATAATTTTGTACTTTTGACAAGCCGGTTCTGAAGATGTACATCACTATTCCTTTGATATCTTGTATGTATAACTTGATTTTTCATATACAAGTAATACAATTTGACTAAATTTGTCCCACCTACATTTTAAAAATGTAATTATTCTTGTTAACTTTAAACACTTGTTTTTCATACCACAAACTTGATCATATTTTCTTTGTTCTCCAATTCCTCCCAGACCCTCCCCTCGTCCTTTCCATGCACACAATTTACAAATTATGGAAAGGATTCTGGCTTATTATGGTGTGTTTTAGAATCAGTAGTTCAACACTTGAGTTTATGTGTTTTACGTGTGTGGTGTATGTATATGCACATGTGCTGAGGCCAGATGACTAATATCAAATTTCTTCTTCTATTGCTGTCCACCTCATTTTTGAGACAGGGTCTCTCACAGAACCTCAATCTCACAGACTGGCTAGCTTAGCTGGGCAGAAAGACCTTAGGAACCTCTAGTCTCTGCCTCCCAGCACCAGGATTAAAGGCATACATGAGCATCTCTGAATCTTTATGTGGGTGATAAGGGTCCTAACTCAGGCCATTATGCTTGCAAAGCAAGCACTTTAAAAACTGAACCACTCCCCAGCCCCATTGGTGCATCACAGTCTCTTACCAAGAGATGACAAAACCATTATGACTTAATCATCTGCTTGATTAAATTAAATTTTTGTGCTTTCTTTTCTTTTACCCTTTGCACTGTACTGATGGTATTCTGAACATAGTATTTTGAACAGCAAAACCCAACTTGCTCTTCAAAATTTACCTCATTCTCAATATAATTTATACTCCTCTCACCTAATACAGGAAGGGATATATATTTTTTCCCTGCCCCGTACTTTTCTTTTTACCGTGTTATAGGTCGTACTAGAACATGACTTAAAGTGAGTCCTCTCTGATATATGCTCTGAATTGAAGTCCATTCCAACCTTTGAGATTTAATGCTGAAAAAAAAATCTTGTAACAAGCACATTATCTATGTGTGTTCATGTGTACTCTTTGTGTCTGCATTTTACAGTGAAGGGGAAATTTCTGCCAACTTTAACACAGAACTTTATTGAAGCACAAGACTCAAATATACATGAGAACAACAAGAAGGGTATCTTATTTACAACGGCTCAGTTCACTTTAAACTCACATACTCAACATCACAATCAACAAAACAAGTGTCATCAACAAATGTATTTTCATTTGTATATTCATTTGGCATAAGAACAATGATACAGATTACACAGAGTTGGGTAAAATTACCACCAGCATTAAAGGGGGTACACTGAAACACGGCATCCATCAACTGTGAAACCAAAGCATCATTTGAGAGTCATATGACTCAGGAGCACAAGGACAATCAGAGGCAAATGGTTAATCATATTTAGTATTTTTGTTCTGCTTCAGGGCGATTTTGGATTGTCAATTTTGCGCTTCAGCTCTTTAGCAAATTTTTCAGCCTCGCGGAATGCAGAAATAAGTGGTTCAAAATTCACCACCACCACATCCTCATCCTCATCCTCATCGGCAAACAGTGCTTCTTTTTGAATATTGTTACTGATATTGTCAAATATTCCAAAAATAAGTCGAATGTTGTCATTTGACTCCTCCCTATTAAAGAGGGCCATAAATTCTGACACTGAGTCAGAAACAAGCAGGCGCTTTGTCATGACAAGATTTTCAGACAAATTCAGTAGCAGTTTCAGAACATGAAACCTTGTTTTGGTATTGCCTTCATTCAGTAAGTAGAAAAATCCAGCCAAATAATTGACAACCACTTTGTGATAGTCAGAAGTAGTACTGAGGTGTGTAATCATTGTCAATCCAGACAACTGCTCAGAGGAATCCAAGTTAGAATCAAAGGTATCCTCACAAACCTGACACACATATGTCTCAATCATGTTTAGATCTGGATAGGGTGGAGCCATGCGAACCATATTTTCCAAAAATCGTGTCCTAGCTCGGGAGGACGGATAGTTAAGCAAGGCTTCAATAAGTGAGATAACACCAGAGTTTCTAATGAAATCTCGGGTAAACTGAGAAGCACTTCTCATGCCCATTGCAATTTTAGATATTTCATGAATAAAAGGATCACGATTTCTGTCCATTAGTAAAAGGAGTTCCTCAAACTCCTCAGAACCAATTTTAAGCTCACATTGGATACAGCTGCAAGACCAACTCTCAGGCTGTGCACTTTCCCTGGCCTTAAGATGTGCTCGGATTTCCTGGACTGACCGGTAAGAGGGATCATACTGAAATGGGAACTCGGGTCCAGACTGACGTGAAGATTCCTGCTCTCCTTCTGGACCAACTTCTACAAGCTTGGGTTTTCCTCCAAACATTTCAGCAAACAGAGAAGCTGCTTCTTTTGGAAATCTTAAGGGGCTTATGGATGGGAAGCCAGCCTTTCCCCATGGACCAGGCTTAAACTGGACAGTGACCTCATCCCAGCTCTGAGGTCTGCGGGAAGGGTCAGGTTCCTGTTCACTTAAAGAGTTAGGCTCAGAGGTGGCCTTGCACACAGGGACAGGGTTGGATTCAAAACTAGTTTCATCTCCTTCCCAGAACCAGGATCCCACTATGGTTTCAGCTTCTGGACTAGATTTACAATCATCTCCAGTGCCCGTCTTGTTAATCACCTCATCTTTTGCTCTTGCTCCAAACTCAACAACTGACCCTTTCTCCTTTCCTGGACTGGCCTCACTAGTAATCACAGTTTCAGATTCTTCAGTGGCCTTGTCACTAGACCAGAACCAGGACTCAACAATCATTTCACCCTCAACCTCTGTCTTGGACACACGCTTTACTCCTGCTTTTATATTGTCCTTTTTTGCAGCCCAGATCAAGGACTCAAAAATTGCCTCCTCTTCAGTTTCCGATCCAGTTTCGACTGTTTGGGATCCAGGCCCTATTTTGGCCTTTTCAGCCCAGAACCATGACCCAGTAACTTTCTTCTCCTTAATTCCGGGAGTGGAGTCAAAAGTGCTCCTTCTCATCGCCTTTACACTGGCCTCTTCCTTGCCCCAGAACCAGGATCCAACTGTATCTTCCTCTTCAGATGCTACCTTGTTTTCGTCGTTAATCTCAGTGGCTGGCTGAAACCTGTCCTCATTCTCAGCCCAAAACCAAGATCCAATAGCATCTCCCTCATCAGCTTCTGGCTTGGGCTCTGCTCTGTTGGTAGCCTCTACAATGGTTTCTTCATCTTCCTTCCAGAACCAAGAATTGAATACACTGTCCTCTAAAGTTGGTAGTTTGATCTCTTCTCCAGTCTCATCATCTATATTTCCCTCTTCCGGAGCCCATAACCAGGAGGACCCTACCATGGCCGCTGTCCTCGGATAATTACTGGACCAGAGCCATGAATCAACAGTGTCCTCTTTCTCTCCCAGAGTAGATTTCAAGCTTTCTCGATTGGTAGGATACAGACAGGGTTCTTTTCCCCAAAAGTCAGACCTTTTATTAGTACCCTCAGCTTCTGCCATAGGCTTGCATCTCGCACCAGCTGCATACTTCATATTGGGTTGTTCTCTGGCCCCAAACCAAGGCGAGATAATGGGCTCGTCCTCATCCTCCAGGCTAGACTTACTGTTAACTTCAGCCTCCACACTATTATCTACTTTAGCCCAGAACCAGGGCCCAATTATGGGTTCCTCCTCAGCTCCTGCCATGATGTCATAGCAAGGTTCAGTTCCTAAATCCACATGTGCCTGCTTTTCAGACCAAAACCAAGGCACAAAGATTGTCCCTTTTGTAGATGCTGACACAGCCTGTTCTTCAGCCTCTGCATTGACCTCTCCAGACCAGAACCAGGAATCGGTTACTTGTTTTTCCTCAGGCTTTGGCATCTTCTTACAACCGACTGCAACAGATCTCAAACTCTTCTCACCAGTGCCCCAGAACCAAGATCCAAAAATGGACTCATCATCAGCTTGTAAGCTCACATCTTCATCATCAGGCCAGAACCAGGACCCAACACTGAGCTCATCCTCCTTAGCTACTGGCATAGATTTAGAGGGAGTCTTGGGCCCATTTTCCATACTGGTCTTCTTCCCAGACCCTAAAGAGAAACTAACTTGCTGCTCCTTAGCCCTTGGTCTGGATTTATGACAGGTCTCAGAGTCCACAGCAGCTTCTTCTTCACTCCAGAACCAATCTCCAACAATGGGCTCTTCCTCTACATGTAGGCTGGACTTAATGCCTACCCTATCTACCATAGTGGACTCCTGGGTATCCCAGAACCAAGGTCCAATGAGGACTTCCTCTTCTGGCCTGGCTTCTTGTTTAGTACTTGCTCTGGCCTTAGCTTTGACTTCTTCCTTTGGCATTGCTCTGGTTCTGGGCTCTTTCTTTGTCTTAGGCTTTGAAAATGCAGTAGCCTTATCTTCAGGCAAGAGCCAGGGCTCTTTCTTATTTGTATCTACAGATCCAGACATGACATCACTATAAGCTTCTCGCTTGGCCTGGTGCCTGGCCCTCATAGTGACCCCTTTCCTGGCTCTGGGTTTGGGCCTCGATTTGGCCTCTTCTCCAGACCAAAACAAAGTTTTTGCATGATTTTCGCATTCAGACCCAGAGGTGGATTCAACACGGACTTCTTTCTTAGACCTAAACCAGGATCTGTTACTGGGCTCTTCTTTGGGCCTAGACCAGACTTTGGTCTTTTCTTTGGCCCAGAACCAGGGAGGCTTAACAGACTCATCCTCAGAATCAGAACTAGAAATATTATAGAACTCTTGTTTGTTTTTTGGCCTGGGCATAGCATTTGCCTCCTGTTTGGCCATGTGCCTGAACCTGGTATTGGCCTTCATGCTTTTCCTAGGACGAAACCTTGTACTGCTTTCATCTCTATTCCAGAAGGACGAACTTCCTGAGGGCTTATCTGCCCATTTGAAATCAGAATTCTCATACACCTCTCCTTTGGGGATAGGCCTGGGACGGTACCAGGACCCCATATTGGTACCCTCCTCTGAACCAAATGAAGGCTGGAATCTTGCTGGAGAATTTGCCTTTTTGGGGAAACTCTCAGTGTCCATAGTAACAAGTTCTCTATCTACAGACGGGCACTTGGCTTGAGCAACCACCCCAGAATTGGTACTGACCAGAGAAGACTCTGCAGCACTGATCTGACACTGCTTTCCCATCTTTGACATGGATTCTGGCCGAAACTTACTCGGGGCCCAGGCTTGACCATCATTCTTCGATCGTGAAACAGGCATTGGCTTGGGCTTACATTTACCATATGCCCCACCTGCTGAGCTGGTTTCATTTTTAGGTCTTGCTCCAGGTGTAGCCTTAGGCTTCACTTTGGGCCTTGCTCCAGTCATTACTTGTGTCCTAACCTTGGGTCTGACCACCAAAGGGACTTCATTCTCTACTTCTGCAACATTCGCATTCTCATCCCTGGGCTTATTTTCAGCCTTTGCCTTAGCACCAGCCTCAATCTCTGCCCCAGTCATAGTGTAAGTTAGAGAAACCTCCAATGTATACCCCTTAACAACAGTAAGCCTTCTCTAGACCTGTTACAGGATTGGTCTTCACGACACTCTTTGGTAAATCAGGCTACGAGACTAAGAGGAGTAAGACTGGAGTGACAATCCAGCACCAGTGAGACTCCTACCCAAGCAGTCCCAGTCAGTTAACACAGATACAGTGCAGAAGAGGTGACACCAAGCTGGAGGAAGCTGGAGAGCTCCTAAGTGGCCGCAGACCTGTTGATTGCACCGGTCAGCAGCAGGCCCAGCACCAGCAAACAGCCACCGCAGGTGATCTAGGAGGAGAAAAGAAGGGGGCCATCAGCCTGACACAGTTCTGTTGTCTCCTGTAGAAACTTACACAGAGACACAGGTGCATGCTGCTGACTGGCACAGACCAGCCATGAGAAAAATCCCTATGTTCCTTTGGCCTGCTGGAAAGCAGGGACAGGCTTGAGTAGGAAGTGCACCCGCCAGGAATGGAGACAGAGGGGAATCCCTGAATCTCACAATACTCACTCCAGGGTGACCTCAATCTCTACCCTCTTCCCCATACCAACCTTCAGCGATGTGCTGCGATTCTCCCTCTTTCCTGTGTCCAAGTGGTGTTAAGAACAACAGCTCACTGCAAGGAAGCCTACAAGCGCAGAAAACAAAACAGAGACTCGGTGTGGGGTAGACAGGCACAGATCCCTGAGCCCAAACAACAACAACAACACCACGCCTGCTATCTGTCTAACGTTCTGTCCCCTGGTTCCAGCACCCAAGGCTCGGCCTGGGGATCATAGTCTACCTCACACCTATCTAAAACACTGTTAGTACCTCTGAAAGGAGGTAAGGAAGCTGTAGCTATGGGCAAATTTAGGGGACAGTACAGACACTCTGCACCCTCATGGGTTACAGCAATCTGAATTTGCCTCCTCAGTAGCCTGATGTTGCACTGGCCCCTGCACTGGCCCCAAGGCTTACCAACTCCAGAGATCAGAGACAGTCTCCTTGACGCCTTCTTTCCTTTCTTACAGAAATGACCAGTCTTAAAGCAGGACTGTGGACAAAACGACATGAAAATGTAAGACATTGGGAATTGATGAAAGGAGCTGTGGGCAAATTTAGGGGACAGTAAGGCGTCATGCATCCTCTTGGGTTGCAGCAATCTGAATTTGCCTCCTCAATAGCTGGCCCCTGCACTGGCCCCAAGGCTTACCAACTCCAGAGACCAGAGACAGTCTCCTTGACGCCTTCTTTCCTTTCTTTCAGAAATGACAAGTCTTAAAGCAGGACTGTGGACAAAACGACATGAAAATGTAAGACATCTGGAATTGATGGCAACAGCTGTGGGCAAATTTAGAGGACACTAAAGATACTATGCAGCCTCTTGGTTACAGCAATCTGAATCTGCCGCCTCAGTAGCTGGCCCCTGCACTGCCACCGATGCTCACCAACTCCAGAGACCAGAGACAGTCTCCTCAACGCCTTCTTTCCTTTCCTGCAGAAATGACCAGTCTTAAAGCAGGACTGTGGACAAAAAGACATGAAAATTTAAGACATCGGGAACTGATGGCAACAGCTGTGCGCAAATTTAGAGGACAGTAAAGACACTATGCAGCCTCTTGGTTACAGCAATCTGAATCTGCCTTCTGAGTAGCTAGCTCCTGCACTGGCCCCAAGGCTCACCAACTCCAGAGATCAGAGACAGTCTCCTGGACGCCTTCTTTCCTTTCTTTCAGAAATGACCAGTCTTAAAGCAGGACTGTGGACAAAACGACATGAAAATGTAAGACATCAGGAACTGATGGCAGCAGCTGTGGGCAAATGTAGGGGGGACAGTAAGGCATCATGCACCCTCTTGGGTTGCAGCAATCTGAATTTGCCTCCTCAGTAGCTGGCCCCTGCACTGGCCCCAAGGCTCACCAACTCCAGAGACCAGAGACAGTCTCCTCGATGCCTTCTTTCCTTTCCTGCAGAAATGACCAGTCTTAAAGCAGGACTGTGGACAAAATGACATGAAAATGCAAGACATCTGGAATTGATGGCAACAGGTGTGGGCAAATTTAGGGGGGACAGTAAGGCGTCATGCACCCTCTTGGTTACAGAATCTGCCTCCTGAGCAGCTGGCTCCTGCTCTGCCACCGATGCTTACCAACCTCCAGGGACCAGAGACACCTTCTTTCCTTTCTTGCAGAAGTGACCAGCCTTAAAGCAGGCCTGTGGACAAAGAGGTGAAAACGTAAGACAATCGGGAAAGGATGGCAGCAGCTGATCTTGTTGAGAGCGACACCACCTAGGATCATGCGTCCTTCAGCACTCAGGGTCCTACTGCTGGAACATTCCTGTCTGATTTAGCCTGGCTGCAGGGTTCTGGGGGTAACACCCTCTCTTGATGTCATACTCATTAGTCCCTTCTGCAATTCTCAGGATTCACCACTAGGTGGCCACATTTCCTTGCCTTGCGCAGCAAAAAATGGGGGAAGGGCGCAGTACATTCTAGAAGCAGGCTCTGAAGTGGTCCTTGGATTTATGGCTCCGTCATCATCCCCAACCCACCTTTTCTGACCCCAGGATCGGGAGGGAGGGGAAGGGAAGTGGGAAAAGGACCTGCAAAGCTGTGAGAAATGAGATTAGGAGATACCAATAGATACCTCACCTGTTCTGGTCTGTCACCCCACCCCTTTGGCGTCTCCACTTCACTGTCCCACTCCCACTGCCACACACCTCCAGAAATCCACGCCATTTTCCCGTTCCTCGTTTCTCAAGCCTCTGGTCTACAGATGCTCACTGTGGCCTGTCAGAATACGCCAGACCTACCGCGCAGACAGGAGACTTTGCCATCAAGCAGGAGCCTGTGAGGAGTGACAGCACCCAGGGCGCAGGGTACCAGTACCCCTCCCTTGAATGTGATCAGAGCCCTAATAGCTGCGGCGACTCACTACCCACCAGCAGAGATGGCCGAGAGCTGTACAACTACCCCGCCCCCACACACCCGTGAGCCCTAGCCCCCACCCCCACCCTCTCCTGCACCGCCATTTCTCCAGCAGCCTTCTCTCCCAGACCAGCTGGCTCCCGCGGTGACACCCCCCCGCCCCCCACCCAGTCCAGCACTGTGATTTCTTCCACAGCTGCTGACCTCATAACCCTCACAGGACCCAGAAATTGTGCAGGGCGGTACACAGGCACTTGGGAAACCAACTGCCAAGCTGTCTGCTCTGCCAGCATCCAGACCATCACACCCCTCCACTGAGCCGGCCCCTGCGCCTGCCACACGACCTGGGTTCCCGCCTCCTCCTCACTGCCTGAGGTCTCTGGGCACCGCTCCAGGAAGCAGCCACGATCCCGTTGGCCTACACTGGACTGTTAGGGCCAGGCAGTGTGACCGCCCAGAGCCCTCGACACACCCCCACTTGCCTGGCCAGGAGCGCGGCCCAGGGCTCCGGGCTCCGGGCTCCGGGCTCCGGCTGCCCCCGAGTCTGTCTCCTGTCTGCTCCTGGCTGCGCTCTGTCGCTCTGTCCTCTGCTGCTCCTCTCACTGGGCTCTCGCTGCTTTGCGCGCGAGCAGAAGGTTCGAGATGCGTCCCGCCCCCACACCTCTGCACCAAATGGGCAGGGGCTGCGCAGGATGCGGCAGCAGAGCTCGCCTCGAGGGTGTCGGGAAGAGGGCGGAGGGATATGGCGCTAGGCTCAACGCCCCCTCCCGGGCCCACCGTAGTTCCGACTCTGAGTGGGCGGGGCTAGAGACAACCCCACTCCACTTGGAGGGAGGGGCGGGTTGCACCACTGGGCTTCTGCAGACCCCTGTTTA
Organism: Acomys minous; assembly: GCF_964271855.1. Taxonomy (NCBI): domain Eukaryota; kingdom Metazoa; phylum Chordata; class Mammalia; order Rodentia; family Muridae; genus Acomys; species Acomys minous. The sequence goes on from NC_140488.1 coordinate 49,158,053, forward strand.
TCCTAACCAGAGACCACCACCACGTTTTTGGCGCCAGTACAGTGTGTGGAATGAGTTAGGGTCTGAGAGGGCTTTTGGGCGGGGTCTACAGGGAGAAGGAGGTCTGGAGTTAGGCAGCAGGAGGGAGCAGCGGAGGGATACTAAGTGGGCCCCTTGGTACATCTGCACTTCAGAACGAGGGTGGACAGTGTCTGCCCCTCCCTGTACTCCCTCTCTGCTTCCCTCCTTTTCTGACGCCAGTGGAAGGGGAGGGGGGATGTTAGTACTGCAGCCTGAGAGAAGACAGGTGACCTAGCAACAGCCAGCCAGTAGGTTCCTGCTGGTTCTCCCCTGTTTTCTTTCACTGGTTCAAGCAAACATGAAGAGCAAGGCACTTCTAAGGGACCAGAAGTGGGCGCTTCCATTACATCCCCCACCACTGTCCCTCTTCCAAAAGGTAGACCAAGTACCCCTCCCTGGTATAGTAAATCAACCACAGGTTTGGGCCCACAGCCATTTTTTCACTGTGTGTGTGTGTGTTTTACATGTTCTCTCTCTCTCTCTCTCTCTCTCTCTCTCTCTCTCTCTCTCTCTCTCTCTCTCACACACACACACACACACACAGAGAATCTCAATCTCTCTCTCTCTCTGTGTGTGTGTGTGTGTGTGTGAGAGAGAGAGAGAGAGAGAGAGAGAGAGAGAGAGAGAGAGAGAGAGAGAGAGAAAGAGAGAGATTGCTGTTTTTCCCACAAAGGTATTGCTACTTAGAATCTCAATCTCTCTCTCTCTCTCTCTCTCTCTCTCTCTCTCTCTCTCTCTCTCTGTGTGTGTGTGTGTGTGTGTGTGTGAGAGAGAGAGAGAGAGAGAGAGAGAGAGAGAGAGAGAGAGAGAGAGAGGAGAGAGAGATTGAGATTCTAAGTAGCAATACCTTTGTGGGGAAAACAGCAGTGGCATTAAGCAAGCAGTAAAGCTATTGAGCTTGCCTATTTAGAAATGTATTATGCGCCTACCCAGTGTATCACAGAATAACAACGCTAAGTCCACACTCATATGTAAACATGTTATTTGGCCAAGGAAAATTGATATTTCCGATGGATCCAGGGTTGTTAATAGTGGAATTTTGTACAAAATTATGCTGGCTCATTCTATCCAATGTATCTGCAAAGGAACTTAGGTGTGACAGGCGGAGGCATAAGAGTTTGTATTTCAGGAACGCAGCATTGGGTAAACAAAACCAAACCAGATCAGACATTGTTTGAAGATGGCAAGAAGCCAGCACCCATAGAATGCTGGCTGTCTGCAGAAGCTGTAAAAGATACAGATTCATAGAAATCCCGGAAGGAAAGGAGCTGTTAGATTTAGTGCAGTAAGAACTTTTCTGCATCCAATGCTGTTATATTAAGTCTGTCACATTCTAAGCCACTAAATTCACAGCAATTGTGATAGCAGGAGCAAAATATATACACCATCCTTATTCCAAATGTACATTCCCCTCACCAGTCTTTACTGCACATCAATGCCCAGCAAGATTCACCTTGTGTCTCAGTTTTTTACCATCAATAATACTCTTCTGTTTCACAGTACAGCTAAAACAGCACCATAACATTTGCTCACATCTGTAGAGGTTTAATGCCCTCTTTGTTGCAGCAGTGCTGCTGAGGCTTGAACTCAGGCCCTTGAGTATACCTGACAAGCAATCACCACAACACTAACGGATGCATTGGGAAATTGGTCTCATCAAGTTTACCAGGCTGACCTTAGGTTTACCATGTAGCCCAAGCTGTCCTCAAACTTCTAAGTCTGCTTCAGACTACAGAGGGGCTGGCATTATATGTGTAAGCAACCATGCGATAGGAGTGGTGCTAGCAATAGTTGAAATATCTGTTGGATCTCTTATCAATTCATTTACAAAGTAAAGCCATTGAGTGGCTGACAATCATTAATCAAAAAGGCCTTATGGAGAGTTTTTAATGTGTTTTATTAGTATGCACTGATCTATTAATTAAATATCATCTTGAAATTAGACCAAATACTATACAGAAGATACTGACCTATATTATGACTGCTAGACATGATTTACTTCCTCCAAAAATGCATTCTAGGCCAACACAAACCAACTACTATTGTCATACTATACTGTATCTCGTCTAGTATCTGTGTAACTTTGAGTTGTCCCTGCAATACAAATTTCAGAAATCACTCACAAACATTAACCTGGGATAAACCAGCAGGAATGCTCACTTACAGTGCTTTACTTTTCTCCTCATCTCACCTCACCTTAAGTTTGCTCATGAACTTGCACGGTTGCATGCCTGTTGCCATGACGACTCGCAACATCTTCTCTTGTCCCCCTCATAGATCTGCTTTTGTAGACTTAGGCTAACTTGCCTCTCTACTGACCTCCTTGTTCCTCAAGTAAACTTTCTTTAGCCAGCCTAATCTAGAAGAGAGGCAAGTTCAGGAACTTCATGCTACAGTTTGAATTAGTGATATCCCCCAAACGTCTTTGTATCCGTTTTCTTTTTATTTTGATAGGTGGCTTCTCAGGCGGGAAGGTTTCTTCTGCTGTGTGTGTGCCGTGATATGCTGTCTTGCTACAGTCACTGGATGGTGGGCTAAAACCTCCAAAGCTGTGAGCCAATAGGAAACAGTTCTCTTTATAAATTGATTACCTTCTGTACTTTCTTTTTTTCCTTTTCCTTTCTTTCTTTTTATTTTATTTATTTTATTTTATTTTTTTGAGACAGGGTTTCTCTGTGTAGCCTGGACTGTCCTGGACTTGTTTTGCAGACTAGGCTGTTCTCGAACTCACAGCAATCTGCCTGTCTCTGCCTCCCAAGTGCTGGGATTAAAGGTGTGCACCACCACCACCCAGCCTTTTTGTAGTTTCTTACAGTACTGAAAAGCTAATATGCTGTACATAGGAAATTGAATCTCCCAAGTCAGGACCAAGTAAATAAAGGCGGGTTTTATGAAGTAAAATAGGCCCAAAGAATACCTACATCTAGTGTAGGAAAAAGATGCTGTGAGAAGTATTTTATTCTGTTTCTACTACCTGAGTGAAACAGGATATAGTTACAGAATCTGGAGAGGCCACATCTAAGAATATTTTCAGATTTTTTTCAAGCTATATGCTTCAACAACCGGGTGTGGTGACACATACCTATAATCCCAGCACTTGAAGCAGTAAGATCAGCACATGTTCAATGTTCAAGGCCAGGCTGACTTACACACTAAATGCTAGACCAGCCAGGGCTACATAGTGTGATTCTCTATTTCACAATAACAGAAAGACAGAAGAAGGGGAAAAAGAAGGAAAGTGGTATGAAGAATCACTTCACAACAAGGGAAAACAGGGCCAGAAACAATGTCTGTACCCAATGAATAATGCTTTAGCCTTGGGAAATACAGCTGTTCGAATAGCAGCACTGCAGTTAGGAATCTTCTTTGTCCTAGTTCCAACAGAAATCCTCAACTATACATCTGTCACAACCAAGGCATATTTCTAAGTGTTCTCAGAAACAACTACTTCCCAGTAAACTCTAAAGCACTTTACTGTGTTATTGACATAAGGATAAAGTGTGTCCTAAGTAAAGGAAAAGATCCTTGTCTCCAATGTGGCCTAAAGTTTTGACTACTACTAGTTCTGACATTATTTAGACTGTATAGGGTGTTGTGTGGAATATACAAGGGAACAGATGGAGGCACTTAAGTGCCTGGCAATAAAGTTAAGAATGGCAGTGGCAGCTGCAAGAATCATGGCAAAAATCACAGAGATTCCAAACATGGGAAATACGCCTCGAAAAGTTTACAATATAGGAACTGAGGTGACATAACTAGCTTTGTATGGATAGGAAGTTCTAACTGTACACAATTAAAGAAAGTCATAATTACCTCTCAAGGTATAAAGTGTGAGAGGTCTGTATTACTTTCTGGTGTTTCTTATTACCTAACCATGACTTTCTGCTTCTTCATAAGAAGACTTCATAGTGGCCTGTATTCAGCAAGCAAAACAGGCAAAGAACGGAAAACAGAAGTAACTCTCTTAAAATCCTTGGTCAGGAAATGCTCGTATCTCCACTCACACTCCACAGACTGGATCTAGTACTCTCCCTTCCATTTTCATGTCACATATATTATATTACCCTGTTTTTAATTCTCCCTAATCCTTTCATTTTTCTCATGCCCCCTTCTAGTTTCTTCTCCTACACTCACATCCTCCCTAAACATAGACACATACAGATGAAGGAATTTAAATCTGGAATCCACACAGTTGGAAAAAAACAACAACCAGTAACTGTCTTGAAATAATCTAATTTCAAAAGGCAACATGTAGGCAAGAAAAATATCATCAGGTAAAGACACTGACCTTGGGGTTAAGGACTTAGGTTTCACACTTGAAATCCAACTATACAACTTGTGCTCTAACCTCACTGAGTAAGAATGGCCACCATAAACTCATATCTGAATGCTTAGGCAGGGGCACTGTTTGAAAGGACTAGGAGGTGTGGCCTTGTTGAAATAGGCCCACACCCATTCTTAGAACTTTAAATATACTGTATCTACTTTACTGCTCCCTAAATTTCTATATCTAGTTCAGACATGTCCAACTGCCTACTTTCAATTTCTATGTAGAGCTAAAAGGCATCTCAAACTCAGCATGTTCTGAACTGAGCTCTTGATCTTCTCTCCAATGTCTGTTCCTGCCACTCTTCATCCATCTCACTAAGTGACTCCTTATTGAGAGCCACTCAGCATCTGAATTATTGATTCCACTTTCCTACTTTATATTCACTCCACTTACAAAAGCCATTTGCTTTACCTCCAAAATGTATTTGAAAGGTGGTTACTACTACCATTTCATTCAAAACCAAAATCATCAATGTGTGAAGCATTTTTTTATTTTTATAATTACTAGTAATTGTCTGAATTTCCATTCATGTTTCCCTAAAGTACGTTGTCTTAGTTAGGGGTTCATTGCTGTGAAGAGACATCTTGACTGCAGCAGCCAGTCTTGTAAAGGAAAGCATATAATTGGGCTAGTATGGTGGCATGCAGGCAGGCATGGTGCTGATGAAGGAGTTGAGAGTTCTACATCTAGATCAGCAGGCAGCAGGAAGTGAATGCCATACTGGTCCTGGCTGGAACATCTGAGACACCCGACAGCTCCCCCCCCCCCCCCGTGACCACTTCCTCTTAGCTGCACCCCCAGCTTTCTTCCAAGGCTACATCTACTCCAAGAAGGCCTCATCTCCTAATAGTGCCACTCCCTATGGGCCTATGGGGGCATTTTCTTTCTTTTTAAAAAACTTTTTTATTTTTAATTTATTCACTTTACATCCTGATTGTCGCCCCCTCCCTCATCTCCTCCAGGTCCTACACTCACTCCCCCTCCCCCTTCCCTAGTCCTCAAAAAGAGGGAACCTTCTTTCCCCATCATCTGATCCCAGCCTATCAAGTCTCATCAGGACTGCCTATGGCCTGGCATAGTCAAGTCACCACAAATACTTTTTTTACACAGTGAAAACGATCATCCTTAAAAAACAAAATATTGTAGATTGCAGTGATCCATTTGTCAAAACCTTCTAATGGTTTTCAACCCATCTCAGAATGAAAGCCAAGCTCATTTTCACAGTGATTTTATATCTTATATGGTTTGGCTCTTGTCTCACACACTAAAATAAACTCTGTTCACTGTTTCTTTGCCTACTTCATTTTTTCCCATAGTGCTGGGGACCAAGTGGACCAAGTCCAGGGATTTATACATGCTAAGCAATCAGTTCTACCACTCATCAGCCACTGATGTCTTTATTTTAGCCATACCAGTAATGTTACTATTTTTAAAACCAACCCAAGAAGTTCATTTGTTCTTTCTCAGGCTTAGAATACTTTGCCACATAGCATCAGGGCTCACTCCTTCATTTAATTGTTTTTTACTTCCTTAAAGAGACCTTCTCTGACTATCCTATCTAAACTATTATTTCTACATTCTAACACTTGCCATCCTCACACACTATTGTATATTTCTCTATATCAGTTATCACTATTCAACACTACATATTTGTATTTTTTGTTGTTTCCTCCACCCCTAAAATATAACTATGTTCGCTTCTCTCCTTTTTGGGATGGTAATGTATATCCTGTGCCACTGTGTATTGGAAGGGTGTGATCTGCTTTTTGGATTTTGATTTCATAGGGGATTACAGTAAAGAGAGTATCTTGATTCTCAGAGGAAACTTTGAACAGTGTTGAGACTGTTAAAGTGTGGGACCCCAGAGGGACCCCCTATTCAAGACCCTGAGGAACAGTGAGGCCCCAATAGGCTTGATCTAGGGCTACAACAGGCTTCAGTTTCTGTTGGTTCAGAGCAGGCTTGGGCCTCCATTCCTCAGAGGTGGGTTCAGCAGTCACTGGAAATGCTGCAAAAAAATTGGACAACCAATCACAGGTGGCCTAGCCACCTGGCCAGAGGAAGATGATTTATGGCCTGTCTAGACATTTCCTGCCTTATGATTAACTCATGACCTGGTCAGAGTGGCCTGCATTTACTCAGCTTGCCTGGGGGTTCTAGTTTAAATGATTACTTAAAACCCTTTGGAATTTAAAAGCTTGTAAAAGAGCCTGGGAGCCCACCTGGGGTCACCATTGTGTCTCAGTGGTGATCCCAGCATGCTAATGATTACCTAACTGCCTCCCTCTTTTGGAATGCCCTAAGGTGTCTTTAAAGAGAGCCTGGGAGCTCACTTCAGGGTCACCATGGTGCCTAAGTGGATACTGGATTTCTGCAAAATAAATGCTCTTTGTTGCTTGTATACTATTTGTGTCTGGGGTCTTTTCTACAGCACATTCGGGACCCTAGCAATAGACTATGGGGACTTTTGAAGTTGCACTGAATGCATATTTGCTTTATGATATGGCTACAAGCCTATGGGGGCCAGGGAGTGGAATGTGGTGGTTTAAATAGGAAGGGCCTCCATAGGCTTATATTTGAATGCTTGGTCATTAGGGAGTGGCACTACTTCAGAGGGATTAGGAGGGTGTGGCTTTATTGGATCTGGTATGGCCTGGTTGGAGGAAGTGTTATCACTGGAGGTAGGCTTTGAGGTTTCAGAAGTCCAAGCCAGGCCTAGTGGCACTCACTCTTCTTGTTGCCAGCAAATCCTCCAGCACATGTGCCTGCATGTTTCCATGTTCCCACCAAGATGAACACGGACTAAACCTCTGAAACTGTAAGCAAGCACTAATTCAGTGCTTTCTTCCATAAGAGTTTCCATGGCCATGCTGTCATTTCACAGCAATCGAACACTAGGACACATTAGGTACATTTTAGAGTAAATTATCATTGGAATAGCAGTTTTCTTCATATCAGAATCTAGAAGCAACATGCCCTTTCTCAAATGATCATTTAGTGTTTTTCTCCTTCACCTTCCATATACCGATTTTTTTATTAACACATAGCTGTCTACAGAAACCATTAGATATAGATAGTCATAAACATTACAGAAGCTACAGCTGAGGCACCTAGATAAACACTACCAATACTTGTGGGGAAAGATGTTGGTTTTAGAAGTAGAAATATTACAAGAGTTACAATACACCGTTCCTGCTCTTCTGAAACCCAAATGAGGGAAAGCCTTATTGTCATTCTGTTATATGACAAGTAACTAAACCTTCACACCATCATGGATAATGAATCCATTGTATGTATCACATGATTAAAGCTCTGGTTCACTGAGCTAATAACTGGAGTAAAATAAAACACCAAACTGCTTTAGTGTATCAATACTACTTTGGAAGCATCATCAGAACAGATAGTAATTAAATTATGAATTGGCCTAGGCTGATTCTCACACTACTAAGAATCTCTAGCATCTAAGAAAAGCTGTGAATCGTGCTCCTTGTTGTTCCTTAAAGGGAATGAGACAGGCTTGATGACATGCTTATCTCCCCCTGGTTCTAGCAAGTAATTCAGTAGTTGATCAGGGCATTGAAGTAAAAAGAAGACCAAAACAGACCTTTAGCAACATATAAGAGGCAGATGGACATTTTAAAAATGGCATGCTAAGTGTAAATCATAAACCAAAGGCACTCAGGAAGGTACACCTAGTTTATGTTACAAAGAAGAAGAAAAATTACAGATGGCATGCTTACCATAACATTTCATCTGGGAAAGCTATATAGTGGTTTTTCTTGAAAATGTTCACTGACATGATGAAAACAATTACATGTATCCTGCAAGGGCTCTAAGTAGCAGCTAAGGGTCTATATACAAAGAGATGGCACTACTGATTACATATGCAAGAGAGATGGGATTCCCAGAGTCATTACCCACAACAGTAATCAGCCCAGGCTCCTCATCCTTGTGTGACAGCTTGTTTTCTTTGTTCTGGTCTTCACTTTTCCACAATCTGGGTGTCTAAAGGATCTTTTCAAAAAGTTTCTCAAAAACACACTGAGTTTTTAGCCTTGCCTCTGAATAACATGGAATGCTTTCGGGCAGAGTTCAGGCCTTCGTTTCTATCAACTTCAAGATTTTCTTTACCAACTTTATTTCCACCAGTATGTTAACTATATCATTTCTTGTGTGGCTTATTCCCAGTTTAACAAAGGTATCTGTTGTGATGTCGTAAACTAATATGACATCCTGTGTATCACTATAATAGCTGACAGTTAATTCAAAACTTCCCATAGTCAGTAGTTTCCCATATTGTAGGTTTAGCTTTATTTCCATCTACTGAAATGGTTTTTCACTTTAACGTCAACACCTATTGTTGCTATACATTCTGAACCAAAAGTATCATCTGTGAACTTCAAGAGCAGCTGTACTCGCCCACCCCTCTTCTGCCAAAGATGAGGATCTTTAATCAGTGTCCAATCTGACCCTAGCTAGCCTCCTGTGCTCAGCCTTTCATGGCGGGCAGGGGGGTGGGGCGTGGGGAGGGCATGGCCCATGCCTGTGCTAATGCTTTCTTTTTTAATTTTAAATTGGTTTAGAGCATTCTGCCTGCTTTTCTCTATTTTAAAATAACTGAGGCAGAGGTAGGCGGATTGCTGTGAGTTCAAGGCCAGCCTGGTCTACAAAGCGAGTCCAGGACAGCCAAGGCTACACAGAGAAACCTATCTTGAAATACCAAAAAAAAAAAAAAAAAAAAAAAAAAAAAGTATTTCAATTAAAATGGAAGGGACAAAAAAGAACAAGATACTTAAATTCACTGAAAGCTCAGTTTATTTTCAATTCTCATGTTTGGGTTTAGTTTGGGGCTTCTTTTTTCTTTTCTTTTTCTTTTTGACAGTGTCTACCTATGTAACTTAGGCTGTCTTCAAACTTATGGTCTTGCCTCAGTCTCATTTTACTTTGAGGTATGTATACATTGTAGAATGGTGAAATCAAGGTAAACCTCAAAAATTTTCTCTTTTGCTGTGCAGTGGTGGCACACGCCTTTAATCCCAGCACTCGGGAGGCAGAAGCAGGCAGGTCTCTGTGAATTCGAAGCTAGCCTGGTCTGCAAAGTGAGTTCAGGACAGGCAAGGCTACACAGAGAAACCCTGTCTCAAAAAAAAAAAATGAAACCAAACAAAAAAGACTCAAAGCAAAGCAAAACAAAACAAAACACAAAACCAAAAAAACTCAAAACCTTCTCTTTTTCTGATTAGAACTAGGCTCAAAATTTATTATTTTATATTTTTTCAAGAATATAGTATATTGTTATTAGATACAGTTACCGTGAAGAGCTGATCCCTTGAACTTATTTCACCTATCTAACCAAATATTTATAACCTTAGCATTGCAGCCAGTATTCAATGCCTTCTGCGAGTTCAGCTTTATTACACTCTACATGTAAGTGTGAACATATATTCTCCATCTTCCTTTGCCTGCTTATTTCCTCCAGCTTCATCCATGTTGTCTCAAATGGAAGAATTCTCTTCTCACAAAATGGCGAATAGCATACTCTTTGTTCGTTCATGAGTTGTCAGACTGTTTGTTTCTACATTCATTGGCCACTGCACACAGTGCCGGAGTAAGTATCAAAGTGCTGATATCGCTTCAGCATACTGATTTCATTTCCTTGGATACTGTAACAATTCCTCTGAGATTAAACTATCTTGAAGGAAAGCTCCCTCAGACACAGGATGATAAAGGACATTCTACAGTGGGTGCCTGAATGTTCTATCCGGTAGGGAAGCTCTGAGAACACAGGAAAAAAAACATTCAAAGGACTTGGTAAGTCCCTGATACTGACCAGATCCACTAGCTCTAGCCCCTATTCGCAAGCATACACAAGCCTTAAGGGCTGCTGAGAGACACTCTCAGATAGACAAGTCACTTAAAAGAGACAGAGAGAAGTCGAGCTGTCTGCAAGAGGCCGGCTCATCAGCCAAGCTGCATAGAAGAATCAAAGAACAGCCAAGATACTTGGAGGAGCCTCAGACTACTTGAGTGGCCAGGAAGGGACACTCTTCAGCCTGTTTTTCAGCTGGCAGACTATGTACTGTGCTCCAGCTTTCCACGTTCTGGGAGCCATTATCTATGTTGGTTGGGCTTTGGTGAATCAGCTTTCAGTCACTTCTGATCCTCTAAGTATCCCTTACCCACAATCCTGAAAATAAGCCCAGTAAAACTAATTGGCTCTGTTTCGTTCCACTGATGGTGTCCTTTGCCTTATGGAAGCTTTTCTGTTTCATGAGGTCCCATTTATTAATTGTTGATCTTAGAGCCTGAGCTGTTGGCGTTCTGTTCAGGAAGCTGTCTCCTGTGGCAGACTACAGACTGGGAAAAGATCTTCACAAAACCTACATCAGACAAAGGGCTTATATCCAAACTATATAAAGAACTCAAGAAATTAAACACTAAAAAAGAAGAAGAAGAAGAAGAAGAAGAAGAAGAAGAAGAAGAAGAAGAAGAAGAAGAAGAAGAAGAAGAAGAAGAAGAAGAAGAAGAAGAAAAATTAAACACCAACAAACAAAATAACCCAATTAAAAATGAGGCACAGACTTCTCAACAGAGGATCTGAAATGGCCGAGAAGCACTTAAAGAAATGCTCAACGTCCCTAGTCATCATGGAAATGCAAATCAAAATGACACTGAGATCTCATGTTCTACCCATCAGAATGGCTAAGATCAAAAACTCAGGTGACAGCTCATGCTGGCGAGGATGTGGAGAAAGTGGAACGCTCCTCCATTGCTGGTGGGAGTGAAAACGTGTACAACCTCTTTGGAAATCAATCTGGCACTGTAAAAGGAATTTTAGTTCACCTGTTTAAAATTCTTGTCTCAGAGGTTTAATGCCTCTGTCAGATAACCTTCGCCTAGTCCTTGTAGCCTCCATACAATCTAGCCTAGGTCTAGAATGCTTTCAGCCTCTGAGACTTACCGCTTAATGAGCTCACCCTTTCTTGTTCTTACTGAGCTCTTGGATGGCTAGTTCAACTCAGCTGTTTTGGCTCAAACTCCTCTCCCAGCTGACTTATTTAATCTGGCTTATCTCTCCAGTGTTTAACTTGTTATTTCTCTGCAACCTCTGTCCCAGTAAAACTGCCTCCTCCTCTCTTTCTCGCTCTGGTTCGTCACATTTTCTGCCACTCAATTAGACATCTCTGTCTTTGTCTGTCTGCCTCTGCGTCTGCTCCTCCCTCCCTCCTCCCTCCCTCTCTTCCCCCCTCTGTCTCTCTCTCTCTGTTTCTCTGTCTCTCTCTCTCTGTCTCTCTCTCTCTCTGTCTGTCTCTGTCTCTCTCTCTCTCTCTGTCTGTCTGTCTGTCTGTCTCTGTCTCTGTCTCTGCCTCTCTCTCTCTCTCTCTCTCTCTCTCTCTCTCTCTCTCTGTGTGTGTGTGTGTGTGTGTGTGTGTGTGTGTGTGTACACAGGCATGGACATGTATGTGGAGGTCAGACGACAACCTCCAATGTCCGTGCTTGCCTCCCCTTATTCAGAACAGAAGCTCTTCTTGTTTCCTACTGCATGCAGCAGGCTATGTAGTTTGCAAGCTTTCAGGGATTCTCCTGGCCCTGATTCCCATCTTGCTGTGGGAGTTCTGGGACTACAAACACACACTATCATCTCTAGAATCACAAGGAGTTTGGAGATCTGGACTCAGGCCCTCAGGCTTGCATAGCAAGCATTTTATCTAATGAGTCATCCAGCCCTTGACAAAGGAGAAAAAGTGAATACATAGTTCAGGGGATTTTATGGTAGTGAGGAAGTTGTAAACGAACAAGTACTTATTGGAACAAAAAATAAGAATTACATGGATTTTGGTTTGGAAACTACAGTCATTAAGCAAGTACAGTACAATATATAAAGTACGAAAGACATGGTCAAATATGGGGCACCAGAGTTCATGTGAAAGTCAGACCCCACTCTCCACTCAATTGTGGAGAATGTCCTGTCCATTGGCTAGATCTGGGTAGGGATTCAAAGTTTACTGCACGTATTGTCCTTGGCTGGTGCTACAGTTTGAGCAGGACCCCTGGGCCCAGATCCGCCCATCATAATGTTCTTCTTGTAGGTTTCTAGGAGCCTCTGGATCCTTCTATTTCCCATTCTCCCATGCTTCTCTCACCTAGAGTCCAAATAGGATGTCCTCCCCTCTGTCCCACTTTCCTGGTAAGTGAAGGCTTTCATGGGACATACCCCTTGGCCTAGTGTCCAGATATAAGTGAGTATATACCATTTGACTCTTTCTGTTTCTGGGTTAACTCACGCATTATGATCATTTCTAGTTCAATCCATTTGTCCCAAATTTTGGGAATTCCTTGTTTTTCATAGCTGAGTAGTATTCCATAGTGTAAATATACCACAGTTTCTTTATCCATTCTTCTACTGATGGACACTTAGGCTGTTTCCAGGTTCTGGATATTATGAATAAGGCTGCTATGAACATGGTTGAGCAAATGTTCTTATTGTGTGCTGGAGCATCTTCTGGGTATATTCCAAGGAGTGGAATAGCTGGGTCTTAAGGAAGCCCTATTCCCAGTTTTCTGAGATAGCACCAGATAGATTTCCAAAGTGGTTGTACTAGTTTGCATTCCCACCAGCAATGAAGGAGTGTTCCTCTCTCCCCACATCCTCGCCAGCATATGGTGTCACTTGAGTTTTTGATCTTAGCCATTCTGATGGGTGTAAGATGGAATCTCAGAGTTGTTTTGATTTGCATTTCCCTGATGACTAAGGAGGTTGTCCCCTGAATGGGGAGGCCTGGTGGCACTCAGAGGAAGGATAGCAGGCTACCAAAAAGAGACTTGAAACCCAATGAGCATATAAAGGGGGAGGAAGTCCCCCTCAGTCACAGTCATAAGGGAGGGGAGTAAGGGGAAAATGAGAGGGAGGGAGGAATGGGAGGATACAAGGGAGGGGATAACAACTGAGTTGTAATATGAATTAATAAAATATATTAAAAAATAAAGTACTAAGGAAAAGAACACACCAATTCCAACTTGAAATCTTGTATCCAGAAAAGTAATATTGCATGTGTAGATGTGACGTATTATTTTCAGAAAAAAAATTGAAAGAATTTGATGCTGGTAAGCCTGTCTGGGAAAATGTTAAAAACAAGTTCTTCAGAAAAAAGAAAATTTGCTTAAGTTAGAAATGTAGATCTATATGAGAAAATGAAGACTGTTGAAGAATGGATAAATTAAATTTTAACATATTTTTAATAGCTGATAGATAAGTCTGTTAAAAATAACACTAGAAAAGCAATGTATCCCATAGTTACTGCTCATGAGTATTTGATGTGAATGTCAGAAAGCATATAAAGCACTTATGAAGCACTTGAAATGGAATGTGAAATATTTACTAACATGTAATAAAATAAGAAATCAATAAAGCAAATACAGATTTTAAATAAATTAATAAAAAATGAATTAGGAGACTTTTTAAAAGTAGGAAATTTGAAAAGAATAATAATAAATATAAAGCATCAAAAATACTTGGAAGCCAGGTGTGGTGGCACATGCCTTTAATCCCAGCACTTGAGAGGCAGAGGCAGGTGGATCGATGTGAGTTCAAGGCCAGCCTGGTCTGGAAAGTGAGTCCAGGATAGCCAAGATAACATAGAGAATCCCTGTCTCGAAAAACAAAAAATAAAACAAAAAAAACCTTGGAATATTAAATAAGGCAGCACTTAACAGTAAAATTACAGGTTTGTGTGCATATATTAGAAGAGGAACAATTTATTATCACCTGACATTTCACCTTAGAAAACTAGAAAAAGCATATCAAGAATAAATTTAGCAGAACTAGAAAACTAAAACACGAAGAAAAATAAAATATGAAAACAGGAATGGGATTTGATAGAAAGAAGGAAAATTTCAGCTGAAAAGAGAGGTAAGGAGAGAAGAAAATGGGGTGGTGAAAATAAGCAGAATCCATTATATACATGTATAAAACTGTGAAGCAATTAAAAATACATAATTCAGTGACAGTGAGGAATATAAATGCATTTGTTTTAAAATATTTCAAATCAACAATAAACTATGTATGTTACAGTCTTAGAAAGGGAATAATAAAGTTAGCCTACAGTTAACAGACATAAAGACACAGATAAACATCACAGTGGAGATGGGTGGAGTCCAAATAGAAAACAAATCAATGAAAAACAATCTTGGGAAAAATGAAAAAATTTAGGTAGATTCACTAAAAACAAGAAAAAAAAAAGACTAAATTTAACAGTCATAAATCAAATTGTTAACACTGCTGTATAACGTGAGGACATGAGTGCTTCAAGGTATGGTTGAGGAAAAGTTTTTTTGTTGTTGATGTTGTTGCTGTTTTAATTGTAGAGAGGAGGCAGGGTAACAGCCAGAGAGGCATCTGGAAGAATCCAAAGCAGAGAGAGAAAATAGTAGACCAAGCACAGCCAGCAGATTAGATTAGGCCATAAGAGGAGAGAGAGGAGGACCAAGAGAGAAAGACAAAAGAGAGAGCCAATAGAACACTTGGCCAAAATGGTAGGGTTATATAGAAATGAGAAGCTGGGGGGAAGGAAAGCCCACGAGACAGAGAAGTTTACTGTAGGAAGTAGGGTGAGAAGGGCTGAGAAGAGCCACAGGTACTAAGCAGGGCTAGAGGCCAGCATGCACTTTGGTATGCTAGCAGGTACTGCACATAGTCAGTTGTCCTGAATTTCTTCTTGACCCAACAATTACCACTTTCACAGAAATAAAAATATTGAGTACTGTGCGCAATTAAATGCAAGCAAACTAGACAACCCAGATGAAATATATGTTTCTAGAAATACAACTTATGAAGACAGAATAATGAAGTAGTAGGAAATTTGCATAGACCTATACATAGTAAGGAAATCAAATCAGTCACCACAAACTCAGACAAGAAAATTAATCAAGACTTTGCATGGTGCTGCATGCCTTTAATCCCAGCACTTGGCAGAGGTAGGTGGATCTATGAGTTCAAGGCCAGCCTGCTCTACCCAGTGAGGAATTCCAGAACAGCCAGGGACAAGTATAAACTCTGTATCCCTCCCCAGAAGGAAGGAAGGAAGGAAGGAAGGAAGGAAGGAAGGAAGGAAGGAAGGACGGACGAACCAAATTTCTTTATTGGTTAGTTATACTAAATAGTTCAACGATAGACTGCTAATATTTATATTAAATATTAACAATATTATTTTTTTAAAAAGCAGGTGAAGAATGCTGCCTGACTCATTTCATAAGGCTACTACTTCTAGCCAGGTAAAAAATTCAGACACCCAAGAAGAAAAAACTATATCCTATGAATACTAGTGTAAAATTTGTCAACTGAACACTAACAGATAAAATTCATCAGCCTATTTAAAGAATGATACTCCATGGCCAAATAAGTTTTATTCTTCAAGTGCAAAGGTGATTAAAAACACAAAAACCAATGTAATATAACCTATTAGAAATCAAGAAACAAAAATACCTATCAATTTATGTAAAAATAAAAATATACTCTCTATTTTTGAGATTATAATATACTGACAATATTTCTTCCTTCCCTTTCCTTCCTCCAAACCTTTCCACACATCACTCCCTGCTCTCCTTCAAATTCATAGCCTCTTTTTCACTCCTAAATATAACCTATTGCATCTTTATAATGTGGCTTGGGTATATGTTTTCAGTGCTGATTGTTCAGCACTGGATAGCTAATTTATATGCTCTTCCCTGGAGAAGACCACCTCTCCTGCTTCCGGCTTTCTTCGGTTATCTGTAGTTCTTTGTCAACATAATTCCTTAGTTTGTATATAAAGTATACTTTATTTACCATATTTTAGTTCTGATGTGTTTGATTGTGTTCAATTCTTTTTTGGCATATGGCTAGGGTTGGAATGTCTTTTGCATGTGGCTATATAGTTTCTCCAGTTCAAAGTGTGTGTGTGTGTGTGCGCGTGTGTGTGTGTTATGGGAGGAACTTGAGGCAGGGTTTCATCTTGAAGCTGTGGCTGGCTTCAAACATTCAGCCATCTTCCTGCGTGCTTGGATTATAGACATGTACGTCTATGCTTTATCTAAAGAATTACATTTTGGAAAGAATATTTTGGAGGAATGGCCTAGCCAGCAGACTCAAAGATCTGAGTTTGTGGCAAATGCCAGGCATGGTGGCATTGTAATCCCAGCTCACGAGAAACAGCTTTGAAGGATCTCTGGGCTTCATGACTGTCCATTCTTGCCTGGTTGCTGAACTCCAGGTCAGTGAGAAACCCTGTCTCAAATGAGGTAGATGGTCTCCTGAGGATGACACCCAAGGTCAAACTCTGACCTCCATACATACAAGCACACATGGTGATTGTGCTGGTTAATTATATGACAACTGGACACAAGCTAGAGTCATTTAGGAATGACAATTGAGAAAATGTCCCTAATAGATTGGTCTGTGTTGATGTATGAGAGCCCAGGTCACTGTGGGTGGTGCCACTCCTGGGCAGGTGGTCTTACTTTCTATAAGAAAGCAGGTTGAGCAATCCATAAGGAGGGAGGCAGTAAGGAGCACTCTTCCATGGCCTCTGCATCAGTATCTACCTCCTTTCTGGCCTGACTTCCCTCAGTGATGGACTATAAGCTATAAGGTAAAATAAATCCTTCCTTTCCCAAGCTGCTTATGGTTAGCAATAGAGACCCCTACTAGGATAGTAAAGGAATCCTTCTTGACCATTTTCATATATGTCATTGGTCTTATAAGGAGACATTGTTATGTGTTCATAACTAGGCTATATGTGGCTTTGTTTTTGGTTTGTGGTTTTTCGAGACAGGGTTTCTCTTGTCTTGACTTTCCTGGATTCACTTTGTACACCAGACTGGCCTCGAACTCACAGAGATCTGCCTGCCTCTGCCTCTCCAAGTGCTGGGATTACAGGTGTGGGCCACAGCAGCCTGCTTATAAGTGGCTTTTACTGTGCACTTTTAGCTCATTTTTTTTTTCTGTAAATATAAAAGTGTTCGTTCTCTGATACAGTCATTTTTTTCTTTTTATTTGTTTTGTTTTTAATCCAGCATTTACAATACCTTTGCTTTGCTATTCATGCTTTCTTTCCCTGGACATTTACGAACCAAATTCATGAATGTATGTTATACACTATATTATAGATTGAACTCATGACAAGTACAGCATAAACCAGGAGACTACTAGGAAAAGGACAAAGAGTCCTGTAACAGCTTGGTGTTATATAGTTAAGATATTAACATTATTTTTGTCCCTGCACATATTGTAGGCAGGGTAAGTTTTGCAGGGACAAAAATAAAGCAGAGGTTGAGGAAATGTCCAACTAATGCCTGGCCCAACCTGAGACCTACCCCATGGGACAGAGCCAACCCTTGATACTATTAATGACACTCTGCTATGCTTGCAGACAGGAGCCTAGCATAGCTGTCCTCTGAGAGGCTCCACCAAGCAGCTGATGGAAACAGATGCAGAGACTCACAGCCAAACATTGGGTGGAGGACAGAGAGTCTTGTGGAAGAGTGTGGAGAAGGATAGAAGGGAGGGGACATGAGCTCCGTAAGGACAACAGAGCCAACTAACCAGGGCTCAGGGGGGCCCGTGGAGACTGAAGCTCCAACCAAGGACCAAGCACTGGACCTAGGCCCCTTACACAGATAGAGTCGATGGACAGCTCTGTCCTCATATGGCTCCCCCTAGTAAGGGGAATGGGGGCTGACACTGACATGGACTCTGTTGTCTGCTTTTTTATCACTTACCCCTGGAGGGGTTACTTCACCAGGCCACAGGGGAAGAGGATAAACTTAGTACTGATGTGACTTGATATGCTGGGGTGGGTGAGTGGGGCTCCCTTTCTCTGAGGCGTAGGGGAGGGGGGCTAGGGGAAACAAGAGGGGAGGGTGGGACCTGGGGGAGAGGAGGGATGGGGGCTATTATTGGAATGTAAAGTGGATAACTAATAATAAAAGACAGACATGTGCCACCACGCCCAGCACATACAATTCTTAAGAAATAAATTAAAATATTATTTTAAAAGCTTCAGAATGAGTTGGATGTGGTGGCGCACACCTTTAATCCCAGCACTCAAAGAGGCAGAAGCAGGTGGATCTTTGTGAGTTTGAGGTTAGCCTGGTCTACAAAGTGAGTCCAGGACAGCCAGCGTGAAGGAAAGAACAGAAAGAGAGATGGGGGGGGGGGCAGAGAAGAGAAGGAGAAAGAGATTTCAACAATAATCTAAGAAAACTAAAAACCTGGAGGAAAAAACAAAACCCCAAGAATGTAAAGCTGGGTGTGGTGGCATGGGCTTATAATTCCAGCACCAGGGAAGTAGAGGCAGGAAGATCAGGAGTTCAGAGATAATATAGCAAGTTCAAAGGCAGACAAGACTGTATGAGACCCTGTCTCAAAGGCCAAAAGAAAATGAGAGCGATTGAGAGAGAGAGAAGGAGAAGGGGCGGGGAAGGAGAAGGGGAGAGGGAGGGAAAGAGAGAAAGATATGAAAGCAGTATACTAGAGAAATTAGCTATTTTACATATTTGCTGTACCATTTTATATCCCACTAGTAATGTGTAACTGTTCTGATTTCTCCACGTGCTTGCTAACATTTTCCCCATTTGGTAAATACTAGAAGTATAACTGGTATGAAGTGGTTTACGGGGTGGCGAGTGCATGAAGTCTTGAGTCAGTATGTACTGTTGACAAGTCACAGACCCCAGTGCCTCCGACGCATAAGAATGGCAAGGCCTTCCTGTACCAGGTTCAGGGGAGTGGGTGACAAGTACTAACAGGTGCTACTGTTGACAGTGTGTGCAGAAAACATTAACCAAGCTTCCTCTTCCCAGGTGACTGCAACCTGAGACTGTGCTCCTACAGAGACCCCTGTGGAGATTAGCTAACACACTAGCTTGTTCACTGTATATAATAAATGCATCCCTTGTGTTAGCTACCTACGGTAAACATGCTGAGGTTCCAGCACTTGAGAGGCCAAGGCAGGAAGATCACTACAAGTTTGAGTTGGGCCATGTCTACAAAGCAAGCCCAGGCACGGCTGCATAGTGAAACCCTATCTCAAAAGAAAAAAGAGTAGGAGCAGCCAGATGGCTCAGTGTGTATAAGGGCGCCTGTCAACAGATCTGATGACCTGAGTTCAAGCTCTGGGACCCATATGATGAAAGGAGAGAATAACTCCCACAAATTATTCTCTAATCTCTAAATATATAGGGTCAGGAGCACACCCATAAACATACAAACATGCACTCAAAATAAATAAGTAAAAATGTAATAAAAAAGTAAAAAAAAAATTCTGACTACTAACCCATATCTTCTATACGAATATATATCGAAATATATATTAGTATATTTTCTCTTATTTAGTTATCAAGCCACATTAGTTTTGTAATGGAACAAAGACTGCAATTGTTCAGTACTATTGGTTTACAGAATCCTTGCAAATCTTGGCTATTCTGCTACATTCAGCTTTGTAGATCAAGATGCTAGAATCTAGAGGCAGATGGATCACTGTGAGTTCGAGGCCAGCCTGGTCTACAGAGCGAGTTCCAGGACAGCTAGAGCAGTTACACAGAGAAACCCTGTCTCGAAACCAAAACAAACAAACAAACAAAAAACAAAAACCAAAACCAAAACCAAAAGATGCTAGAATACAGCAATCAACAGAACCTAGCATGCTGCCTCAATCACAATGAACTGTGGCAAATGGGGCAAATAGTCTGCAATATTATGACTCCATCTTTTGATATTTACCTACTGAGAGACTTTAAGGTTCACTCCCTCTTTTAAAATAATATTTTATTTTATTTTTAATATGTCTTACATGCACACAATGTATTTTGATCTTAATCACTCTTGTGCACTCTGTCTCACACATGGACATAGTCATAGCTGTCCCTTTCACATATGGTCACACTGAGAAGAAAATCAAGGTGCTCTTTCCGTAGGCATCTATAAGAAGTTCAAACCAAATGCAAAATCAAAAACAAAAAACCAACCAACCGAACAAACAAACAACAAAAGACTCTTTCAAGCCACTTTTGACTGGTTTGAAAGCTTCTCTGCTTCATCCAGAAAAATCTTGTTACATTAGGAAAAACACGTTTTCATACTCTCTTCGAATGGGCCTGATAGAATCTGCCTTGACACCTGAAGGAACATTTGGATGAAGGTCTACTGTATCTGATGGGATGACCACAACAATTCCTAACAGAAAAATAGTTTTTTACACAATAGAGCTGGTTTGTGTTGAATAAAACCGTGATTCAATTCTAAATCTGTGTCAACGGATATACAGGGAAGAAAGAGAAATAGTTGTAAAGATGCTTTTGCAAAAGTGAATTATTTATCCTTAACATATATATATATGCATATACATATATATACATATATATATGTGTGTGTGTGTATATGATTTTTTTCTGACACACGGTTTCTCTGTGCAGCCTTGGCTGTCCAGGACTCACTTTGTAGACCAGGCTGGCCTCAAACTCATAGAGATCCACCTGCCTCTGCCTCCCTGGGTGCTGGGATTACAGACATGCATCATCACATGCAGCTAATGTTATATATATGGTGAAAATCGTCATTTTTGACCTATCAGAGAATTACCATTATTTTTACCAGGAGTCTCAAATGAAAAGGGCACAATCTTAGAGCCTTTCTGTCTTGCTTCTTTATCTCCCTGAGATTTACACACCAATGGATGACATACATACTCATTCTGTTTCTTGTGCTAGATTAGTTTTGATTCAGAAGAAATATATGTTTAGAAAAATGAAGAATAAGCTGGGTGTGGTCATGCACACCTTTAATCCCAGCACTTGGGAAGCAGAGGCAGGTGGATCTCTGTACGTTCAAGGCCAGCCTGGTCTACAAAGCAAGTCTAGGATGGCCAAGGCTACACACAGAGAAACCCTGTCTTGAGAAAAAACAAAAAAGAAAAATTAAGAATAAAGAGCCTTTATCCAGGAACATGAACTTTCTATTCGGTCACAGGCTCATTAGTCTTAGGAAGTTCTCATCTAAGATGCTTTGGAGAACATGAAGTTTCTTCAACTATGTTATCTCAGTGGTATAAAGCCCTGCTCAACAACAAAGGCTGCTGGTACTGATGTCCTAGTTATCACACTGTATGAAGATTGCAGAATTTCCTGTGGCACTGAAAAAAGTTGTAACATGAATTTCAAGTAGAACAGAAACTAGATTAAAAACAGTGGGAAGACTAAATGATAAGAAATAAATAACAAAGACAACGTTATTGCTGTGAAGTTATAGATTTATGGAGAAGCTCAAAAAGTGTACCAGGGTGGGAAGACACATTTTGTCCTTCTGTTTGGAAAAAAGTATGGCAATTTTCTGAAGAGCAAAGGAAGAAACTACAGATAGAATGGAGTTAAAGTGGAAGAGAAGGAGAGCCAGTTAAATGGCTCGGCAGGTTAGGATGACAACTAATGAGAACCCCACATGGTTGAAGAAGAGAACCAACTCCAACAGGGTGTTCTCAGCAAATACCACACACAATAGTGAATAAACATCTATAAAGGAGATCAGTAAAGAAACAGAATACTATATATATACACACACACAAAATTATCTATACTTGCATATAAATGTGTATATGCCTATTAATAGAAATAAGTTCTAAAAAAATCAGACTTAACATATACATATGTAGCACTGTATCAAATAACAGCAAAAAGAGAGAGAGAAATCCTCCACCCCAAATATTCTTCTAAAATAAGTCTCAATTAACTTAATTTCAGAGACTGAAATCTTACCAAATGTCTACAGTGGCAATGGATGAATCTAGGATGATACCTGCGCCCATCTTCTGGCTTCCTTGGGAACCTGCACTCACATGCACCCCCCCACATATAAATAATTAAAAATACATTACATTTAAATGTGTGTGTGGTAGCATACACGACTATAATCCTAGTAGTCAGGAGGCTTGAAGAGGAGTCTGAGGCTAGACTAGGTTCAGGGCAACTTGTCTGTCCTCTATGTTATTATAAAGCAAGAAAGTCATGGTCAAATCCATTTTTCTTCCATGTGGATTTTCTAACCTTTAGAACCATGAGGCATATAAATTTCCATTGTTTAAAATATGCTTAATCTGTGCCATTCTCTTCTAGTAGCAGGGAATAAACTAGGACAGACTTTGAAGTACAAAAGTAATAAACCTCTGCCAGGTGTGGTGGCTCATGCCTTTAATCCCAGCACTGGGGAGGCAGAGGCAGGTGGATTGCTGTGAGTTCGAGGCCAGCCTGGTCTACAAAGCGAGTCCAGGACAACCAAGGCTAACACAGAGAGACCCTGTCTCAAAAAACAAACAAACAAACAAACAAACAAACAAAGGAATAGACCTCCATTCACTGGATCAACTCCATTGATGTTTTAAAAAGGTATTTGATATAAGATACCCTTTTATAATAAAACTTACTTAGACATTTGGGCCTAGAAAGGAACTTCATTAACATGATACATCATTCACGAAAAAACCCACATCTAACACAGTATTAAGTAGTTAAAGAAAAAACATAAAAACCATTCACAGGAAAATCAGAAGCAAGACAGTTATGCTCTTTTCACCATTGTTCTTCAACACTGTACTATAAATTCTAGCCAGGGAAAGCAGATAAGAAAAAGAAACCAAATAAACAAAGAAGGAAGGACTGGAGAGATAGCTCAGCAGAGTTTGGTTCCCAGAACTCACATCCACCTTGAACTCTAGCTCCAAGGGATCTGATGCCCTTTCTTCTGGCCTCTTAGGACACTCCAGTGCATGATCATGAACACATGTGCGCGCGCGTGCGTGTGCGCGCGCACACACACACACACACACACACACACACACACACACACACACAAATGAAAAGAAACAAAAGGAAGAAAGATCTGGGATGTAGCTCAGTTGGTGCAGTGCTTGCTTAGCATTCAGGAAGGCCAGGATTCAATCTGTAACACCATGTAGTGGCACATACCTCTAATTCCAGCCCTTAGAAGGTGAATATAGGAGGATCAAAAGTTCCAGGCCAGTCTAGGCTACATCATGAGACCTTGTTTCTAAAAAAAGGGTGGGGTGTGGGGAAGAAAGGAGAAAAAGTATTTCCATTTATAGATGACATGACATGGTTCTACATAATACAAATTCTTAAAGAATCCACAAGAAAACTAAAAAAATTAGTAAACAAATTCTATCATTTGGGGCACTGAGAAAGGAGAACTACAACTTTAGATCAGCCTGGGCTATGTAGAGCTCCAGATCAGGCTATTTAGTGAGACTCTGTCTCATAAAAGTAACTCCATTTATAAAAAAAGCAAAACCCAAATGAGGAAATATTCTGTATTTGTCAACTGGAAACTTAATATTATACAGATAGTAATATCCCCAAAGCAATCTATAGTTTCAATGTAATTTGTGTTAAAATCCTAATGACTCCTTCTTAAAATTTAATTTTATCAACATCATTATCATGCATATATGATATATGTATGTATGATATGTGTATGTGAGTGCAGGAATTCATGGCACATGAACAGAGGTCAGAGGACAGCTTTTCAGGAGGTGATGGATTTTCTCCTTCTACGATAGGTTCCAAGGACCAATGTCGGGTCCTTAGGGTTTCAAGGGAAGGGTTTTTACCTGTTGAACAATGTCACAAGCTCCCAGTGACTTTCTGGTGTAAGCAAAAAGCTGATTATATCCTTCAGTGAACCCTAAATATTACAACACCAATCTATCAGGCAAGCTGTGCCCATAAGGTAAGAATGGCATGAGGGCTATGGGGATAACCAATTGCTTTCTGAGTCAATTGGAAGCCTACTCCACAGGAAGCAATTTTATGCCTGCTTTGACTGTGATCCTGGGTGGAACCTGCAATTATTTTACTAAATGATAATGTCAAGTTGCCTTCTAAATATTTCAGTTTATAAGCATAGATTAGAGCTGCTCTTAACATTGGCCAAAGAAGCTCCTTTCCGCAGTGGGCAGCAGGACATGCAGGGTCATAACTGATCAAAAAATTGTGACTATTAAGTGTTCAGCTCTAAATGTGACATCTACATCAACCGCCTTCTGAGGCTCAGGGGATATCTCAGAAGCTGGAGCAGAAAGAATTTAAGACTCAGCTGATGGGGGGAAAAGCACTGTGAGATGCTGTCTTCTGGCTAGAACATGGCTGTTACACTCATGAGGTCATGGTAGCTTTGGTCACCTGCACAAGATCAAGAAAACCAGTCAACATTCCAGCAAAGCAGCACTAACTGGACTCAGGAAAATACATTAAAAAGACAAAGGACATGAACATGGGAAAGGAGTGGGTTGAGGAGCTTGTATTCGTTGAAAGGGGAAGCTGCCAGTGGATAATATCAAGACACATTGTATACTCCTATCTGCATCAGGCCCCTGTCCTTGGAGCTCCGGAACCCACAGAAGAAGGGGGGGAAGAACTGTAGGAGCCAGAGGAGTGAAGGACACCAGGAGAACAGAGCCCACAGAATCAACTAAGCAGGGCACATAGAGACTGAAGCAGCAGTCATGGAGCCTGCATGGGTCTGTGTTAGGTCCTCTGCAAAAAAATTTAAGGTTGTTAACTTGTTGTTTTGTGGGACTCCTAACAGTGGAAGTGGACACATCTCTGACTCTTTTATCTATCCTTGGGACCCTTTTACTCCTACCAGGTTGCCTTGCCCAGTCCTGATATGAAGGTTTGAGCCTAGTTTTACTATAACTTTTTATGCCATCTTCTCTCTTTTCTGAAGGGAAATGGAGGAAAGTGAATGAGGGATGAAGGGCCAGTAGAGGGGGAACGGAAAGGAGAGGAGGGAAGAGAAATGAGAGAATGATTTAAAATTTTTTGTTTTAATTAAAAACAGGGGATACAGATCTAAACAGACTTCTCAATAGAGGAATCTCAAGCAGGCAAGAAACACTTAAAGAAATGTTCAACATCCTTAGATAACATGGAAATGCAAATCAAAACAACTCTGCGATTCCATCTTACACCAGTCAGAATGGCTAAGATCAATCGCACCAGCACGTGGTGGAGAGGATGTGGAGCAAGGGAAACACTCCTCCACTGCTGTGGAAATCAATCTGGATGTTTCTTAGATAACTGAGAACCGATCTACCTAAAGACCCAGTTATACCACTCTTGGGCATAAACCCGAAAGACACTCCATCCTACCACAAGAACACTTCCTCCACTATGTTCATTGTGGCTTCATTCATAATAGCCAGAAACTAGAAATAACCCAGATGCCCCTCAACCAAAAAATGGATAAAGAAAATAAGGTACATTTGCAGAATGGAGTATAACTCAGCTATTAAAAATGACATTGTGAAATATGCAGGTAAATGGATGGAACTAGAAAAGATCCTGACTGAGGTAACCCAGACCCAGTAAGACAAATATAGTATGTATTTACTTATAAGTAGATATTAGCTGTAAAGCATATGATGATCGAACTACAATCCATAGAGCCAGAGAGCTTAGGTAAAGAGAAGAGCTAAAGGGGGAATGCATGGATCTCCCTGGGAAAGGGAAAGAGAAGTGATTTTGCAGGTGGACTGTGTGCAGGTGAAGATGGGAGCAGGAGGGAGCAGGATTGGAGGGGGGACAAGGTGGAAGGTGAGAATATGAGGAGAGATAGCTGGAACTGGGGGGCATTTGGGAAGCTGTGAAAACCGAGTGCAGCGGAAACTTCCTGGAATCTATGATGTTGATCCTAGCAATGGGGAATACGGAGTCTGAGCTGGCCATTTCTTATAGTCAGGCAAGGATTCTGGTGGCAGGAGTGGATTGCATTATTGGTGAAGGGGATTCCCTGGTGATTCCCCAACAACTCAGGCTGATGCCAGGGCAGAGGGTCACTCTATAAGAACTGATAGTGGAGCCCCGCTTCCAAGAACATCCACACAGTTCATTGAACACAGAGAAGTAGGTGCCTGCATGAAACCTTCACTCCTATATTCCAGTCTCTTTGGTGCAAAAAGGTATTCTACAGGCTACTGAAAGATAAACATGGACACCAACCCAGCCAGAAAACCCTCCCCTGCAATCTGTTCTGCCTACAAGATGTGCTGGCACAACAGTGGCACAGAACATGTGGGAATGGCCAACCAATGGTAGGTTTAACTTGAGGCCTACTCTACGAAAGGGAGGCCATCTCCTACAATGCCTGGATAGGCAGGATCAGGAGACTTGATAGCCCAGAGACATAGGGTAGAACCAAATACAACTGGCAAAAAAAAAAAAAAAAAAAAAAGGAAGGAGGAGGAGGAAGAGGAGGAAGAGGAATGATTTTTAATGATTTTCTGCTATACTCATATATCAGTGCCTTGTCCAGTTGTCATCAAAAAGACTTCCCTCAGCAACAGAAGGAAGTGGGTGCAGAAACTCACAGCCAGACATTATGTGGAAAGAGAGTCTAAATCAGAGGTCTCCATCAGGTCCCACTCCTCAGAGCTCAGAGACAGAAAGGGGGGAGGGCAGAGATTGTAAAGTCAGAGAAGATAGAGGATACCAGGGGAACATGCCAAGCCAGTCAATAAGCAGGGCTCATATGGGCTCACAGACTGGCAAGGCAAGCGTGGGACCTGCACTGGTATACAACGGCCCTCTGCGTACATGTTAGGGCTGTTAGCTTGATGTTTTTGTGAGAATCCTAACTGTGGGAGTGGGCGTGTCTCTGGCTCTTTTTCTTGCTCTTGAGGCTATTTTCCTCCTATTTACTTGCTTTATGCAGCCCACATATGAGGGCTTTTGCCTTGTCTTACTGTACCTTGTTTTGGTCTCTTTGGCTGCTGTCTCTTGGAGGCCTGATTTTTTCTTAAGGGAAACGGAATGGGAGCAGATCTGGGAGAGAGGAGATGCTGAGGAGCTGGGAGGAGTAGAGGGAGCAGAACCTGTGGCTGGGATGTATTGTATGAGAGAAGAATCTATTTCAATAAAAAAAAAATACATAACCTTAAAAGAAATTGACAAAAAAAATAAATGCCATATTTCCTTAATATTATTTTTTAGAATTTCATCACATTACATTTTTTATCATATTCACCTCTCTCCTTACTCCTCCCAGACCTACCCCCTCCCAATTCCATACCCACATAATGTCATGTCCTTGTTGAGAACAAAAAATATGTCAACTCCCATTTCCACTACCTATGTATTCTTGGGTGTGTGGCCATCCCCTAGAAGTTGGTCATGTATCAGGGACCACACCACTAAGAAAGCCCATCTACCCCAGCAGCTATCAATTCCCAAAACCTCTTCAGCTGGGGATGGGACTTCATGCCCAATTCCCCTTTCCAGCTGGGACTTTGGCTTGATCTTGCATATATGGACCCAAAGCAACCATGCAGCTTGCAAGATAAAAGTTTTTTAAAAGTCAGATCATTAAATTTTCACAAAATTGATTCAGAATAATAAAGTTATGCTTGAAGCAACAGAACAAAATTGGAGCATGTTCCTTTACTAATTTCAGAACTTATTATAAAAAGTGCATTATGGTAATTACAGCATTTAGGAAGTCGATGCAAGTGCATTTAGAAGTTCAAAGGGGGCCTCAGCTATATAGCAATTTTGAGGATCACCTGGGCCACATGAGACTCTGTCTCAAAAAACAAACAACCATAAAAATTACTATAAGGCTATGGTAACTAAAAACTCAATATTGGCAGTAAGGATAGACAGAGACAAATGGGAAAAATTCAGAATCTATAAACAAACATACATGTCCATGGTCAGTTTGTTTGGTCAGGGTCTCAAATCTATAGGAGGGAGAAAGAATAAACTGCTCAACATGTTGTGACAGAATAAGTAGATTTCCAAATACAAAAGAATGAAATCATATACCTTTTTCTACACAGCATATAAAAACTAACTCAATATGGATCAACAACTGAAACTAAGTTATCAAACTATGAAACTCTTAAAAGAGAACACAGATTGTAACTCAGATTTGACACTTAATTCTTATATATGATGCCCATCCAGTGACTAATTAAAAAATAGATGAATTTGACTCATTAACACTGAAACATTCATCAACAATTAATAAATGGAAACTCCTGAAACTGAAAAGATCCTATGAGGCAAAGGACACTGTCAATACGACAAAACAGCAATCTGTGAAATGGAAAAAGATCTTCACCATCTGGCAGAGGGCTAATATGCAAAATACATAAAGAACGCAAGAAATTAAACACCAAAAAACCCCAAATAACTCAATTAAAAATGAAGTACAGAAATAAACAGAGAATTCTCATCAGATGAATATTGAATGGCTAAGAAACACTTAAAGAAATGCTGAAGGGGCAGGGCATGGTGGCACACACCTTTAATCTCAACACTCAGGAGGCAGAGGCAGGTGGATCTTTGTGAGTTTGAGGCCAGCCTGGGCGACAAAGGGAGTCCAGGACAGCTAAAGCTACGCAGAGAAACCCTGTCTCGAAAAATCAGAAAAGAAAGAAAGAAAGAAAGAAAGAAAGAAAGAAAGAAAGAAAGAAAGAAATGCTGAAGGTCCTTAGTTATCAGAGCAATACAAATCAAAACGACTCTGAGATTCCATCTTATACCTACCAGAATGGCTAAGATAAAAAACTCACATGCTGGTGAGGATGTGGAGAAAGGAGAACATTCCTTCATTGTTGGTGGGAATGCAAACTTGTACAAACACTTTGAAAATCAATCTGGAGCTTTCTCAAAAAATTGGGAATAGCACTATCTTAAGACCCAGCCATACCACTCCTAGGCATATACCTGAAAGATATTCCACCATACAGCAAGGACATTTGCTCAACTATGTTCACAGCAGCTTTATTCATAATAGACAGAATTTGCAAACAACTAGATGCCCTTCAACCACAGATTGGATAAAGAAACTATGATACATTTACACAATGTACTATTACTCAGCTATTAGAAACAAGGAAATCCTGAAATTTGCAGGCAAGGATAGAACTACAATGATCATCCTGAGTGAGGTAACCCAGACCCAGATAGATACGCATGGTATATACTCATTCATAAGTGGATATTAGCCATATAGTACAGAATAACCATGTAGATATTGGCTGCTTGATAGTTGGTTTCTGGCAGCTGCAAAGTCTCAGATGGAGAATTCTAAAGAGCTGCTTTAAGGAAACTCAGTGACAGAAAGAAAGCATACAGAAATATGTCAATATCCCATTGAGAAACATAAGAGATGGAATCAATTCAGAATGGTGAAGAGAAATTCTTCAGTTCTAAAATACAATTAATGAAATTAAAAATCAGAAAGAAGGTACCAATAGCAAGACAGCTTAAATGGAAGGAAGAATTGGTGAGCTCAAAGACAGGCTATTTGAAAATACATAGCTGGAAGGAGAATGTTGAGAAGAAAAACAATAAAGAGGAATGAAAACAACACCGGAATGATGGAACATTAAGAAATTTTAAAAAGCTATTATTTGGAATAATAAGATTCAAGTAGGTCCTGAGGATGATAAATGGGTATAAAACTTATTCAAAGAAGCAATATCAGAAACTTCTCAAACCTACATCGAAGGAAACAATATCCAAATACAGGATGGTCAAAGGCTACCTTCCAGACTTAACTCTGTTAATCATCCAATTATACCTTAAAATCAAGCTCTTGCAAGTCAAAGACAAACAAAAGATTCTCAATGCTGCAGATGAAACAAAATAAAACAGAGGTATGCCAATTTGTCTAGCCACACACTTAAGAAGAATCCATACATGTAAGCAGACGGTGAGAACAAATTTTTATAGTATTGAAAAATTGCATATAAAGGGGGAAGAAGTCCCCCTCAGTCACAGTCATAGGGGAGAGGAGTAAGGGGAAAATGGGAGGGAGGGAGGAATGGGAGGATACAAGGGATGGGATAACCATTGAGATGTAACAAGAATAAATTTTAAAAAAAGAAAGAAAAATTGTCACCCGTCAACCAGGACTACTCACTGGGCTGAGCTATCCTTTGAAATGAAGGAGAGATTAAAGGTATGTCCAGGCAAACAAAAATTGAGAAATTATATTTCTATCAGACCTACTATACAAGAAATGCTACAGAAATTTCTCAAACTGGATAGAAAAAAATTTATGAGCAAAAAGAAAACATGAGAAGGTATAAAACACTATGATTACTTAAGATTGGATCTGAGGCCAACTACATAGGAAGAAACTCATGCTCACTATGTTAAGTTTAATCAACAACCCATACCTGAGGAAGTCATATGTCCAAGGTAGGAACTTATCACTGTTATCTAGCTAAATTGATATAGAATTGAACTGTCTTCAAAATATGATTGTTTATACCTAGAGCCAAAAATACCTACCTCTCAGTCTTAATCACAAAAACTTCTCTTTGCAGAATATGTGACAATTGAGCCCTAAACAAGAAAGACATAAGAAACTGTGGTACATTTACACTATGGAATACTACTCAGCTATTAAAAACAAGGAATTCCCGAAATTTGTGGACAAATGGATTGAACTAGAAATGATTATGAGTGAGTTAACCTAGAAGCAGAAAGAGTTAAATGGTATATACTCACTTATATCTGCATACTAGCCCAAGGGGCATGTCCCATGAAAGTCTTCACTTACCAGGAAAGTAGGACAGAGGGGAGGACATCCTGTTGGGACTCTGGATGGGAGAAGCATGGGAGAATGGCAAAGTAGAAGGATCCAGAGGATCCTAGAAACCTACAAGAAGAAAATTATGATAGGCAGATTTGGGCCCAGGGGTCCCTGCTCAAACACTATGGCACCAGCCGAGGACAATACAGGCCATAAACTTCAACACCCCCCCACCCAGATCTAGCCAATGGACAGGACATTCTCCACAGTTGAGTGGAGAGTGAGGTCTGACTTTCAGACATACTCTGGTGCCTCATATTTGACAATGTCCCCTGAATGGGGAGACCTAGTGGCACTCAGAGGAAGGATAGTAGGCTACCAAGAAGAGACTTGATACCCTATGAGCATATACAGGGGGAGGAGGTCCCCCTCAGTCACAGTCATAGGGGAGAGGAGTAAGGGGAAAATGGGAGGGAGGAATGGGAGAATACAAGGGAGGGGATAACCATTGAGATGTAATATGAATAAATTAATAAAATTAAAAAAAAATAAGAAAGACATTTATACCATACCTTCTACGGCTCAGAGAACATTTTGGAAGATGTGTCAGGTAACAGTAAGAAGTGGAAGATAAGGTAAAGGACTGTGAAATGTCATCCTCTATGCTAAACACAACCATTGCAGTCATGAATATAAACAACCGTGGTTACCTAAACTGGTCCTATATAAGACTAGGCCTGTGAACAATCAGTCATGCATGAGTGGAGGTTCATTGATAGACTCTGGGAGAAGGGGAGTTACTGTCTTCAGTTGTACAGTGACTGATAAGCTCACTAAGGTCCCGCAGATAGCTCCACACCCACGGTCACACAGATAGTGCTGCTTAACTTGAGAGTTGCAAATAATACTAGACGTGAGTGTAAGAAAGAGATTTGTAAGGAAGTAAAGAGGGGTAGACAGCGTTAGTAGACAGACAGAGGAGGGTAGGGGTGAGTGTGATTAGTATAAATTAAGCACATATGTGAATTTTTAAGAAAGATTTATTTATTATATATCTGGTGCTCTGCCTGCATGTACACCTGCATGACAGAAGAGGGCACTAGATCACATTATAGATGATTGTGAGCCACCATGTGGTTGCTGGGAATTGAAATCAGGACCTTTGGAAGAACAGTCAGTGCTCTTAACCTCTGAGCCATCTCTCCAGCCCCATGAGTTTTTAATTGTAAAAACTGGAAATTTAAAAAACCATTATAAAATTATAAAACTATACTTAAAATGCTCTAATCTGTCACAATGGTAAGTAAACCATTCCTCTTAACTTAAAAGATAACACATACATGGCTAGAGATAGACAAGGTATAAAATGATGTATCAAAAAATTGAGGTCATCTGTCAGAATAGTAGCTTCACTGCCAATGGCATGAAAGCAGCAGATTGTCTCATGAGTACGCACTTCTGGGGCCCAATTGCCAAATGGGTCTCCCCATTGCCGCTATCAATGACATAAAGAACTCTCCAGAGATTATCAGTGGGCAGATGAATTTCACCCTCTGTTGCTATTCTTTGACATTCATGAGATTTGCCTATAAGGTACAGCCTTGAAACTTGCTTCTGTTTGCATGCCATATAACAAATGAAGTAGCTCAGCCCGTTCAGGGAGGATGGTTTATCAACTATGAGATGAGTAAGCAGGCATTGGCATTGCAGTTCAAGGA
Organism: Acomys minous; assembly: GCF_964271855.1. Lineage (NCBI taxonomy): Eukaryota > Metazoa > Chordata > Mammalia > Rodentia > Muridae > Acomys > Acomys minous. Next base: position 49,190,751 of record NC_140488.1, read on the forward strand.
CCAGCTCTTGAAATAGACAGCACTATTTTCTAAGTCTCAAGCTAACCACAAATCAAAAATCCATACAGAACAAAAATAAACAAGGAATCAAAAATATACCACTAGACTAAATCACAACTACAGAGCAACACCATGACACAGAATAAAGGAACGACAATGAAAACGGAAAACAAGTCACAAAATGGCTGCACCAAAGACTTACCAGCATTACTCTGAACATAGGAAGATTAAATTATCCAAATAAAAAACGGTTACTATATGGATTTAAAATATCAGGCCCAACTAGTTGTTCCTTACCCCAAACCCACTTCCCTTCTAAGTATACACATGGACTGAAAGAAAATGTATGAAACAGAATATTCTACACAAACGAAATCTGTAAAAAGCAAGACTTTAAATCAAAACATCAAAAGGGACAAGAAAGGTCTTTAAACCATGATAAAACGGTCAATTCCACAAGAGAAAATAATATTAAGTACCCAAATATATAAAGTATATATCTAGGGTCCTAACATGAGAAAAAACAGTACAACAACATGGAACTTTAACTTTTTACTTTCAAAAACAGACAGCCAAACCAAGAAAGAACTATTACTTTCCTCTTACCTCTCTAATCCTTTCCCTAAGCTTCAATCACCCATCCTGTTCACAAGGTATCCTTTCTTCATTTCATAATAATTAAAATGAAGAAAAGTCATTTGTTCAAAAAGAAGATGTAGGTGCTGACTCCAAGAGGCTAAGTGCTGAGGTTTAGATGCCCTTTATTTTGTTAATTCTATGTGTAAGGGTGTTGTGCCTACATGTATGTAGGTGCACCCAATGGCCGCGGAGACCAGAAGATGGTGACATAGGGCTGTGAGTGGCCATGTGGGTACTGAACCCAGTGGGTTCTGCAGGAGTACCAAGTATTTTTAACCACTTAGCCAACTCTCCAGCCCCAAGATCTACATTCTAAGAAGAGAACCTGCCTGTGGAGATCTTGCCTAGCTCTGGGCTTTCTGCTGCTCAATACCACATTGTAACTCCTGTGTTTCACAAAAGAAGTTACTATGGTTAAACTCCTGAAGATGGAGATTTGAAACAGAGAATTGTCTTGTATTTTCCACAGGACTGGCCTTCAATAAATCTCCAATCTCTGTCTTATGCAAACTTGGTAGAGTAACAAACAGTACAAACCTTAGGTTCTGGTAAAAGAAAATGAAACAGAGTTAAACTGTATAGCAGACCAGATTGGGCTAAGAAGTATTGCTAGAGATTTGCACCTCACAGCTTCTGAATATGTAATTTTCAACAGCATATAGAATATTATCCAGGATATATTGATAAATAAGACACAATAACAAGCCTCAGGAATGGAAATGCAGCTGAGTGGATAGAGCACATGCCTGTTTGACCCTTGGCACTGCATAAACCAGGCATGGTGCAAGCTGTAATTGAAAGCACTCAGGAAATGAATTGAAGACAAGGGATCAAGAGGTCAAGATCATCTACAGCTACATAGTAAATTTCAGGCCAGATCAGGCCTGTCCAAAAACAAACAAACAAAACAACAACAACAACAAAACACACACACACAAAATACAAAAAGTAGTCATGACAAATTTTTAGGAGCTAAAAAAACATAAGAAATATCTTTTCTTTCTTTCTTTTTTCCCCCCGAGACAGGGTTTTTCTGTGTAGCCTTGGCTGTAAGAAGTATCTTTTCTAATCATATTTAGTAAAATTAGAAATCAAAGCCAGGTGTGGTGGTGCACATCTTTAATCCCAGCACTCGGGAGGCAGTGGCAGCTGTCAGTTCAAGACCAGCCTGGTCTACAAATCAAGTCCAAGACAGCCAAGGCGACATAGAGAAACCCTGTCTCGAAAACCAAAAAAAAAAAAAAAAAAAGAAAGAAAGAAAGAAAAAAAATTAAATCAATGACAAAATAACTTTAGAAACTATACAAACATATAAGTGATGGGATAACAACTGAGTTGTAATCTAAATAAATTAATAAAATTAAAATTAAAAAAAGAAACTATACAAATATATGGAAATTTCAGAATACAATCTGAACAACCATTAGGTCAAGGAAGATTTCAAGAAGGAAATTCAAATATTTCTTGAAACTATGTCTATGAGACATGGAAAAAGCAGTATTAAGGAGGGTTGTAGTAACCAAAGCCAATTTTTAAAAATCTACTTAAAAACCAGAAAGAACAGAGTGAGTCTAGGACAGTCAGGGCTGTGACACAGAGAAACTGTCTCAAAAATCCAAAAAAAAAAAAAAAAAAAAAAAGAAAGAAAGAAAGAAAGAAAAAAAAAACCCAGAAAGAATGCAAATAGGCAGCTAACTACTCACCTTAGCTAGATGACAAATAATAAATCAAAGCTCAAATTAGCACAAGGAAGCAACAGTAAATATTAGAGCACAAATAAATATGGATTAAAGTGGAAAATATCAATGAAGAAGAGTTCTCTCTTTAAGAAATAAAATGTATCATTAAAAGTATTAGAAACAAAGATATGCCAACAAATTTGATAATCTACAATAAATGGACCAATTTGTAGACATATACGCCTTTGCGTGAAGGAATCATGGGAAACAGAAAAGAAGAGATTAGTAGAGATTGAATTACTAGCAAACAGCCTCCCATCAAAGCAAAGGCCAGGATCAGATGATTATTACAATCCATGAAATAGTTCAACAACTCATACCAATTCTACTTTTTATTTCAAAAGTATAAGAAGAAGGGATTACTGCAAAGGCATTAATGTAATAGGCCTCCAGACCTTGGCACAACTGGCTCCATGGTGGATGTGACTCTCAGCAACTAGACAGCATCACCTGCTAAAATGAAAACAAAGGCCCAATCCATCACAGTCCACAGTTATGTGGAAGTCTCTACATGTACTAACCTGGCCTTTTGGCTTCTGCTGTTCCACTTCTGGCTAACTGTTCTTAACTAAACTATGTGCACCCAGGGCATGGCTTCTGTGTTTAAAAGCTCACCTTGAGAAAGGACAGGGGCTACATCGGGATCCCAAACACCTAGTGTACTTGCCAGCTGACTAATAAAGACTTTCTACTGGCTTAAACCCAGTCTTCTACAACATTTCTGGGGGCTCCACTGAGATCCCCAGAGACCAGACCTCAAGTCTCAGGGATCTTAAAGCTCCTCAGAGTGAGAAAGAATATGGTAATCAAGGGGTTCCTAGGATGTTTATAACCTGAGATGCTCCAGGACCTAGGACTCCCTTTGATCAACCACTACCTAACACTACAGAGGAATCTGACACCTCTACCCGCAAAGGAAAGGTGTCTGGCCTGTCACCTCACTTCCAGAGGTAATTCTGGTTGAGGGGACTTCCGTTTGGGCTCATAGGAGAGGTCTGATCCAGTATCCAGCATGGGATCCTCCCCTATCTGTTCAGGTGTATGAATGTGTGTTGGCCACCCTGGTTGTCTTTACTGTGTGTCTCTAAGGGTGTGTGTGGGGGGGTGTGGATGTGTATGTGTTGTTTGTGTGTGTGTCTGTCCCCGTGTGTTTTCTCTCAGTTTTGTTTCCCTGTATTGAGCAGTGGCTTTCTCTAGTGTGATAACTTGCACCCTAACCCCTGGCTTAAGGGCTTAAGACTTTTTGGGATCCAAATCCTTTTAGCTCTGCCAGGTCACCCAAGGAACACACCGTCCCTTCCCCCCAAAAAAAACATGTGTCCCACTCCTCAAGCACTCACTTGTTTCATTGTATATGGTCCCAGTTCATCCCGGCTGAGTCCCAGTACCTGTGTGGAGTCAGAGAGGGGCTGCACCTCTCATTTAAGTAGAATGCACACAAGGAGGGGAAGTAGTTCTCTGCACTGTTCAGTCCCTCCACTCCCCTGCCTGCTCTAAGCAGTCCCAGGAAAGGGCAAAGAACAAGTTCCATTCCTTCCTCTTTCACAGTTACGTCACCTTTTAAACCAATGATCTGTATAACTGAAAAACTCCAAACGCACCATTCTCTGAAAACTGAGCCAGGTGAGGGGCAATCACTGCTGGGTAATATAGCCAGGAGATTTTCCCTTCTGCCCAATAATGACCAAGAAGACAGTAAATAATTTCACTAGGTCTTTATTAGAAGGATTAAAGCTGCTAAAAAAAAAAAAGAGTTCCTTTTGTCTGTCATTTAGTTGGCCCCAGGTATCAAGAAAAAGTCAGAAAAGTTAGAAAAATTTAAAGGTATGAGTAGGTCCCAGTTGCTGGAGGTAGCTTAAAGGGTACTTAACAAGAGAGAACTGATTGGGACAGAGAAAAGCCACTGTCACTTCTCAGGGGAGGAGACAAAGTTAGATTTCCAGCTACCCAGCAGAAGTGAGGAGTCTTACCCTCTGTGGGAAGAAGATCTCCTAGCTCAAAGTCCTCTCCTCAATCAAAAGATACAGTTGGACTATCTCTCAGATTGACAACGATGATTCTCAGGTGTATGAGCAGAAACCAACCCCCCCAAGACTGGCCCAACACCAAGTTCCTACAATTCTTCAACTAACCGGCTCAGCTAACCCTGCGCAGATTAAACAATACCCACAGGCCCTGGAAACAAAAAGGCAAATTGCAGTCCATAGTGCCTGGCTTGCAGAGTCAGGGACGCTGCCTCCCTGCCGGTCACCCTGCCTGTGAAGAAACCTGGGACCTCACGTTCTCAAGAAGCTGATTCCTCCAGAGAAACAGGTGTCCACGGTCTTGGACCAGAAAGATGCATTCTTCAGCCTCCCAGTGACAGAGGTGAGTCAAAGCATCTAAGTTTTAAAACGGAGAGACCCATGGGGAGATTACAGTGGGCAACTGGACCAGATTGCCCTAAGGATTTAAAATCACTACCTGCTGATGCCCTGCCCTTCTGCCAAAGGTTTCCTGGGGCCATATTCTTCCAACACATAGATTACCTGCTCCTAGCCTCTACAATTCAATAGATTCTAAAAGGGCCCCTGAGGGGCTGCAGCAAGAGTTACAGAGCCAGGACTACGGAATGCCCACTAAGAAAGCTCAGCTTGGTACATCAGAGGCTCCCTATCTTGGCTGCCATCTGAGGGGAGGCAAAGTGAAGCTGCTTCAGAGTAGGGTGCTGAAATCCTTCAGATCCCAACTCCAAAGGCTAAGAGACAGGTTTGACAGCTCCTAGGTGCAGCTCAGAATTGCTGCCTCTGGACAGCAGAGTTTGTGGAAATAGTAAGGCCTCTATACAGGAGCACAACGAGGGAAGGGGTGGGCATAGAGCCTCTGATCTGGACTGAGACTAAACAAAAGACATTTGAGGCTTTGAAAACAATTCGGTCTTTGGCTCCAGTCCTAACATGTCAAGATGTCTCAAAGCCCTTTCATCTGCTTATCACATAAAAGGAAAGTCAAAAGACATTTTAACCCAAACTTTGGGGCCAAGAGAATACCCTGTGACACACCTGTCTAAGTGATTAAACACTGCAGCCACAGGATGGCCCACCTGTCCAAGAGCTGTGGTGGCTGCTGTTAGTCTAATGGAGGGAAAAAAAAAACAAAGCAACAAGTTTACTCTGGATTAGCACCCCTAGATGTGGTCGAGGCCCTGCTCTGAGGAACACCTGTGTGACTCACTACCAGTCCCTACTCGTGGACCACCCTTAAGTCTGGCTTGAGAAACCCACCACCTTCATTCCTGCTACCCTCTTGCCTGATGACAACCTAAAGGGGCTCGTCCATGACAGTAACAAGATGAAACATGATACAACCAGGTCCGTGGGAGCTGCAGGAGCTACTTTAACTGAAAAGGTTTGGGTCCAAGTCAGGTAACTCAGCCTAGAGAGCAGAACTCATTGATCTGACTCAGGCCCTCAGCTGGAGAAAAGGAAAGTCCACCACCATATATACGGATCTTGGACACCTCCCCCCGCCCCCCGAAGCTATTTGGTTTCCCCTATGGATTGTGGTCCTCCACTACCCGGGTTGACCTACCTGTCCTACAAACAGCCCTAAGACCAGAGGGGCCTACTGATGTTCTGATGACGCACTTCGCCCCAGTACTGCCTGAGGCTCCATGGTAGAGAAGAATTGGACAGCTCAAATCCATAAGTTGATAGAGGACACCAGAGGGAAAGCTCATTCTCCTAGAGAGAGCTGGCAGGACTCTGGTAACTGACCTTCACCAGGCTACTCCTCTGAGGTCCACAAAACTTTCTGAGTCGCTCAGACCAAGATCTGTTATTCTGAGACTGGGCATACAAAGGAGACCTATGCATGAATTTGGGGAAAATCTGTTGTTTCTAGGCCTACTGAGCAGGAGTATTTAGAGAAAACCTTCTAGAGTTGGGGAAAACTTTAAAAAGAGAAAGAGACAAAGACATAAATCAGGTAATTGGCACAAGCTACTGTTTTCTTGGTCCCCTCTGGCTAGCTGCTCTGTTCTCAGCACTGACTGGACCTTGCATTCTCTATCTGAATGGAGAAGTGGCTGGGCCCTGCATTTTAAACTATGTGGCCAATTATGTGTCAGCTCAGTCAAATTAACTGTCCTGAGGACCAACCACACCTCTTTAGAGCAGGATGAGTCCATGATTTGACTCAATCACTAAGACCTGTGGGGAATGTAACAGGGCCCCAGATCTCAGCAGGCCTCCAGACCTTAGCACAAGTGACTCCATGATGGAAGTGTCACTCAGTCTGTAAAACTCAGCACACAGACAGCACCACCTGCCAAAACTAAAACAAAGGCCCAATCCGTCACAGTCCACAGTGCTGGGAAAAGTCTCTACATGTACTAACCTTGCCTTTTGCCTTCTGCGGTTCCACTTCTGGTTAACTAAAGTAGGTTACCCAGGGAGGGCATGGATTTTTGCTTAAAAGCTCACCCTGAAAAGGCTCAGGGCTATACTGGGATCCCAAGCACCCAATGTAGTTACCAGCTGGCTAATAAAGACTTTCTATTGGCTTAAACCTGTGTCTGTCAGGTCTGCATTATCCAAACAATAACATATGGACAAAACTACAGGCCAATATATGCTTGAGCAATACAGATGAAAAATTCCTCATCTAAAGAGCAGCAAACTAAATGCTACAGCATATTTTCTAAGACCAAATTGGACTCATTCCACAAATGCAAGATGGTCCAACGCATTCAAATTAATAAACTGATACACCACACTAACAAAATGAAGGACTGCAAACCAAATGATCACATCAATGTGGAAAATACATTTGATAAAATTCAACGCCCCTTCATAACAGTATGGAACTTGGTAATAGAAGGAAAACACTACGACATAATAAGACCTTTATAATAAGCTGAGAGCTCACATTAAAGTCAAAGGAAACAAGCTGAAAAGATTTTCTCTAAAACTGAGAACAAGAGAGAGATGTTCTCTTTGCTGCTAGAAGTCCTAGCAAGAGCAATAAGGACAGAGAAACAAACAAGAATTCATTCTGCTTGAAAAAGAGGTTAAGCTGTTACTATTTGGAGGTAACATGATCTTCTATATGGAATACCCGTCCCCCAAAAGCCCACCAAAAACACCTACTAGAATGAGAAAGTGCATTCTACGAAGTTGAAAAATGTAAAATTAATGTGCAAAATTTACCTGAAATAAAAAACAAGAAAGCAATTCCATTTGCAACACCTACAAAAGTAAAATATTAAAAATAAATTTAACTAAATATGTGAAAGCTCTCTATAGTAAAATTTATAAAACACTGCTAAAATAAATTGAGGAAGATGTAAAAATATGAGAAGACACCCTGTGTTAACTGATTGGAAGATTCAACAATGTACTGGCAACAGTAATTTACAAATCTGATTCAATTCCTATCAAAATACTAAAGATGTTTTATATAATGCTAAAAAAATGTAGTAATAAAATCACATGGAACCACAGAAGTCCCAAAGAAACCGACTGTATGATGAATAAAAGAACAAAATATGGATTACTATATTTCTTGACTTCAAAACAAACTGCAAAGCTAAAGTGATTATTTTTAAATAGTATAGTATGACATAAAATTACGCATAGTCTAGAAATAAGCCTATGCATTTATAATCAACTGTTTTTCAACAAAGTTGCTAAGAACACATAATGGAGCAATGATAGTCTTTGTAATAAAAAATGCTGGAGAAATTGATAGCCACAGGCAGAAAAATCTTTTGAAAATTACAAAAATCGACTATTACTTACCAGTTATAAAAAAGCAACTCCAAGTTTTTTAAAGAACTAAATGAAAGACCTAAAACTATGAAACTACTAGAAGAAAACTAAAAAAAAAAAAAATTCTTGAGGACATTGGAACAGATAGGAAATTTTGGACAGGGTCATAAAAGCACAAGAAATAAAAGCAAAAAGAAAATGAGGTTATATCAAACTGACATTTCTGCACAGTAAAGGGAACCACAGAGTGCAGAGAAAGTCTACTAAATGGTAGAAATACTTTCTTTTTTAAAAATAATTTTTATTTAATTTTAATTTATGTGCGTTGGTTTCAGATCTTGGAGTTACAGACAGTTGTGAGCTGCCATATGGGTGCTGGGAATTGAACCCGGGTCCTTTGGAAGAGCTCTTAACCACTGAGCCTTCTCTCCAGCCCCCTAGAAATACTTTCAATTCATACATCTGGCAAGGGTTCAATATCCAGAGTGTATCAGGAACTGCAAAAAAAAAACTCATTAGAAAATTATCTAAATAACTATATTTAAAAATTAACAATATACTTGAATAGGCATTTACCAAAAGAAGACAAATGTTCATATGGACAACAGGTACATGAAAAAAAATCTTCTACCCCATTTACCTTTAGCAATAATTAATTACAAGCACAATGAGATGCCACCTTACACCTATGAGCATAGCTAGTACAAAAATAAAAAATAAAAATAAGAGGTGCTGTTAAAACTGTGGAGAAAAAATATTTTATTTTGTTCATGGGAATCCAAATTAATATACCCATCATGGAAAACAGTAAGAAGGATCCTAAAAATATATAAATAGAACTACCCTATGATCTAGGAATCCCACTATTAGGTATACTCCTAAAGGAAATTAAATCAGCATGCTAAAGAGCATGTGTAATCACATACTCAATGCAGTACCATAATTCACAATAGTTAAGATATAGGGGAAAAACCCTAAGTATCCAAAAATTGATAGGTGGGTAGTTTTAGTTCACATACAGGACAAAATACTATTCAGTCACAAAGCATGCCAGTCTGCCATTCCTAATACAAGAACTGGAACCGGAGATCACTATGTTAAGTGAAATAAACCAGGCACAGAAAGGCAAATGCAGTATCATCTACACATATATGCAGTCTGAAAAGGTTGCTCTCAAAGAAATTGAGAGTAGAATTATTGTTATAAAAGACTAGGAAGCTTATGAGGGGGAAGCTAATAAGTGGTTACTAAGTTTCACTAGGAATTAGAAGTTTTGGTATGTTCCTATACAGTAAGGTAACTATACATAACAAGAATGCACTGTATTTCAAAAACCTAGAAGAAAAGACTGTCAAAGATTTTAGCATCAAGAAGAGGTAAATGTTTGAGGAAATGAATGTGTTTAACCCCATTTGAAAAGTACAAAAACAATACATATACCAAAATAGAGCATGTTGGTCCCTTAAAATATAAATTCATGTTTTTTACATATCTCTTAAAAAAAAAGAATGCTTAAAAAGTAGAGGAAAATAACAAGTATTTTAAAGGATGTAGACAAAATCAAATGATAGGAATGAAAACGGTACATCCAGTGTGAAAATCAGTTTGGCAATTCCTCAAAAGCCAAACAGAATTATCATCACATTGCCAGGCAATTCTACTTCTAAATACATATGCAAAGGAAACTGGGGACCCAAACAGGTGGCTACACTCCAGTGTTCATTGTTGCACTGGTCATAATGCTCAACTCTGGGAACAACTGAAGTGTACATTAATAGCCGACAGGTCAGAAGCTGTGGGAGATGATTCTGACTCTCAAAATTGCCATGCAGGCAGGAAGACTGATTTCTAGTTTGATACCAATATATACATATCCCAAACTCACCCTTCTTAGCTGATACTGGATAATTCCAAGCCATCGCCTGATTATGTGTGTACTCCACAGGGCATTTGAGATATAGAATGTTTCCAAAGGATTTGGTCCAACTGCACTGGGAAGATCTCCACTGAGAGAAGTACTCACAGCTGGTATTATAGGCTAGGGGAGATCTGTGAATTAAAAACAGTTATACAGAACTTCAAAAATCTAAAGTTAAGTGGTACATTGCAAGAAAAACAAAAACAAATCATTGCTCCCCCCAAATTACAAATATGGAAAATTATCCATTTTTATTCCTAGAAATAGGAAAAATAGGTTCACATTTGACTTTCATAGAAACTAAACAAGGATTAGTTGTTAAAACTTGGGATATATTCCAGCATGCTGATGTTTCTTTAGACCTTCCCAGAATACATGGAAAATTTGGAAAAGGTAGTTCGAAAGAAAGATCTCTCTCTCTCTCTCTCTCTCTCTCTCTCTCTCTCTCTCTCTCTCTCTCTCACACACACACACACACACACACACACACACACACACACACACACACACTTCTTCCACAGACCATAATCTCTATCAGTCCCAATTCTGGTCAGTAAATTGAGAATAGTAAAGGATTTGGGGAGTAGAGCCAAAAAATATTAGCAAGAAAACAAAAGCAAGGATGAAAGCAAAGCACCCCCAAAGTAGAGGAGGTGATACTATCAGTTTCTATAGCTGATCCCAAGCCCTACTCTGAGGCCCAGGACTGCAGGTATAGAAAGCCTTATTGGAAGTAGTAAATCTGCTAGTCCTGGACAGGGAGGGTGCTAATAAGGATATAGTGTGTTTGCATCCCTTTAGAAGTTCACGTCCCATTGTCTGTGACTTAACTGAACAGGGTGAAAACAGAAAATCTCCTGGGGATTAAAAACTCCATGGCATCCTGGTGAGCTATCCTAGCCAATGTGAAGGGCTAAAGGGCTAAGTACAAGTTCTTAGAATGACATCAAGGCATCTGTATTCGCCTCCTTCTAAGTCTGTTATCACCCACTTCTCCAGAACTGTCTGGATAGAGCACCATTCCTCACTTGAAACCCTGCCATCTACAACCTACATACAGCTAAAAGCACAGCCCTGTCTTCTTGGTCACAGAATGCTTGACTGCATTCCCCGAGCACGTTGAAACTAAAAGATCTGCCAGTTTGTAACCTGTTTGTTTGTACCACCCTCTCCCCACCCCAAGTAAATGGACAGACAGTGATCATGACTGCCTTTACATTGTTCATCTCTGACTATATTTCAACTAAAGAACTGGGACAATGTTTTCATCAGGTTTAGCACGCAACTTTATTAAAAACACGTAAACGGAATACGAAAATACACTTATATATCAATATAATGCACAGAAATATATCTTATTTTGGATGAATAGGTTCAGCACTAGGTTACATTACAGAAATACCAAAAATACTTTGCTTTATATTGTATATAGCACAATAAAAAACCAGCAAGTATTCAATCTCTCAAGATGACTTGCATCCATAAATTGTCTCCCTCAACACAGAGAGCGTAAGTATCAAATTTACAACTATAATAAGCAGTAGACTTATATTGGAAAGACAAAAAGGGTCAAGGCATTGTGAGAATATACAGCTATTTAGAGTTTGAGTATTAATCGAATAACTTTATCTCTTACATCAGGGTCACTGTGCTCTGCTAGGTCTTGTAGTTTCTGGTCAAACTCTTTTGCCTCCTGGAATATGGAAATAAGTTCAGATTTAGTGAACATTTCCTTGGTAAATAGCTTTGCCCTTTTTTTGAACTGGAAGTTTATATTTTCGAATATCTCAATAATATGAAGAATATTAGCCTTTGACTCATTCTTGTCAAAGTGAGCAATCAGTGACGCCAATACTTCAGCACTGATCAGCTCTCTTGTATTGGCTTGATTTTTTGACAAACACAGAATAACTCTTAAAACCTGAAACTTAATCTTGACACTTCCTTCGTTCAGCAATTTGATGAAATATCGAACGTAATTGACAATCACATGGTGATACTCAAACTTTACACTCAGACTTACTAACAATTTTAGTTCCTCTACTTGTACAGAGCAGTTCAAAGGACAACAAAGTATGTCCCTACAAACTTTATTGACATGTGCTTCATTCTCTCTTACTTCTTCAGAGGCGTCAGAGCTGATGTTCACATTTAGATTTTTAGGGTATCTTTTAGCGTTTGGATTATTGACAAAATGTTCAATCATAACAGCAATACCAACATCATGAACAATATCTTGAGTAAATGGGTAAGCGGGACTGATGCCCATTATCATCGTAGCTATCTCATGAATAAAAGGATCCCTAGTTAACTTAAGTACGGCAACAAGTTTCTCAAACTCCAAAGGCTCTAAACTAAAGGTGCGGGATTTACAGCGGCAGGCCATTGGATTTGGTCCGTACTTTTCTCTTTCCCGGACTTGGTTTTTTAAATCAGCTAAAGTCTGGATGTAAGGTCCACCATATGGTGGAATCTTGGTCAAAGGTCGAATACCCAGAGGAGTTTCAATTAAGGTCGCAACCAGAGTCCAGTTCCCTTCAGGAGGTAAAGACTGTTTGGCTTCCTCAACTGGGACTAGGACAATAAACCTGCCCCTTGCCCATGCTGCTGCTTTCTTTTTTAAAGTAAAGTCGAAATTGTCTGCGGGTTCAGGCTCTTCCTCAACCTTAGGTGGGGGCTGATAAACTTGAAGAGGAGTTTCTTCTTTGGGCCAGAACCAGGACCCTACGCTAGGTTCTTCTCCAGTCCAAAACCAAGAACACACATAGTCTTCATCCTCTTCAGCGGTGTTGATGACAATACTAGCTTTGTCCCCAGCCATGGATCTGACACAGGCCTCTTTCTTTATCTCAGATTTGTGCTGATCATTAGTCTTGGCAGAGCACTTGACAGATGCTCCGATACTAGCATCAACCTTAACTTCAGACTTGGTTACAGTAATGAGCACAGACATAGGCAAAGCACCTGACTTGGTGTGAGGCACGCACCCTGGCTCTGCCAGTTCTGTCATAGCCTGAGCCATGCTTCTCGTCTTAGTCTTATCTTTCTTTTTTTTCACTTTCCATGTCACAGTCTCGGGCTCAGTGTAAATCACTGTTTGTGCCCCAGCCTGATTGCCCAATTCTTCTTTAGGTTCTGCCTTAACTGCTTTCTTGGTCTGGCTCTTGGCTTTTGCTTTAGCATTGGCAGGGCTATCGGTTCCAGGTTTCGAGGAGGCCCCGGACTCTTTCCTACCTTTCCCTTTAGTTGTAGAGCCAATCATGGTTCAAGGTAAAGGCAAAACCAAGTCACACGCCCCTTAACCTCCCTCAGCCTTGCCTGAAAGTCAGCCCCACGTTGGTGTTTTCAGATAAAGTCCAGTGGTCACTCAGTTCCCTTTCCAACTACAGTTTCTGACAATGCTGGGGAAGCACACTCAAGATAAAGAGGGGTAGCTGTGCTTGGGCGCAGGCCTGTGGAGGGTGGTGGTCTTCAGCTACTCCAAGGCCATCAGATCTGTCACTGAAGTTGGACCTAGGGGTGGAGGAAGGAAATGGGGCTTTAAGTCTCTTCCAGTTTTCTTTCTCCTCATGCTGATTAGCAGAGAGAGAGAGAGAGAGAGAGAGAGAGAGAGAGAGAGAGAGATTGATTGATTGATTTAAGTAGGGAACTTCAGTGCTCTATGACGAAGAAGGGGTCAGCTAGCAAAGTCCTTCCTGCCTCTCACCCACTGTCTACCTCCACACGTGCTACCAATCATCTTTGCAGTCACTAGTAAGGGCAGAGAGAAAAGGACCCCTGGATGGACACGAGAGGCTGCCACATTTCGAGGTTGCCTCCTGACCCGGGCTGGAGCCAAGCGACTCTTGACTAGTCCATCATACAGGTCCTCCACATTCATACTAACCTGCACTTAGGTGAAGTAATTCTCTCCTCCTCGCACTGCTTCCATAGGGGGCCACCCCGCAGCAGATCTGGCACACCTGCAGACAGATTGAAAGGACAGAGAATCTAAGCTCTCAGGACTCAGGCCTTGGTCCCTGGCCCTTACTCTTGCCTTTGCAGACAGTCTGTCGAGCTTTTCCTTCCTGAGTCTCCTCTCCTCCCATTTCCCAGCTCCAAAGCTGTTGTTGTTGTTCCTCCTCCTCCTCCTCCTCCTCCTCCTCCTCCTCCTCCTCCTCCTCCTCCTCCCCCCTTACGGCCCACCATTTTCCTCTTCAGTGACTGTTCTGGTAATTCCCTAGTTGAAAAATAAATAATAACGAAGCATTAGAGCAGGACAAGGAAGAGGGCATAGAAGGAAGATGTCGCCATCCTGTATCTGTCTCCAAAATACCAAGGCTCCTAAGGGAAGCCATAGGCCAAAGAGGGGTCATTGCTAAACTGATAAAACTGAAGGATATAATTTTCTAGTCTCAGCGATCCTTGTCTCTCTATCTTCACACCAACCTGAGAAACGAGACAATTTTCTCTTCATTATTTACTAGTTTCAAGTTGACAACAGTTATACAAACCTAGAAATATGTCCACCAATGGAGGACATCAGTGCTGAGTATTTTAGAAAACAGCACCTAAGGAATAAATGCTTCCTGGACACAGACACTTGTTTGGCAAAGAATTCTCTGCTTCCCTTTCTTTTGCCACCCTCCCCCCATCTCCATGCTCCTCTGCTATGTTCTTTTTTTAATTTATGTAATATTTATTTTTGTTTTTCTTTTTTTAATTTTTATTTTATTAATTTATTCACATTACATCTCAATGTTCTTAAAGCCTGATAATTTCCATGAAGAGACAACTAAATCATCTCTGCAAAGTCAGTCATAGTGGTGTCAGTAGGGATGAAATGCCTGACAATAACAGGAAGCTGGGAAAATAATGAAAAGTATCATTTTCTATTTTCTTAGAGGTTCTTATGATTATCCCCCCAGCACACACACTCACTCTCTCCCCCCCCCCCCCACACACCTATAACAATCTGCAACATAGTTGGGGTAGTGGAGGCCATTTCTGGAAGTCTGGCAAAGAGGACATTTAGAAACTGTTCCAGAACCCTACCTATTACTGGAGTTTTTCTCACTGTAGAGAAATAAGGTCAGTCTTAACTTATCTTCTCCCCCTTCCTGTCTGATGCCCTGAAACGTGGAGAACTGACACAAGTAACTGTTTGATGGCTCCAAATCAAATGAAAACACAGTGAGTAAGATATGGTTAATTAATGGTCATAGAAGTAACCAGAAAGAACGTTAAACAGTCGTCAAATCCAAGACTTAATGTTCCCACATTTACAACCTCTTTGTAGGTTCCCTCCCTGATTCTCAAGGCTCCTCAGACAACTGCCTTCACCAGGTGTGGCTGTCTTGCTTCCTCTGAAAAGTACGCCATCTCCCCAGCCATTACATCCATGTCCCTTCCCAAAGACAGTCGGAAGTGAGGCGAGTTTATGGGAACGTAGTTTTTAACCCCACCCTACCCGCACCCCGCGCCGCCAGTCTGTCGTCTCAACACTCGCCTCCTAAAACCAGGTCACGAATCCCGCACCAATCACGGCGCCCGCATCCACAACCAAAAGCAATGTCCTCCTTTTCCCTAACGTGCTTGAGTCCGAGGCTGTTTTCTCATTTGCGTTATCTCCAAAGGTGCCTTGCCATGCAGGAGCCAGGCAAACGCAATCGGCAGGCAGGCACAGGGAGCAAAGACAATGGCGGCGACTATATTCGGGGGCTTGCCGAGCACTTCGGACTTCGGACATTGCTTTATCAAATGAAGGGTCGTGATTAGCAAACTACTCTCACCTTTTGATAAGCTCTCCTCTCTCCGCTTCTTAAGGTTTCCCGGGAACCATCACGAAGCGCCTAAACACCCTCGACCTACATCCGCCGGGACGCACTAGGCGTGGCTACGTCATTATGGAAGCCCGCAGAGGGAGGAGCTAGAGGTGTTTAAGGAGATCCGGCTTAGGGAAGTGGAGTGATATTACTGCCGCTCTTACAGTGCTGCGACACTAGGTTCTGTGGCTGAATTAGGGAAAACAACTCTAAACACCAGGGAGCAGACAGTTACCAAATGTCGATATTAGCTTCCCTCTTAGAAGTGCCTCTCACCAAGCTCACCACGTCTTCCTGTTTCGAAATGTATACGTTTTTCACGCTGTGGCGTCAGGAAAAAAAAAATGTGGCCTTGCAGGGCGGAAGGATAACAAACTCCACAGCCCAAGGCAGGGGCGGAGCCCAAAGTAAAAAAGTTGAGGTGGCTTGGGGGGAGGGATTCTCAATACTGAGTTAGGAATAAAAGTTCTAATTTATTCCAAAAATTCTAAACTGTTCCTTCTACAAGTCGAATCCTCCAGTGATGCACTTGTAAGCGCTTGTTTACATAAAATGTGTGATTTACCGGGCCTAGCCTGGGGGAAACCGCTCTGCTGCCAGATCGTTATCAATCTCTTTCTTTTTCCTGTTGCGATTGCGTGAAATGTTTTGTTCTCATTGTCCGGCATATTTCTTGTCTTGAAATAGTCTTAGATAACATGAGGTAAGGATATAGGAAAAACTGGTGGGGAAAAGAGGTTACCTGACTGACTCTGTGCAGATGAGCTGCATTCCCAGGATGAGCTCACCACCTAAAGGTGCAGTGGCCTGGATTTAATCTGAGCGCAGGGAAAACAACTATCTTCTTACTGAAGAAAAGTAATACCACAAATATCTTTGTATCCATGAACTAACACCAGTCCCCGCTCTGTGGATTCCTTCCAGGCTTGTTCCATCATGTTTCTTGCCTCTTCAAATCTGTGATTATATAAACTCTTAGATTTTGAATTTGGGGCCCCATGTTTGAATTATCTATTTGAAAATAAATGTAATTATAACAAGCCATAGAATGAGAAAGTATTTCTAACGTGTATACCATATCTCCCTAGCAATGTCCCAGCTCAGCAGTCCTATATGCCTCAACTCTAAGCTGAGCTGTCGTAGGAGTAGACTATGGTGAAAGGCATTTTTCCTGTTTTAGGGATCCTTATAATTTTGAAATTGCATTAATATGTGTAAATGGTTTTCCCCTCTGTATTTGAACGATTTCTAAGACTCCCTTAACTCCTCATTCCACAATCTTCATTACCAGAAAACCTGATAATAGGCAGTGTGAGGCCCCAGCTGGACCCCTATTCAAGACCCCTGAGGAACACTGAGGGCCCAAAAGGCTTGATCTAGGGGCCAAGCTGACTCCACAAAAGGCTTCCGTTTCTGTTGATTCAGAGCAGGCTTGGGCCTCCATTCCTCAGAGGTGGGTTCAGCAGTCACTGGAAATGCTGCAGAAAGTAGACAGCCAATCACAAGTGGCCTAGCCACCTGGTTGGAGTAAGATGGCCTGTCTAGAAATTTCCTGCTTTATGATTAACTCATGACCTAGTCAGAGTGGCCTGCTTTTACTCAGTTTGCCTGGGGGTTCTAGTTTAAATGTTTACTTAAGGGCTGGAGAGATGGCTCAGAGATTAAGAGCACTGTCTGCTCTTCCAAAGGTCCTGAGTTCAATTTCCAGCAACCACATAGTGGCTCACAACCATCTATAATGAGATCTGGTGCCCTCTTCTGGCCTGCAGGGGTACGTGCAAGCAGAACACGGTATAAATAATAAATAAATAAATCTTTTTTTAAAAAATGATTACTTAAAACCCTTTGGATTTTAAAAGCTTGTAAAGAGAGCCTGGGAGCTCACCTGGGGTCACCACTGTGTCTAAGTGGTGATCCCAGCATGCTAGATTTCTACAGAATAAATGTTCTTTGTTGCTTGCATACTATTTGAGTCTGGGGTCTTTTCTTCAGTGCATCCACGGCCCTAACAGCAGGAGGTTAAATTTTGGAGGGGCTGGCCAGCCTATAGGAACGTCAGTCCAGACAGATCACCTTCATGACCCAAGAAACAAGATGTAAGATGTAAATATTTTTGGTGGAATGTTCAATAAAACGTAATTGTAAAAATAGGCGGTAATGTTCCTCCAGATGGGCCATCTCTGAGGTCTAAAAACGAGAGAGAGAGAGAGAGACAGAGAGAGAGAGAGAGAGAGACAGAGAGAGAGAGAGACAGAGAGAGAGAGAGACAGAGAGAGAGACAGAGAGAGAGAGAGACAGAGAGAGAGACAGAGAGAGAGAGAGAGAGAGAGAGAGAGAGAGAGAGAGACAGAGAGACAGAGAGAGAGAGAGAGAGAGAGAGAGAGAGAGAGAGAGAGAGAGAGAGAGAGAGAGAGAGAATACGAGAATATGAGAATGAGATTCAGAGATTTCTTGGCCAAAGGAGCATATACAGTGTTGCTACCTTTCACCTTAATACATCCTTTAACTTTAAAGTATCCTTAAACTCATAAACATATACCCACATCTTCAACAGATTTTTTAAAAATTATTTATTTTTATTTTATGTGCATTAGTGTTTTGCCTGCATGTATGTCTGTAAGAGGATGTCAGATCTTGAAGCTACAGACAGTTGTGAGCTGCCATGTGGGTGCTGGGAATTGAACCTGGGTCCTTTGGAAGAGCAGTCTTGCTGCGGAGCCATCTCTCCAGCCCTCTAACAGCTTTTGTTCCTAGTCCTTTTCTTGACAAATCCAGGTGAGGATATGGGGGAAAGAATGCTTATCCACTCTTGGTAGACATGTAAACTAGTGAAGCCACTATAGAAATCAGCATGGAGGTTTCTCAAAAAGCTAAAACCAGAAGTACCATATGACTCACTTACACCATCCCTGGGTACATACCAAAAGAACTCCATCTTCCACTACAGAGATACTTGCATATCCATGTTCATTGTGGTTGTATTCACAACAGCTAAGAAATGGAATCAGGCCAGATATGTTCATGGACAATCAATGTTTGTAGAGAGAAATTTTATTCAGCTGTGCAGATAAATTAAAGAACGTAATTTGCAGAACAATGGAAGCAACTAAAAATATACTACATGTCCTCTCTCATAGGTGAAACTTAGCTTTGAATTTGTGAATTTGTTTATTTAAATTTGAGGGTCTCTAGAGTCCAGGATGCTAGAGAAAAGCCACTATAGGGGAAGGGAGAAGACCTTAACTGAAGTGTGTGTTGGGGGCCATGGAATACTGGGGGTCCAACAATTTAATTGTGGCTTGGAAGGGGGTAGGAGAGAGAGAGAGGCTGTGAGAGAGTGTTAGCCAAAACTACAGTTGCATTTAAAAATCCATGTTGAAATCTACTATTTCATAAGCTAATCAAAAATATAACTTTTGAAAGTATTTTAACAAAGACAATCTGTTCAAATGCTTTACAGAGAATACAAATACAAGTAATGCTATGAATGGAAGCTATAGATTATTAAGCAAAATACTCCAGGGACCGGAGAAATGGGCAGGTGGCTAAGAGTGGATTCTAGTCTTATAGAGGACCCGAGTTCGGTTCCCAGCACCACCTGTCATGGGAAGCTCACACATGCCAGTAACTCCAGCTCCAGAGGCACTGATGCCTCTGGCCTCCACAGGTACCTGCAGACACACGCACGCACGCATTCAGAGACACATACAATTAAAAATATTTTTTAAAATGAAATAAGTAACACCTCCCCTGCCACATAATCATCTTTGTGCCAGACATTGGGTATCTCACTGAGTTGTTGGTCAAAGAAGTCCCAGTGGTTTCCCAAGTAACACAACCATTTTCTATTTCTCTTGGTTATCCACCCGAACAAGAAATTAACCCCCTACTGCTAAAGACATCTGATATTTCGCTATTTTTGTCATATAACCTAAAGGAATAAGGCTGGCAGTGAACTGACTGCTTCCTACCTGCTGGCTACCTTTCACAGTGCCAAAGGGTGCTATCAGGCTACTGGAGAAGGAAAAGCCATCAATGTCAGAAAACATTTACCTAACATTGCAATAGACAGCTACTTGGGTGATGAACTACTTTGATTGCATTTGAAGCCCATTTTACAGAAGGGAATCCATGTCTGGCACTATAGCACTGCTCAACACCCCACGGTTAGGAAAGTCACGGGTTTAAGGGAGGAAAATTCTATTGTTGCCTTCCTAAATAAACATCATTAAGCAGATTTCTAAATATTTGCAGATTTTATTTTGTTGTTGATTTTGGACAAGAGTCTCGCTGTATGGATCTGGCTGGTTGGCCTGGAACTTGATATGCAGACCAGGCTTGGCTGCAAACTCACAGAGCCTTCCTCTCCGTCCAGAGTGCTGGGATTAAAGATATCAACTAGCACATCTTCCCTAAATGTTTACATGTACACCCACTGAGTACTGTTTCTCTCATCCTTTTGTTTAGCTGGGCAGTAGGACTGAACACCTTGAATCCCAGCACCTTGGGAGGCAGAGGCAGGCGGATGTTTGTGAGTTCAAGGCCAGCCTGGTCTACACTGTCTCTAAAAACAAAAAGGAGTAAAAGCAAAGAAGAGATTTCTGTTTGAAGTGAGTGACAATGCAGAGATGTGTAACTGGGTAAAATGCTGAAAATGACTGACTGTTGACAGCTCATCTCTAAATGTAAAAAGTAAACTCTCAGCAGAGTGAGGAGATAGCCTTCAGAATTAAAGAAATTATGCTGCCAGCTACATTTTACACAGGGGTTAATATTCAGAATACAAAACAAATTTCAAAAATTAAATACACACACACACACACACACACACACACACACACACACACACACACACCCTTCGTCTTGTAATCAATAGGGCTAATACATTGAACAGATAGCTCTCAAAGGATGGAGCACAAATGACCTACAAATATTTGAAAATATGTTCAACATCATTAGCCATCAGAGAAATGGAAATTAAAAATTCTTTTGGATTCCTTTTACCCCAGTCAGAATAGTTAACATTAAGAAAACAAATACTGCCTGGCATGGTGACACACGCCTTTAATCTCAGCACTTGGAAAGCAGAGGCCGGCAGATCTCTGAGTTCGAGGCCAGTCAGGTCTACAAAGTCCAGGACAGCCAGGGCTAGAAGAGAAACCCTGTCTCAAAACAAAACAAAACAAAACAAAACAAAACAAACAACCAAAACAAAACAAAAAAAGAAAAGAAAAGAAAAGAAAAGAAATACCACAAGCACTGGGAGTAAGGTGGTGGGCGGGGAGTCCGGGGAAGAGCCCTTATACACTGCTGGTGGTAATGTAAAGTACTAAAACCATTTTGGAATGCAGTTGCTCCAAACTGTATGACCCAGCTATACCACATCTGGGTATAGACTGCAAAGGACTCATCAGTACTACCCCCAGAGACTCTTGCACAATGTTCATGGCTGCACTACTCACAATAGGTAGAAAACTGAGCCTGCCTAGATTTTCATTAATAGATTCCTGGGTAAAGAAACTGCAGTACATATACACAGTAGAGTTGTATTCATCTCTAAAGACAAATAAAATCATAATAATCATAATATTTTTTGGAAAATGGGTGGAAGAACAATTTTGGTGATTTTTGTTCTTTGACAGTTTTTACACATTTATTTAATAATTAGAGGCATTTCCCTCCCCTCCTCATACCCCTCCCTCTCTCACTGAAACCCCTCTTTCCAACAAAAGCATCCTGATTTCATTTCTTCTTCTTGTGTATGAGCTTTAGTTTTATGTCTTCTTTTCATGGACGACCCACTGAAATTAGTAAATAAAATACCAACCTTTCAACAACCATTAACTGCCAACAATCTTTCAGGGAGGGATGGGGCCTCCAGGGCCCCTCCCCCACTTGTGATGATATGTTGGTGGAGGATAACTTTGAATGGGTCTTGGGCCTATAATCACAATTGCTATCAGTTCACTAATGTAACCACTGTGTCAGGCCAAGAAGATGTCTTTCTGCTGTACAGATCCTCATCATCTTACTCTCCTGGTCTTACTTATTCTTAGCCTTTTGGCTGGTTATGGGTTTCTGTGTTAACTTCTGCCATGGCCATAATTAGTTTCTCTAATGAAAGGAGGATGCAGAAGTAAATATGGGTATTTAGAAGGCAGTTTAATAACATGACCAGTTAGCAAAAATTGTAGCAGTGGAGAATTTAAAATTATTGTTATATTAAGTAAAGTAATTTGTATTCAGAGGGTCAGAATACAGAAATTTCTCTTACAGGTGGACTCAAGCTTTCAATTTTAATACGTATTTCAGTATGCATGTGCAAGTGTCAGCATATGTCTACAGACTAGAAAGGAGACCAAGGGAGGGTAAAAACAGGTCTTAAGGAAGGAGGGAAGCAAACGGTACAGAAAAGGTAATAGGCGACATGGCCATGAAAACAGGAGGGGGCTGCTTTGGAGAAGAGGGGACTAGCACAAGGGGTTCAGGGGCTAGGGAGGAAAAGGACCAACAACAAGTGTGAGAGTTCCATACTGAAACCCATTTCCTCAGTTTAAATAAATCACATATTTTTAAGCTCTTAAACGTGAAAAAAGAGAAGAAAAAAAAAAGGAAAAAGAAAAAAAAGTGAAAAAAGAACTATAAATGACAACTAATAGGAAATCACGCCAAGCACAACCAGAAGCAGACATAACTTGTCAACTGATGGGACAACATCAGGGTCACCATTTACATGCTTGTAACTGGAAAACTCTGTGACACTATTAGTTCATTTTCTTTAAAAAAAAAATGACAGCTACATGCATTACAGAAATAGAGGAAATCCATGTTTTGGGAAACAATGTTTGCAGATTTCCCATTTAACACCTGCCTCAAATCCAGAACTACTAAGTCCTCTCTTTGTGAAAGGCCACAGAACTGGCCCCAAAGTGAGAGTGTGTGCCTCTGCTGTGAAAATAAGTGTTTCAAGGCCCTCCCTCATGGACGTAGCCAGGAGGTAGTGACACATGCCTGTAATCCTAGCACTCGGGGGAGGCAGAGGCAGGTGAATGGCTGTGAGTTCGAGGCCAGCCTGGTCTACAAAGTGAGTCCAGGACAGCCAAGGCTACACAGAGAAACCCTGTCTCAAAAGACAAAACAACAACAATAAAACAAAGAAACAAACAGGAGCATGGACTAGCCTACGTATGTTCTGGGAGCAATGCTTTCGCAGGCAGGCTGACTCTCCTGGACCCCAGCAGTCAGTCCTTGTACAGTCCTTGTACAGCACCTTCCAGAATGGAAGGAGGCAGGAGAGAAGACTGGGGAGCTGTGAAAAGACCCCCTTTGCCATTCACCTACATGCAAGTCTAAAACGCATCAAGGCACACATCCCAAGGATCAGAAAGATGTAGAATGTGTGCACTCCTGCCACCTTTCCCTTTGTCACAGACCCATTAACCTGGTGGCAGCCCCATCGAGGCCCTGGTTATACCAGGTCACACACATGGTTTTTGCAAGCCTCCAGATAGAGCATCTCCACACATTTCCTGGTCTCCAAAGGCTCATCACTGGTAATTACCATATGTCCTTTGCTGTGAGGATTTAGTCACAAGTTTCTACAGAAGGCAGCCTGGTAGATATATGTGGGGACAAATGGGAGTACACGGGGGCCATTAGGTCCTGGCTCCTCTATAACAGGAAAAGTGCAATTCAGGACACAAGGTGCAACAATGCTTTTTATTATGCAAACAAAACTTGGCCTCTGTGTTAATTTGGCTTCTTGGTCACTAGGCCTCTAGTTTCAGTCATGTTTGTTAGAAAGAAACAATAATGTAGAGGAAGATGACCTCCTTTTAGAGCTCCTTTTAGAAGTTTTGTCTGGAGAACTCATCTGAAGCTCCGTCCTTGGTCTGGAGGAAAACAATTGGGGTATTAGAATAGCCGCACATCCTGAGTTCCATCCCCAGGCACTGGGGCTCTGTTTTGGTGAAGGCCTAGGGCCATTTATCTTTCACCCGCCTGGTTCCTGGGCCTCACCTCAACTGGATAGTGGGCATCCTCATTTCCAATGCAGTTCCACTCGTCCTCAAGATACCTGGTGTGGGAGAAGGACAGGTGCTCTCCATTACTACAAGAAAGGTGCACTGACCACGAAGTGCCACCACCTAACCTATACTACTCATTTGCTGGGACAAGTGTGCCTGACTTGTCCCGATTGTAATGGTGAAGAAAGGCCTTTGTTTTCCTTATGTTTGTCACCACTTATGCCAAGAAGAATTCAAAGCAAAATCACAGGGGCATTTCTAAGAATAACAGACCTTTCATCTTACTCATTAAAAAAGAAGCTCAAGGAAATGACAAGTGGAAAATTTAAAAATCCCATTGTTTTAAAATTAAGATATTAGTCATATCCTAGAACTTACTACTTTAAGGTGTCCAATTCAGTGATTTTTCTATATATTAAAAATATTATACAACTATCACAGTTATCCAACTCCAAAACATTTTCCTCATCTTAAATAGAAGATGAAGGAGAAACTTAACTCCTTACCCTTTAGCAGTCACTCCTATATTTCCATTTCTAGATTCTATAGTAACCACTAATCTGCTCTTATAGATCTGCCTTTTTGTTTAACATAGTCTCATGTAGTCCAGGCTGTCCTTGAACTCACTGTGTAGCCGACGAGGATCAGGTTAAGCTCCCATCCCTCCTATCTCTACCTACCAAGTGCTACAACTATATGCATGTATCACAAAGCTCAGACTTATCTGACTTATTTATTCATTTTGCTTTGTTTGTTTTGAGACATGGTGTACTCTACTCCAGGCTGGCCTGGAACTTCCTATGTAAATCAGGCTGTCTTTGAACTCAGATCCACCTGTCTCTGCCTCCCAAGTACTAGGATTAAAAGCATGCACCACTACTCCTGGCCTGCATTTTCCTCATTGATAGTTGATGAGGAGGGACCAGCTCATTGTGGGTGGTGCCACCTCTGGGCTGGTGGTCTTGGGTGTGCTAAGTAGGCAAGGAGAGGAAGCCATGGGCTGTAAGCCAATTGGCAGCACCCCTCCACGGCCTCTGCTTCAGATCCAGAGTTCCTGTTTTGAGTCACAACCCTGAGTTCCTTTACTGATTTAGTATGTCCAGATAGTTGCAAGCTGAACCAAACCCATCCCTTCCCCGCAAGTTGCTTTTGGTCATGATGTTTCATCAGAGGAAGAGAAAATGTAAGAAGGATAGCAGGTAAAAGGTGCGGCTACCAAGTGTGACAACCGGAACTCCATTCCCCTGGACCCTGGTGGAACTAATTTCTGAAAGTTGTCCTTTAAGTCCAATACACTCCTCATAAGCATGCATATACAAAATATAAATGAATTTGGTTAATTGCTTAAAAGTAGTGCAGGTCTTTTTGTTATCAACTTCTAAGAACTTGTCATGTGTTTTTTTTTTTTAATAAAGTCCTCTATCAAATGTTTCTCAGTCACTGGATTTACTTCTCATTTCATTTTTAGAATTTTTATTCTTTGTTATTTTGGGGGTGGTCAGGACAGGGTTTCTCTGTGTAGCCCTGGCCATCCTAAAACTCACTCTGTAGACTAGGCTGGCCTCGAATCCAAGAGATCCACCTAACTCAGTCTCCTGAGTGCTGGGATTATAGGTGTGTGTCACCACAGCCCTTCACACAGTAGGGTTTTTTTTTGAGACATGGTTTCTCTATGTAACAAGAGCCCTGGCTGCCCTGGACTCACTCTGTAGACCAGGCTGGCCTTGAAATCACAGAGATCCAACTGCCTCTGCCTCCTGAATGCTGGGATAAAAGGCATACACCAACATGCCAGGCCATAAAGTATGATCTTATGGTTTTCTGCCTCCATCTCCTCCCATATCTTCCCCACCTATCCCACTTCATGCCTTCTTTCTCTATATACAGAAAACAAAAAGGTAAATTTTATTTTTTTATTTTTTTGGTTTTTTGAGACAAGGTTTCTCTGTGTAGCCTTGGTTGTCCTAGATTTGCTTTGTAGACCAGGCTGTCCTGGAACTCACAATGATTCCCCTACCTTTACCTTCCCAGTGCTGGGATTAAAGGTGTGCGCCACCATGCCTGGCCAAAAAGGTAAATTTTAAAAGAAAACAAACCAGAATTTAAAAAAACAGTGAAAAAGTACAATAAACACACACACACTCTCTCTCCACAAAGATAAAAATTGGAAAGCATAATATACCAGCAAAAGACTAGTGAGATTTTTAAAAAAAATGCCCAAACAAAGCAATATGAGACAAAAACAAATCTTCAAAACCATCATTGAATTCATTTCAGATTGATCATGTACTGTTGGGAATGGGGTCTACTCTTAAGTATGGTTTATATAACCAGTGAGACTCGATGCTGATTTTCTTTTCTTTGCAAGAGGCTGTCAACTGGAGATAGCTTCTTTATCACTCTTCATTTCATTCATAATGTCTTTGAAGCAAAAAGATCTGAAACTGGATTCAAAAAATCTACCTTATCTGATTTTAACAGCTTTTGTATTTTTTTGTAGTTAGGTGTCAGAAACCATTGTTTAATTTAATAATGCAGAGCCTCTCTTTTCTTATAAGACTTTTATAATTTTTATCCTGGCTTTTCAGATATATTTATAAATTTTGTATGCATGTAAGCACACATGCATGAATTTTTCAGACAGGGTTTCATGTAAGTCAGACAGATCTTGAACTTTTTCTGCAGATATAGTTGAGACTAAAGTTCTATAAACTAGGACTTGAGGTGTGTGCAACTATGCCCAGCTTATGTGCTGCTGCAAATTGGTGCCAGGGTTTTGTGCTCATTTTTTCCCTCACTGCAGAAGCCTGGGCTGGTTTTTGTTGTTGCAGTTTGTTTGCTTCGTGTGTGTGTGTGTGTGTGTGTGTGTGTGTGTGTGTGTGTGTGTGTGTTTGCTTGTTTCTTTGTTTTTTAAACCAGGTCTCATTATGTGGCTCTGGCTAGCCTGGAACTCATTATTGTAGACCAACGTAACTCATGGATCTGTGTGCCTCTGTCTCCTGAGTACTGTGTTTAAAGGCATGCACCACCACACTTGGTACCAGCCTCAATTTTATTTATTTTTATATGTGATATGTGATAAGGTAAAATTTGATTCTATTGTGAGTGGGATAACCACTTGTTCCTGCACCAGTTGCTGAAAAAAAGATTTTTCCTTCTTGGTATCTTTGGCTCTCTGTTTGAAAATCTATCAATGTGAAAATACATTTTTTAATATTTTTGGATTCATACTTTGTCTATTATCCTATGTATCTATGTCTATTATTCTATGTATCACACCTAGCGTTACTTTGTTTATCCTTTAGTGTACCTTCATAGTACCTTTGTATTGAGTTTTCCAACTACTTCATTTTCAGCATTATTTTTCTATTTTCTTTACTTTCATTTGAATTTTAATACAGATCTATAAATCTCTACATACATAGGCAGTGGTGAAGATTTTTATATGGTTTGCATGGGCATATAATAGGAACAATAGTAAGTGTTCTAATCCATTTGTTTAAGTTTTACTTATTTCTGCAAAACTTTTCCACATCCTTGTTAAGAATATCCCTGGATACTTGTTTTCCATGATATTGAAAATTTATTTCTAAACTTATCTCTTAATTGTTCACTGCCAGAATAGAGTAATGCAATTGAATTTTGCATATAGACTTTAAACCCTCAAATAAAACTGACATGTCTTATTATTTATAATACCATCTAATGTTTTCCTTATGATTTGACATACAGAATATCATGATATCTGATATGAACATTACATTGTTTTAAAATTGCTTATAATGTCATTATAAAATTCATGCATATTTGTAAAAAATTGGTCTATGACTTGGCTTCACAATATCTGAATAGCTGTAAATTTCCATTAAGTCTCTACTTCTTTCAAATCAAGATTATAGCCAGAACTCACTTCAAATCTGTCTGAGTGGAGGCATCCTTCATCTCCTGATTGGTGAAGGAGATTTTGGGTCTGGCGGTAAAGAAGGCGTTCTTGGCCTCTTCGGGGCTGGCAGTCCTCAGAATCATCTTATCGTTCACAATGCACAGCCTGGAAGAAAGGTGGCTTTTCAGAGCAGACCCCTACTTTCTTTTTGTGCTTTATTAGCTGATCTTCATTTCCCCTGCTATAGGATCACCTTCTGAGCGATTGCCTACCAGTTTGACTAAATTGTAGATTTCAACTCTAGCTTATTTACCCTTTACAAAAGAAGTGATCACTTGCACATTTCCAGAGAATGCTGAGTCAGGGAGAAGATGGATAACTTAGCCAAGGTCACACAGCTAACTAGTGTCAAGAAGCAAAACAAACAAACAAACAAACAAAAAACAGTCCATGCTCATAATCAGTTACCAAGACTATTTCTTAGAGTTTACCTGTTTGTACTCTATAGTATTGAAATGTTCTTGAGAATATTCTAATGCACCACTGGCTCAATCACTGAATGGCTATCTCTATAGCCAGTCACACCAAAGTATTCACCTGCAATGCTTGCCAGTAGTTAAGATGAATATCCGGGTGAAGGCACGAATACATCCTGCAGACCTCCCTTCCACTTCAATGGCAACAAACAAAAGAAAGGAAAACAAAAATCCATTGGAGTTGCACGTGATTTAAAAACTCACACACTACTCGGCAATGAGAGTCTGACAAGATACTGTGTGTCACCCAGAAGGAAGCCAGAGTGGGGCAATCTTTCATTAAGCGGCAAGAGGAAGTTCAGGGACATAGATGGTAACACTAGAAACACCCACTTTTCCATGGTAGGGCCTCTCAATGTGGACTACTTTCCTTGACACATTAGTCCACCTTATTCCTAGTTCCTAGCTGCTCAAGGGACGGCTATTTATTAATTACATTTGGAAAAGGAGGGAACTAAGGGTTAACAGGGCAGACATAGTTCAGAAAACTAGAACTTGAAATGAGATAAACCAAAGTCTATAGTCCTGATGCCTGAACTTTACAGGGCAGACAGGCATGGGCTCAGATGAACACGTGAGGAACAGTGAATCAGTAGAGAAGAGACGAGAAGGAAAAGAGAACATGGGGGAAGAGACAGAGGGAGAAGAAGAAGGAGGGAGAGAGAGGGGGGAGGGAGAGACAGAAGGAGGGAAGGAGGAGAGAGAATGAGAACGAGAATAAATATACAGCTGGGAATGTTCTGGTAAGGACCTCTGCCACAAGAAAGAAGCCCTTAAAAGGTCTTGGCTACTGAGATTCTACGTTTACCTTCCTTGAATAATCCATTGACAGAAAAGCAAATCATATTTTCCTGAAAAGAAAGAAAAGGGTAAACTAAGACTTTGACTCCTCTTCTACCATTTCCTACTTAGTCATACCTTTCTGGTCAGGCCTAAAGGGAGAAGCAGGTACTCACTGTCTCGGCACAAAGGTCTACTACATAGGAATTTAAATCATGCTGCGTTTGGGGCAGTTCATAGAGGCAGGTCACGATGTTGTATTTTTTGTACTTCAGCAGCTCCATCCGCAAAACTGTAGAGAGAAGCAAAGATGGCGGTTATTCTCCCCCAGTGATCCTTGTCCTATTTTACTGCCTTCTTTACCACTTCGTTATATCCTTACAGGAATCCTTGAGCCTCTTGATGTTCCTGCTATCCTTAAAGTATGCTTCCAAGCCCCTCCTAGGAGAAAAAAGAGGACCAAGAGAACCTTTCAGTCATTAAGGGTGCTTTCGCCTCTGTGCGCGCGCGTGCTAGACGTGGAACCTGCTGCTCCGGCATAAAGCTTCAGCTGTGATACTCACAGGTCTGGCTTCTTAGGGTTGAAAGTAATGGTCAGGGAGAAGCAGGCCTCTGCATGATAAGCAGTGAAGAGACGGCGCCGATCACCATAGTCATAGATCAAGTAATACCTGTGGGAAGTGCAGCAAAGGGGACAAGTCCTAAATGCCATCCAGAGACTTATATGCAAACTTGTGCAATGATCGCCCAAGCCAGCTTGGCCTGTACTTTCACACACTTCTGAGGCAACTAACTCACTGAAGCATAAATTGCATGACCAGACTCTTCAGCTTCTCGAGTCCTTTATAGGTTTCCTGAAAGGAAAGACACTTTTTTTAACTGTGTGGCTGACAAAAACATCCCTCGTAACTCCTTGAATCTGTATAGTCACTCCTCACCTTGCGTGGCTTTATTATTTCCAAGTTGTCCGCATCAATTGTTGGGAACAATTTCCTGCCATCCTGCATGAAGGGAGAAGTTAGGGGCCCATGAGGATGTCCAAGGAGCTAAAGAGACTGAAGGCTTTGGAGCCAGCCTTCAGGTATGAGATCATCTGGGGAATTCACACGCTGTGAGAGGACAGTGTTTGAAAGATGTCTCCTCATTCCCCCTCCTTCCTTCGTTCTCTGTTTATGGCATACTTTTCCCCAAGGGAAAATTTTCCATGATTTTTTTTTCTTTCAAGAATCCATAGCATTTTAAATGGATACTGGTCTGAGGCACACGTTACCTACGTAGACACAACAGGCTTGGGAGCAGGAATGGGACTCTTGTGTTTAAAAACGAGGCAAATGACGAAGGCAGGAACTTACCAGTTGTGACAACTCGGGAAAATATTTCAGAGCCGCACTGTTGAAAAAGTCAAAAGCCAGAAAAAGTGACAGACAGTTCAACTCTTAGTAGTTTTTCTCCCCGGTTCCTGTATGCCCCAGCTTCTCCCTCTTGTATTCCTCCCTCTCCTTACCTTTCTCCCATGCCTGGGTAGCTCCCACCCACACTGCCCTGGCCCTGCTTCTCCAGGGCCCCAAGAAGCCACATGGGGAGCCCAGGCTCCAGGGCCTTCCTTCTGTCCCTGCCTCCCTCGTCTTTCTCAGAGTCTCCAGAGAAGACCTTGTAGAGGAGCGAGGCTTTAGACTGGAGCCCAGGGCCCTGTCACACTTACTAGGTGTCCAGGATTCTGGGGGAACGGTGAGAAACGGAAATGTGTTTCCATTTGAGGGAGACAGGGCTCAGGGAAGCAAGAAGGAGATGGCAGGGGAATGGTAGGTGGTGACAGAAACGGATGGCAAGGGAGAGATGGTGAAGGAAATATGGGGGAGACAGGAGAGTAAGCACAAAAGAGACAGGAGAAGCAATGCAAAGGCAGTGGGGTATGCTCTGCCTAGCCCTCTGCTGCCTTTTCCTTCATGCCTGGCTAGCCCAGGAACCTAGCCCAAGGCATGCACCCTACTGAATCTAGCAGGGCATGCAGGCCTATAATTTTCCTGAGTGAGCTGGGGATAAAGGCGATCTCTGGAGGCAAGAACCATTTTCCAGAAGCTGAAGAAGTGACATGGGCGAGTCAGCAGCTCAGCATGGGATGGAGGCCATGTGGCTCTTGTTATGATCACTTTGTTCTCTCCTGAAGACTCCTGGGCTCCTGGGCCTGCCTGGGTGTGGGGGTCTTCTCCAAGGACTCAAGGTTCCTGTCCCAGGCTACCCAAGGCTCCTCTTATATGCCAGGTAGGATGATGAGCAAGGCGGGTTGGTCCATCCGTAGGTAGAGAGGGAAGGGGTGGAGGCCCCGAGGAGGCCAGTCTTTCTTTCTCCTCACCCTCTTCTGCCCTCTTCCCTCCCCTCCTCTTCCAGGAAGCCTTCAGCTCCCCAGTCATGGCCCACTCCTGGATCCCTCTGATCTGGAGAGCCCAGGCTTTGCCTCAAGGAAGACAGAGACCTCAGAAGTAGTCCACAAGAAGTGACGTCTGTGTCAGCAACACCCAGGATCCCAGCCCTCAGCCTGGGGCAGGGCAACCTCTAGGGCAGCCTGGGACACATGAGGGGACCATTCTGGAGCAAGATAGGGAGGGAGGCTCCTCTCAGGACTGGGGAAGGAGCCTGGTGCTGTTGAGGTGCACCGCCGATCCTGCTGGAAGAGGCTGAAAGCCCACACAAGCGAAACACAGCCCATGTGAGGTGAGGCAGGGCAGACAGGACAGAAGCCAAGGAGGCCTGTGAGCACAGCCTAGTACAGAGACAGGGGAGAGAGCAGGCCCTGGGGTCCTCCCAGAGGACCAGGGCTGCCTCCTCCCACAGAGAGCAGCTCAGGCCACCAGGGGGCGATGGTATCCAGGAAGGCAAGGAGGTGTTAGCAAGTATGTACCTTACATAGGCAGAGTGGTCAGGGAAGGTGTTGCACAAGGGGTTCCCTTCCAGCCACAGCTCTTTCAGCTTCAGCGCTTTCACCTTCTCTAATTCACACATTGTTCTTATCTGAGAAAACAGGAAAGAAATGACAAAGGTGTCTCAGGCAAAGATCTATCTATCTATGTATATGTATATGTATATGTATATGTATATGTATATGTATATATATATCCTAGTACCGATAGCCCCTACCCTCATACAGGGCACTTTTCTTGGCTCTTACAGTCACACGTATACTGCCTTCCACCTGCCACCCAAATCTTATCTTCTTACCCAATTTTTTGAAAGGTTTAGACTCTTGACTCGTGGGGCCTTCTCTATTAATTCAGACAGGCCATCTAGCCAACATATTCTGTTGTTGCTCAAGTTCAAGGACAGCAGCTTTGGGGAGCAAGATTGAGCATGATCGTTACTATGCACGTCCTCAGAAACAAATCTCCCTGAAAGCCATCCCTTCAGGACCTCCATCCAAATAATACCATCATTGTATCTGTGACCTCACCTCTGAGAAATGCTTCTTAATGATCTTAAGGGTGGCATCCATGCAGCTTCTTCTGCTCATAAGCATGTCAATCCCACAATTCACCAATTCTTCAGGAAATGGAGAGAAAGTAATTACAAGGCCAAGTGAGGTCTCTCTAGACCAGCCTCAGTGCAGATTCCTTTACAGCTTACAGCTGCCTTCCTCCCAACAGGACTCACCACCTACAAGTCATACCTCGTTCAAAGCGAAACCTTTTGAGGCACAGAGATTTCTTGGACACATTATATCGCTTCTTCATGATCAACTGCAGAGACAGATATGAGAGAGTGTCAGGAACTTCACTGAGTGTATGTGTGTGTGTGGGGGGGGGGGAGGGTCATCTGGGGAAGTGGCAATAATGTGTCTTGAATCCGGCCTACCTTTAATTTAAACAGTTGTTCTGGTGTTAACTTATACTGCACAGATGGAGGCTGAGCAGATGCATTCACATAGACAAAGATCTGTGTGAAAGGAGGGGAGGATTAGCATCAGGATTTCCCATCGCAGGCACAGACTCACCCTTGGCCTGGCTACATCTCTGCAAGAAGTAGTTAAAAGGAATTCCACCGACACTGACCTTTCTGTTCTCCTCATCTCTTATCTGGTAGCTTATATTCCTTAATTCAAAGGCACTTTGAGGATTTTGGATGAAGAACTGTACCCGGTTTCTGATGTACTTCAACTATAAGGAATGAAAACAATAACAATGATGCCGGAGGCCAGCATCCGGTGGTGACCCTGGACTCTCCCTATCTCCTGTGTGCACACACTGGGATTCAGTGTTATCTCTTACATCAACTGGCGTGAAGGCTACAGTGCAATGGCTTTGGAGTAAACTTATTAACCACGTCTTCTTGTAGTGTCTCCCATTTGGAATCTGGGGGCAAAAACAAGGAATAAGAGAGAAACGATACATGACATTAAGACAACAAATCAAATGTAATATTGTACCCTGCTCTACTCGTCATAAAGACTGGCAATGTGGAGACAATCGGCACAATTTTCTTTCCCTCCCGTCCTTCTCTTCTCTCTCTTTCCTTCCCAAGTTTCCTTCTCTCTGTGTGTGGCTTTCCTAATTAAGCTTTCTTTATCTTTCAATGCTTCTCTTCCAAATACTAAAATCTTCAAGGCTTGCTTACTTTTACAAGCCCTCGGGTGATTATCGACTAAGGCTTACCCGGTCTTCCCACTAGGCTTTCAGAGCTGTCCAGTGTGAAGCACGCTGAGCTACCTGGGGGGAGCTTCTCCATGTTCTCTCCAGTTATTTACACCACTACCTTCCTCCTGTGACCTTACCTTCGTGAACCTAATGTGTTGTCTTTTTATTCCTTTTTCTGAATCTATCCTTAAATGAGATCGAAGTCACACCATTGACCTGCCTCTCTCGCACATTAGTCGCCTGTGAGTACACTCACTGTGATCTTGAACCAGGTCCCAAAGGCATCATCGTCTATGGTACTGTTAGTTTCTTCCTCTGAAAGAGTTAGATCTTGGAATCTTGCACAAAGTGCATCACCCTCTTTTTTGACTCTGAAGGCATAAGGGTTGCTATAGAGAAATTGATAGAAAGAGATTTATAAATATTTAGAATTGTCATAATCTATTCAAAGACCAGTGTTAATTCACCAATAATCATCCCTCAAAGCTTTCTAAGGACTTCCATCACTGCTTACTTTTTTCTTGAAATGAGAGAAAAACTACAGAGCGAGAAAGTTGTACAATCCCAAGGGATACTACATGCAAGCCATCTTGCCTCTTACTTACTATAGTAATTGACGGTTCTTATGGGTATCTTTTCTCTGCATGTTTCCATAACTGCCCTGGAGTTGTTGACGTAGAAGAATACGTTCATAATATGCATCATAAAAGTTCCTCTTTCCAAAACCTACTTGGGAAACACTCTCATCCATTTCCTTTTCTTGGAGAGGAATATTCTTATAATTTTTTGCTAGAATTAAGAAGAAAAACAGACATTTAGCCACACATTGATGAGTTACACTCAATAGAGTTTCAAAAAACAATAACTAAAAACAAAGCAACAATAAACCAACTCAACATCATAGAAGGAAATATTAAAGATAGAGTAGGAATAAAAGTAAAAAGAATTAAAGATAGAATATCAATGAAAAAAGAGTTAGGTTTCGGCCGGGCGTGGTGGCACACACCTTTAATCCCAGTACTTGGGAGGCAGAGGCAGAGGCAGGAGGATCGCTGTGAGTTTGAGGCCAGCCTGGTCCAAGACAGCCAAGGCTATGCAGAGAAACTCTGTCTCGAAAAACAAAACAAAGAGAGAGAGAGAGAGAGAGAGAGAGAGAGAGGGGGGGGGGAATGGTTAAAAAATACATTCAATAAATATTTAGCCAGACTAACAAAGAAAAAAGACCTAAGAACTGAAAAATAACTAAATGTAATAAAAATAGAAATGGAAAAGTGAGACATTTGAAACAAAATACAAAAAAAATCCTTAAGAAAATACTATATACCCCCAAACTGGAAAACCTACAAGAAAATGATATATTTCTGAACACATATAACCTATAAAATTTGAATAAAAAATGAAGTGTAATTAGCAAGAGTCAAAAACATTATGTAAAAAAAAATGTTCTGAATCTGATTGTTCACAGCCAAATTCTACAAGCCAATTAAAGAATAAATGTACTCAATTTTTCTGGAACCATTCCAAAAAAATTGTAATGCAAAGACATTTGCTAAACCTTTACAAAGTCAGAATTATCAAAAGTAAAGAATTAAAAATAATTTATTTTATCTTAAAATTGGAGGCTAGCCAACTTACAGAGGAAGGCCAAGGCTAGTTTGAGCTAAAAAACAGTTACAGACTAGCTTGATCTCCATAGTACCAGGATGTCCAGCTCTACATAATGAAACCCTGTCTCAAAACAAACAAACAAACAAACAAACAAAAACTCAAAGTAATCACGAACTTAGGGGCGGGGGGGGGGAGTAAGGAGAAAGAAGAAGGGAAGTAAATGAAGAAGAGGAGGGAGGAAAAGAAGGGGAGAGCATTGGGTGAAAAAAAGTGATGGAGGGAAAAGAGTGGGGAGGGGTGGAGGTGAGAATGGGAGGAGGAAAGGAGAGAAGGGCATGGGGAGAAGGAAAGGGTTAGAGAGGAGAGAAGAGGGAGCAGAGGGAAGGTGGGGGATGGGAGGATGGGGAGATGGAAGGACTGCAAGCTGGCTCTTATGAGTAAAGTGGGAATTTTAACTCAAATGTTTCCTCTTCTGCCCTAAGAATTTCTAGTTCAGTCTTTTTACATTTCCATACCAGCTCTTCCACACACCCTTATGGATCACATGGGACCATAATAAGTCTCTGGAGTCTAAACGTACACGGTGAAACAATCTATACTAGCAGGTCAGGGATTGGGGGAAACATTTCATGGCAATGAGTATATATTTTCCACATACTAGCTACACGTCTTGAAAATGGCACGCATTAGTTGGGATTACCTTAGCTGTGCTCATTGTCAAGCTTCTCCCGTGATGCCACAGCTATTCTTTCATGTTTTCATTTCAGACTCAACAAACCTGTAAACACTGACTAAGAATTTACATCCTCCTTCCCCCCAAAATAGATGTCTCTTTAGTCTCATCACACCTCCTCCATTATAGCCACCACTTTTAATCTCCTGGATTATAAGGACTCCCACCTGAAACACCTGCTTTTACACTTGTTCCAGCTCTCTCTTTTCCCCAGTATAGTACAACAGAGACTTTTTTTCACAACTGCAAGTCAAATCTTACTCAGAAGCTTGAAGGCCATGACTATTACTTAAAACCTGTATGACCAAAATCATATTAAAAAGTGACCAAAAAAACCTTATTGGCGACATTTGTTTAACACAAGAAACCCATTTTGTTTTTATGAAAAATATAAGAGAAGAATCAAATATTTACTCCCCCGTTCTTGTATAGGCTGTATACAAAAATTGATACACTGTTGGTAAGAGTTTCTTGCTATAAGATTATTTCCTCGGTGGGCATGATAACACATGCCTTTAATCCCAGCACTCGGGAGACAGAGGCCGGTGGATCGCTGTGAGTTTGAGGTCAACCTGGCCTACAAAGTGAGTCTAAGACAGCCAAGGCTACACAGAGAAATCTTGTCTTGAAAAACCAAAAAAAAAAAAAATTCTCCTCAAGCTGAAAGGTGGTGGTGCATGCCTTAATTCCAGCACTCAGAAGGCAGAGGCAAGCAGATCTCTGACTTTGAGGCCAATGTGGTCTACAGAGTAAGTTTTAGGACAGCCGGGGCTACACAGAGACAAAGCAAAACAAAAAAAGAATATTTCCTCTAATACATAAAGAAATTAAAATAGAATATGGTAAGTTATTTAAAATCAATAATTAAAGGATATATAAAAATAAAGGATAGCAATACCTGGGTTTAAAAAATTCATAAGAGATATCCAAGTGCCCACCTTGGAACCCAAGCAAATATGTGATAGAGAGATAAAAAAGAAAGAGGGAGTATATGATACAGAGAAAGATGGGAAAGGAAGGAAGCCAAGCTGTTTGTGCTTCCACCCAGGCCCAGATCCAGGGCTCTGAGTTGGCCCACCCCAACATCTACCCCATCTATGAAGTGCTGGAGCACATGAAGAGGCCTGTCTTGCAGATCCAAAATGGCAGGACAGCCATGACACAGGGCAACAACAGGATATGTGAGAGGAGTCCTGGTGAGGATCCAGTGGTGATGGTGTAGCAGAAGCCAGAGGCCTCGAACCAGACCGATGACTCACTGCAATGAACATATGCAAGTAAAGATGTGGGGACAAAAGGGTGTGCTGGGGGACACACTGCGTGCAGCTTCCATGGTGACATTTTTGTTGTTGTTGTTGTTTATTTATTTTTTAAAGATTTATTTTTTATTGCATATACAGTGTTCTGCCTGCATATACACTCGCACACCAGAAGAGGGCACCAGATCTCATAATAGATGGTTGTGAGCCACGATGCATTTGCTGGGAATTGAACTTAGGACCTCCGGAAAAGCAGACAGTGCTCTTAACCGCTGAGCCATCTCTCCATGCCGTTGTTGTTTATTTTTATTTTATGTTTTCTTTTGTGGGGGAGGTTGAAAACGTGGAAGGCAGATATAAAGGGATAGGGAGAAGAATGGGATTAGGGTACATGAAGTCAAAATCACAAAGAATCAATAAAAAGTTAAAAAAATAAAAGAGTAAAAAATCACATTACAAAAGGAAAACAACAAATATCATGACTTTTTAAAAATAATTATTTATATTTATTCAGTATTCTGCCTGAATGTCAGAAGAGGACACCGGATCTCATGTATAGATGGTTATGAGCCACCATGTGGTTGCCGGGAATTGAACTCAGGACCTTTGGAAGAATAGCCAGTGCTCTTAACCTCTGAGCCATCTCTCCAAGCCCCAATATCATGACTTTTTTATGGGTAGCATTTATGAAGTGTTTGTACCCCAAACATTAAACCTGAATTAGATTAAGCTTTAGCAGCAATTTGTTATTCATCTCAATCATCAGAGAGACACAGTGAATCAGATGCATGATAAATGATTTAGTCTTTTAAAGACTACTATATGCTGTATGTTTGCACTGTATTGAATGTATCATGGAGATAAACATATATTTTCAAGTTACAGTCATATGACAAAATATCTGTGGCCTGCCTTTTTATTTAATAATTTTATACCATGGTATGTTCAGAAATACTGTTTAGTTGAATTTTATTCTTTACTAAATTAATATGCTTTTCCTTTAAAGGCATTGTAAAAATTAAAGCTACCATCACTTGCTTAATACAGCACGAACTAAGGGTGGAGCTTCACTGGCCCTAAAGGTTAATGAAGAATAAATACTATTAATTAAAAAGTATTTTTCATATATTCCAAAAGGTCAAAAAACCTCCTATAAACAATGCTACTGAGAACAGGATTATACACAAACTCTACGTACATTTTTATAGTTTACACGATAATGCTGTGAGTGAGTTTAGGTCTAAACGTTAAATTTTCCACTTTAAGAGGTTTTTAAAAGTGGCATTTAAAAATAAACATTATGTCTATTCGCACAGTAAAAGTGAATAAGCTGTGCAGTTTTCTTCATCAGTTAGTTTACTAACAACATATTCAAATGTGTTGGGATTGGAGTGCTGGCTCAGCAGTTAAGAGCTGTGGTTACACATCCAGGGGACCCCGGTTCTTACCACATGGCAGTTAACAACTATTTGTAACTCCAATTCCAGAGAATCTAATGCCTTCTTCTGGTCTCCACCAGGCACATCTGTAGTAGACATACATATGTGCAGGCAAAAGAACGATACACATGAAAGAAATTAATTAAAAAAATATTCACATCTTTTGAAACTACAATATTCATTTTTGAAAATTACCCCTTGTAAAAAGCCAGGCGAGGAGGGCTCAGGAGCTTTGGGGGAGAAATGCATATGGCTGAAATCACAGAAAGATTGTAGGCTGGAAGAGGCGTGAGATTCTCATATGCAAGAAGCAAATAGTGGAGGATGGGCCATAAAATGCAGATGAACAACAGCAATACAATGAAATAAGAGAAACACAGAGGCACTGAATATATGTTACTAAACAGGTCTGTGTGAGAATCTTGGAAGGCAAATTTCATGTATTTTTTTTGTTTTATAAATATAAGGAGAAAGATAAGACCTGTATATCAAACTAAGGACTTGAAAAATTAAACTAGTTTCTAGAAAATGTGGGAGAATTTTTAAAAAGTAAAGTTATCCCCTTGGGAACGAGCAAAAAAAATTTTTTTTTCCATTCTAAGTACTATCATTTTGTCTTCACAGTCTCCTCATCCATAGGGATGAAAGGCCTGGAGAATCTCCATGCCACCCCAATTCTGCTGGAAGCCCCCTACGCTGCACTCTCCCTAGTTACAGGAAAAACCTGCATTGGCCCGTGAAGTTAAGATAAAAATTGCTACTACGTTGTCAATGCAGCCTTGAGGGGAAGGCACGCTTCACTTCACATGCATCCCTCCTTACTGTCGTTTCTGCCCACATCCTGAGCAGGCCTGGTACTCAAGGACAACTTCTCCATCTTCCTGGCAGGGTCAACCAAGTTCAGGTTCCCAGGCCCAGGCACCTGCTCCTGTCCTGATTGAGGGAAACCCCGTTGCCGAACCCCTTGAGTCAAAACATGATTGGACAGTGCTACAACGCCCCCTCGCTTTGCTTTCCCATCCTTAAAAAAATATTGTACAATCTCCCTTCGGTGACATGGTTCAGATCCCGAACTGGCCACCTCCCTGCACTCAGAAAATAAAGCCTTCCTTTTAAGCTTCTTTGTCTACCCTGAGTTTTCTCAGCTCCCACTCCAAACCCAACAATTCCAAGATATCAAAGAACTCACACTGCCAAAGACTGGGGGAAAACGAACTCTCAAAGTGACCTTAAAATTTTTTTCAGCAGGCCTGGAGAGATGGCTCAGCAAGTTAATGGCAGTGTCTGTTCTTCCAGGGGTCCTGAGTTCAATTCCCAGCAACCACATGGTGGCTCATGACCATCTGTAATGGGATTTGATGCCCTCTTCTGTCATACAGGCAAATAGAACACTCATAGAAATAAATAAATATTTTTTTTTAATTTCAGCAGTTTGGGAGCTACAGTTAAGAGCACTTATTCTTAGAGAGGGCCCAGGTCCAATTCCCAGCACCCACATGCCACTCCTAACTGCACCTCCAGTTCTGGGATATCTGAGGGTTTCACCAGCCATACACACTGCTCACAGATTTGCATACAGGCAACACCCACACCCACACATACACATACACACACTCATTATTTTAGAGACAGGGTCTCTCTGTGTAGCCTTGGCTGTCCTGGACGCGCTTTGTAGGACCAGGCTGGTCTCGAACTCACAGAGATCTGCTTGCCTCTGTCTCCCCCAATGCTGGGATTACAGGTGTATACCACCGTACCTGATTTACACACATTTATCTTTTTAAAGAGTAGCAGTCAATTTCCAGAGGAGACATGGAAGAAACTGAAGCGCTGTGAGTGTATGCTAAATGTCCACAGAGTCATAGTGCTCTGTGTGGATTTGGGCAGGCCAAGGAAAGCCAACCGAGCAAAATGCACAGATCTATCTCATGTTTGAAGGTCCTGGGAAAACGCTTCCTTAGCATTCTGGAGGCCCTCGTGCTACTACCAAAAACCACACCAAAAAATCAATTAAATCAGGTACATCCTATCTGGAAATACAACAGTCCTCCAAGGGACAGGAAAAAAAGCTGGGCATGGTGGCGCACAACTGTAATCCCAGCACTCGGGAGGCAGAGGCAGGTGGATCTCCGTGAGTGCTAGGCCAGCCTGGTCTATAAAGTGAGTCCAGGACGGCCAGAGCTGTTATATAGAGAAACCCTGTCTCAAAACAAACAAACAAACCAAAAACCAAAAACCAACCCCCCCAAAAAAAACAAAACAACAACAAAAAAAGTAGGAGAATGGTGTCAAAATAGCATTTCAAGATAAACTGTTAAAAAATTTAAAAAGGAACAAAAGATAACATATCATAGATTTTTTTTAACGTGTATGTTTTGCCGCACTGTGGGACAGAAAGCCAAGTATGCTGCAGTAAAGCTTTGAAATTCAAAAGATCAAAGGTGCCGGAGGTTTCCGTGCGGTACAATGAACTTTAATTTTCAGTTTATCACCCACCAACTACCCCAACGCCGCTCT
This sequence comes from Acomys minous, assembly GCF_964271855.1. NCBI lineage: Eukaryota > Metazoa > Chordata > Mammalia > Rodentia > Muridae > Acomys > Acomys minous. The sequence continues at coordinate 49,232,008 of NC_140488.1, forward strand.
CGCCCTCCCCCTCTGCCCTCCCGTTTCCGAATCCAGGTCGCGCGGCTAAACATATTTCGGCTTCCTGGCGGGGAAAAATGGCAGACTTGAGAAAACAAAATGTCCGAGGGATATCTCAGCTCAGGCATGACTCTGGCTATAACCATGATCCTAGATGCAGGAGGGAAGTTTTCCCAGGATAATTCTGTCCAATTCAGTCGCTCCATGTGAGTAGAAAACAACAGGTCTGGGCCCTAATCACATGGGCTCCTTTTTTTTTTCTTTTTTTTTCGGTTTTTCGGGATAGGGTTTCTCTGTGTAGCCTAGGCTGTCCTGGACTCACTTTGTAGACCAGGCTGGCCTCAAATTCACAGCAATCCACCTGCCTCTGCCTCCGGAGTGCCGGGATTATGCGCATGCACCGCCATGCCCGGCATTTTTCTAAGGCGTGGTGAGGAAGAGAAGGGAGAAACGAAATCCTCACTCCCTCAAGCTTGATCAACTCACCCACGGCTGCCTTCCAACGTCTGCGACGCTTCTGCATTTTTCTCACAGCGTTTTTATGAGGTTAAACTGTGTAGACGGGATCTGGCACCTTAGAGACTGGCCGTGAGTAATGGCGGGCTCCTTGGCGCCTCAGAGACTGGCGGGAGCAATGGCGGCGCCAACCACTTCCTTGGAGCCACAGAAACTACAACCGGTACAGGAAATGCCTTCTCTCCCAAGGGGGAGCGCAAGATGGGGGGAGGGCGCTCTTAGAAACCGTAACTTTCGGTTCTTGCATCTCCTGTGTTTGCTAGCAGTGGAATGTACGGCTAGCCTTCCATAACAGCTGTAGCTGTAGTTTGTTACATTCAGGAGGCCAGCAAAGGTAGTTTGCCACATTCAGCGGCCCTGCAAAGGTAGTTCTTTACAGTATGGAGGTCTGCAAAGGTCTCTCTTTGCATTCAGGAGGACTACAAAAAGTGGATCGTTGCATTCGGGAGGCCTGCAAAGATGATTTTTTACAATCTATAGGCCCGTGACTTCTGCCTGGCCGTGTATGTGTGTGTGGGGGGGGGGGAGGGGCAGGGGGAGACTACATACTGTTCTTTCGAGGAACTCAAGCCTAACATACAGGATCACTTGCTGCTCTTGCTACACAAAATTGTGTTGGTTTAGTAAGCTGTGGGAGTTTTTCTGGGCCTGAGTCAGAAATGCCTGGTGCCCTCAGAAGTCAGAAGAAGGTGAATCCTTTAGAACTGGAGTTACATATTGTTGTGAGATACCATGTGGGCAGAGGATTGAACCCAAGTTCTCTATAAGAACAAGTGCTTTTCTTTCTTTTTTCTTTTTCTTTTCTTTTTTCTTTCTTTCTTTTTTTTTTCTTTTTTTCTTTTTTTCTTTTTTTTTTCTTTTCGAGATAGGGTCTCTCTGTGTAGCCTTGGCTGTCCTGCACTCACTTTGTAGACCAGCCTGGCCTCGAACTCACAGCGATCCCCCTGCCTCTGCCTCCCCAGTGCTGGGATTAAAGGCGTGCGCCAACATGCCTGGCTGCAGCAAGTGCTTTTAAACTGAGGAGCCATCTCTCTAGCCCTTATTATCTTTGTTGTTTCTTTTGTCGTCTTGTTTTTCTGAGACAGGGTTATTCTGTGTAGCCCTAGCTGCCCTGGAACTCACTCTGCAAACCAGGCTGGCCTAAAACTCAGAGCCACCTGCCTCAGCCTTCTGAGTGTTGGGATTTAAGGCATGTGCCACTGCTGCCCGGCTTGCCCCTACCGTCTTGTTTTGTTTTGTTTTGTTTTTTTAAGACAGGGTCTCTCTGTGTAGCCTTGGCTGTCCTGGACTCACTTTGTAGACCAGGCTGGCCTGGAACTCACAGCGATCCACCTGCCTCTGCCTCCCTGAGTGCTGGAATTAAAGGCGTGCGCCACCACGGCCATCTTGCCCCTGCTGTCTTTAACTATCATTCTCTGTCTTGGTTTTTGAGACATAGTCTCTTAGTGAAGCTGAAACTTGCTGCTTTGGCTAGACTGGCTTGTCAGGTAGTTTGTGGGATCTGCCTGGCTTTGTCCCTCTGCCAAGGAGAGAGTTAAGGATGGGGGCTACTACTCTCAGGTTTCAAACATTTACCCAGGGAGCCATCTTCTTAGCTCCTTATTAACCCCTGTAGGGACATTGTCCATATCAAAGAAAAGAGTGTACTTTTATATTTTTTCTTTAGAAACTGATTAAATGCTCAGATGAGTAAATGATAAATGTGAATATGTCGCCGTGAGAACGAGAGACATTTTTATTTAAGCCACTTTTGCTCCCATAGAAGGAGTGATACTAACTTCTAACCTTCCTCTTTCTGAGTGATTTTCTCTCTCTCTCTCTCTCTCTCTCTCTCTCTCTCTGTGTGTGTGTGTGTGTGTGTGTGTGTGTGTGTGTGTGTGTGTTTGCACGCGCACACACATGCGCACAGTAATAAAGATATCAGGGGTGGGGAGAAGAAGCACAAAATTGTTGATATTAATGTTTTTCTTTCATATTTTTATTTGCTTCATAAAATTAAGCATTTACCTTGTATTAATTTTACAGTATAAATTGTATTTGAGAAATATTTCGTCATTTCAATTTTACATGTTTTACAGGCCTCTGCACTTGCAGGAACACTTCTGGGAGTTTATCATAACAGATTTGTTAATTGAGGACTCAAGAGACGACTCTTTGGTCAAGTGCATTTGCTGTTCAACCTTGAAAGTTTGAGTTTGGATCCTAGTATCCACGTACAAAGTAGAGTGTAACTATGCAGATCCTTTTAACTTCTGTGCTGTGCAGTTTGAAGAGATTCGAGACCCAAACATCACTGGGGCTTGCAGCTATAGCCAGCATAGTTCCAAGTTCAGTGAGAACCCCTGTCTTAAAGAGTCTGGCAGAGAGTAATAGAGCCAGGCACCTAGCCACCATTTTTGACCTATGTGCATGCAAGGTATAACACAGCCACATATATGTGTACATAAAACTAATACATAACTCATGTATACACACACACATACATGTAGAGGGAGACAGAGATTTTGGCCTGGATGTTAATATTTGGTTTTGGTTTTTTGCATTTAAACATTTTTTTGAGACAGTATCTCACTATGCAGCCCTGGCTGGCCTGGAACTCACTATGTAGACCAGACTGGCTTTTCATTTTCCCAAATCCATATGCCTATGCTGTAATTAATGTGGGCCACTATGTCTGAGCCCACTATGTCTGACTGGGTTGGTTTTTGTTTGTTTGTTTGCTTTTTGTTTTGTTTTGTTTTTTTGCTTATTTGTTTTGTTGTTTTTAAGACGGTTTCATGAAATGTAGGCTTGTCTCAAAAGTACCTCCCGCCTCATTCTCCCAACTGCTGGGATTAGAGGCATGTATGCGCCATCATGACAACAACTTGAGAATGTTGTCACAATCTTATGTCATTTTATTTCTGTTGCTATGATAAAATATCCTGACAAAAGGCCACTTGGGGAATAACAGGGCTTGTTTCTACCCCCATGTTCTTTGCTATTCCTCTTGCCTTGAGAGGGATGGTATAGATGTCCTGTTTAGAGCTGAGATGCAAGAGTCACTTACTCTTAGCACTTTGGTCAATATGGAACTCTGTATTGATCTCAGGTCACTAGAAAAAAGAGTTTCTCTTCCAGAGGCTGGGAACAGCATTAGTCTTTAGGTATAAACATGACTATTTACAAGGCAGAAGGACTATATTTCAATTTAGTAAAAACAACAGTAGTAAGCACCTCAGTCCCCAACCGTGGCCTCTCCAGTCTTTTGACTGTCTTTACAATGCATGTTAACAGGCATTTATTCCCCTCTGCAGAGCAGGCCTCAGATCTAATGAGAGAGTATTGGCTGCCTTATGATGTTTCCTCCACAAGGAGCATGCCTTTTACCTATGTTCTCTCTCTCTCTCTCTCTCTCTCTCTCTCTCTCTCTCTCTCTCTCTCTCTGTGTGTGTGTGTGTCTGTGTCTGTGTCTGTGTTTGTGTGTTTCCTTTTTTTCTTTTCTCTTTTTTTTTAAGGCAGAGTTTCTCTGTACAGCCCTTGCTGTCCTAGAACTCATTCTGTCCAGGACAGCATCAAACTCACAGATCCCCCTGCCTCTGCCTCCAGAATGCTTGAATTAAAGCACCATCCAGTTTACTTATGTTTTCAATATTGCAGAACAACATCACCTAGGTTCCTATATAAATGAACAGATATTGTCTCCCCAACCAAATAGTCCCTAATCTTTTTTACCACCTCAGGATAAGGAGTGAAATACAATCTTTTATGAAGTTTAGTTGTAGTTTTAATTGAAATTCCTATTTTTTCAGGCTTATGTACCACTATAAGCACACAGTTCTTTCAACACAGAACTCCTGAGGACCTGAGTTTAATTCCCAGCACCCACGTGGTAGTTCACAACCATCCATAACTGCACATCTCGGAGATCTGATATTCTCTTCTGGACCCCACAAACACAAGACAAGCACACAGTACATAGACACACATGCAGACAAATCACCCATATACATTTAAAATATAGTACATAAAGTCAGGCATGGTGGAGTATGCTTTTAATCCCAGCACTCAGGAGGCAAGGGCAGGTGGATCGATGTGAGTTTGAGGCAAGCCTGGCCTACAAAGTGAGTCCAGGGCAGGGGCAGGTGGATTGATGTGAGTTTGAGGCCAGCCTGGCCTACAAAGTGAGTCCAGGGCAGACAAGGCTACGCAGAGAAACTCTGTCTCGAAAAACAAAAATCAAAACCCAAAATAGTACCTAGACAAATACTTTGAATTCTACCTGTTAAGAGGCAGAGGGAGACAGATTTCAGCAAGTAAAGTCCGAAATAGAAAGTACCCTGGGATAAAGAATAAAGCTGAGGTTATCTTTACAAAGTGATTCATTTGAGATAAACTGTTAGGAGTGAATAAAAAAATTGCCAAACATACCACATAGTGCTGTAAGTTTTTTTTTTAAAAAAAGGTTTATTTATTTATTATGTATACAGTGTTTCATCTGAACACCAGAAGGGGGCACCAGATATCATTATAGATGGTTGTGAGTCACCACATGGTTGCTGGGAATTGAACTCAGGACCTTTGGAAGAGCAGACAGTGCTCTTAACCTCTGAGCCATCTCTCCAGCCCTTATCTTTTGTTTTATTTGTGTGTATGTTTATGTGCATGTGTGCATAATCAGGCACATGTGGAGGTCAGAGGTCAACATCGGGTATCTTCATCTGTTGCTTTCCACCTTATTATTTGAGACAAAGTCTCACAGTGAGAAGAGATTGCTGCTTATACTAGCCAGAATTCATCTGTCTCCACCCTTTTTAATGCCAGGGTTACAAATCCAAGTCAAGACATATAGCTTTTACCTGGGTCATCCAAACCTAGACCCTCATACATGTGCATACACTTTACTCACTGAGCCATTTCACCAGCCACTGTAAGTGCATTAATATCCCAAGATTACAGTTTAAGAAAGTCGAGATTTGGACTCAATTACTGTGGGATGGGGATAGGATGAGGTAGGGTGCAGGCAGCTGTCTTCTGAAACCAATGTTTACGGTTAACAAGAACTGTTTATTAGATTCTCTGGCCAGTGATCTTTTGGGATTCACCTGCCTCTGTACCTGCAACACTGTGGTTATTGATGTGGTTACTGATCTGGCTCTTGGGTGAATGCTGGGTATTCAAATTCAGTCCTCATTTTTGAGCAGCCAGACCTTTCTTTACCCAAGTACCATCTCCCCATCACTGTTTCACAGTCAGAATTTAATTTTAAAACATGGTATTTCTTTTTCAGCATTAATACTCTCTCTCTCTCTCTCTCTCTCTCTCTCTCTCTCTCTCTCTCTCTCTCTCTCTCTCTCTCTCTCTCCATGTATGAGTGTAAATCCTACCAGAGTTCAGAAAATGGTATCAGATACCCTGAAGCTGGAGTTACAAGTGGCTGTAAGTTACCTAACTTGATCGCTGGCAATCAAATCTGGGTCCTCTGTAAGAGTAGCATAAGCCTTTAGCCAGCAAGCCAGTTCTTCAGTGCCAAACCCTTTGTTTCTAAAGTCGCTATTGTAAACAAGGTTTGAAAATCCTAAAATACTGAGGTGAGAGGGAAACTGTTATACTAATCTGTGCCTAGAAATGTAAAACTACATCCAATAATATTTCTTATATACAGAGAAGTACTCAATATAACTGAATATAGTAGCCATGAAGCCCCTGGTTTATTTTAGCTTATAATGGCATCCAAATAAGCACAAGTCCTTCCCAGTTCATTCATTTTTGTTAAAACCTACATTTATTAAGAACTTCAAGAATACTCATTTGAGTTTTCTTAACCACTCCCAGGTAAGATGTATTATCTATATTGAATTCATAGTCATAAACTCATACTCACTGTATTATTTGATGTAGCTCTAGTGAGTAATTTGACAGGTCTAATGGTGATAAGATTTTAAATCCATGAAACAGAGTAAAGAGATGCCTCAGTGGGTAAGAGTTCATCCTGCTCTTGCAGAGGCCCCAGGTTTGGCTCCACTTTCAGGGAATCTGGTGCACACTTCCGGTATTCACAGGCTTCTTCATGCATATGGTGTACATACATACATGCAGCCAAAACATTTGTACACATAATAAGAAAATAAAAATATAAACAGGAAACAAATGGAAGTAAAAATATAGTTAATCTGGATACTTATCAACCTGGTTCTCCACTTTAATGTTCTACCTTTTACTGAAATCTTTGCTCCTATCCCATTGTAGAAACCATTTTGAAGTAGGAGAGCTTAACAGTTCAATGTACAGGACTGTGCAAGACACATGTGGAATTTTACTTTTGTTCAATTGTATGGTCTGCAGTCTTGTCTCTAGTTCGTATGCTATGCCCTGAAATAAACTTTCAAACATAATTTTCTGGAACATAGGTTACATAAGAAGTAAAAAAAAGGGGCTCTTTTGCAGCTGATTTTTGTAAAACAAGATTTAGTATAGCCACACATGATGCTTGTATAATAAATTGCTATTATTACAAAGTTTTGATCACCCCAGGGACAATCTTCCCTGAATTAAGCTTGTAAAAAATATTTTTAAATGAATTTATTTTTAAAAAATATTTTAAATTAATAGTAAATTTTGTTTGAATAAATGTTATGAGAAAATATTAATAGCCCAATGAGCCTCTCTCATCTCAGTTCCCATATAGTAGAAAATATTCATTTTATTCTTTCTTCCTTTCTTCCTTTTTTTTTTTTTTTTTTTTTTGGAGACAAAGTCTTACTATATAGCTCTGGTTGTCCTGGAACTCACTATGTAAAACCAGGCTGGACTCCCTCCCCCCACTTCTCTCTCTGCTCTCTGCTCTCTGCGCTCTGCTCTGTGCTCTGTGCTCTGTGCTCTCTGCTCTGTGCTCTGTGCTCTCTGTTCTATGCTCTCTGCTCTGTTCTCTCTCTCTCTCTCTCTCTCTCTCTCTCTCTCTCTCTCTCTCTCTCTCTCTCTCTCTCTCTCTCTCTCTCTCTCTCTCTCTCTCTCTCTCTCTCTCCCAAAAATACCAATCTCGTTTAATTGTTCTTATTCACTTTACATCCTGGTCAAAGGCCCATCCCTCCTCTCCTCCCAGTCCCACCTTCTCTCCCTGTCCTCCCTCTTCCTGTATTCCTCAGAAAAGGGGAGCCCCCTTCCCACTCACCCCAGCACATCAAGTTGCATCAGGAATGAGTATGTCCCTTTCCCCTGTGCCTTGGCAAGGTAGTCCAACAACAGGGGAGTGATAAAAAAAAACTGAAATCAGAGTTCATATCAGAGACAGCCCATGCCCCCCTTATTAGAGGATTCACATGAATCCTGAGCTGCCCATCAGGTTGGACTCAACTCTGCTTTCTAAATACGGGGTTTTAAAGGTTTGTGCATGCAGGGCATGGTGGTGCGCACCTTTAATCCCAGCACTCGGGAGACAGAGGTAGGTGGATTGCTTTGAGTTCGAGGCCAGCCTGGTCTACAAAGTGAGTCCAGGACAGCCAAGGCTACACAGAGAGATCCTGTCTTAAAAAAACAAACAAACAAACAAAAAACAAAAACAAAACAAAAAAAGCTTATGCAACTACATCCAGGTATAATATTTGTCTTTTTAGGTGGTAATGATTTCCAACTGTTATACAGTGAAGTAGGGACTATTTTAAAGACTTTATTCTTGTTCTCAAACACAGTCTAAGTACTTGTATAAGCACAGAGGTCCTAAATATGAACAAAATGCAGCACTGGCACCCACAAAACTAAAAGCTGGGAGGGGTGCAGCAAGCCAGGGCTGCCATTCAATCAGAGAGGCCTGACGTCATAACCAACTGTCCAATCACAGAGGGATGGGCGGAGCCCAGGGTGGAGCCAGCCTTGGCGTTTATAACTTTGGGACCTGCACAAGTTAATACCAGTCTGGTAATCCAGCTAGCAACAGCCACAAGTGTGGATCAGCCAGGACCCTTGCTGCGAGCAGGTGAGAACTTGTGGGGACTGCCAGGGAAAGGCACTGTGGCTCTTTTGGGCTAAATGAGTACCAGTTTACAGAGGCTTTGTTTCCCATCTTGATCCTCCACTCACAGAGTCCGTTCCTGATGGAGTCTCACCTTGGGATGCTCAAGGAGATGGGCAGCTCCGTCCGAGGACGTGACAAAGGTTCAGAGAAGAGTTGAGGCAGTGGGAAATAGCCTTTTAGGTTTGACTCTCGCCTCTCTGCCCCTTAGGCTAGGCACTGGGCAGTGAGAAATTATTTGTAAAGGTCACAATCCACACAAATGCCTCTGTCCCGCTTTGCAGTTACAAAAGTGTGAATCCCTTTCCTTAGCTTGAGTTTGGCGCTGTTCTGTTCGGAAAGGAGGGCCTTCGGATTGAAAGGAGGTGGCGTATGCCAGAGGCAGGTGAATCTCTGTGAATTCGAGGCCAGCGTGTACAGGACAGCCAAGGGCACACAGAGACAGCCTATCTAGAGAAAGGAAAATAAAAGAAAGGAGGTGTTTGGGACTTTTGGAAGATTCGCTGTGGGGTGGGGGGTGGGGACTCTGCATTTGGCTTTGGTGGCTAGTCTGTGTCCTACTCCCACCAAGGCAGGGTCAGACACTTGCTGAAGAGTTCTGCTGCCTTATCTTTGGAAATACGACTCAGTTGTATTTGGTGCTCCTCATTCCACTAAAGTTTTTAAGTCTTGATCCTAGAATAGCTGTTTCTTTCCTTTGATCTGTTTAGTAAGGCTACGAGAAGGTGTTATGAGACTTGTAATTGGCACTGACTAGGTTAGATCCCTCTTGTAATTGCACTGACTAGGTTAGACCCCTCCTGTAATTGGCACTGACTAGGTTAGATCCCTCCTGTAATTGGCACTGACTAGGTAAGACCCCTCCTATAATTGGCACTGACTAGGTTAGACCCCTCCTGTAATTGGCACTGACTAGGTTAGACCCCTCCTGTAATTGGCACTGACTAGGTTAGACCCCTCCTGTAATTGGCACTGACTAGGTTAGACCCCTCCTGTAATTGGCACTGACTAGGTTAGATCCCTCCTGTAATTGGCACTGACTAGGTTAGACCCCTCCTGTAATTGGCACTGACTAGGTTAGACCCCTCCTGTAATTGGCACTGACTAGGTTAGATCCCTCCTGTAATTGGCACTGATTAGGTTAGACCCCTCCTGTAATTGGCACTGACTAGGTTAGACCCCTCCTGTAATTGGCACTGACTAGGTTAGACCCCTCCTGTAATTGGCACTGACTAGGTTAGACCCCTCCTGTAATTGGCACTGACTAGGTTAGACCCCTCCTGTAATTGGCACTGACTAGGTTAGACCCCTCCTGTAATTGGCACTGACTAGGTTAGACCCCTCCTGTAATTGGCACTGACTAGGTTAGACCCCTCCTGTAATTGGCACTGACTAGGTTAGACCCCTCCTGTAATTGGCACTGACTAGGTTAGACCCCTCCTGTAATTGGCACTGACTAGGTTAGACCCCTCCTGTAATTGGCACTGACTAGGTTAGACCCCTCCTGTAATTGGCACTGACTAGGTTAGACCCCTCCTGTAATTGGCACTGACTAGGTTAGATCCCTCCTGTAATTGGCACTGACTAGGTTAGACCCCTCCTGTAATTGGCACTGACTAGGTTAGATCCTTCCTGTAATTGGCACTGACTAGGTTAGACCCCTCCTGTAATTGGCACTGACTAGGTTAGATCCCTCCTGTAATTGGCACTGACTAGGTTAGATCCCTCCTGTAATTGGCACTGACTAGGTTAGACCCCTCCTGTAATTGGCACTGACTAGGTTAGACCCCTCCTGTAATTGGCACTGACTAGGTTAGACCCCTCCTGTAATTGGCACTGACTAGGTTAGACCCCTCCTGTAATTGGCACTGACTGGGTTAGACCCATCCTGTAATTGGCACTGACTGGGTTAGACCCCTCCTGTAATTGGCACTGACTGGGTTAGACCCCTCCTGTAATTGGCACTGACTGGGTTAGACCCCTCCTGTAATTGGCACTGACTAGGTTAGACCCCTCCTGTAATTGGCACTGACTAGGTTAGACCCCTCCTGTAATTGGCACTGACTAGGTTAGACCCCTCCTGTAATTGGCACTGACTAGGTTAGACCCCTCCTGTAATTGGCACTGACTAGGTTAGACCCCTCCTGTAATTGGCACTGACTAGGTTAGACCCCTCCTGTAATTGGCACTGACTAGGTTAGATCCCTCCTGTAATTGGCACTGACTAGGTTAGACCCCTCCTGTAATTGGCACTGACTAGGTTAGACCCCTCCTGTAATTGGCACTGACTAGGTTAGATCCCTCCTGTAATTGGCACTGACTAGGTTAGACCCCTCCTGTAATTGGCACTGACTAGGTTAGACCCCTCCTGTAATTGGCACTGACTAGGTTAGACCCCTCCTGTAATTGGCACTGACTAGGTTAGACCCCTCCTGTAATTGGCACTGACTAGGTTAGATCCCTCCTGTAATTGGCACTGACTAGGTTAGACCCCTCCTGTAATTGGCACTGACTAGGTTAGACCCTTCCTGTAATTGGCACTGACTAGGTTAGACTCCTCCTGTAATTGGCACTGACTAGGTTAGACCCCTCCTGTAATTGGCACTGACTAGGTTAGACCCCTCCTGTAATTGGCACTGACTAGGTTAGATCCCTCCTGTAATTGGCACTGACTAGGTTAGACCCCTCCTGTAATTGGCACTGACTAGGTTAGACCCCTCCTGTAATTGGCACTGACTAGGTTAGACCCCTCCTGTAATTGGCACTGACTAGGTTAGACCCCTCCTGTAATTGGCACTGACTAGGTTAGACCCCTCCTGTAATTGGCACTGACTAGGTTAGATCCCTCCTGTAATTGGCACTGACTAGGTTAGACCCCTCCTGTAATTGGCACTGACTAGGTTAGACCCCTCCTGTAATTGGCACTGACTAGGTTAGATCCCTCCTGTAATTGGCACTGACTAGGTTAGACCCCTCCTGTAATTGGCACTGACTAGGTTAGACCCCTCCTGTAATTGGCACTGACTAGGTTAGACCCCTCCTGTAATTGGCACTGACTAGGTTAGACCCCTCCTGTAATTGGCACTGACTAGGTTAGACCCCTCCTGTAATTGGCACTGACTAGGTTAGACCCCTCCTGTAATTGGCACTGACTAGGTTAGACCCCTCCTGTAATTGGCACTGACTAGGTTAGACCCCTCCTGTAATTGGCACTGACTAGGTTAGACCCCTCCCACTCCTACTGTAGTGCTCTAATATACTGACTTTGGTCATTCAAATAGGAATTAGCTCAGCGCTGTGTGACACTTACTGTGTGCTCACCAACAGTCCCACGTACCCGAAAAGTAATTGTCTAGAAGGTGAAGATGCTCAGATAGTCCTGTCTTCTCTTTTTAAAAAAAACCACCCCTAGTCAAATCTAGTCCTTTATCTGCTCTTCTCTCCCTATCTGCTAATGCTCCTCACTTCTATTTTACCTTTGCTGGGGTTGTAAAAGTCGGGCTCCACCCCACCGCCACCCTGGATTTCTAGAGTATCTTAGTTTCTAGAGCATCTTCATCTGCTGTCATTTACTGCCACAGAAATGGGATAATGCTTTACAATCAGAGTACTATAAGAAAAACATACTTTCACACAAACTCTAGTGCCCCATAGTTGACCACGTCCCCTGGACAGGGAGGCCTGGTGGCACTCAGAGGAAGGATAGCAGGTTACCAAGTAGAGACTTGATACCCTATGAGCATATACAGGGGGAGGAGGTCCCCCTCAGTCACAGTCATAGGGGAGGGGAGTAGGGGGAAAGTGGGAGGGAGGGAGGAATGGGAGGATAAAAGGGATGGGATAACCATTGAGATGTGATATGAATAAATTTATAAAATATATTAAAAAAAGAAAACCATGACTTTCCAAGATATGTCATTTTCCTGTTGAAAAGCAGATGCAAAATGTACATTGATAGTTAAATGAATGCTTTAACTGCTATTCTTAGTCTGATCATAATTCTAGTAGGTAACATTACTTTTTGGGTCTTCCTTCCAGTCAAGATGAGTGACCGCCCAGACTTGTCGGAAGTGGAAAGTTTTGACCGCTCAAAACTGAAGAAAACTCAAACGGAAGAAAAAAATACTCTTCCGTCGAAGGAAAGTAAGTAATGGAGGTTTCTAGTTGAGAGAAACAGTATTGAAAGTTTGTATAGTCATTTAACAAACCTATGTTCCATTAAAATTGCTTCAATTAATTAATGCAGCAATTAAAATATCAAATAGTTAGTTTTATTTTTATTGGGGTAATGTTAAGTGGTTTGCATGATAGGTTCCAGTAGTAATGGCAACATGGATTAATCTCACTTATAAAATTACTAAAAGTACATTAAAAAGTGACACTGTAAAAATCTCGATTTTGCTCAGTTTTTAGAAATGTTACTATAAATGTTAAACATTATTTTATGATACAACAATTTGAATCTATAATTTCATCCATAAGAAAACTAACAGTGTAGTTTTGGGCATCTATACATAACTACGAAATAAGATGAAAGAATAAGTTTAGCGCTTGGGTGTGTTCAAGCTTCCTAGACTTCAGAGATCAGTTTGCTCCTCGGATTAACAGCCTCCTGGAAAAACTGAAAGTGAACCTTTAAAGCTCAGTGTTACTTTTGCCTTGTCAGCTTTGAGAACCTGAAAGTTCAACAAAATCATCTGAAAAGATATGTCTTATTGTATAAGGATAAAGCTGAAGGAATTACTTTGCTTACACTTTTCTAGAACACTCTGTGGAAAATAACATTTAAAATCCATCACTCTGGGCTGGTCTCCCAGCACTCCAGAGGCACAAGCAGGTGGATCTCTGAGTTCGAGGCCAGCCAGGTCTACAAAGGAAATCTAGGACAGCTAGGACTACATAGAGAAACCCTGTCTCAAAAACCAAACAAACAAAACAAAACAAAACAAAAACAAAAACAGACAACAAAACAAAACAAAATCTGTCACTCAAATATATAATTTATAGAGAGAATACATAGATCCTAGTTATCTTAAGGTGTTCTAACACACAGATGACAAAACACACACACATCCACACACACATCCACACACACACACACACACACACACACACACACACACACACGCACACATCCACTATGAGGCAATGGTTTAGTGCTTTTGCATTCTGAATGTAAGGGCATGGTTATCAGCCTTCAGTGACTTAGTAAAAATGTCTTTTAGAAGAAATTAAACTTCATTTTAAGAAAAAGCAAAAAGAAAAGAAAGTAAGAAAAAAAAGAAAAGAAAATCTACTCTAATGTTTTTTTTTCTCAATTTTTCTTTTCCTAGCCATCCAGCAAGAGAAGGAGTTCGCTAAAAAGAACCTAAAATGAGGATCTTTTGCAAGGAATAAACTTCGACAATGTGAAACAGTCTTGGTTTTCAGGCTTGTTTTTGTAAACCTCTGTGTTTGTAGAGATTTATGACACTTGTTGATGGCTTATCACCTGTTAGGCCTGACAAGTGTTAATCGGCACCCAGTTAAGCAGTAATCAGAACCTAGTGTTTACTTTGCTTTTAAATTTCCTCACTGGTCCGTAAATGGCATATACTGATTGTAATCTCACCTTCCAATAACCATTGTGCATTGTAGCCCTTGTACCCTTCACAGTGAAAGCCAGTTTTAACCCATAATGCTTTGTCCTCATTCTGAAGTTGTATACTTTAGCAGCTTCTCACACTTTATTTTCATTTCTTATGTAGCAATCTTGGTACTCCTAGGGCATATCCTTTCTTAATTTTATTTGTCTTAATTTATTTATTTTGTGTCAGTGTGGGAGCCACAGTGCCCATGTAGAGGTTGGAGAACAGCTTGAAGGAGTTGATGCTTCTTCCACCACTGGGGTCAGGATATAGGGAACCAACTTAGGGGATCATATAGACTTTAACATTGGCAGCCAACATGTTTACCCATTGAGCCACATTGGTTGTTTTGTTTTGTTTTTTGAGCCACACTGTTGACTCCATTCTCTCTCTCTCTCTCCCTCCCCCTCTCCCTCTCCCCTCCCTCTCTCTCTCTCTCTCTCTCTCTCTCTCTCTCTCTCTCTCTCTCTCTGTCTCTCTTCTCTCTCCCTCCCTCCCTCTCTCTCTCTCTCTCTCTCTCTCTCTCTCTCTCTCTCTCTCTCTCTCTCTCCCTCCCTCTCCCTCTCTCTCTCTTCCCCCTCTCTCTATTTGATTTTTAAGGTTTTAATTTGTTTATGCTTTGGATTTTTGAGACAAGGTCTCACCGTGAAACTCAATCTAGCTTCAAATATCCTCTCTACCTCAGTCAGCCTCAAACTTGTAGCAGTCTTCCCACCTCACCCTCCTGATGTTGGGATTAAAGGCATGCATTTCCATGCCTGGCCTTGCTGAACTTTGTGTGTGTGTGTGTGTGTGTGTGTGTGTGTGTGTGTGTGTGTGTGTGTGTGTAATAATGCAGTGTATGCATATGTGTAAGGGATCTGATGGTGGTGCATACTTGTACACCATGGAGGACAGAGAACCATGTTGGCTGGCCTATATTCCTCCTCTCCTTATTCATTTGAAGCAGAGTCATGCCCTGAGCCCAAGCTTGTGTTCTTTTGGTAAAGCTGGCAGTCAGAAGGCACCAGAAATCATAATATAGGTTACAGGCACGTGCACAATTGTTACAAGAGAACTCACCAGAGATGACCACTCAGACACAGTATATAGCTAATTTAAACTATTCCAGACAGTTGTGACCACACTCAAGTGTTTGGGGGCCTGGGTATAGTTCCATGTGTCCAGAACATGGTTGTTTTAAGTTAGAAACCATGTCCTGGCATCTCGTTCAGCAACTGTTGGGGACCTTGCAGAAGTAAATCACTGGTGATGAAGGAAACATACAATAAACGAGGGCAGGGGCCCTCCTCCCTTCCTTTCTTCTTCCTTTTGTTTGTAGCAGGGCCTTGGTACATCCTTCAAGGGGAGAATGGACAATGGTCTCACAGCCTCAGACAAAGCTGGTCTGGCCTTCTAGAGGCAGAGCTCCTCCAAATGCATGGGGGAGAGCAGGGATCAGGTGTAGTCGAGCGGGCCTTCTGGCCTTTCCTCTGGAAAGGACCATTTACTCCAGCTCCTCTTAGATTTCCTGTTGGGTCAATCAGAACATAAGGAGGCAGACTGTCTTATCTCTTCAGACAGACTGAGCAGAGCCTGTGGTAGCCTTGTGTTCCACCTGGACTAGGACCAGGAGAACCGTGACTCCCAAAGAAAGAGTGCAAGTTTTCAGACATGGGAGTGGATGAAGGGCAATGGCTATCCAAAGACCATAAGGGGCTGTCACAATGTCCTGAGTTGCCCTAACTGCCTGGGCATCCAAAGATCCTCAGATGGACATCCCATCTTAAAAAGAGGGCTACCAGCCCCGGCATGGTGGCACACACCTGTAATCCCAGCACCAGGGAGGCAGAGGCAGGTGGATTTCTGTGAGTTCGAGGCCAGGATGGTCTACAAAAAGAGTCCAGGACAGCCAAGACTACACTGAGAAACCCTGTCTCGAAAAGCCAATAAGTAAATAAATAAAATAAAATAAAATAAAGAGGGCCACCGACATTTCCAAATAGTGTGCATCTTCCTGGGTAGAAATGATTACCACAATCACCCTCATCTGAGAAGTTCTTCTGAAAGTGTTTTAGTTTTGTTTGAGACAAGGTTTCTTTGTGTAGCCTTGGCTTTCCTGGACTCACTTTGTAGACCAGGCTGGCCTTGAACACACAGAGACCCACCTGTGTCTGCCTCCTGAGTGCTGGGATTAGAGGCATTCACTACCATGCTGTACTCTGAAAGTCTTTAAAAAAAACTTTAGAGTTTTTCAGGCAGCTTGCAGTCCTTCACAAGGACAGGTGACAGGCTGACTTAAAGAGAATACAGGCAGAGACAACAAATGACCATGCAAATCACAGATGGTCATCAAGCAATTATTTATTTAACAAACCAAGGGGCTCTGGTAACTTACGTTTCACAGAGACCTGGACACAGGATCTACAAGACTGGTTGTGTCCTATTCAAGTGGCACCTTCTATAAAGTGAACTTACCTTCAGAGGCGTTCAGAACAGATGACATTTGTTTTGCTCTTTGGGATGGTGGTGTCGGGGTGACTCTGGAGCTCTCAGCAGCAATCAATCAGAAAGGATTGATTTTCTTGGGGCTCTGGAAATCTCAGGTCATATGCCGCCTAAGATTCCTCTTGGCCTGGTGCACTTTTCGTCATTCCTGGGGGTCCCAAGCCCCCTAAAGTGTCTGGGTCCAGTCTCTGGGCTCTGAGTGTGACCTCCAAAACGTTACAAGGAGCTCTCCAGAGATGACCATTCAGGCAGTGTATAGCCACTTGAAAGTCTTTATTCCAGCCACCTTGGACCACAAGTGTTTGGGGACCTGAGTGTAGCCCTGAATGTCCAGACACAGAGTTGTTTTTTTTTTTAAGGCAGAGCCTGTGACCTGGAATCTTGCTTAGCAGTTCCACAGGCCTTCACAAAAGTAAGCATTTGAAGCAAGCAAGTTTAACAGTAGCTAAGATAAGCATTTGGCTGGAGGGTATTTTCCACAAACAGGCAGTTTAACAGAAATTAAGGTAATTATCAGGAGGGTTCCATACAAGCAGGCAGTTTAACAGAAGCTAAGTTAGGTGGAAGGGGTTCCTCACATACAGGTAGTTTAACAGACGCTATGTTAGCTAGGATATTCTGACTTAGGTTCCTAGACTTGGATTGGCTAGTTTTCCATGGGATTCTCCACCAAGGAGATCAGATTCTAATTAAAGATGGAATGGCCTCAGCAAGAATACAAGATGGTGGAGCCTCTGCACTGTCTTGCCCATCGCATTCCCCACTGATTCTACAGTCACGCACCAGAAGCACTTTTATTTGCATTCCCCATAATACAGGTTACAGGCATGTGTGCAATCACACCTGACCTATTATATTGGTGTTGGGATCTAAATTTGTCTTTGTGGGTTGAAAAGCAAGTATCTTAACCACTAAGCCATTCCTCCCTGTAGTACATCACTTTTTTTTCCGAGACAGGGTCTCTCTGTGTAGCCTTGGCTGTCCTGGACTCGCTTTGTAGAGCAGGCTGGCCTCGAACTCATAGTGGTCCACCTGTCTCTGCCTCCCGAGTGCTGGGATTAAAGGTGTGCACCACCACGCCTGGCTTTCATGGTACATTCTAATTTTTAATGGTTTTCTAAAGAATGAATGGTACATAGATGAGTATCAGGCATGATATTTGGAAGAGCAGATAGTGGCCTTAACCTCAGAGTTGGTTCACCAGACATCAAGCATGATATTTTAGACCTTTAGATTTGGTAAATTTTTATTTTCTGATTTATTTTTACATGCATTAGAGCTGAATATTTGGGGTGGGGGTGGGGGTGGAGACATGGTTTCTATGTGCAGCCTTGGCTGTCCTGGACTTGATTTGTAGCCCAGGCTGGCCTTGAACTCACAGAGTGCTGTGCAGAGTGCTGGGTATACAGGTGTGCACCACCACACCCAGCTCTAGAGCTGAATTTTTGATCTTAGCCATTCTGATGGGTGTAAGATGGAATCTCAGTGTCGTCTTGATTTGCATTTCCCTGATGACTCACGAGGACGAGCATTTCTTTAAGTGTTTTTCAGCCATTTGATATTCCTCTGTTGAGAATTCTCTGTTTAGTTCTGAGCCCCATTTCACAATTAGGTTGTTTGGTTTTGTGGTGTTTAATTTCTTGAGTTCTTTATATATTTTGGATATTAGACCTTTGTCAGATGAAGGGTTGGTGAAGATCTTTTTAGTGTCTGTAGGCCTTACTGAAGCTTCTCAGCCTCAAGAGGTCCCACTTATTAATTGTTGATGTTAAGGCCTGGGCTGTTGGTGTACTATTTAGGAAGTTGTCTCCTGTGCCTATGTGTTCCAGGCTCTTCCCCACTTTTTCCTCTAACTGAATTAATGTCTCTGGTTTTAAGTTGAGGTCTTTAATCCACTTGGACTTGAGTTTTGTGCATGGTGACAAATAAGGGTCTCATTGTATTTTTCTACACGTAGACATCCAGTTAGATCAGCACCATTTGTTGAAGATACTATTGTTTTTACATTGAATAGATTTGGCTTCTTTGTCAAAAATCAAGAGAACAAATGTGTGTGGATTCATCTCTTGGTCTTCAATTCGATTCCATTGATCCACCAGCCTATTGCTGTGCCAGTACTGTGCTGTTTTGATTACTGTTGCTGTGTAGTACAGCTTGAGATCAGGTATGGAGATTTCTCCGGAGGATCTTTTATTGTGTAGGATTGTTTTTGCTATTCTGGGCTTTTTATTTCTCCATATGAATTTGAGATTGATCTTTAAATAGCCCTATTTTGTCTATAGAAATAGAAGCAACCATTGATAGTCTCCCAACCAGAAAAAAGCCCAGGGCCAGATGGCTTCAGCGCAGAATTCTACCAGGCCTTCAAAGAGGAGGTAATACTGAAACTATTCAAGCTATTCCAAAAGATAGAAATGGACAGAACATTACCAAATTCCTTCTATGATGCCATAGTCACGTTAATACCTAAACCCCATAAAGACTCAACAAAAAAAAGAGAATTTCAGACCAATCTCTCTTATGAACATTGATGCAAAAATACTAAATAAAATACTCGCAAAACGAATACAACAGCATATCAAAGACATAATTCACCATGACCAGGTAGGCTTCATTCCAGGCATGCAGGGATGGTTTAACATACGGAAATCCATCAATGTAATCCACCATATAAACCAACTGAAAGAGAAAAACCACATGATCATCTCCTTAGATGCAGAAAAAGCATTTGACAAAATCCTATTTTTTTTAAAGGTTTATTTATTATTATGTATACATTGCTCTGCCTGCATGTCAGAAGAGGGCATCATATCATATTATAGATGGTTGTGAGCCTCCATGCGGTTGCTGGGAATTGAACTCAGGACCTCTGGGAGAACAGTCAATGCCCTTATCCTCTGAGCCATCTCTCCAGCCCAGTGTTACTGTTTTTTGAATATCTATTTCCTACAAAGTGTCTATGGGTCTAAGGGGCAAACAGAAAAAAAAAAGAAGTAATGTTAATAATAACATTTGCTTCACAGCAAGGTGAGAGGTCACTCAGATATTCCCCATAAAGGACTTAGCACAGTGTCAGGCACAGCTGCCATTCAGTCAGTGCTTACTCTTAGTCCTATAGTCACACCTCATTGAAAGAGCACCAAGCGACACAGCAGTGCTGGTTGTAAAGATAAGGAAGTGATAACGATGGCAAGGTCAGAGGTACCATAAGTTCTGGTTCATTGACTAGGTATGCTGTGTAATCTTACTAGTGTTTAGTGAATTCTTCATAATAGTAGTAATGATTATAACTAGGTATTCCAATTTTTCACTGAATATGTTTCCCCTCAATAATGGCAAATAATAAGTAAATATTTCTAAGCACCCAGGAGAGTGCTGACATAACTCTTGTGGGATCATAATATCTGATTTATAGTGAAATATTCTATATGTGGGAACAACATTCAACTGTTACAGCAATGTCCACGCACCACATGGGTGACCTGATGCCTGCAATGGTCAGAAGAGGACACAAGATCCCCTGAAACTAGAGCCACAGACAGTTGTGAACTGCCTTGTGGCTACTTGGAATTGAACCTTGATCCTTTAGAAAGGCAACCCGTACTCTTAACTACTGAGCCATTTCTGCAGCCCCCATATTACTTTCTCATTTCTGTGATTACCGTATTAAGTGTAGAGAGTGAAACTGGGATGCACTTGGGAGTATGAGGGATATTATAAATACTCACCATAAGGACAATTGGCAAAATCAGAATGTATGATCACTTTCTAGAATCATAAAAAAGATTATTTATTTTACTAAGCTTCCTTTCCCGGCCCACACTGATTGCTGTGACTAGAGAAGGAATGTTATGCTATTAAAGAATCAGGAGTAATCTCAGTTTATTAATTGGCCATTGTATTGGGGATGCATTTCTCTTTTTTTCCCCTCTATTCTTTTTTTGTCCCCAGTCCCACCTTCACATCTCCTCCCCCATTTTCTTCCTTTCCTTCTTCTCAGAGAAGGGGAGCCCCCTACCCCCGTGTGTATGAATTCACCCTAGCACATCAAGTCACAGCAAGGCTAAGCACATCCTCTTTCACAGAGGCCAGACAAGGCAGCCCAGCTAGAATAAAGGGATCCAAAGACAGGCAACAGAGTCAGAGACTGCCCCTACTCCTGTTCTTAGGGGACTCACGTGATTACTATGTTGCACGTCTGCTGCATATGTGAAGTGGTCCTAAGTAAGGCCCGTGCAAGCTCTTTGGTTGGTGGTTCAGTTTCTGTGAGTTGCCACAGGCCCAGGTCAGTTGACTCTGTAGGTCTTTTTGTGGTGTCCTTGATCACTCCGGCTGGCTCCCTCTATCTTTCCTCCCACTCTTCCACAAGACTTGGGGAGGCATTTCTACCACTGAATATTAATATTGTAGTCAGTTTTCATTTTCGCCAGATACATTTAGCTGAATGTGAAAACAATTACAGATAGCTCAAAATATTTTAATTATGCATCTCAAGGTCCTTGAACGATAAGAACAAACAAAACTCAAACTCACTCTCTACTGCCTCAGCCAGTGAAAGCAGACACTGGGGCCCAAACATTGGCCCAAACTGTGAGAAGCTGATCTGAGCAGCACCACTCAGTCTTCCTTAGTGCTCACCCTTGGAGACCCTGAAGGAAACTGGTGTGCTTGCTTTTTATTTACCTGTTTGTTTTATGGTTCCTTTTTATTTATTTACTTATTCTTCTCTAATAAATTACAACTTGACCACAGTTTCTCCTCCCTCCTCTCCTCCAAGTCTCCCACACCTCCCCTCTTCCCCAGATCCACTTGTCATTTTTCTGTTTCTCTTCAGAAAAGGCCAGGCTGCCCAGGGATGTCAACTGACATGGAATAACAATTTACGAGACTAAGCACCTCCCCTCATATTAAGGCTGGATGAGGTAATCCAGTAAGGGGAAAAGGGTTCCAAAGGCAGGCAAAAGAGTCAGGGACAGCCCCAACTATTACTGCTAGGAAGACCAAGGAAACCAAGCTACACAATCATAACATATACAGAGGGCCTAGATGTTGGGATTCAGACACGGGACAAGCAGCTGAGGTGCCTATATTTAACCAACGTGGACCTCAGTTCTCCCACCATCGCTCAGTCCCTACCTGTTACAGGGCATGGCTGGTATACCCGACTCTACTCCGAATTTTCTAACCCGGGGGCAGGGTTTCCTCTCCCCCAGAGGCTCTTCACTATATAATCCAAACATTTTTGCTCTCTCTCTCCTCCTCTGCCTGCACACATTCCCCACATGGCACCACCACTTTCCATCTCCCTCTGCATGGTGACTTCATTGACCTCCATCTGTGAGACCATTGAACCTGTCTGACAGCTGCGCCCTAATAAACCTGCATATGTACAAACATATGTATGTATGTATGTATATATATATATACATACACACACACACACACACACACACACACACACACATATATATATATTTAATTGGCTCATTCTGTTGGCAGAAGAATACCTATCAAGACTTACAGGCTCCCTGATCTCTGTGATCCCCTATAAGCCCTGGTCAGTTGATTCTCTGGCCTATGTTCTTGACCCCTCTGCTATCTCCTGATCCTTCCTCCCCCTCCCTTGCAGAACTTCCTGTGTTCTGCCTTATGTTTGGCCATGGGCCTCTGCATCTGCTCCCATCAGCATCATTTGCTAGGTGAAAGTTTCTCTGATGACAATTGGACTAGGCAGGTGTCTGCAATTACAGCCGACTCAAGCTGGACCAGTCGGTTGTCCACTGCCTCAATGTGTGCACCAAATTTAACCCAGCACATCTTGCAGGCAGGAAAAATTGTAGGTCGAATGTTCTGTGGCTGGATTGGTGTCTTAATCCCTCCACTGGAAGACTTGCCTGGTTACAGAAGATGTAACCTGGTTACATGGTTCATTCTCAACGTGCTCCATTACTAGGAGTCTTCACTAGTGCTACTCTTGTAGATTCCTGGGAATTTCCATTGTACTAGGTTTTTACTTCACCCTCAAATGCCCCCCAGCCCCAGGTGTCTTTCCTAGTAGTCTCTTTCTCCATCCTCCCCTACCTGATCCTTCCTGGTTTCATCCCACTCACTCTCACTCCACTAGAGATATCTATTCTATTTCCCCTCCCCAGGGAGATCCATGCATCCTCTCCTTGAGGCCTCCTTGTTACTTAGCTTCTCTAGGTCTATGGATTATAGTGTGAATATCTTTTACGTAACAGCTAGTATCCAGTTATAAGAAAGTACATAGTACATGTCTCTTTCTGGGTCTGAGTTACCTCACTCAGAATGACCTTTTCTAGTTTCTTCCATTTACCTGCAAATTTCAAGATTTCCTTGTTTTTAGTAATGGAGTAGTATTCCATCGTGTAAATGTGCCACAGTTTCTTTATCCATTCTTCGGTTAAGGAACATCTAGGTTGTTTTCAGTTTCTGACTAGTATGAGTAAAGCTGCTATGAACATAGTTGAGCAAGTGTCCTTGTGGTAGGATCAAGCGTCCTTTGGGTATATGCCCAGGAATGGTATAGGTGGGTTTGAGGAGGTAGATCGAGTCTCAGTTTTCTGAGAAACCACATTATTGATTTCCAAAGTGGCTGTACAAATTTGCATTAAAGACAGTACTAGAAGGAAAACTCCAACCCAAGGCACAAAAACACAGGAAATAAGTAATCTCACACCAGCAAAACCAAAAGAAGAGGAACACCACCACCACCACCACCACCACCCCCCACTACTACTACTACTACCAACAACAACAACAAAACCAAAAACAATAAAATAACAAGAATTAACACTCATTGGCCATTAGTATATTCAATATCAATGAACTCAATACCCCAATAAAAAGACACAGGCTAACAGAATGGATGCAAAAACAGGGTCCATCCTACTACTGCATACAAGAAACACACCTCAACATCACACATAGAAATTATCTCAGAGTAAAGGGTTGAAAAAGATTTTCCAAGCAAATGTACCCAAGGATTAAGCTGAAATAGCCATTATTATATTTAATAAAATAGACTTTCAACCAAAATTAATCAAAAGAGATGGGAAAGGACACTGGATACTCATCAAAGGAAAAATCCACAAAGGTGATGTGTCAGTTCTCAACATCTATGCCCTAAATGCAAGGGTCACACATTTGAAAAGAAACACTACTAAAGCTTAAATCATACATTGAACTACACACGTTAATAATGGGAGACTTCAATACCCAAATCTCACCAATAGACAGATCATCGAGACAGAAACTAAATGGAGAAATATTGAAACTAATAGGCATCATGAATCAAATGGAGTTAACATATATCTACAGAACATTTCACCCAAACACAAAAGAGTACAACTTCGTCTCAGCATCTCATGGAATCTCCAAAATTGACCACATAGTTGGTCACAAAGCTAGTCTTAACAGATACAAGAAAATTGAAATAATCCCTTGTATTCTATCACACCACCATGGATTAAAGCTGTATTTCTTTTTAGATTTATTTATTTATTTTATGCATATGAGTACTCTGTCTTCATGTATAGCTGCATGCCATAAGAAGGCATCAGATCCCAGTATAGGTGATTGTGAGCCAACACGTGATTGTTGGGAATTGAACTCCGGATCTATGGAAGAGCAGACAGTGCTCTTGACCTCTCAGCCATCTCTCCAGCCCCCTAAAGCTGTATTTAAACAACAGAAACAATAGAAAGCCTACAAAGTCACGAAAACTGAACAACTCTTTACAGTTTCTTTTGTTGTTGGTTTTTTCGAGGCAGGGTTTCTCTCTGTAGCATTGGCTGTCCTGTACTCGCTTTGTAGACCAGGCTGCCTTTGAACTCACACGATCCTCCTGCCTCTACCTCCCCAAGTGCTGGGATTACAGATGTGTGCCACCACACCCAGCTGTTTCCAGTTTCTTAAGTAGTCATGTAAGGACACAAATGCAGATTTTTTTTATTGTACTTGCCTCCTTCCTCTTGCATTAAGAGGAAAATCGTGACTAATTAAGACAATAATGGTGACCAATTAAGAGAAGTAGTGCTATTCCTCGATTCAATTTTTTTCTCACATGGTTTGATTATTGCTATTACCTATTGGAAATGGCTTAATTACCAAAAACAATTATAGTCAAAATTCCACTGGGATATTTTACAGAAATAAAAAAATATCCTAAATGCATATGGAAGCACAAATGATTCTAAACAGCAAAAGCAATCTTTAGCAAAAAAGAATAACACTGGAGGTATAAGTTTATATGATGCCAGCATATTCTACAGAGCAATAGTAGCAGAACCAGTATGATACTTGCACAAAACAGACATGTTGTTGAATGGAATAAAACAGTGGACCTGAAACAAACTCACATAGCCTTAGTCACTTAATTTTGACAAAGACACTGAGAACATACATTAAAGAAAAGGGCATTTTCTTCTCCTTTCCTTTTTTCTTTCTTTCCTTCTTTTTTCTATTTCAAGACAGGGTTTCTCTGTGTAGCCCTGGCTGTCCTGCATCTCACTCTGTAACCCAGGTTGGCCTTAAACTCAGAGAACCACCTGTCTCTGCCTCCAGAGTGCTAGGATTAAAGGTGTGCACCATCACACCAGGCTGTGAAGAGAGCATTTTCAATTTATAGTAACAGCAAAACTAGAGGTCCACATGTTGAAGAGTGGAAAAAGGCATCTCTCATCCTGCACAAGGCTCAACTGAGATCAAAGGCCTTTAATGTAAGACTTGTAACTCTAAAGGTGCATCAGGAAAACATAGGAATAATATTCCAAAATACAGGCATAGGTAAGGACATTCTGAAAAACACTTTAAAAACTTGGGAAATAATCTTTAAAATAGGCAAATGGCTTTGCATGAAATTAAAAGTGTTTGGCCCCACCTTGGCTTCTGACCATCAAAAGAATCAATTAAGTAAAGAGAGACAGAATGAAGATAAATATTTTCTAGCTATACACCTGGCAAAGAATTAATATCTAGGATGTATATAATGAACTCAAAATGCTAAATACCAAGAAATCAAATAATCCAACCAATAAATGAGCCAATGAAGTCAGAATATATTTCTTGGTAAATTGGCCAATAAACACATGATAAAATCCTTAGACACCATGGAAATGCAACTCAAAACTATATTGACATTCCCTCTCATCCCAGGTGGAATGACTGTCCTTAAGAAATCATGTGACAAATGTTGAAAGCACAAGGAAAATTGAACCTTTATCCGTGCTTGGTGGAAAAGGAAACTCCTTCATGACTATGGCAATCAGCATGAATGTTCCTCAAAAGAAATATAAAAGGTAGGACTACAATATGATCATGCTTTATAATTCCTAGGTGCATACTTGAAGGACTTTAAATCATCATTGCACATCTGTGCTCATTGCAGCACTGTTTATAATAGGCAATATTATGGAATCAGCCTAGGTGGCAGCCAATGTTGCATAGGATATATATATTAGAGGTTATGCAGTCATAGAGAAGAATAAATTCTTTTGCATGAAAGTGACAGAGCTGTAGACTATTACATCAAAGTCAGGAAGACAAATATTAAATATTTTCTCTCATTTGTTAATAACGTATTTTATATAGACCCATGAAATCATTTATTTACATACAGCAGCGATTCTCAATCTTCCTAATGTTGCAAGCCTTTTATGCAGTTCTTCACGTTGTGGTGACCCCCACAACAGTAAAAATATTTTCATTGCTACTTCATTATTATAATTTTGTCTCTGTTATGAATTATAATGTAAATATCTGATATGCGACCCCTGTGGTCATTTGGTCACAAAGAGGTTGCAACCTACTGGTTGAGAACCCGTGTTTTAGATTGTGAATAGTCACATCAAGTGATTTCTAAGGGTTGCAACTGCCACTCCAGAGAATCTGGTTCAGTCTTGTGGCCTTCTCGGGTGCTTCAGTCATATGTGCAAATACTCAACACAAACATACATACATACAAATAAATAAAAATAATTTTAAAAACTCATTTAGAAGCCAGGTATGGTGGCACACACCTTTAATCCTGGCACTTGGGTGGGAAGAGGCAGGTGGATCTCTGTGAGTTCGCGGCCAGCCTGGTCTACAAATCGAGTCCAGGACAGCCAAGACTACACAGAGAGACCTTGTCTCGAAAAACCAAACTAAACCAAACCAAACCATCCAAACAAACAAAAAACCAAAAAAAACCACAACAGAAACATCCCCCCAAAACAAAAAGCTCATTTAGACACAATGAACTGAGAAAACTGTAAGTCACAAAATAAGTGTGTGTGTGTGTGTATGTCTGTGGGTGCCTGTGTGTGTGTGAGACAGAGAGAGAGAGAGAGAGAGAGAGAAGTCATACATTCACACATCACTCATCCCCAAGTTTTGGAGGTGCACCATGTCTCTTTCATGAAACCATACAGCATATATTTACACAAATATATACAGCAACCTCATTCACTGCTGTTCCTTCAGCTGACATTAGAACTTCATTTTCTTTTTAAAGAATGTTTAATTGCAGTTAATAAATGAGACCTCATGAGGCTGAGAAGCTTCTGTAAGGCAGGAGACACTGTCAAGAGAACAAAGCGACAGCCTCAGACTGGGAAAAGATCTTCACCAACCCTTCATCTGACAAAGGTCTAATATCCAAAATATATAAAGAACTCAAGAAATTAAACACCACAAAACCCAAATAACCCAATTGAGAAATGGGGCTCAGAACTAAACAGAGAATTCTCAACAGAGGAATATCAAATGGCTGAGAAACACTTAAAGAAATGCTCGTCCTCATTACTCATCAGGGAAATGCAAATCAAAATGACACTGAGACACTGAGAGTCCATCAGAATGGCTAAGATCAAAAACTCAAGCGACATCGCATGTTGGCGAGCATGTGGAGAGAGAGGAACACTCCTTCATTGCTGGTGGGAATGCAAACTAGTACAACCACTTTGGAAAGCTATCTGGCGCTTTCTCAGAAAACTGGGAATAGGGCTTCCTCAAGACCCAGCTATTCCACTCCTTGGAATATACCCAGAAAATGCCCTACCACACAACAAGGACATATGCTCAACCATGTTCATAGCTGCTTTATTCATAATAGCCAGAACATGGAAACAACCTATGTGTCCCTCAGTAGAAGAATGGATAAAGAAACTGTGGTACATTTACACTATGGAATACTACTCAGCTGTTAAAAACAAGGAATTCCTGAAATTTGTGGACAAATGGATTGAACTAGAAATTATCATAATGAGTGAGTCCACACAGAAGCAAAAAGAGACAAACGGTTTATACTCACTGATATTGAGACACTAATCCAAGGGATACGTCCCATGAAAAACTTTACTTACCAGGAAAGTGGGTCAGAGGAGAGGACATCCTATTGAGACTTTAGGTGAGAGTAACACTGAAGAATGGGGAAATAGAAGGATCCAGAGGATCCTGGAAACCTACAAGAAGAACTTTATGGCAGGTGGATCTGGGTCCTGGGGTCCTCCTCAACTAAGGCACCAGCCAAGAAGAATATAGGCAGTAAACTTCGAATCCCTACCCAGACCTAGGGTCTCCACAGTGGAGTGGAGAGTGAGTTCTGACTCTCACACGAACTCTGGTGCCCTTTTCTGACCACGTCCCCTGGATGGGGAGGCCTGGCGGCACTCAGAGGAAGGATAGCAAGTTACCAAGAAGAGACTCAATATTCTAAGAGCACATATAGGGGGAGGAGGTCTCCCTCAATCACAGACATAGGGGAGGGGAGAAGAGGGGGGAAGTAGGAGGGAGGGAGGAATAGGAGGATACAAGGGAAGGGCTAACAATTGAGATGTAATATGAATAAATTAATAAAAATATGAAAAAAGAATGTTTAATTGTTTGAACAGTTGTATGTATGTATGTATGTATGTGTCTATAGTTGAATATGTGGATATGAGGACAGTTGCCCACAGAAGCCCAAGAAGTGCATTGCATCCCTTGCAGATGGAGTTCATGTGGTTGTATGTCTCTCCACGTGAGTGGTAGAAAATGAACTCAGGTTCTCTGCGGGGGCAATATCCACTTTTCAAAGGTAAGCCATCTCTCCAGCCTGGGATTTCACTTTCTATAGGTTGGAGCCAATGCAAAGAAGCAGAAATGGAGAAGACTCAACAAGGAGGAGAACACTGAAGCCTAGAGACTAGAAGTCTCAAACTTCATGGTCCACACTCCCTGCAGACAGGAAGCTACCACAGAAGGCAGTTATGGTTCCTCGGACATGTGGCTTTGGTTCACAGTAGCAAAATTGAGAGATAGACTAGAAGTTCCCAGCCAGTATCCCACATAAATCAGAAATTCCTTCAGCAAATGAAGCCTTAATACTAGGAAATGTACATAGTTAAATATTACCCTAAAGGAGATTATATACTGATATTGTCTAAGGTTTTTTTTTTCATTAGCCTTAGCAGGCAAAATGCATTATTGCAATGTCTTACTGTTATATTAGCTTTAAGCCCAAGAACCTAGGACAGCAGAGATGCGACACTTTTTGTTTTGAAGCTTTGTAATTTCTGGAAATCATTAACATGTGGTGTACAAACGAAATCGTTATCCTTGAAATAGCCTTCTTTTGTCCTTTCCAGGGCCCAGGTGTTGCTAGTCTCATTAATCAGCTACTTAGCATAGTGGATAAATGTTTTCTCCTTGATCTTTACATTTGTTTGGTCTGAACAAAGGATAGTGTAACAGGGTCTCAGATCTTAGTAGCCTCTCAGATCTTTTCACAACTGACTCCTTGATGGAACCATTCAGGCAGGCTGGAAAACTCAATGCACAGACAGCACTTCCTGCTAAAACAAGAACAAACTTCCTGAGCAGAACACCAATAGCTCAGGATCTAAGATCAACAATTAATAAATGGGACCTCATGAGGCTGAGAAGCTTCTGTAAGGCAGGAGACACTGTCAACAGAACAAAGCGACAGCCTACAGACTGGGAAAAGATCTTCACCAACCCAACATCTGACAGAGATCTAATATCAAAAATATATAAAGAACTCAAGAAATTAAACACCACCAAACCAAATAATTGAATTAAGAAATGGGGCTCAGAGTTAAACAGAGAATTCTCAACAGAGGAATATCAATTGGCCAAGAAACAAAGGAATGCTCAATGTCCCTAGTCATCAGGGAAATGCAAATCAAAACTACTCTGAGATTCCATCTTATACCTATCAGAATGGTTAAGTTAAAAAATTCAAGTGACAGCACATGCTGGCGAGGATGTGGAGAAAAGGGAACACTCCTCCATTGCTGGTGGGAGTTCAAACTTGTACAACCACTTTGTAAATCAATCTGCCATTTCTCCGAAAATTAGGGATAGTGCTACCTCAAGACACAGCTACTCCGCTCCCGGTCATATACCCAAAAGATGCTCCAGATACAGATTTTTGTGACATCAAGAGAGGCAGAGGAAGTGACAAGTATCAGTAAGAGTCATTCTTTTGTATTTCTATCCAAAGTTCCTTCTTAACCCCCTGGCGACCTAGGGGCCAACACTTTCTTGTTGGGTGTCCCATTAAATGCTTAAAAAACAAACAAACAGACAGACAGACAGAAAAAGAAAGCCTTTTACTGTGGAGCAAGATCCAGAGAAATGTTCAGAAAAACATTTTCCTCCACTGTCCACGAGAGGGCAGGCGTTTGCCATTTTTGCTATCTAGGCCACTCTAACTCCATTGACAAAATGACACTGGGAGTCTTACGCTTTTTGTTCTTCTTTAATTGTGTTTTTCCCCCCTTGGAGGCGGTGGTTGTTGTTTTTGTTTTTGTTTTTGTTTTTGTTTTTTGAGACAGGGTTTCTCTGTGTGTAGCCCTGGCTGTCCTGGACTCGCTTTGTAGTCCAGGCTGGCCTCGAACTCACGGCAGTCGGCCTGCCTCTGCCTCGAAAGTGCTGGGATTAATGGCATGTGCCACCACGCTTGGCCTTTAATTGTGTTTTATCAACCATTCTGCAACTCCCTTTCTATTAGCCACTCTGCTTAAGATCTATGTTTAAAACATCCTTTAACAGATCTCCAATACTGCTAAGTAAAATTCTCAAAGCACAGGAAACCAAGTAAACCTTCTGCAGCCGGGCACAGTGGAGCACGCCTGTAATCCCAGCACTCAGGAGGCAGAGGCAGGCAGATCTGTGTGAGTTCAAGGCCAGCTTGGTCTACAAAGTGAGTCCAGGACAGCCAAGGCTACACAGAGAAACTGTGTCTTGAAAAAACAAAAACTGGACAATCGACAACGTAGGCATTTTCAAAAATAAAAATTAAAAACAAAATAACAGCCACATGTAAATGATCCATAGACATGTGTAAAAAAGTGTTCAGCATTACTAATCAGGAAATTTGAATAAAAACTATAGCAAAATATCATCTCACTTTTATTAGAATCTTATTTTTAAAGACTTAAAATAACAAGGGGAAACAAAGATGTAGAGAAAAGAGAGATTTCATATACTATGGAGAAATGTAAATTATTGTAAGCATTGAAGAAAACAGTATGGGGGCACGTCAGAAAATTAAAAATAAAACTACCATATGATCTAGCAATATAGCTGCTACCTGAAAGAAATGAAAACGTTGGAGACACCTGAACTTCTGTACTTATTGTAGCACTATTTACAACAGCTCCAGACTGAAGTTAAACTAAGTGTTCATTGAATTATGAATAGGCATGAAAATGTGATGCTTATATTTGTGTGTATATATGTGCATATATAATATGTATACATCACAGAACACTACTCTGCCATAAAATATTGCAGTCTGATCATCTGAAACAAAATCAATGGAATTGGAGGACATTACGCAAAGTTAAAATAAAGGTAGAGCAATAAGAAAAATACCACACGATCTAGGTCACATAAAAAGTTCTAAAGATATTGTCCTTTGAGGAGATAAGAAGTCATATATAAACATCTAAAGATATTGGTCTTACCTGATGGTGGGTGCTAGAAGCTGAGGAGAGTAGTGGGGAGGATAGAAAACTGCATCTAACAGCAAGCTATTTTACTTTTCCTTTTTTGTTGTTTTGTTTTTTGAGAAAGGGTTTCTTTGGGTAGCCTTGGCTCTCCTGAATTCGCTTTGTAGACCAGGCTGGCCTTAAACTCACAGTGATCTGCTTGCCTGCCTTTGCCTCCCGATTGCTGGGATTAAAGCCACGTGACACCTTTTCTAACTGGCAGACCACAACAAAGCAAGCTATCACAATCCCAAATTGGGCATTATTTGCTGTGCTCACCAGAGTCCCTGATAAAGGCACAGGCATGGCTGGGTGGTGGTGGTGGCGCACACCTGTAATCCCAGCACTAGAGAGGCAGAGGCAGGAGGATCTCTATGAGTTCAAGGCCAGCTCAGTGTAAAAAGTGAGTCTAGGACAGCTAAGGCCACACAGAGAAACCATGTCTCCAAAAACCAAAACCAAAACCAAACCAAACCAACCAACAAACAACAACAACAAAAAGCACAGGCACAGTACACAACAGCATGCAACTTTGCCAGAGTCTGGCTTTGTCTGTACTTTATGTTAACTGAGCCTGTTAGTCACCTCTTCCACTGTGATAGTATGTTGTGCTCTAAACTCAAGTTTCTATTAATTCAGAAGATGAGGAGGTGTTGATGATGTTACAATACTTGTCCATATTCTTCTGCTTCCCATAAAAAATGCTAGCAACTAAATTTTATTCAAGAGGAACTTGTCCAGGGCATTCTTTAGGCTGTAGGTGTAATTCCCATTTGGGAGTATATTTTAATTGTATATCTTCCCAGAAAAGTCATGCAACACTTGGTGCCCAAGTAGAGACCTAAGAGATGTAAAGGTAAACCAGGATAGACTATCAATGGGGAAGATATGGACGTAGCCATCCTTCCCAATGTGGTGTGTAATAGCATTGCCTTCTAGATGCATGGCTTGCTATGACTATGGAGGATGCCATACAGTTAAATAGGAGGCATTGTGAGCAGGACAAGTTCTTTCTCTTTTTCTCTTTCTCTTTCCCGCTTTCCTACCCCAGTATCTTAGTACTTCAGGGAAAAGAAAAACTAACCATTTGGTACCCCTCCCCGGTTTTTCAGGGGATACAAAAGCCTTTTGTATCCTAAAATGCAATTACAAGATTAACATACAAAAATTTTTGTTGTTGTTGTTGTTCTCTGCAAAGTTTCTCTCTCTTTTTTTCCTTAAATGCAAACAAAACAGGTTTTGTTTTTCTCTTCAAGGCTGTGTGAGGATTTTGCTACTTGGGCAGCTCTCCTTGAAATGTATCATTCTCCAGCCCCTAGACAATGTGAGATTGCACAGGGAGGGGGACGTGTACAAGAACATTTTTAAAGTCCGAGCAACAACCAAGTCTGTCAAGGATAGCGATGCATGGGCAGGTGGTCTTAGCGCCTTTCGTTCTGTTGTAAATGTGATCTGAATTGAGTTCTCTTCTCAAAAGTTAATTCTTTGTTCTGCTGCTTTGTCTCAGGAATAGTTTTCTCTTCGGTATAAAGTATTTTATTATATTAAGGGAGGAGAAAAGGATAGAGTGTTATGGAAGAAATGTATCAACACCAGTGCCATTTGACATGCCATGAGATGTAGGTGATAGAAACCCCAGTACCATTTTGGTATGTTTATAGAAATCCTCAAAGCCAAAGCCACAGTTCCCTGAGGCAGGAACAGATGAATGTGTTCAAGTTACACTTATAGCACCTCATGCACTGGAATGAGAGGTCCTCATGCTGTGGGGGTTCCTCCCCACGGATAAAATTGCTTGAAAGAACAAAGGATCATGGTTATCCACAGGGGCAGGTGATTTTCCTGTCTAGGAGTTTATCATCTGTATCTCTTCCCTGTGAGAAAGAATAGATGTGATTCTAGGGCACACTCTACCTGCCAGTGCTGGGGAATGAGGGTATAAAGGCATTGGCATGTGGCTAGATGAAGAGCAGCTGGTGAGGCTGCATGCCCTGCACAGGCTAGTTAATGCCAAGCAATATAGACTGTAAGGGGGAATATATATGCTTCTCAGTTTCAAAAGAAAGGTAGGCATTGCTTCTTCCTTTCTTTTTTTAAAACACATTCAGCTAGTCTGTGTCTTTTCAGTGGTGATTTGGGGCTTTTGCATTAAGTTATTGAAAACGGGTGGTTAATTCCTATGGCCTATAATATGCCACGGAGAGGTCCTTCTCTGGTCAAGTGTGTTTGGAGTACTAAATATTTCTTGTGTTTGGATCTCCAAGTCTTTCTCTTAAGTCTAAAACTTTTCTAGTACAATTTTATTGAATAAATTTTCTGTTCTTTTTTTTTTATCCCAGCTCCTTCTAATGTTTTTGTCACACACACACACAATATATATATATATATATATTGTGTGTGTGTGTGTGTTTGTGTGTGTGTGTGTGTGTGTGTGTGTGTGTGTGTGTGTGTGAAGTCATATCACCAGAGAGGAGACTCACTAAAATGACACAGAAAGGGGGAAAGGGAAGATTACAAAACTGGGGATATACCCATCACAGCAGATGCATAAGAGACAAAATGAGTCTCCTCTCCGGTGATCTGTTCTCAGTTAGGTTTATGTCTCTCTCCACTACCTTTGGGGTAATCTGACTGTAGGAATTAATACAATGATCTGACAGCAGTGCTGCTGTTAATTTGTAGTAGAGGACATGTGTGCTTCACTGTTGTCCTTACTGAGAGTTTCAAACCATTTGAAAAAAAAGGTTAATTTATAGTTTTTAAAAAAGATATAATATGTGTCTTAGTTAGGGTTTCTGTTGTTATAAAATATCATAAGTATAAGCAGCTTGTGAGGAAAGGTTTTATTTCCATTATACTTCTACATCATCTTCAATTATGTAGGGAAGTCAGTGCAGGCACTCAAGGCAGGAACCTAGAAGCAGGAACTGAAGTAGAAGCCATGGAGGAGTGCTGCTTACTGGCTTGCTCCTCATGGCTTGCTCAGCCTGCTTTCTTATAGCACTTTAGCTGAGAGGTGGGACTGCCCACAGTGAACTGGACATTCCTGCATCATCAGTCCAAAATATGTCCCAACAGGCTTGTCCACAAACCAATCTAGTTGGGGGCATTTTCTCAGTTGAGGTTCCTTTTTCTCAAATGACTAAATTGGTATCAAATTGACATAAAATCTAGCCAGTACAATGGGTATTAATTTCAATGAGTAAGGTATTTTGTTTGGGCCAAGGCAAATTTCCTTGCTTCTAATATATTGCTACCACATATCTATGTTCCCCATCACCCCTGAGAAAAGACTTTAATGTTGAAATATACTCAAAGAGACTGTTTAGTTGATTAGAATTAAAGAAAATTTCAGATATCATTGGCTGGCCTGTTTAAATGATGTAATTTTGTTAGAAAATGAATTTGTGCCATTTGGGAAATATCTTTTAGTGTGGAACCAAATAAAAATTTCTTGTTTTAAAGATCATTTGAATCTTTCATAAAATATATTTTTACAATTTTCTCCTCTCCCGACTCTACCCCGCCTACCTACTTGGTGAGGAGAAATGAAGATTTAGTGTATATTCGTATGTTCTAGTCTACAGTTAAACAGATACTTTACCAGCAACGTTCCCTCATATATTATTATGCCAAGAGCACAGAGTGAACTTTCCTCAGACTAAGATATTCTTGAATCACTTATAACCTTCTTCTTCAGAATTAACTTGCTTACAATACACACATTATGTTATCATCAATAGCACGGCGTGAGTACGATAAGAGTTTGGTCAATGCATAGTCTCATTTATGAAAAACATAAGTTAATGTGTTAGGAAACTACATGAAACACATGCACCGTGCTAGAAAGACACCTATACAACATAAAACAAAAACAAATGACGTCTTTTTAAAAGAAGTTAAATGATGGTAAATGAAGGATAAACTATTATAATGGATGAACATCTTTTAAAACAAAATTTTCCTGAAATAAATGAAGCAAGCCATTCTTGTCTTGCAGCCAGCTAGTGGCACAACAAAGCAGGCTAAGAGTTAAAAGTAAGCAGCACGGGTGCCTCAGGAGGCAGGTTGCTCTAACGTCCTGTGTTCTATATGAGCACCTAGTCTTTTAAAAAATATTTCTCTTATTTTGGGTGATTATAATATAATTACATCATTTCCCCATTTCCTCCCTCCAAACCCTGACACATACTCCTCTTGGCTCTCTTTCAAATTTATGACTTCTATTTTCATTAACTATCGATATATATTCCTAAATATCATGGCCAGTCTGTATAATATTAATTGTATAGCTATGTATTAGAGGCTGATCATTTGCTATTGGTTAAACAACTGGTACGCCTTTTCCTAGTGAAGACTATTTGTCCATCCCTCTCTCAGCATCCCTTAATTGCCCAGAGTTCTTCCTGTAGGATTGAGGCTTCCTGAGCTTGC
Organism: Acomys minous; assembly: GCF_964271855.1. Classification (NCBI taxonomy): domain Eukaryota; kingdom Metazoa; phylum Chordata; class Mammalia; order Rodentia; family Muridae; genus Acomys; species Acomys minous. The sequence continues at coordinate 49,268,058 of NC_140488.1, forward strand.
CCACCCCTAGGTCACTTTATCATGTGTGTTGCTGTCCCTGTTCAGCTTATGTTTAGTCATGTTGGTGTACTAATATTAAAATTGAACTGCAATGAAAGGGCTGTTAGTTCAGCTGGAAGAACACAAGCAAAAATCCCGGGGCCTTCACTGCCCCATGATCTGGTTCTTTTACCATGTAACTTCTATTATTAGAAAATTTATATGATTTTTCATTTCTATGTTTATAAAATGTGAGTTTACTAGTTTATCTCTCTGAGAAGACTACTCAGACAAGGGTTCAAGCCAAAACAAAGTGTTTATTAGCTGACCAAAGACTACATTGTGTATCTAGGATTCCAGTATAGCTTCGAGTGTTTCTCAGGGTGAGCTTTTAAGCACACAAAAATATATATTCTTAAGCTGGGCGGTGGTGGCGCATGTGTTTAACCCCAGAACTCAGGAGGCAGAGGCAGATGGATCGATGTGAGTTCAAGGCCAGCCTGGTCTACAAAGCAAGTCCAGAACAGCCAAGGCTACACAGAGAAACCCAATCTCAAAAAACAAACATATATATATATATATATATATATATATATATATATATATATATATATACACACACATACATACATACTTGTTTGAGCAAGCCATGGAGAAAAACCCAGTAAGTAGCACCCTCAAAGGCCTCTGCATTAGCTCCTGCCTCCATGTTCCTGTCCTGCTTGAATACGACCCTGACTGCTTTTGATGATGAACTATTATATGAATTGTGAATGAAATAAATCCTTCCCTCCCTTAATATATATTTCAATATATATAATATATTACACACATACATACACACATATTCTGGGTAGACATACTTCAGTTAACAAGAGCAGTTAGCCAGAAGCAGAACTATTGAAGTCAAAGAGCAATGTTGATATGTTTAGAGACTTTGCCAGAACTAAGGACTTTGATGGATTAGATCTTTATTTTTGTTTTGGAAAGTGGAGCTGTCTGTGTGCTGAGTTTTATGGCCTGAATGGTACTGCCATTGTAGAGTCAGTTGTGCTAAGGTCTGAAGGCCTACTAAAGTCTGGAACACCCCACTGCCTTTTGTAGACACATTTATACAAAATAAAAAACAAATATTCTAAAATTTTCTAACTTTCTTGGTGTTTTATTATGATCAATGAAAGATAGAAAGACCTTTTTTCTTAGTTTCTTTGTTTGTTTTGAGACAGGGTTTCTCTGTGTAGCCCTGGATGTTCTGGAGCTCGTCCTGTAGACCAGGCTGGCCTCGAACTCACAGAGCAAGCTTGCCTCTGCCTCCCAAATGTTGGGATTAAAGGCATGGGCCACCACTGCCTAGACATTTGAATGGCATAAAATTAACAATATGCTCCTTTTCCTTCTTTTTCTTTGTTTTTTGATTTGCTTTTTGAGACAGGGTTTCTCTGTGTAGCCTTGATTATCCTGGACTTGCTTTGTAGACCAGGCTGGCCTCGAACTCCCAAGTGCTGGGATTAAAGGCTTGGGCCACCACTGCCTGGCCTCCTTTTCCTTCTTAAAAAGTTTTTTGAGCTATAAGCGTTTGTCTGGAAGAGTGGGATTAAAAGCTTTGAACAGTTTCACTTATTTGTTTGTTTGTTTGTTTGTTTTTCAAGACCGGGTTTCTCTTGTAGTCCTGACTGTCCTGGACTTACTATATACACCAGGCTGTCCTTGAACTCACAGACATCGACCTGCCTCTGCCTCCCTAAGTGCTGGGATTAAAGGTCTGAGCTACCACTCCTGGCCAGTTTCTTGATTTTAGATGAGGTCAAAAGCTCATCTAAAGAGATTGATTCTAAGTGGAAAAGAAGGATAGCAGCCTGAAGGCCTCACACAGGGAATTTTAGGCTCGTTGCCTCTATGGTGTAGTAATGTGTTAGCTTGTTTGCCTTGTTTTCTGGCCTACCCTGGGCATAAAATAACTCCCACCTTGTTTCCCAGGAAGTCCACCATCCTTTGTGACTCAGTTTGGGCTCTCTTACCTAGCGTCACATCTAGGGGTTGTGCTTTATATGGGGCACACTCTGAAGAAGGTTCTGGCATAGTCTTCCCTGGTGGTATCCCCTCTTCCTGGTTTGCTATGGTATGTTCCACGGACTCCTGGACTCAACGGCAGAGGGATTTTCAGTAGTAGAAGCAGCCATCACGGGGAAGGGCACTGAAACATCTAGGACCACAAAGAGGTAAGGAACCAAGGTACTTAGGGTTTTTGGATGTACCCTATTGTCAAAGTTTAGGTTGCCAGACCTCTAGAAAGACCGAAAACATCAATTCAAGAGGAAGAATCGTTTCCTAATTTGGCCGGAAAAGTGCTGCGCCTTCCTTCCTCTGAGTCCGTTTTTGGATCATGGTTTCTCTTTTGCTTGTTGACCGCTAACACTAATCTTATGTTTTAGTAAGGAAGCCCCACTAGTCCCAACTTACTCTTAAGGTATGTTTGAGGTCTCTGGTTCTTTCTCTTAGAGGCCCTAGAAGCATGTTTACCCTCAGCGAGGAATAGCAAGTCTAGTCCGGAAGGCCCACCAGAGCAGTTGAGTTCCTTCCATTTTGCTCTTGAGTCAGAGCAGTATGTTACACACATTCCCCTCTCTTTTCTCTTCCATTCCAGATAACTACCAACATGCCCAAGTCCAAGAAAGCTACATCCAAGAAAGACTCCAAAAAGTCCGAAAATGGGGTCCAGAAACCGGAAACATCAAGGCAGAACCAAGAAGATAATAAGACCAGTTCAAAGGTCCACGCTCCAGGTGGGTTGGTCATCAAAGTTACCATGACAGCTTAAAAGATCAGGAATATAGAAAAAGCCTTTTGCAACGAATTATTTCTTCTCCTTCACTGCTTTGCGTGTCCGATTTTGTATTCATTTTTGTTTTCCTTTCACTTTTATCTTTACATATTGGGAGTAGGGTCTTGATTGGTAAGTGAAATTAAAATTAAATTTTAGAGAAAAAGTATGATTATCTGTTTGAAGCCTTATTATTATAATTATGTAAAGCATTATTATAACAAAACATCATTATATAAAGCCCCAAATTCTTGTTATTATTATGATGATGATGATGATGATGATTACTATATACAACAGATACAACAGGGCAGTTTTGCATATGGCCTTACAGTGATTGTGACAGCATGCACAAGACCTGCACAAGCTCAAGCCAGACAAATTCTCAGCATGAATGGGGGATGTAACAACAAAGTCTCACCCTAGTTGTGAAGCTATTGATAACTGAAAGCTGCAGGGGTACAAAGAATCCGTTTTCTTTTAGAATGTGGCTCCTTGTAGGTCAACCAGTCTCCAGTGGATGGCTACACACTCAGTTACCAATAACTCCTCACTTCTCTTGTGGTCATCTATTGATCCATGGATATAAGAAGACTTTCCAGCTTTTAGTGTCTTTGATTTGTATTTTCAGCATTTGGTAATACTCATTTCACAGATCTTACACATACTTGGACAAGTTTATTCTAAGGCACTTTTCAGACTGTTTTGGTGGGATTACAGTTTCTTTATCTCCAAATTCGTTACTGATATCTAGACAAGCTTCTGATTTAAAAAAATTAGTACCATTTCATACATGTACATAATATGAGGTTTTATGCACAATTTCATATGCTATAATGTACTGTGATAAAATTCATTTCCTATTATTTTCTTTTGTCCTACGTCTTGCCCTGTTGAATCATTTCTTCTGTGCAGCTAGTCTCCCTTCTACTCTCATGTTTACTTCTGTGATTAAAACCTTTTACATAGAGTTGCTGGAATGAGGATGGGTAAGGGATATTTCATGGTATTTGGGTGGATCTTACCAACTGTGGAAAAGATCTACCCCATCCTGGCAGTCAGTTAACTGCCCAAAGATCCTCAGAGTGGAGTGGGACCTCATGAGCCCCACTCCCAATCTATCACGGAAAGTTGGTGGACCTGATCTTGGGTGGATATTGTGCAGGTAAGTACTATGGATTCATGCTTGCAATGGCCATACCACATCCAGAAGACAGTATTTTACAGTACATCTCTCCCGTCTCTGGCTCTTAATTCTTCCCACATCCTTTTCGCTGGACCTTGGACTAGGTGATGAAGATGCTCCATTGAATGCTAAGCACTCAACAGTCACTTATTCTCAGCCTTTTGAGAGTTATCAGTGTTAACTGACATTCACTGTACAAATTAACTTCTCTGACAAAGAGAGCAGCACTTATGTTTGGTTATAAGCACAAATATTTAGAAGACATCATGACAGCACTCACTTAGCAAAATGAGGTACAGCAGATGTTCTGCTGGGCCTGTGTCTTCCCTAGTTGTGGGCTTTTGGCCAGGTGTATAATCCCAGGCATTAATTATGCCCTATAGAACAGGCCCAACTCCAGTCACACAGCCATTGGTTTGCTCCATAACAGTCATTGTTGCACCATTGGAAGTATCTTGCCTGTCAGGTAGGTTTTTGTTACTGTTTAAGTGCAAGATATTTGCTATAGGTTCTCACGTTCTCATGATGCTGGAACAGTATCTGGGAGGTTTACAGCTTGATCCACAGCAACAGGCAACAGACAATAGACAGAGATCCAGAAAGAGAGAGAGGGGGGAGGGGGAAGGAGAGGAGGAAGGGGGAGGGGAGAGAGGGGGAGGAAGGGGTGAGGGTGGGAGAGGGGAAGGGGGAGGGAGTGGAACAGAGGGGGAGGGGGAATAGAGGGGGGAGGGGAAGAGGGGGAGGGGAAAAGTCGGGGAGAGGGAAGGGAGGAGGAGGGAGGAAGGGGGAGGGGGATAGAGGGGGAGGGGTAGAAAATGAGTGAATACCAGGGCCAGGGCCAGGGCCCCCAATTAAATGCTTTATTTTATAAGAGTTGCCTTGGTCATGGTCTCTCTTCACAGCACTATATCAGGAACTAAGACACCTAGTTATAAGTTAATATTTGCAATGGTTATAGCAAATTTTGGAGGATGGCATTTCAGAGTTCTCACTCTATCTCTTTGTTCTTACATGCTTCCTTGCTTGCTTTTACTTGATGTTCCCTGAACTTGAGAGGGTATGATACAGAACTCTTTTTTAAGACTGAATTCTCAACTGTCATTTATTATTCTCAGCATCTTGGGTAGCCATAGATCTCTACATTCATTAGTGTTAACTGTAGAATTTATTTGGTTTGCTTTTCGTCCTATCGTGATGAATTTCTGAGGTTTCATTTGTTGTATTTTCTGTCTTTTACCTGGATTATTATGTAGATGTCTGTCAAATCCAGTTGATGTACAGTATTATTTAGCTCCAAAATTTTCATTGTGGATTTTAAGATTTTCTTTTCTTTTCTTTTTCTTTTGGTTTTTCTAGACAGGGTTTCTCTCTGTGTAGCCTTGGCTGTCCTAGACTTGCTTTGTAGATGAGGCTGGCCTCAAACACACAGCGATGCGCCTGCCTCTGCCTCCCGAGTGCTGGGATTAAAGGCATGCATCACCATGCCTGGCTGATTTTAAGTTTTCTAAGGCCCATCTAAAGATGAGAATGATATGTTGAAGTCTCCTACTATCATTTTAACAATTGTCCATGGTACATACTCATCAGTGGATATTAGCTGTAAAGTAAAACACAATCATGCTACAATCTACAGAACCAGAAAGGCTAAGTAACGAGGAGGGCTCATGGGGAAATGCAAGGATCTCCCTGGGAAGGGGAAATAGAATAGATTTCTCAGGTTGACTGGGTGTGGGTGGGGATGGGAACAGGAGGAACAAGATGAGGCAAAGGGGGAGAGAAAATACTGGGAGAAACTGATGGGCCAGATTTCAGGGACAAGATGGAAACTCCATGGAAACTATGAGAGTAATGCTAGCTAAGACTCCTAGTAATAGGGGACATGGTACCTGAACCAGCCATCTTATGTAACAAGGCAGGGTCTTAAGTGGAGGGATTGGGATACCAACTCAGCCACAAAACTTTGGCCCTACAGATTGTCGTGCCTGCAGAGTGCACTGGGACCAAAGTGTAGTAGACACACCATCAAAGAGACCACAGAAACTTTACCCAGCAACAGATGGAAATCGATTCAGAATCACACAGACAAGCTCAAAACAGACCATGCTGAATCCAGCTGAGGTGAAGAAAGAAGTATTGGAGGAACAAGAGAGGCCAAAGACACCAGAAGAAAACTCACAGGATCAACTGATGAAAGCTTACGGTAACTTGGGAGATCAGGGAACCTGTTTATGTCTGACCTAGATCCTCTACATATATGTCATGGCTGATTAGCTTGGTGTTATATAGGTATTCTAACAGTGGGAGCAGGGCCTGTGCCTCACTCTTTTGCCCACTTGTGAAGATCCTTTGCCTCCTACTGGGTTTCCTCATCCAGTCTTGATGTGATAGTATGTGCCTGATCTTATTGTAGCTTGCTCTGCAGTGTTTGGTTGATGTCCGCGGGATGGCTGTTCTTTTCTGAGAGGAGGCGGAGGGAAGGGGTTAGATCTGAAGGACAGGTGGGGAAAGAAGCTGAGGGGAGAGGAGGGAGGGGAAACTGAGGTCGGCATGTAATATATGGGATATGAAATTTTTAAAAAATAACTAGCAAATGCTCCTAATTGTTAAGCCATGCTTCTCCAAAACCCTGCTTTTGTAGCCTTGGCATTGATTCTTTTTATAAGTATGGTCCCTGAAATATTTTTCTAGCCCTTGAGTCATCTCACTATGTTTGGTTTCTGGTATGAAAGAGCTGTAAGCTTTTGGAGGTGGCATGGTAGGTTGTTGACTTGTATTTTTGTGTTTCTTTTTTAAAAATTTATTTATTTATTGTATATGAATGCTTTATCTGCAGAAGAGGGTATCAGATCACATAGATGGTTGTGAGCCACCATGCAGTTGCTGGGAATTGAACTCAGGACCTTTGGAAGAGCAAGTGGTGCTCTTAACCACTGAGCCATCTTTGCAGCCCCATTTTTTTGTGTTTCTTTGTGTGTGTGTTTTGTGCATTTCTTTTGTTGGATTACCTTTCTGTTTATATTCTCCAATCTTCTCACTTTTATTTTGCATGAATTTTTTAATGAGCTATCCTTTTTTATGTTTTCTACTGCTGTTTAAGGCAGAGAGTAAACACACAAGCAGATAATAGCTTTTGTTTGTTTTAGTTTGAATGCTGTTAATATTTGAATAGTGAAATGAAGAAATGGTAAGAGGGGAAGTAACATCAGAATGAAATTGTTCTGTTATTGTTACGAGAATAAGAGAAACTGTTGTAGAGGTAGGGAAGATAGGTAGAAAAAAGACAGCCAAAAAATAAATGTCTTTCCTGGATAAATAAAGATTAAAACACAAGAGCTTAACAATTAAAGTACAGCATTGTAAATAAAAGTAAGGAAATACAAAAAAGGAAAAGGAATAGCACTAAGTAGAAACTATGCCTTCAGCCAATGTTTCAGTGTCATGGGAATGACATGGTTTCTCTCAATGAATTATCTTTTGTGTATGTCTCCACAGTTGGAGGGATTGATGGTGTTTTCGCTAATTCCAATAAGTTCAATAGGCGTATTCTTCCAGATGAGAAAGATGTTATGACTATAGTTTACTTTCTGACAGAATTCCCTAGTCTGAGGCCACTTTCCTGTAAGCTTTCTTTTTTGACCACTGTTGTATTCATGTTTACCCTGGATTGGGACTTTGGGCTCCTCTTTAGCTTTGCCTGTGTATTGGATGATGTTTCAGAGTCTTTCTCTTAAACTTCCATTTTTAGTGTTCACTGCACATCAGATAACAGTAGTAGACTGTAGTTAGAGCCAGGCCTAATTCCTCTTAGCTGAAATGACCCCAGGAAAAAGAACAAGTGGAATGCAGCCTGCTCTGTGCTAAGTTTCTGTCGGGGCCTTCTTAGACCATGGGTCCTGGAAGCAGACTGATGGCTAGGTTTTTTTTTTTTTTGACAGAGCTTTTACATATGTGGTATGAACCATAGGTCAAGTAAGAGTGGGTTGTAACTCAAGATGGGTAAATTTCTTTTTGGCTGGGGTGCTTGGAGGGGTGAGAAAAACTGGAATGTGGATGATGTTGGGAAAATTTCTCTCCAGTTATTCTTATGCTGTATGCTTTGGACACAGAGCTCAGGCCAGGCCACCATGAACAGTGGAAGCTTAGAGCTCTCTCCACCTTGTTAGTAACAGACACCATGTCTGGCTCAAGGAGAAAGCAGTTGTATACATGTATGTGTGTGTGTGTATATATATATATATAATTTAAGGATGACCATTTAGGATCAAATGACCTGTCAGTGGTAAAGCCTCTACATGTAAGGCTCAGGAAACATTGTAGAAGAGGGGGACCAGAAAACCAGGACATTTGGACTGTCTTCAATATATGACAAGGAGTTGTACCCAGGAAATTAGAACAATACAGTCACCTAAACAAGATCTGCACAACAGCACCAGTTATCATCCAGAAGTGGATGGGGAAACTCTTATGAGGTAATTAATGCTTACTGAGAAGAAGAATCAGACTAAAAATTCCAATAGCACAATTATATACTGCATACTTCCTTAGTATCTAATTTTGCTTGTGTGCATAGTTTGTTCTCTAATAACAAATTTGTGCGGGAATCTCTTTCGATAACTACCATGCTTTGCTTCCAGTGAGCCTGCCTACAGTAAGTTCTACTGAAGAGACAGAGACAGTTAACCAACTTTCCAAGTTGAGTATTGCTCAAAAGATTGCAGTAACCCAAAAGTTTGTGGTAGAAGAGGAGGATGATTTATCTCCAGAAAGGTATATATTTTTAGCTATCATCTGTCCATCCATCCATCCATCCATCCATCTATCTATGTATCTATCACTCTTCTTAGCATAGTTATATAGTATAGATGATTTTTGGTCATATTTGATTAGTTTTATTAAAACATTCAGGGCTTGCGTCTATCTTAAATAGTATCAAATAGAACAGCAGAATAATAAGTGTGATTGTTTAATGTAAAATTGGCTAGAGAGAAGGCTCAGTGGAGCAACCAGCTGTTCTTCCAGAGGACAGGGATTAAATTCCCAGCCCCACATGGGTACTTATAACTGTCTGTAACTCCACTTCCAGGGTATCCGACACTCTCATAGAGGCATAGATACAGGCAAAACACAATTGCATTTAAAATAACATTTAGTAAAAATGTTCAAGTAGGGATGAAGAGATGACCCAGTGGCTAAGACCAGTTACTGCACAAGCATGAGGACATAAGTTCAAATCCCCAGAACCCATGTTAAAAATGTGGCATGGTGTTGTACACCCATACCCTGTACCCAAGCAATATGTGGGGCAGAGACAAAAGGATCACTGAGCTTTTGTTCAGTCAGAGGTCCTGTCTCAAAGGAATAAGGTGTAGAGTGACAGAATAAGATATCCAATGTCCTTCACAAGCCTCAATATGTGAACTCCCACAGTAGCACATATACTACATATACATAAACAATAATCACACACATATAGACAGCAGAAAGTGTCAAAATATCAAATTATATTGAATACCAAGTAAACCAATGTAATCATTTTCAAAATGTTAATTCTTGGTATTTAGTCAAGAATTTCAGGTTGTGGTAGGTAGACTTGAAGGGTATATGTAGCTGCTAGAAGCTACCCAGAATTTTCTATAAAATAAGTGCATGCAGATAAACAACTTTTATTTATTTCAATTTTGATTTCATTTTCTGTGTGTGGATGTTTTGCCTCCAGGTACATCTGTGTACCATACGCAAGTAGTGCCCAAGAAGACCAGAAAAAAGCACATTAGACACTCTAGGTCTAGAGTTGTAGACAGTTGTGAGCCACCATGTGGTTGCTGGGACTCAAATCCTGGCCCTGGAGACGAGCAGCCAGTGCTCTTAACTACCGAGTCATCTCTCTAATCTCACAGATAACTTTTCTAATAATGATATTGCCATTTGTCACAAAGAAGAAATTTCAGAGCATTTATATTTTCTGATTTCCTAGGAAAAATGAAGTTCTTCGTAATCATCTTGATATTGAAGTACATAAATGAGTCTTTCAGTGAGCATGAGTTGATCGATTCTAAAGGATCGTTAGCAGTTACATATGGGCTAGAAAAATGACGTAGAAAGTAAAAGCATTCACCATTGGGCCTGGCAACCTGTTTGATCCCTGGAACTCACATGGTGGGAGGAGAGAACCAACTAGTACAATTCATCTTCTCGTCTCCACACAGATTGTGGGACACTTTGTGTGTGTGTGCACATGTGTACAGACAGTGTAGTTATAAAGAGTTAAGAGAATCCATTTTTTTGACAGGATGTTATTTCATAACTTTTTACTTTTCCCACTTTGAATGCTTCTTTTATTTTGCCACTTTAGGGACTCTGTTACTAAAGCACCATGCTCTATCGTGGTTCTTCTGATTTCCAGGTGTCTTGGATTTATTTTGCTTGTTACTCATAGTGAAACATGTGAAATACACCCTCTATGAATGGACTTTTCACCAAAACACACCTATTCGAGGTTCTTCTTCATTCAATTCATAGTCCCTAGAATCCGAGTTATATTTATTTTTCTGAATTTACATTGAGTATTAGGAACGATACTACTTAGAGCTACCTGTTCTTAATGGGAAGACCATTACCAGTCTTTCATTTAACAAACATTTCTTGAGTACTTAGTAGGTGAAATGTAGAATGTTGAATGCTGAGGACATACAGGCGACTAAGACATTCTCTCTGCCATCAAGAGGTTCCTTGTAGAACAGATAATCCAAGAGCTATTGTGGAGAATGGTAAATTCTCTCACAACTAGTGACTGGAGTTCTTTATTACTATGGAATTTCTTGTAGGACTATCAAGGAAAACTGTCTTGAAGTGATACCATTTGAGTTGAATCTCAAGAGTATGAATAGGTACATTTTTAGGTGATCTACTGTGAAAGGTACTCAAAGAGGAAATGTCTCTTCAAGGGCATGGAAAGGTAGAAAATAATTCCTACTTGATCCAAACTGATGAATATTGCTTCAGTGCAAGGCGTTGGGAGAAGGAAGGGTTTAAAGTTAGGGAGACTTGATGGATTGGCATCCTCCTGAGTCACTGACACGATGTAGCTGGCTTGTGTTATGGAGCTCTTGAAAGATAAAGAGGACATGATGAGCCGATTTGGATTTTGGGGAAATAATTAATTTTTAACAAGGACATGTCACATTTTGGGAGAAGATGATCACTTAATAGATTATTATGACTTGATGTTTGGCTAAGATGGGTTACAGAGACTTAGGAAGCAGAGACTCTGGAATTTGTTGACCAAATGGACGAAATGTAGTGACACTCTCAAAACTCTGGAACACGTCAAATGGGTGGATGATAGTTGATTACCTCACACAAGATAGAATGGTGTGTTGGGGAAGAAACTTTAAATTTGTGTATCATTTGTATTGAAAAATGTGAATTTTTATTGTAAAAAATGTTTATTTGGGGAAAAGTAAGCTTTTTTATTTTTAGAAATAAGGTGGGTGAAGAACAGGTCTGAAAAGGGAAAGTAATAAATTTTTAGTCCTTCTGTGAAGTGTATGAAATCCTTTAGCATTATCAACATGAAAAAAAAATCCTTTCCTACACTTCAGACCTTGGTGAAAATTAGCACATACTATGTGTGTAGAATATAAGTGAAGTCACACTATCAGCTAGATGCAGGATTATAGTCAGAAGTCAGAGTTCAATTTTAGTTTATGGTTCTGAATGGGATGTAGAGGGAGGGAAGGGAGAGGAGAAAAGCAGGAAGTGTCGGGGGAGGGAAGGACGGATGGAGGGAAAGAGGGATTGTGAGAGTGATCAGAGTGAAATAGACAAACGCAGAAACAATATTGAGAGGGACGGGAGACAAAGACAGAGGTCTATTGAGAGGGCCAGAGAGAAAGAGATACAAGGAGATATAAGGAGGGAGGGAGGGAGGGAGGGAGGGAGGGAGGAGGGCATGGAGGCAGGGAGACAGAGACTGAGCTGCACTCTGGTATTTTCTGAGAGAATCCAAGGTTTTTGGTTGTTTTCTTTTAGGGGCTTGCTTTTTTTTTTCACCCAAGATTACATTTTTTTCCAGCACTTCTCAAATCTAAACATAGCTCCTCCTTGGCTTATCACCTTGTCTTTTTTTTTTTTTTAATGATTTTAAATCCTGTTTGAGGGATCATGATCCTGGATCAAGTCTCTAGGTAAAGATCAATTTTCACATTTAACTTTCTTAATAGTTCAGAAAGAAAGTTTGTGGAGAGAATGTACAATGCATTTTGGGACCACGTGAAAGAACAATTGTCAAAAACTCCTCCTGACTTTTCTTGTACTCTTGAACTTCTAATCAACATAAAACAGGTGAGTAGTGAACCCTCTATATGTTGATGCAAATCTCCTAACCTTAGAGCTTGGATTACTAATATTAGTAGCATTAATGTTTTGAGTAGCTTGCTTTATGAACACATATGGGACGGATTGACTCCGCTTTATTTGTATGAGATATAATTTGAGGGTTAGGGTATTACTTCAGTAACATAATGTATGACTTAATAAAACATATTTTTACTCAACTTTCACTATGTTTTAAGTGTTCCAGAGCACGAAAAATAATGAGCGCTATTGCCCACAAGGATTTACATTTTGAGTAAAAAAGCCATTTCAAATGACCATTTAAAAATACCTATCTTGCCCAGTGATGATGGCACACATTGTTAATCCCAGCACTTGGGAGGCAGAGGCCAGACTGGTCTAAAGAGTTGCAGGACAGAGAGGGCTACATAGTGAGACTTTGTCTCAAAACAACGACAACAAAAACAACCAAAACTGAAAACAACAAAAAGAATGCATTGTTTATTTCACCTTTGCTCTTTGGAGTAAAAATAATCTAAAATTGCCCTTACATTTCCCAGAGAATGCATCTTTATTTTTTTCTTGGAGGTGCATATATTATTATAGCCTATACCTAATTGTTGCTCCACTCTTAATTTTATTAATGTTTTTAATGTCATTTCCCTTGAAAATAATCACTATTTCTATAAATAATTTCCATTAAGCTTAGAATTATAATTGTCTTCTAAACAGAGAGAAAAACCTGTTTAAGAAATTTAGAGACCCACTTTCTTGACCCTTGGAAAACAGAGTCTGATATGCCTTTACCCTGAAAGCACTGTTCAGTGGATACAAGTTTAGGATTCTAAATATAATATGACTCCTTTGGTTTTTCCTTGTGAATAGATTTTGGTGTCACTGTTATTACCACGTCAGAACCGCCTAAGAAATGAGATTGAAGAAGCACTGAACATAAATGTTCTCAAGGAAGAAACAGAGCGTGGAAGTCTTGATGTTCCTCATCTCTCTAGTTATATTATCAACTTGATGGCTCTCATGTGTGCACCAATTAGAGATGAAGCTGTACAGGAATTAGGAGCCTTAAAAGATCCAGTGCAATTACTAAGGCAAGAATCTAGTCATGCTATTTTAATCTATCTCGTGTTGTTAATAATGTAACATCACAGTGTGAGTAAATAACAAAGACAAAACATTTGGTTCCCATCCCATTAGTATAAATTGTAAGCAGAAACAGAAATGAAGAATCTCAGTGTCTCACAGCCAAAAACCTAGGACCCAGAAAAGAAAAAGAAGGGATTTGTTTGAGTTAGAAATTAATTGTCTACATTGCAACCACTTATATGTAATTGTTAGCCATTTTGTGATTTTTTTTCTTTCCACTAACTACCCTTTTAGTAATGTAGCAGAGCAGCTACAGTGCAGAGAGGTCTAGAATGGTTGTTGAAAAGTCAGGCCATGTGACTGTTTTTAGCTGTGCTACCATTTCACCCTCTGGCCTTTGGTTTCTGGACAGTGCATTTATTTATCTCTTAGCCTGTTTTATAATTTTTTAAAAAAATCTGAGTAGTCTTGGTCACCCCAACTTCTTCTGTAGTTTTACTGGGTCCATCCTGTACAAGAAATGATTATCAATTCAAGTTGCTAACCTGCATCATCTGTACTGGGAGGTTGCCCTACAGCTCCCCTAGACATTGGCATTTGCGTGTGTGTGTGTGTGTGTGTGCGTGCGTGTGCGTGTGTGTGTTTTAAAAGTAGCCAGGTAACTCCTTTAGTATTATGCTGAGAAATTTCATTTCCCTGATATCTCATAGCATTGTTCTTAAAACTTGCCTTCTGTAAAACACTGACTATGGACACAAGTCAAGGTATTTGCTAGTTCCTATCAAGGATGACTTATAATCTGCTTTCTCCTAAGATAAGCCTTTCTGTTTTCCAACAAGACTCTTCATTTTCATTTGACACTTTATCCTAATGGCCTTTAGTATTTATACTTCTACCAGTTATGACTGCACTTGGTAGGGGTATTCTTGGTATGTTATAACATGATGGAAAGCATTAACTGGTCAAACAGAGGAACATTCAATTCTTAGCCTCACATGCTTTGATAATTGAATTAACTTATTTGTAAAAATGAGTCCCCCATGAAGCGAACACCTCTCATTAGGTCCTTACTCAAAACAAGTAAACATTTTTGGATTACATATTCAAATACTACCTATTTGCAATTGAAGTAAGTACTTGGACAAGCTCCTTCTTATTCCCAGTGCTGGGATTTTATTTTTCCTTCCTTGAGCTTCACTCCTGAACACTAGATTTCTTTTCAAACTCTAAATATTCTGTATTTGTCTGTGACAGGGGCATCTTCCAGGTTCTGGGCCTGATGAAAATGGATATGGTGAACTACAGTATTCATAATATTCGCCCATACTTGCAGGAACAGTCTATTAAAAATGAACGAGCTCAATTCCAAGAACTCCTTGATAAGCAGCCTGGTATGTTTAAAATTTTAACTACAGGGGGCAAATTGGTCTTTCATTTTCTTTTTTTACAGGGATTTTCTATTTTTGAATAAAAAGTTTACTTCTTGAATCAAAGGTTAAGAGAAGCAAAAATTTTCAAGACAGAAAGGCCTATACAAATTTCTTTTTTAAAAAATTAAGTTTATTCTTTGATACTTTCATACATGTACACAGTGTGGTCTGATCAGTGTCAAGGCCAGCTTTTCTTCTGCCTTCTCCCTACCGCAGTTTCCCTTTTGAAGAATCTGCTCTCTTACTTCCCTGATTTTTTGTTTCATGGCCATCTGAGTTTGAAGATTACCTATATCATCATGGATGTAGAACCATCCACTAGGGTAGGAGCATCTCACTTGCTTGTATATCACTGAATGACTCCCCCTTCTCCAGTGGCCATCAAAGTGGTTCCTGGAGGAGGGCACAACCATATGAGCCCTTCACCTACCCATAATTGGGTTTTGACAGACGCAGTCCTATGCAGACTTAGTACTGCCTAACTGTCTTGACCGCTTTGAGATTACGATTGCAATAGCTATGTCATGTCCAGACTATGACAAGCAATTGCCCTCCTCCTATGGAGTGGGTCTTCTATCCAATTAGAAAGTTCTTGATTACCCCCATATTAGTCATGTTGGTATTTCACTAGTTGCCAGAACTTGCCTGGAATGTTAGTATATAGGTAAACCGTGTCCCCAGGGTTGTTGTGAATTTCCTACCAGCTGCCTGTATAGTACCTTCTTGTACTATGGAAGCTATTCTGCACAAAAATAACCAATGGACTTCCAGCTTTTAAAAATAACTGTTTTCTTCACCAAGAGACTGGCTTAAAGTCTCCAACTTTAAGCTTTGGGGTGTAAACACATATGTTCCTTTCTCTTTCATAGATCTCCTTGATTGTACCACCAAATGGATGACTAGAGCAGTTACAGACCTTATTACATCACTGCGAAATACTCCGAGCTCCTTTTCTGGCTTAGGTAGTTCCATCCCAGCTCCAAAACCTGACCCAGATCCACCAAGTCTTACCACAGTGTTATACCAAGGCTACCTAACACTTGTTCTCAAGGACCATGGAATTGAAGAATTCCCTGAGGTAGGAATGTGTGCTCAGGCATTGACTTAGTTGTTTTTTACTTAGAAGCCCCATAAGAACTCTACTCTCCTAACAGCCTGTTCCTTTTTTGCCTAACCAGACTCTTCTGACGGATAAAGCACGACTACAGACCATGAAGTCCAAATTACGCCACTTGACAGTCTTAGCCTCAGTTTTGCTTGTGGCAAGAAGTTTCTCTTGTGGTGTTTTATTCAGCTCACCAGACTTTGTGGATAAACTGAAGGCAATAACCAAGGGTCTCATAGAAGAATTTAATTCCAAGTACGTTTCATTGATCATTTTTGGTGTGTGTGTGTGTGTGTGTGTGTGTGTGTGTGTGTCTGTCTGTCTGTCTGTCTGTCTGTCTGTCTGTCTGTCTGTGCACATGCGTATGTGCATGCATATGTTGAGTACAGGGGTCTTCTTCTGGTTTTCCACTTTAGTTTTTTAAACATGGTCTCTCATTGAACTTGAAGCTGACTAAGTAGGCCAAGCTGCCTAGCAAATTCCAGTAAGCCATCTGTCTATGTCTCTCTAGTGCTGTGAGGACAGTTCATGTGCCATCACATCTGGCTTCTTGTGTGCATGTTATTATTTATACCAAGAAATTAATCATTTAGTCATTAATATTGATTGATAATTCCCGGCATACAGAGAATCCATATCAAAGCAGGAGGGGTAAATAGAAATTTACTTTTATTAATTTATTTGCAGTTTTTTCATAAAGTAAAAAGACGATGTAAAATACCTAAGAATATCTTTTAACAATATTTTTAACATTCACTGGTGAAAAGAAGATCGAATGACTCTCAGAATGTAACCAATATATATTGTTGCATTTAAAGTTGGCATATAGTACTACATGTATGAATAATTTGATACCTTAAGGATAACAAAGCTATTTTACATGCTCATTGATTCATGTTGTCTATTGATGGTGAAAGGGTCATAATTCTTCTTCTGTGAGCCTACCTTCTTTTTTATTTTTTATTTTTTAAATTTTTTTATTTTTTTTTATTTTATACATTTTTTTATTAATTTATTCATATTACATCTCAGTTGTTAGCCCATCCCATGTATCCTCCCATTCCTCCCTTCCTCCCACTTCCCCTCTACTCCCCTCCCCTCCCCTAAGTCTGTGTCTGAGGGGGACCTCCTCCCCCTGAATATGCTCATACGGTATCAAGTCTCTCCTTGGTGACCTATTATCTTTCCTCTGAGTGCCACCAGGCATCTCCATCCAAGGGACATGTTCAAATATGGGGCACCAGAGTTTGTGTGAAAGTTAGATCTCCTTCTCCACTCAACAGTGGAGAATGTCCATCGGCTAGTCCGGGTAGGGGTTCAAGGTTTACTGCCTATTTCTTCCTTGGCTGTTGCCACAGTTTGCGGAGGACCCCAGGGCCCAGACTCGCCTGTAGTTTTCCAGGACCCGCTCAGCTATTAAAAACAAGGAATTTCCAAAATTTGTGGACAAATGGATTGAACTAGAAATTGTCATAATGAGTGAGTTCACACAGAAGCAAAAAGAGCTAAATGGTATATACTCACTTATATCGAGACACTAGTCCAAGGTGTACGTCCCCATGAAAAACTGTACCTACCAGGATAGTGGGTAAGAGGGGAGGACATCCTATTGAAACTTTAGGTGTGAGAAGCCTGGGAGAAAGAGCCTACCTTCTTGTATGGGTTTTTTTTAGTTTGGCCCCTATGTCATGGAAACTCTCTTTTTTGTCTTAACTATCCAGGCCAGAAGAGTCCATGTTAAATGTGAGTGAACAAGTGTCTCAGGAAATCCATCAAGGCCTCCAGGACACAGGCCTTACTGCTTTGAGTACTGAAAATAGAGCATCTCTTGTGTGTCAACTCCGGAACATTGCCAAGAAAGAGAATTGCATTCGTATCATCATTGGTAAGAGTCCCCACAGTTGTAAGAAATAGCAATAACATGTCAGGTGGGAGTTAGACTCTGCCCTAAAAGTTACTGAACATTTTGAAAAATGGAGCCAGGTGGTGGTGGCGCATGCCTTTAATCCCAGCACTTGGGAGGTAGAGGCAGGTAGATCTCAGTGAGTTCAAGGCCAGCCTGGTCTACAGAGTTAGTTCCAGGACAACTATCTTGAAAAACCAAACCAAACAAAAAACCAAAAACCGTAAAACAAAAGGTAAGACATGATATTTGGAAAGTATTTTAATGTTACTTTCCTTGTTTGTAATATGCATTATTGAAACAGAACTCTTAGTCTGACGAATCAAAATACAATTTTATATTTATGTATATATTATAATATATAAATTATAATATACACATAGGCTAGAACCACAAAATCCTATGTTGTAAAATCAACCCTACTTAAGGTACCATACACGTTCCTCTGCCCCTCCTTGGATTAATGATGAATTATGATATAGAATAGGGCATACTATATTGTGGTATAGACACAGCAAATTTGGCCAGTTTTCTTTTAACTTTGACTTATAGTCTAATCTGTATACATGGGCCTGAACTTAGTATACCAGTTTTAAAGTGTTCTTAGAATGTCAAGTGTGATATTTATGATGATCTTGTTAGGTGAAATACATAACTAGCTTCTCAATAATAGATATGTAAAAAAGTTTAAAGAAATGACCTGCTTACCAAAAGCCGTAATTATCTCTCTGATTTGACCAGTGTGTGTGTGTGTGTGTGTGTGTGTGTGTGTGTGTGTGTGTGTGTGTGTGTGTTTTGAGGGTATGCAAGCACTCTGCCATTAAGCTACACCTCAGGTCCCAGCTTATCATCTTTTGATAATACATTATCCTTTGGTGTTTGACGGCATTTCTTCATCCAAAAGAGAACTTATATAGCATATACAAATGAACAAATGAATGCCTTAATCACTGTTCTATTGCTGTGAAAAGACACCAAGACCAAGACAACTGTTAGAAAGCATTTAATTGGGGGATTACTTTTAGTTTTAGAGGCGTGGTCATATAGTTACCATTATGGCAGGGAGCATAGCAACAGGCAGGAATGGTGCTGACGAAATAGCTGAAAACTACATCCTGATTTGCAAGCAAAGATGAAAGAGAGACTGGGTCTGGCCTGGGCTTTTAAAACATCAAAGCCCATGCCCAGTGACATACTTCCTTCAACAAGGCCACACTTCCTCCTAACCCTTCTAATTCTATCAAAAAGTTCCACTCCTTGGCTACTAAGTGCTCAAATATATGAGCTTATGGGGCCATTCTTATTCAGACAACCACACTGAATACAAATAATGTGAGAAGACAGCAAACTGTGAGTTTCTTCTGAAACCTTTTCTTCTACTTTTCATTCTTTCCCTATGACAGAACAACGGATACATTTGTTTCTCAAATGCTGTTTGATTCGCGGCATGCAGGAGTCTCTCCTAGACTTCCCTGGAGGCCTCCTTTTCATCGAACCAGAGTTGGCAGAACTAGGCTGGAAATTCGTTAATCTGATCCATCACAATCAGCTGGTGTTTAATCCATACTATGCTGAGATCTTAAAAAATATCATCTCTCCTCCGAATGAAGAAGAAAACGACGAAAAACCTGTCTGATAATGCTAGTCTCAGTTCCTGGCACCAGGAATCCAAAGAAGGGGCTCAGTATGTTCCTGTAATGATGTCATCTATTACCAACAATTACAGGCAGCCCTCTTCCTCATTAACAGCCAGGATGCAACTGCGGGGCCAAACATAGACACCATGTGGCCCTGTCCCCTTAATTAATAAATTCTTGAGCTGCAAGAAAAATCTCAGTGTCTTCAAATGGTGCAGCTAAAGCCATGCCTATTGCCCCTTTCCCCAAGAATCTGAAACAAAAAAACCCACTGGGCTCTCAGTTTTCTTTGCAATAGCCAACATGTATTAAGGTATTATTTCCTTCAGTGAAAAATTTTTTTATTGAAGGGTATAAAAAATCTACTAGATTATCTAGCATTAAATGCTTCTGAATTCAGAAACCTACTGAATTACAAAATGAAAGAGAATACAGAATCACAATTCTGCTACCAAAGTTCCCTAGAATTTTAAAGGATATAGTGATGATAATATTCCTACATTCTATTTTGTCACATGGTTTGGAGCATTGTGAAAATGAGAACAGGATGAAAATTGTTATTGTCTGCTTACATTTAAGTGAGACCAAGATTCAACATACATAGGATTTCTCTCTTTAAAGTGATCCTACAGAGACAGATTTGCGTCCCTGACAGTGGCCCACACTTAGGAAGTTAGATCAGTTATTGACTTTGTCCTGTACTGTAATGTAATGATGCTTCTCTTTCCATATTTCTTAGAATCCTTATTCTTGAAGGAGTACTGGGAGTATGCAAAGATAGCACAGTCACCGTGGTTTTGACCACTTCAGCTCTTGGCTCTTAAGTACTAGTTATGATCATTGGCGTAGTTAGCACCACAAATGTTGTAGGTTCACAAAGGCTTCAGTTCATTTTCTGAGATTATGGAAATTGACCCTGTCATTCTCAGGGAAAGTGAAACAGATAGGATTTGAGTTCTTTTAGTCCCATGATGACCAAATTGGTTTTTCCAAAGGATAGATTCCACCTGAGTGACATAGCTAATTGAAATTGATACTTTAAAAAATATTGGCAAATCATTATATGATATGATATTGTAATTCTATATATGCTTATAGTGTATATTAATCAAATCAGAGTAATACACATATGCATGCCTTCATAAATTAATTATTTTTATATGTTGGAAATTCCATGCTCTTCTATTGAGTTAGAAATACATCTCAACAGAGCACAGTGGCACAAGCCTTTAATCCCAGCACTTGGGAAGCAGAGACAGGCAGATCTCTGTGAGTTCAAGGTCATTCTGGTCCTGGTCTATAAAGTGAGGCCAGGACAGCCAAGGCTACACAGAGAAACCCTGCCTTGAAAAATGAAGAAAAAAAGAAATAGATCATAGATTGCTTGAATCAGTCAATATCTGAGCATGTTAAGGACGCATCAGATTTCTACCCTCCAGTTTAGATGTGTATTATTGCATCTAATTGAATAATACCATTCCCTTCATAGATAGCTTGTCTGTTCTGGTTTTCCATGAAAATGATTTGTTAATTACCTAAAATGATATATAATATGTAGTATTACCCTTTCTTTGTCAGGCTCATTTCACTTTGTATAGTGACTTCTAGTTCAGGCCATGTTGTTGAGAATGACATAGATAAAGCAAGTCTAAAATTAAAAACAAAATAACCTGTAAAGTGAAACAACAAGTGCCATTATAAATCATCAAAAGGATCAATTCATCAGGAAGAATGACAATTATAAAGATGTATGCCTTCAATATGGAACCAAACAAAAATTAGATCTAAAAGGTGAGAGAGACTTGGATGCAGTAATTGTTGGGGACTTCAATAACCCACTTTTTCAGTGGATAGATAATTTAGACAGAAAGTCAATGAAGAAATATCCTCAGTTGAGCCATAGTGTAGAAAAATAAGCATAACACATTTTACAGAATTTTTTATTCAAAGGCAACTTATTGTACAATGTTTTTCTTTTCTTTTTTTAACTTTTTTTATTAATTTATTCATATTACATCTCGATTGTTAGCCCTTCCCCTGTTTCCTCCCATTCCTCCCTCCCTCCCACTTCCTCCCTTCTCCCCTCCCCTATGTCTGTGATTGAGGGAGACCTCCTCCCCCTATATATGCTCTTAGAATATCGAGTCTCTTCTTGGTAACTTGCTATCCTTCCTCTGAGTGCCGCCAGGTCTCCCCATCCAGGGGACGTGGTCAGAAAAGGGGCACCAGAGTTCGTGTGAGAGTCAGATCTCACTCTCCACTCCATGGTGGAGAATGTCCTCTTAGTCGGCTAGGTCTTGGTAGGGGTTCGAAGTTTACTGCCTACATTCTCCTTGGCTGGTGCCTTAGTTTGAGGAGGACCCCAGGACCCAGATCTGCCTGTCATAAAGTTCTTCTTGTAGGTCTTCAGCACCCTGTGGATCCTACTATTTCCCCATTCTTCCATGCTGCTCTCACCTACAGTCTCAATAGGATGTCCTCTCCTCTGACCCACTTTCCTGGTAAGTAAAGTTTTTTATGAGACGTATCCCTTGGACTAGTGTTTTGATACAAGTGAGTATAAACCGTTTGTCTCTTTTTGCTTCTGTGTGAACTCACTCATTATGATAATTTCTAGTTCAATCCATTTGTCCACAAATTTCTGGAATTCCTTGTTTTTAATAGCTGATTAGTATTCCACAGTGTAAATGTACCACAGTTTCTTTATCCATTCTTCTACTGAGGGACACTTAGGCTGTTTCCATGTTCTGGCTATTATGAATAAGGCTGCTATGAACATGGTTGAGCATATGTCCCTGTCTGCACAGTGTTTTTCATCGTCTCAGTTAAACATCTTCTTGATTTCCTGATAGTAGCTACTAAAGGTGTTTAATCTTCACTGTTGTGTTAACTGTTTACCCTTTAAAACTGGATCTTTCGTGATAATTATTTTGTCTCCTTTGTGCACCTAATGTGTTAAATTACAAATATATATGAGTTATATTGGATTATAATGAGAAACAAGTGAAAATTATTAAACTAAAAACTGTAAGTCCTTCACCCCAAAGCAAACAACAGCAACAGACCTTGGAATGTAAGATCAAGAATAGCCTATGATAGAAAATGCATCAATGGAGTCATAAGTGGACTCACTGAGAACCTATCAGCAGACTACCAAAAGTACATGACTCACAGGAAATAGAATGCAAACATTAGTGGTGGGGAATTATGGAAACAAAATAAAATGCCGAGGGTTTTATTTAACTTACGGTGAGAGATCCAACCTAACTTCATTTTGAAGCAGGGTAAAAAAAAGGGGGGGGGGACAAGCCCTGAGGAATTCCATCCCTGCAGAACTGACAGTTTTAGCTTGCACAAACAGGAACTTACCCCACTGGCCCCCACCCTGAGACAGTTAAAACAAGTTCCCTCTGACCCCCCCCCCACAACCCCTCAGGGTGAAGGCATAGTTTTAGAACTACTCAATAGAATTAAGGTCATGTTAGCCAATAGGATTGTTACAAATCTCACTTTAAAAGAAGTATCAGAACTCAATGCTCTGGTTACTTGGGTTACTCAGGTGCAGGTGGACCCCATCACATCAAACCAATAAACTTCCTCTTGAATTTGCATGGAACCAGCCTCTGCCTCTCATTTGGTCGCTTCCAGAATAGACTCTCTTGATCAGAGTCTCACAATGGAAGAAGAATAGAGTGTTATGAATGTGATTTAGGCTAGTGGGGAGGATCTGGGAGGAGTTTGCGGAGAGGACAAATATGATCAAAACATACTGTATGAAAATGATTTTAATTTGAAAACATTTAAATTAATGTCATTTAAAGAAATAACAATTCAGTATTACCCAAATAAAAACACAGAGAGTGGAAAGAAAAAAAATGAGCCTTTGGAGGATAGTATTTAACATAGGTGTACCATGTATGGCGATAACTCTACAAACATTTATTTTCAGCACCTTGACAGGTTTTGAGTTTCTGTATTAACTACTATCCACTGCTAAAAGAAGCTTATGAGGCCTGAGCTTTGCACGAACTACAGGAAGGATACAGGTAGTAATAGGATAGTTTGCTAAGATGTTTCTTTTCATTGAGCAATGTAATAATACTAGGTTCCCCCCTGGAGCTTATGAGCTTTTGAGATATGGAGTCTTAGCAGTATTTACATTATTGAGCTCTGTTTTTTCCTCCCATGTGACTGATTATCCCCCCACCACCAATGAGGCTGCTACTTTTTAATGTTTTTCAGGAAAAAATATAATTACTGCTTTTTATATCAATTTCCCAAGCACGTTTTTCCTAACGCTTTGGGCTTCTGGAACATTTTGGGATCTCTTAATCTTTCTACAAAGCTTTCCTTTCAGAGTGGCTGCTTATCCACCCACCTCCTATGTGGCAGCTTGTCCCTCCAACTCCAACATGGCTACTTCTCCCTCCACCTCCCATGTGGCTGCTTGTCCCCCCAACTCCCATGTGGCTGCTTGTCCCCGTGCCTCTCATGTTGCTGCTTGTCCCCCCCAACACCCATGTGGCTGCTTGTCCCCCCATCTTCCATGTGGCTGCTTGTCTTTGTACCTCCCATTTGGCTGTTTCGCTCAATCCCCCATGTGGCTGCTGGTCCCCCCATCGTCCATGTGGCTGCTTGTCCCCCACCTCCCATGTGGCTGCTTGTCACCCCACCTCCCATGTGGCTGCTTGTCCCCCCACCTCCCATGTGGCTGCTTGTCCCCCCCAACACCCATGTGGCTGCTTGTCACCCCACCTCCCATGTGGCTGCTGCTCCCCCCACCTCCCATGTGGCTGCTTGTCCCCCGACCTCCCATGTGGCTGCTTGTCCCCCCACCTCCCATGTGGCTGCTTGTCCCCCAACTCCCATGTGGCTGCTTGTCCCCCCAACTCCCATGTGGCTGCTGGTCCCCCCACCTCCCATGTGCCTGCTTGTTTCCCCACTTCTTCCATGTGGCTGCTTGTCCCCACACTTCCAATGTGGCTGCTTGTCCCCCCACCTCTCATGTGGCTGCTGGTCCCCCCACCTCCCATGTGGCTGCTTGTCCCCCCCACCTCCCATGTGGCTGCTTGTCCCCCCACCTCCCATGTGGCTGCTTGTCCCCCAACTCCCATGTGGCTGCTTGTCCCCCCAACTCCCATGTGGCTGCTGGTCCCCGCACCTCCCATGTGCCTGCTTGTTTCCCCACTTCTTCCATGTGGCTGCTTGTCCCCACACTTCCAATGTGGCTGCTTGTCCCCCCACCTCTCATGTGGCTGCTTGTCCCCCCACCTCCCATGTGGCTGCTTGTCCCCCCCAACACCCATGTGGCTGCTGGTCCCCCCACCTCCCATGTGCCTGCTTGTTTCCCCACTTCTTCCATGTGGCTGCTTGTCACCCCACCTCCCATGTGGCTGCTGGTCCCCCCACCTCCCATGTGGCTGCTTGTCCCCCCAACTCCCATGTAGCTGGTTGTCCCCCCACCTCCCATGTGGCTGCTTGTCACCCCACCTCCCATGTGGCTGCTTGTCACCCCAACTCCCATGTGGCTGCTTGTCCCCCCAGCTCCCATGTGGCTGCTTGTCACCCCACCTCCCATGTGGCTGCTTGTCACCCCAACTCCCATGTGGCTGCTTGTCCCCCCAGCTCCCATGTGGCTGCTTGTCACCCCACCTCCCATGTGGCTGCTTGTCACCCCAACTCCCATGTGGCTGCTTGTCCCCCCAGCTCCCATGTGGCTGCTTGTCCCCCCAACTCCCATGTGGCTGCTTGTCACCCCACCTCCCATGTGGCTGCTTGTCACCCCAACTCCCATGTGGCTGCTTGTCACCCCAACTCCCATGTGGCTGCTTGTCCCCCCAACTCCCATGTGGCTGCTTGTCACCCCACCTCCCATGTGGCTGCTTGTCCCCCCACCTCCCATGTGGCTGCTTGTCCCCCCCAACACCCATGTGGCTGCTTGTCACCCCACCTCCCATGTGGCTGCTTGTCCCCCCACCTCCCAAGTGGCTGCTTGACCCCCCACCTCCCATGTGGCTGCTTGTCCCCCAACTCCCATGTGGCTGCTTGTCCCCCCAACTCCCATGTGGCTGCTGGTCCCCCCAGCTCCAATGTGGCTGCTTGTCCCCCACCTCGCATGTGCCTGCTTGTTTCCCCACTTCTTCCATGTGGCTGCTTGTCCCCACACTTCCAATGTGGCTGCTTGTCCCCCCACCTCTCATGTGGCTGCTTGTCCCCCCAACTCCCATGTGGCTGCTTGTCCCCCCAACTCCCATGTGGCTGCTGGTACCCCACCTCCCATGTGGCTGCTTCTCCCCCCAACTCCCATGTAGCTGGTTGTCCCCCCACCTCCCATGTGGCTGCTTGTCACCCCACCTCCCATGTGGCTGCTTGTCACCCCAACTCCCATGTGGCTGCTTGTCCCCCCAGCTCCCATGTGGCTGCTTGTCCCCCCAACTCCCATGTGGCTGCTTGTCACCCCACCTCCCATGTGGCTGCTTGTCACCCCAACTCCCATGTGGCTGCTTGTCCCCCCAGCTCCCATGTGGCTGCTTGTCCCCCCAGCTCCCATGTGGCTGCTTGTCCCCCCAACTCCCATGTGACTGCTTGTCACCCCAACCCCCATGTGGCTGCTTGTCACCCCAACTCACATGTGGCTGCTTGTCACCCCACCTCCCATGTGGCTGCTTGTCACCCCACCTCCCATGTGGCTGCTTGTCCCCCCACCTCCCATGTGGCTGCTTGTCCCCCCACCTCCCATGTGGCTGCTTGTCCCCCTAACTCCCATGTAGCTGGTTGTCCCCCCACCTCCCATGTGGCTGCTTGTCCCCCCACCTCCCATGTGGCTGCTTGTCCCCCCAACTCCCATGTGGCTGCTTGTCCCCCAAATCCCATGTGTCTGCTTGTCCCCCCAACTCCCATGTGGCTGCTTGTCACCCCACCACCCATGTGGCTTCTTGTCACCCCAACTCCCATGTGGCTGCTTGTCCCCCCAGCCCCCATGTGGCTGCTTGTCCCCCCAACTCCCATGTGGCTGCTTGTCACCCCAACTCCCATGTGGCTGCTTGTCACCCCAGCTCCCATGTGGCTGATTGTCCCCCCAACTCCCATGTGGCTGCTTGTCACCCCAACTCCCATGTGGCTGCTTGTCCCCCCAGCTCCCATGTGGCTGCTTGTCCCCACACCTCCCATGTGGCTGCTTGTCACCCCACCTCCCATGTGGCTGCTTGTCACCCCACCTCCCATGTGGCTGCTTGTCACCCCAACTCCCATGTGGCTGCTTGTCACCCCAGCTCCCATGTGGCTGCTTGTCCCCCCAGCTCCCATGTGGCTGCTTGTCCCCCCACCTCCCATGTGGCTCCTTGTCACCCCACCTCCCATGTGGCTGCTTGTCACCCCAACTCCCATGTGGCTGCTTGTCCCCCCAGCTCCCATGTGGCTGCTTGTCCCCACACCTCCCATGTGGCTGCTTGTCACCCCACCTCCCATGTGGCTGCTTGTCACCCTACCTCCCATGTGGCTGCTTGTCACCCCAACTCCCATGTGGCTGCTTGTCCCCCCAGCTCCCATGTGGCTGCTTGTCCCCCCAACTCCCATGTGGCTGCTTGTCACCCCACCTCCCATGTGGCTGCTTGTCACCCCAACTCCCATGTGGCTGCTTGTCCCCCCAGCTCCCATGTGGCTGCTTGTCCCCCCAGCTCCCATGTGGCTGCTTGTCCCCCCAACTCCCATGTGACTGCTTGTCACCCCAACCCCCATGTGGCTGCTTGTCACCCCAACTCCCATGTGGCTGCTTGTCACCCCACCTCCCATGTGGCTGCTTGTCACCCCACCTCCCATGTGGCTGCTTGTCCCCCCACCTCCCATGTGGCTGCTTGTCCCCCCACCTCCCATGTGGCTGCTTGTCCCCCTAACTCCCATGTAGCTGGTTGTCCCCCCACCTCCCATGTGGCTGCTTGTCCCCCCACCTCCCATGTGGCTGCTTGTCCCCCCAACTCCCATGTGGCTGCTTGTCCCCCAAATCCCATGTGTCTGCTTGTCCCCCCAACTCCCATGTGGCTGCTTGTCACCCCACCACCCATGTGGCTGCTTGTCACCCCAACTCCCATGTGGCTGCTTGTCCCCCCAGCTCCCATGTGGCTGCTTGTCCCCACACCTCCCATGTGGCTGCTTGTCACCCAACCTCCCATGTGGCTGCTTGTCACCCCACCTGCCATGTGGCTGCTTGTCCCCCCAACTCCCATGTGGCTGCTGGTACCCCACCTCCCATGTGGCTGCTTCTCCCCCCAACTCCCATGTAGCTGGTTGTCCCCCCACCTCCCATGTGGCTGCTTGTCCCCCCACCTCCCATGTGCCTGCTTGTTTCCCCACTTCTTCCATGTGGCTGCTTGTCCCCCTAACTCCCATGTAGCTGGTTGTCCCCCCACCTCCCATTTGGCTGCTTGTCACCCCACCTCCCATGTGGCTGCTTGTCACCCCAACTCCCATGTGGCTGCTTGTCACCCCAGCTCCCATGTGGCTGCTTGTCCCCCCAACTCCCATGTGGCTGCTTGTCACCCCACCTCCCATGTGGCTGCTTGTCACCCCAACTCCCATATGGCTGCTTGTCCCCCCAACTCCCATGTGGCTGCTTGTCCCCCAAATCCCATGTGTCTGCTGGTCCCCACACTTCCAATGTGGCTGCTTGTCCCCCCAACTCTCATGTGGCTGCTTGTCCCCCCAACTCCCATGTGGCTGCTTGTCCCCCCAACTCCCATGTGGCTGCTTGTCCCCCCAACTCCCATGTGGCTGCTGGTCCCCCCACCTCCCATGTGGCTGCTTGTCCCCCCAACTCCCATGTAGCTGGTTGTCCCCCCACCTCCCATGTGGCTGCTTGTCACCCCACCTCCCATGTGGCTGCTTGTCCCCCCACCTCCCATGTGGCTGCTTGTCCCCCCAGCTCCCATGTGGCTGCTTGTCCCCCCAACTCCCATGTGGCTGCTTGTCACCCCACCTCCCATGTGGCTGCTTGTCACCCCAACTCCCATGTGGCTGCTTGTCCCCCCAGCTCCCATGTGGCTGCTTGTCCCCCCAACTCCCATGTGGCTGCTTGTCACCCCAACTCCCATGTGGCTGCTTGTCACCCCACCTCCCATGTGGCTGCTTGTCCCCCCAACTCCCATGTGGCTGCTTGTCACCCCAACTCCCATGTGGCTGCTTGTCCCCCCAGCTCCCATGTGGCTGCTTGTCCCCACATCTCCCATGTGGCTGCTTGTCACCCCACCTCCCATGTGGCTGCTTGTCCCCCCACCTCCCATGTGGCAGCTTGTCACCCCAACTCCCATGTGGCTGCTTGTCACCCCAGCTCCCATGTGGCTGCTTGTCCCCCCACCTCCCATGTGGCTGCTTGTCCCCCCACCTCCCATGTGGCTGCTGATCCCCCCAGCTCCAATGTGGCTGCTTGTCCCCCCACCTCCCAGTGCCTGCTTGTTTCCCCACTTCTTCCATGTGGCTGCTTGTCCCCCTAACTCCCATGTAGCTGGTTGTCCCCCCACCTCCCATGTGGCTGCTTGTCACCCCACCTCCCATGTGGCTGCTTGTCACCCCAACTCCCATGTGGCTGCTTGTCCCCCCAGCTCCCATGTGGCTGCTTGTCCCCCCAACTCCCATGTGGCTGCTTGTCACCCCACCTCCCATGTGGCTGCTTGTCCCCCCAACTCCCATGTGGCTGCTTGTCCCCCAAATCCCATGTGTCTGCAGGTCCCCACACTTCCAATGTGGCTGCTTGTCCCCCCAACTCTCATGTGGCTGCTTGTCCCCCCAACTCCCATGTGGCTGCATGTCCCCCCAACTCCCATGTGGCTGCTTGTCCCCCCAACTCCCATGTGGCTGCTGGTCCCCCCACCTCCCATGTGGCTGCTTGTCCCCCCAACTCCCATGTAGCTGGTTGTCCCCCCACCTCCCATGTGGCTGCTTGTCACCCCACCTCCCATGTGGCTGCTTGTCACCCCAACTCCCATGTGGCTGCTTGTCCCCCCAGCTCCCATGTGGCTGCTTGTCCCCCCAACTCCCATGTGGCTGCTTGTCACCCCACCTCCCATGTGGCTGCTTGTCACCCCAACTCCCATGTGGCTGCTTGTCCCCCCAGCTCCCATGTGGCTGCTTGTCCCCCCAACTCCCATGTGGCTGCTTGTCACCCCAACTCCCATGTGGCTGCTTGTCACCCCACCTCCCATGTGGCTGCTTGTCCCCCCAACTCCCATGTGGCTGCTTGTCACCCCAACTCCCATGTGGCTGCTTGTCCCCCCAGCTCCCATGTGGCTGCTTGTCCCCACACCTCCCATGTGGCTGCTTGTCCCCCCACCTCCCATGTGGCTGCTTGTCCCCCCACCTCCCATGTGGCTGCTTGTCACCCCACCTCCCATGTGGCTGCTTGTCACCCCAACTCCCATGTGGCTGCTTGTCACCCCAGCTCCCATGTGGCTGCTTGTCCCCCCACCTCCCATGTGGCTGCTTGTCCCCCCACCTCCCATGTGGCTGCTTGTAGCCCCACCTCCCATGTGGCTGCTTGTCCCCCCACCTCCCATGTGGCTGCTTGTCCCCCCACCTCCCATGTGGCTGCTGGTCCCCCCAGCTCCAATGTGGCTGCTTGTCCCCCCACCTCCCATGTGCCTGCTTGTTTCCCCACTTCTTCCATGTGGCTGCTTGTCCCCCTAACTCCCATGTAGCTGGTTGTCCCCCCACCTCCCATGTGGCTGCTTGTCACCCCATCTCCCATGTGGCTGCTTGTCACCCCAACTCCCATGTGGCTGCTTGTCCCCCCAGCTCCCATGTGGCTGCTTGTCCCCCCAACTCCCATGTGGCTGCTTGTCACCCCACCTCCCATGTGGCTGCTTGTCACCCCAATTCCCATGTGGCTGCTTGTCCCCCCAACTCTCATGTGGCTGCTTGTCCCCCCAACTCCCATGTGGCTGCTTGTCCCCCCAACTCCCATGTGGCTGCTTGTCCCCCCAACTCCCATGTGGCTGCTGGTCCCCCCACCTCCCATGTGGCTGCTTGTCCCACCAACTCCCATGTAGCTGGTTGTCCCCCCACCTCCCATGTGGCTGCTTGTCACCCCACCTCCCATGTGGCTGCTTGTCCCC
Source organism: Acomys minous (assembly GCF_964271855.1). Taxonomy (NCBI): domain Eukaryota; kingdom Metazoa; phylum Chordata; class Mammalia; order Rodentia; family Muridae; genus Acomys; species Acomys minous. The sequence goes on from NC_140488.1 coordinate 49,298,656, forward strand.
CCACCTCCCATGTGGCTGCTTGTCCCCCCAGCTCCCATGTGGCTGCTTGTCCCCCCAACTCCCATGTGGCTGCTTGTCACCCCACCTCCCATGTGGCTGCTTGTCACCCCAACTCCCATGTGGCTGCTTGAACCCCCAGCTCCCATGTGGCTGCTTGTCCCCCCAACTCCCATGTGGCTGCTTGTCACCCCAACTCCCATGTGGCTGCTTGTCACCCCACCTCCCATGTGGCTGCTTCTCCCCCCAACTCCCATGTGGCTGCTTGTCACCCCAACTCCCATGTGGCTGCTTGTCCCCCCAGCTCCCATGTGGCTGCTTGTCCCCACACCTCCCATGTGGCTGCTTGTCCCCCCAGCTCCCATGTGGCTGCTTGTCCCCCCACCTCCCATGTGGCTGCTTGTCACCCCACCTCCCATGTGGCTGCTTGTCACCCCAACTCCCATGTGGCTGCTTGTCACCCCAGCTCCCATGTGGCTGCTTGTCCCCCCACCTCCCATGTGGCTGCTTGTCCCCAAACCTCCCATGTGGCTGCTTGTAGCCCCACCTCCCATGTGGCTGCTTGTCCCCCCACCTCCCATGTGGCTGCTGGTCCCCACAGCTCCAATGTGGCTGCTTGTCCCCCCACCTCCCATGTGCCTGCTTGTTTCCCCACTTCTTCCATGTGGCTGCTTGTCCCCCTAACTCCCATGTAGCTGGTTGTCCCCCCACCTCCCATGTGGCTGCTTGTCACCCCACCTCCCATGTGGCTGCTTGTCACCCCAACTCCCATGTGGCTGCTTGTCCCCCCAGCTCCCATGTGGCTGCTTGTCCCCCCAACTCCCATGTGGCTGCTTGTCACCCCACCTCCCATGTGGCTGCTTGTCACCCGAACTCCCATGTGGCTGCTTGTCACCCCAGCTCCCATGTGGCTGCTTGTCCCCCCACCTCCCATGTGGCTGCTTGTCACCCAAACTCCCATGTGGCTGCTTGTCACCCCACCTCCCATGTGGCTGCTTGTCCCCCCAACTCCCATGTGGCTGCTTGTCACCCCAACTCCCATGTGGCTGCTTGTCCCCCCAGCTCCCATGTGGCTGCTTGTCCCCACACCTCCCATGTGGCTGCTTGTCCCCACACCTCCCATGTGGCTGCTTGTCCCCCCACCTCCCATGTGGCTGCTTGTCACCCCACCTCCCATGTGGCTGCTTGTCCCCCCACCTCCCATGTGGCTGCTTGTAGCCCCACCTCCCATGTGGCTGCTTGTCCCCCCACCTCCCATGTGGCTGCTGGTCCCCCCAGCTCCAATGTGGCTGCTTGTCCCCCCACCTTCCATGTGCCTGCTTGTTTCCCCACTTCTTCCATGTAGCTGCTTGTCCCCCTAACTCCCATGTAGCTGGTTGTCCCCCCACCTCCCATGTGGCTGCTTGTCACCCCACCTCCCATGTGGCTGCTTGTCACCCCAACTCCCATGTGGCTGCTTGTCCCCCCAGCTCCCATGTGGCTGCTTGTCCCCCCAACTCCCATGTGGCTGCTTGTCACCCCACCTCCCATGTGGCTGCTTGTCATCCCAACTCCCATGTGGCTGCTTGTCACCCCAGCTCCCATGTGGCTGCTTGTCCCCCCACCTCCCATGTGGCTTCTTGTCACCCCAACTCCCATGTGGCTGCTTGTCCCCCCACCTCACATGTGGCTGCTTGTCACCCCAACTCCCATGTGGCTGCTTGTCACCCCAGCTCCCATGTGGCTGCTTGTCCCCCCACCTAACATGTTGCTGCTTGTCCCCCCACCTCCCATGTGGCTGCTTGTCACCCCAACTCCCATGTGGCTGCTTGTCCCCCAACTCCCATGTGGCTGCTTGTCACCCCACCTCCCATGTGGCTGCTTGTCCCCCCAACTCCCATGTGGCTGCTTGTCACCCCACCTCCCATGTGGCTGCTTATCCCCCCACCTCCCATGTGGCTGCTTGTCCCCCCCAACACACATGTGGCTGCTTCTCACCCCACCTCCCATGTGGCTGCTTGTCCCCCCACCTCCCATGTGGCTGCTTGTCCCCCCACCTCTCATGTGGCTGCTTGTCCCCCCACCTCCCATGTGGCTGCTTGTCCCCCCAAGTCCCATGTGGCTGCTTGTCCCCCCACCTCCCATGTGGCTGCTTGTCCCCCCACCTCCCATGTGGCTGCTTGTCCCTCCAAGTCCCATGTGGCTGCTTGTCCCCCCAAGTCCCATGTGGCTGCTTGTCCCCCCACCTCCCATGTGGCTGCTTGTCCCCCCACCTCCCATGTGGCTGCTTGTCCCCCCAACTCCCATGTGGCTGCTTGTCCCCCCACCTCCCATGTGGCTGCTTGTCCCCCCACCTCCCATGTGGCTGCTTGTCCCCCCAACTCCCATGTGGCTGCTTGTCACCCCACCTCCCATGTGGCTGCTTGTCACCCCAACTCCCATGTGGCTGCTTGTCCCCCCAACTCCCATGTGGCTGCTTGTCCCCTTGCCTCCCATGTGGCTGCTTGTCCCCTTGCCTCCCATGTGGCTGCTTGTCACCCCACCTCCCATGTGGCTGCTTGTCCCCCCAACTCCCATGTGGCTGCTGGCCCCCCCACCTCTCATGTGGCTGCTTGTCCCCCCACCTCCCATGTGGCTGCTTGTCCCCCCACCTCCCATGTGGCTGCTTGTCACCCCAACTCCCATGTGGCTGCTTGTCACCCCAGCTCCCATGTGGCTGCTTGTCCCCCCACCTCCCATGTGGCTGCTTGTCCCCCCACCTCCCATGTGGCTGCTTGTCACCCCACCTCCCATGTGGCTGCTTGTCACCCCAACTCCCATGTGGCTGCTTGTCCCCCCAACTCCCATGTGGCTGCTGGTCCCCCCAACTCCCATGTGGCTGCTGGTCCCCCCAGCTCCAATGTGGCTGCTTGTCCCCCCACCTCCCATGTGGTTGCTTGTCCCACCCAACACCCATGTGGCTGCTTGTCCCCCAAATCCCATGTGGCTGCTGGTCCCCCCATCTTCCATGTGGCTGCTTGTCTTTGTACCTCCCATTTGGCTGTTTCGCTCAATCCCCCATGTGGCTGCTTGACCCCCCAAACCCCATATTGCTGCTTGTCCCCCCAACTCCCATGTGGCTGCTTGTCCCCCCACCTCTCATGTGGCTGCTTGTCCCCCCACCTCCCATGTGGCTGCTTGTCCCCCCAACTCTCATGTGGGTGATTGTCCCCCCAGCTCCAATGTGGCTGCTTGTCCCCCCACCTCCCATGTGCCTGCTTGTTTCCCCACTTCTTCCATGTGGCTGCTTGTCCCCCTAACTCCCATGTAGCTGGTTGTCCCCCCACCTCCCATGTGGCTGCTTGTCACCCCACCTCCCATGTGGCTGCTTGTCACCCCAACTCCCATGTGGCTGCTTGTCCCCCCAGGTCCCATGTGGCTGCTTGTCCCCCCAACTCCCATGTGGCTGCTTGTCACCCCACGTCCCATGTGGCTGCTTGTCACCCCAACTCCCATGTGGCTGCTTGTCACCCCAGCTCCCATGTGGCTGCTTGTCCCCCCACCTCCCATGTGGCTTCTTGTCACCCCAACTCCCATGTGGCTGCTTGTCCCCCCACCTCCCATGTGGCTGCTTGTCACCCCAACTCCCATGTGGCTGCTTGTCACCCCAGCTCCCATGTGGCTGCTTGTCCCCCCACCTCCCATGTGGCTGCTTGTCCCCCCACCTCCCATGTGGCTGCTTGTCACCCCAACTCCCATGTGGCTGCTTGTCCCCCAACTCCCATGTGGCTGCTTGTCCCCCCACCTCCCATGTGGCTGCTTGTCTCCCCACCTCCCATGTGGCTGCTTGTCACCCCACCTCCCATGTGGCTGCTTGTCCCCCCAACTCCCATGTGGCTGCTTGTCCCCCCACCTCCCTTGTGGCTGCTTGTCACCCCAACTCCCATGTGGCTGCTTGTCCCCCCAACTCCCATGTGGCTGCTGGTCCCCCCAACTCCCATGTGGCTGCTGGTCCCCCCACCTCTCATGTGGCTGCTTGTCCCCCCAACTCCCATGTGGCTGCTTGTCCCCCCAACTCCCATGTGGCTGCTTGTCCCCCCAACTCCCATGTGGCTGCTTGTCCCCCCAAGTCCCATGTGGCTGCTGTTCCCCCCATCTCCCATGTGGCTGCTGGTCCCCCCAGCTCCAATGTGGCTGCTTGTCCCCCCACCTCCCATGTGGCTGCTTGTCCCCCCCAACACCCATGTGGCTGCTTGTCCCCCAAATCCCATGTGGCTGCTCGTCCCCCCATCTTCCATGTGGCTGCTTGTCTTTGTACCTCCCATTTGGCTGTTTCGCTCAATCCCCCATGTGGCTGCTCGACCCCCCAAACCCCATATTGCTGCTTGTCCCCCCAACTCCCATGTGGCTGCTTGTCCCCCCAACTCCCATGTGGCTGCTTGTCCCCCCAACTCCCATGTGGCTGCTGGTCCCCCCACCTCCCATGTGGCTGCTTGTCCCCCCAACTCCCATGTAGCTGGTCGTCCCCCCACCTCCCATGTGGCTGCTTGTCACCCCACCTCCCATGTGGCTGCTTGTCACCTCAACTCCCATGTGGCTGCTTGTCCCCCCAGCTCCCATGTGGCTGCTTGTCCCCCCAACTCCCATGTGGCTGCTTGTCACCCCACCTCCCATGTGGCTGCTTGTCACCCCAACTCCCATGTGGCTGCTTGTCCCCCCAGCTCCCATGTGGCTGCTTGTCCCCCCAACTCCCATGTGGCTGCTTGTCACCCCAACTCCCATGTGGCTGCTTGTCACCCCAACTCCCATGTGGCTGCTTGTCCCCCCAACTCCCATGTGGCTGCTTGTCTCCCGAACTCCCATGTGGCTGCTTGTCCCCCCAGCTCCCTTGCGGCTGCTTGTCCCCACACCTCCCATGTGGCTGCTTGTCCCCCCAGCTCCCATGTGGCTGCTTGTCCCCCCACCTCCCATGTGGCTGCTTGTCACCCCACCTCCCATGTGGCTGCTTGTCACCCCAACTCCCATGTGGCTGCTTGTCACCCCAGCTCCCATGTGGCTGCTTGTCCCCCCACCTCCCATGTGGCTGCTTGTCCCCCCACCTCCCATGTGGCTGCTTGTAGCCCCACCTCCCATGTGGCTGCTTGTCCCCCCACCTCCCATGTGGCTGCTTGTTTCCCCACTTCTTCCATGTGGCTGCTTGTCCTCCTAACTCCCATGTAGCTGGTTGTCCCCCCACCTCCCATGTGGCTGCTTGTCACCCCACCTCCCATGTGGCTGCTTGTCACCCCAACTCCCATGTGGCTGCTTGTCACCCCAGCTCCAATGTGGCTGCTTGTCCCCCCACCTCCCATGTGCCTGCTTGTTTCCCCACTTCTTCCATGTGACTGCTTGTCCCCCTAACTCCCATGTAGCTGGTTGTCCCCCCACCTCCCATGTGGCTGCTTGTCACCCCACCTCCCATGTGGCTGCTTGTCACCCCAACTCCCATGTGGCTGCTTGTCACCCCACCTCCCATGTGGCTGCTTGTCCCCCCAGCTCCCATGTGGCTGCTTGTCCCCCCAGGTCCCATGTGGCTGCTTGTCCCCCCAACTCCCATGTGGCTGCTTGTCACCCCACCTCCCATGTGGCTGCTTGTCACCCCAACTCCCATGTGGCTGCTTGTCACCCCAGCTCCCATGTGGCTGCTTGTCCCCCCACCTCCCATGTGGCTTCTTGTCACCCCAACTCCCATGTGGCTGCTTGTCCCCCCACCTCCCATGTGGCTGCTTGTCCCCCCACCTCCCATGTGGCTGCTTGTCCCCCCACCTCCCATGTGGCTGCTTGTTTCCCCACCTCCCATGTGGCTGCTTGTCACCCCAACTCATATGTGGCTGCTTGTCCCCCCAACTCCCATGTGGCTGCTTGTCCCCCCACCTCCCATGTGGCTGCTTGTCCCCCCACCTCCAATGTGGCTGCTTGTCACCCCACCTCCCATGTGGCTGCTTGTCCCCCCAACTCCCATGTGGCTGCTTGTCCCCCCACCTCCCTTGTGGCTGCTTGTCACCCCAACTCCCATGTGGCTGCTTGTCCCCCCAACTCCCATGTGGCTGCTGGTCCCCCCAACTCCCATGTGGCTGCTGGTCCCCCCACCTCTCATGTGGCTGCTTGTCCCCCCAACTCCCATGTGGCTGCTTGTCCCCTCAACTCCCATGTGGCTGCTTGTCCCCCCAACTCCCATGTGGCTGCTTGTCCCCCCAAGTCCCATGTGGCTGCTTGTCCCCCCACCTCCCATGTGGCTGCTTGTCCCCCCACCTCTCATGTGGCTGCTTGTCCCCCCACCTCCCATGTGGCTGCTTGTCCCCCCACCTCCCATGTGGCTGCTTGTCACCCCAACTCCCATGTGGCTGCTTGTCACCCCAGCTCCCATGTGGCTGCTTGTCCCCCCACCTCCCATGTGGCTGCTTGTCCCCCCACCTCCCATGTGGCTGCTTGTCACCCCACCTCCCATGTGGCTGCTTGTCACCCCAACTCCCATGTGGCTGCTTGTCCCCCCAACTCCCATGTGGCTGCTGGTCCCCCCAACTCCCATGTGGCTGCTGGTCCCCCCAGCTCCAATGTGGCTGCTTGTCCCCCCACCTCCCATGTGGCTGCTTGTCCCCCCCAACACCCAAGTGGCTGCTTGTCCCCCAAATCCCATGTGGCTGCTCGTCCCCCCATCTTCCATGTGGCTGCTTGTCTTTGTACCTCCCATTTGGCTGTTTCGCTCAATCCCCCATGTGGCTGCTTGACCCCCCAAACCCCATATTGCTGCTTGTCCCCCCAACTCCCATGTGGCTGCTTGTCCCCCCACCTCTCATGTGGCTGCTTGTCCCCCCACCTCCCATGTGGCTGCTTGTCCCCCCAACTCCCATGTGGCTGCTTGTCCCCCCACCTCCCATGTGGCTGCTTGTCCCCCCACCTCTCATGTGGCTGCTGGTCCCCCCATCGTCCATGTTGCTGCTTGTCCCCCACCTCCCATGTGGCTGCTTGTCCCCCCAACTCCCATGTGTCTGCTTGTCCCCCCAACTCCCATGTGGCTGCTTGTCCCCCCAACTCCCATGTGGCTGCTTGTCCCCCCAAGTCCCATGTGGCTGCTTGTCCCCCCACCTCCCATGTGGCTGCTTGTCCCCCCACCTCCCATGTGGCTGCTTGTCACCCCACCTCCCATGTGGCTGCTTGTCACCTCAACTCCCATGTGGCTGCTTGTCCCCCCAGCTCCCATGTGGCTGCTTGTCCCCCCAACTCCCATGTGGCTGCTTGTCACCCCACCTCCCATGTGGCTGCTTGTCCCCCCAACTCCCATGTGGCTGCTTGTCCCCCCAGCTCCCATGTGGCTGCTTGTCCCCCCAACTCCCATGTGGCTGCTTGTCACCCCAACTCCCATGTGGCTGCTTGTCCCCCCAACTCCCATGTGGCTGCTTGTCCCCCCAAAACCCATATTGCTGCTTGTCCCCCCAACTCGCATGTGGCTGCTTGTCCCCCCACCTCTCATGTGGCTGCTTGTCCCCCCAACTCCCATGTGGCTGCTTGTCCCCCCAACTCCCATGTGGCTGCTTGTCCCCCCACCTCCCATGTGGCTGCTTGTCCCCCCACCTCTCATGTGGCTGCTGGTCCCCCCATCGTCATTGTGGCTGGTTGTCCCCCACCTCCCATGTGGCTGCTTTTCCCCCCAACTCCCATGTGTCTGCTTGTCCCCCCAACTCCCATGTGGCTGCTTGTCCCACCAACTCCCATGTGGCTGCTTGTCCCCCCAAGTCCCATGTGGCTGCTTGTCCCCCCACCTCCCATGTGGCTGCTTGTCCCCCCACCTCCCATGTGGCTGCTTGTCACCCCACCTCCCATGTGGCTGCTTGTCACCTCAACTCCCATGTGGCTGCTTGTCCCCCCAGCTCCCATGTGGCTGCTTGTCCCCCCAACTCCCATGTGGCTGCTTGTCACCCCACCTCCCATGTGGCTGCTTGTCACCCCAACTCCCATGTGGCTGCTTGTCCCCCCAGCTCCCATGTGGCTGCTTGTCCCCCCAACTCCCATGTGGCTGCTTGTCACCCCAACTCCCATGTGGCTGCTTGTCACCCCACCTCCCATGTGGCTGCTTGTCCCCCCAACTCCCATGTGGCTGCTTGTCCCTCCAACTCCCATGTGGCTGCTTGTCCCCCCAGCTCCCATGTGGCTGCTTGTCCCCACACCTCCCATGTGGCTGCTTGTCCCCCCAGCTCCCATGTGGCTGCTTGTCCCCCCACCTCCCATGTGGCTGCTTGTCACCCCACCTCCCATGTGGCTGCTTGTCACCCCAACTCCCATGTGGCTGCTTGTCACCCCAGCTCCCATGTGGCTGCTTGTCCTCCCACCTCCCATGTGGCTGCTTGTCCCCCCACCTCCCATGTGGCTGCTTGTAGCCCCACCTCCCATGTGGCTGCTTGTCCCCCCACCTCCCATGTGGCTGCTTGTTTCCCCACTTCTTCCATGTGGCTGCTTGTCCCCCTAACTCCCATGTAGCTGGTTGTCCCCCCACCTCCCATGTGGCTGCTTGTCACCCCACCTCCCATGTGGCTGCTTGTCACCCCAACTCCCATGTGGCTGCTTGTCACCCCAGCTCCAATGTGGCTGCTTGTCCCCCCACCTCCCATGTGCCTGCTTGTTTCCCCACTTCTTCCATGTGGCTGCTTGTCCCCCTAACTCCCATGTAGCTGGTTGTCCCCCCACCTCCCATGTGGCTGCTTGTTTCCCCACTTCTTCCATGTGGCTGCTTGTCCCCCTAACTCCCATGTAGCTGGTTGTCCCCCCACCTCCCATGTGGCTGCTTGTCACCCCAACTCCCATGTGGCTGCTTGTCACCCCAACTCCCATGTGGCTGCTTGTCCCCCCAGCTCCCATGTGGCTGCTTGTCACCCCAACTCCCATGTGGCTGCTTGTCACCCCAGCTCCCATGTGGCTGCTTGTCCCCCCACCTCCCAAGTTGGCTGCTTGTCCCCCCACCTCCCATGTGGCTGCTTGTCACCCCAACTCCCATGTGGCTGCTTGTCCCCCCAACTCCCATGTGGCTGCTTGTTCCCCCACCTCCCATGTGGCTGCTTGTCACCCCACCTCCCATGTGGCTGCTTGTCCCCCCAACTCCCATGTGGCTGCTTGTCCCCCCACCTCCCTTGTGGCTGCTTGTCACCCCAACTCCCATGTGGCTGCTTGTCCCCCCAACTGCCATGTGGCTGCTGGTCCCCCCAACTCCCATGTGGCTGCTGGTCCCCCCACCTCTCATGTGGCTGCTTGTCACCCCAGCTCCCATGTGGCTGCTTGTCACCCCACCTCCCATGTGGCTGCTTGTCCCCCCAACTCCCATGTGGCTGCTTGTACCCCACCTCCCATGTGGCTGCTTGTCCCCCCAACTCCCATGTGGCTGCTTGTCACCCCAACTCCCATGTGGCTGCTTGTCTCCCCAGCTCCCATGTGGCTGCTTGTCCCCCCACCTCCCATGTGGCTGCTTGTCCCCCCACCTCCCATGTGGCTGCTTGTCACCCCACCTCCCATGTGGCTGTTTGTCACCCCAACTCCCATGTGGCTGCTTGTCCCCCCAACTCCCATGTGGCTGCTGGTTCCCCCAACTCCCATGTGGCTGCTGGTCCCCCCAGCTCCAATGTGGCTGCTTGTCCCCCCAACTCCCATGTGGCTGCTTGTCCCCCCCAACACCCATGTGGCTGCTTGTCTCCCAAATCCCATGTGGCTGCTCGTCCCCCCATCTTCCATGTGGCTGCTTGTCTTTGTACCTCCCATTTGGCTGTTTCGCTCAATCCCCCATGTGGCTGCTTGACCCCCCAAACCCCATATTGCTGCTTGTCCCCCCAACTCCCATGTGGCTGCTTGTCACCCCACCTCCCATGTGGCTGCTTGTCCCCCCACCTCCCATGTGGCTGCTTGTCCCCCCAACTCCCATGTGGCTGCTTGTCCCCCCACCTCCCATGTGGCTGCTTGTCCCCCCACCTCTCATGTGGCTGCTGGTCCCCCCATCGTCCATGTGGCTGCTTGTCCCCCCACCTCCCATGTGTCTGCTTGTCCCCCCAACTCCCATGTGGCTGCTTGTCCCCCCAACTCCCATGTGGCTGCTTGTCCCCCCAAGTCCCATGTGGCTGCTTGTCCCCCCACCTCCCATGTGGCTGCTTGTCCCCCCACCTCCCATGTGGCTGCTTGTCCCTCCAAGTCCCATGTGGCTGCTTGTCCCCCCACCTCCCATGTGGCTGCTTGTCCCCCCACCTCCCATGTGGCTGCTTGTCCCCCCACCTCCCATGTGGCTGCTTGTCACCCCAACTCCCATGTGGCTGCTTGTCCCCCCACCTCCCATGTGGCTGCTTGTCCCCCCACCTCCCATGTGGCTGCTTGTCACCCCACCTCCCATGTGGCTGCTTGTCCCCCCAACTCCCATGTGGCTGCTTGTCCCCCCAACTCCCATGTGGCTGCTGGTCCCCCCAACTCCCATGTGGCTGCTGGTCCCCCCAGCTCCAATGTGGCTGCTTGTCCCCCCACCTCCCATGTGGCTGCTTGTCCCCCCCAACACCCATGTGGCTGCTTGTCCCCCAAATCCCATGTGGCTGCTCGTCCCCCCATCTTCCATGTGGCTGCTTGTCTTTGTACCTCCCATTTGGCTGTTTCGCTCAATCCCCCATGTGGCTGCTTGACCCCCCAAACCCCATATTGCTGCTTGTCCCCCCAACTCCCATGTGGCTGCTTGTCACCCCACCTCCCATGTGGCTGCTGGTCCCCCCATCGTCCATGTGGCTGCTTGTCCCCCCAACTCCCATGTGTCTGCTTGTCCCCCCAACTCCCATGTGGCTGCTTGTCCCCCCAACTCCCATGTGGCTGCTTGTCCCCCCAAGTCCCATGTGGCTGCTTGTCCCCCCACCTCCCATGTGGCTGCTTGTCTCCCCAAGTCCCATGTGGCTGCTTGTCCCCCCACCTCCCATGTGGCTGCTTGTCACCCCACCTCCCATGTGGCTGCTGGTCCCCCCATCGTCCATGTGGCTGCTTGTCCCCCCAACTCCCATGTGTCTGCTTGTCCCCCCAACTCCCATGTGGCTGCTTGTCCCCCCAACTCCCATGTGGCTGCTTGTCCCCCCATGTCCCATGTGGCTGCTTGTCCCCCCACCTCCCATGTGGCTGCTTGTCCCCCCACCTCCCATGTGGCTGCTTGTCCCTCCAAGTCCCATGTGGCTGCTTGTCCCCCCACCTCCCATGTGGCTGCTTGTCCCCCCACCTCCCATGTGGCTGCTTGTCCCTCCAAGTCCCATGTGGCTGCTTGTCCCCCCAAGTCCCATGTGGCTGCTTGTCCTCCCAAGTCCCATGTGGCTGCTTGTCCCCCCACCTCCCATGTGGCTGCTTGTCCCCCCACCTCCCATGTGGCTGCTTGTCCCCCCACCTCCCATGTGGCTGCTTGTCCCTCCAAGTCCCATGTGGCTGCTTGTCCCCCCAAGTCCCATGTGGCTGCTTGTCCTCCCAAGTCCCATGTGGCTGCTTGTCCCCCCACCTCCCATGTGGCTGCTTGTCCCCCCACCTCCCATGTGGCTGCTTGTCCCCCCACCTCCCATGTGGCTGCTTGTCCCTCCAAGTCCCATGTGGCTGCTTGTCCCCCCAAGTCCCATGTGGCTGCTTGTCCTCCCAAGTCCCATGTGGCTGCTTGTCCCCCCACCTCCCATGTGGCTGCTTGTCCCCCCACCTCCCATGTGGCTGCTTGTCCCCACACCTCCCATGTGGCTGCTTGTCCCCCCACCTCCCATGTGGCTGCTTGTCCCTCCAAGTCCCATGTGGCTGCTTGTCCCCCCAAGTCCCATGTGGCTGCTTGTCCCCCCACCTCCCATGTGGCTGCTTGTCACCCCAACTCCCATGTGGCTGCTTGTCCCCTTGCCTCCCATGTGGCTGCTTGTCCCCTTGCCTCCCATGTGGCTTGCCTTCATACCAGTATGAGTGGGATGATTTTTTTCTCACTTCTTAACTCCTCTGGGCAATTGCTGAAGTACAGGTTTCATTTAGCTTCTTCTGATTTGTAGGTAAGTGAATTTTGTCTTTCCCATATTAAAACTTTTTAAATTGAAATAGAAATAGATAACTTCCCTTACTTGCCCCCTTCAGCCCTCCCATCTTTTGTCTTTCAACCCTCCCATGTTCCCTCTCCATCTACATTCCAATAGCCTTATATAAGCACAAGGGAAAATGGTCTCTGTAGGTTGATTTTATATCTGTATTTGTGCAAATATAACCCAAAGAAGGGTCTTTTCTTTTGAAAACTAATAAAATTTTTCTTCAGCTTCAAAAAAACAAAACAAAACAAAACACAAAAAACCAAAAAACAAAAACAAAAAACAACCACCACAAAAAACCCCAATATTCAAACCAGTCATCATTCTAGCTTGGAATGGATGAGGGAGGGGCTGGTGAGCTCCAGTCCCTAAGTGAAGAGCTGTCGACAGTTGATGGTTGGAAGAAGAGGAAGAATAAGATATGTTCAGGAGTGTGGATTCTAGTAGGTTAACCATGTATATATATGGACAAGATAAACTGCACTTGGTGTTTCAAAAAAGGACACAGGAGACGCTGTGGATATGATGGCTTTTAAGAGAAGAACTGGGGAGTGCATATGATCAAAACACATTGCATGCCTGTGTGAAATTCTCAAAAAGTTAATAAAAATATATTTTAGATACAGCGATTCTTATTTTAAGATGACATGCTTGTCTATATAAAGTATTTTGGCAATTTTAAATGTTTACGTCACAAGAAATAATCAACACTATTGGAATAAAAGTTGAGCACACAGAAATATATTTAATCTGTTATACTAGCAGTGTAAATAAAAATTATAATGGAAAGCAGCATACCATTTCAAAATGTGTAAGACTTTTATATATAATTATGAATCTGAGAAAATGTGCACAGTATTTGTGGTTTGTACATTTCTAAGCAAAAATGGAAACCATCACAGACTCAAATCAGAGACACACCATGATGTATTCAAGGACTGGAGGATTCAATGTGAGAAAGGCGTTAATTATATCAAAAGCTTTTATAATTTTAATACACTTTCAAACTATTTTGAAATAGCAACTATTTTGTAGATATAGATAATATTTTCTACATTCATGTGGAAATATACAAATTCTACATAGCTAAAATATATCTACTTAAAATGAATAAAGTACCATTGCTCACACACAGACGAAGTGGATACAGGCTATTCTGATAAGACCTGATGGACTGTGGCCAAATGGTGGGCAAAGAGGGCCCCCCTTTGGGAGGTCTGGGGGAATGGGAAGGAAGAGGGAGGGAGGGTGGGAACGGGAAGGTAAGTGGGAGGGGATAACTATTGGGACATAATGTAAATATATTATAATAAATTAAAAAATCAAAAATAAACTGAGAAGTCACTCTATATGACATAGTATACACATATTGCAGAAATCAGCACATTTGCATGGACATACACATCAATGAAATAGGATGTGAAAATGCATCTATACACGTCTTCCCAATCGGATTTTGAGAAAGATACAAAACTATTTGCTAAGGAAAGGGTAGAACTTTCAGCAAATAATGGTAGAACATTTAGCTATTCCTAGTGTGGGAAGAAACAAACTCCTTGATCCAATCACAAACCATCCAAAATCTGAATCAAAGCAAGTCTGACTTAAATATAAAGGATAAAAGTATAATGCTCCTAATGAATGTATAAGAAACTCTGGAACCTAGGCTTAGGGAAAATTGTGTGACTTGACCTCAAAAGTCATGTTGTAAAGAGAAAGTACATCAAACTGGAATACATTGAAATTATAATATTTTTCTTTGTGAAATAATCAATAAAATAGATGAAAATTCAAGTTACAGACCGGAAGAAACATTGCATGTAAAACATCCAGCAAAAATACTAGTATATAGAAAATTAACTCTTAAACATGAGCAGTAATCAATTCAAGAATAAATTGATCAAAGGGTGTTAATAAAGCTTTCACCAGTGAAGACATACAGATGGCAAATACCGAAAATTTTCTCTGATATTATTGGCTGTCAGAGTAATGAAAATTAACACTATGGAAAGAGAAATCATTATGCCCATATTAGAGTAGTAAAAATTAAAAATATTAGCACCATAGCTTGGCAAATGTAAAGAAACTATTCTTACATTGCTCATAGGAGTGTAAAATGGTTCAAACACTTTGAAAATGTGCTTACACAATGTCTTACTTTTTTTTTTCTCGAGACAGGGTTTCTCTGTATCCTTGGCTGTCCTGGACTCACTCTGTAGACCAGGCTGGCCTCGAACACACAGCAATCCCCCTGCCTCTGCTTCCCGAGTGCTAGGATTACAGGCGTGTGCCACCACGTCTGGCTTCAATGTCTTAGGTTTTTAAATAAGAGCGGGGTGCGATGCCACTCACCTGTAGTCCTAGGATGTCTCCCAGTTTAGTACATACCCACATATGGTAAACTTTTTTTCTAGGACAAGCTTTTTGACGAATTTGTCCAAGGTAGTCTAGAAGTCACTCTGCACTCCAGACAGGTCTTAAACTTACGGTCCTCTTGATGGTGGGAGTTCAGATCCCCACCACCCATGTAAACGCTGCCTATGGAAACATGCCTGTGGTCCCAGCCTTGGAGAGCAGAGATGGGAATTCCTGGAGCAACAAGCTCTGGATTTGACTGAGAAACTTAGCTTCAATGAATTAGGTAGAATCCTGTTGGACAATGATTCCTCACCTCAACTGGAGGCTTCCACTTGCACATACATAAGTACACATTCAATGCATCCACACATATGTGGACACATACACATTAAAACATATATATACATGGACAGTGTATATACTGTATACACATAAAAATGGGTAGTCACTATTATTTCACAAGGACTAGGTTTTTTAAAAATAATCTGTTGACAAATTTCCATTGGGCTATATTTATTGCAGCGAGGTATAAAGAAAAGTATAATGAAGTCACAATAAAATACATGATATTGTCCTTAGCATAGAGAGAGGGACAGGAAGGATGGAGGGAAGGAGAGAGGGAGGGAAGGAGGGAAAGGGAGAGAGAGAGAGAGAAAGAGAGAGGGGGGAAGGGAGGGGAGGGAGAGGGAGAGGGAGAGGGAGAGGGAGAGGGAGAGGGAGAGGTGCCAGATGGCTATATTTTAAGGGGCTAGACAGATGGCCCAGCGGTTAAGATCATTGGTTGCTCTTCCAGAGGACCAGGATTGGATTCTCACCACCTACCTGGTGATTTACAGTTTTTTCTATCTCCAATCCAGAGGATCTTGTGCCCTCTTCTTGTCTCCTTCGGTACTGCATTCATGTGTCCGACAGACATACAAATAAAACAAGCCAGACTGTCAAGTGGCTCTGCTGAGCCTAATGTTTGCATTATCTGCATTCATCCTGTTCAAAGCCCTATGTTATTTGAATGTATTTGGATCTCCATTGTAAATATGAGGTAGGGCACAGATTTTTACCCCCTGGAATTTTAGCTTTTTTCTTTGATGAGAGAGGGTCAATAAAAGATATGCCAGAATGTGAGTAAACTTTATTGTATTTGATTGGATGGTAGTGTGGAAAAGGAAGAAGTATAGAATCAGTATTGTGGGACAAAAGTGGAACAAGGGTTTGTCCACTAAGTCCGACAATAAGTTATGACCTGGCTTAGTAAATCTATAGCCAGGAAATGGCTATGTCTCACCCATAGGTTTGTTTATTCTTTTATTGGAAACTAATCCTAACTCTAAACCTAAAATTAATCCCTAATACCCAATCCCTAATCCCTAACTTTAAAGGTGGATGGGCATATAATCTCAACCCATGGCTACTGCTGCCGGTCATTGTCCTTGAGGTAGTGCAGAAGTTAGGCGCCTCACTCTACAGAATCACATGGAAGGGCTCGAGACAAGTCAGCTGACCCTGAACAGCCAATCAGAATTACCAGCGGGTGCTTTAAATTGACGGAGGGACCGTTAAGGGACAGCCGCCACCAAAGACTATGGCGTGCCCACCACCAGATATTTCTTTCCAGAAATGAGCTGCTGCCACTGCCGAGGGAGTGAAAAAGGCAAGAAACTTTCTGCATCCACTCATTTAGGTAAACCCTGCTAGTCTCTGTTGAGTAATTAAACTTGTTTGGGGCTAAATTACCAGGGTAGAGGAATTAATCTGTGATCTGGATGGATCACCCAGTGCTTCCAGCTACTGTGATGCGCGTTAGTTTCTTCCAAGGCGGAGATAGCTTCAAGTATGTAGCTAACCAAAACCTGCTTTCTCTTTAAAGTTCTCCACACATCCTTTCACCCCTTCGTACAAGATCTGTATTTCTGAGCCAGGCATGGTGGCATTTCTGGGCCTATAGGAAGATTTCTAGGTCTGTGTCATCAACTGGGATAACGAACTTGGTGAGAAGCATATTCCTTATTTATATCTTAGTTTTATTTGCTATTAACCCCCCCTCTCTCTCTCAATACATTAATGAGCTTTAATACTTTTTTTTAAAAAAAATCGGAGCAAGGCCTCAAGTTTATTATTGCCTGTTTTCTTTTTTTAATTAATTTATTCAGATTACAACTCAATTGTTATCCCATCACTTGTATCCTCCCATTCTTCCCTCCCTCCCGCTTTAACCCTATTCCCCTCCCCTAGGACTATGACCCAGGGGGACCTTCTCCCCCTCTATATAGTCATAGCATTTGCCATTAATTTTATGTGCTCATTTTTTAAAGCAGCAAGGACTAAAACGTATAAATATTTGTTTCCATTTCTATTGTATTCAATATTTTAAAGACCGTTTTTCACACCTGAAGAGCAAATACATGTCCACCTACCTGTTTTAAGTGTGATATCATTTCCTATAATGGGCTTTTTAGAGCAGATGGCTGTTTTCAGTGTCATTGGCTTGAAATTCAGTCATCTTCCTCTTCTGCCTTCTTAGTATTGGTATTACAGACGTATGCTTTTATACCTAACAGATGTATGCTTCCCTGCCTAACATTTTAATCATGATTTGTTGCAATGACTTTAGACTTGTAAGAGGGTATTCACAAACATTTCCTTAGTGGAGACATCTTATAAGAAGTATAAGATTACCCAAACTAGGAGAACATTGCTGATGTGCTGATAAGTTAACTAGATTTCATTTGCATTTGTTGAGGCATTTCAGTAATATTTTCTTTGTATTCCAGGATATTATTCCAGATACTTCATTGAAATTCATCAGCATTTTCCTATAGTCTCATCCAGAGAAACAGCTCTTCAATCTTCACTGGATTCGCAACTCTGACACACTTGAAGATTACTAGTCAGTCGGTCTTTTCAAAATTCTGACAATTTTGACTCTAATTCTTGCGTAATGTACACAATTCAGGTTTTCATATGACATTTACACAAACACATAGAGAGACAGAGAAGGGGGAGAAGGAGAGGGGAGAGGGGAGGAGAGAAGAGAGGGAAGAAGGGAGGAGAGGGAAAGGGAAAGGGAGAGGAGAGGGAGTGTGTGTTTTCGGTGAGTGTGAACTGGACAGTTTTTTATGTTGCTGTGAATCCGGCCTCATTAGTGAAAGTATTAGGTACACCTTAGTGCTTGTGTTTGAGTGTTTGTATTCTTTTAACCCTTTGAGCTTTTCCCTTGCCCAGAGAGAGATTATTTAACCCCATCCTTTCTTGTTTGTATCCCACTTACTTCCTCCTTTTGTATCATTGTTGTAGGTAAAACCTTCCAGCAGCATATTGAAAAGAGTTTCAGAGAGCAGGCGCCATTGTCTTATTCCCTGACTTTAGATGAAGCGGCCTCTGGTTTTCACAGTTTGGACCAATGTCAGCTACAGGTTAGTCATGTAGCCTCTGGTTTTCACTGGTTAGATTAATTTCAGCTACAAGTTGGCCGTGTAGAAGCGTTTCATGTCGAGCACTGTGCTCTTAGAACTTCCAAAGCTTTTGTCATGAGCATATCTGTAGCTTTCCCCAAGGCCTTTTCTGTGTGCCCTTCCGTTTTTAGGATGTGTCCTTTTTAAGCCAGCACTCTTTGCTGTCTGTTTTTCAGATCATCCCATGCTCTCTGCTCTAATCCTATGTTCTGAGCTGTATTACCTTTAGTGATTTGTGCAGCTTGAACCACCCAGTGTCCCTGATAAGAATCCACCTAGATGATGCTTTGCTGCGGGTGGTGAGCATGCTGCAGGACCTGAGTTAGGTTTACCCAGTTTCACCCTGGTTATTTAATTCTTATATGATCTTGATGTTTAAGTGGAGAATTTTCTAGAATCTTTCTTCCAGCCCTAATATTCTTTAGGTTAACTGATACAGTTTGCAGGTGAACCTTTCTACTCTGCTTTTTGTTTGTTTGTTACTTAGTTCTAATGTTTCTATTTTTTTTCAAACCCACAATTTCCTACTGAAGTAGTCATGCATGTTTCTGGTTTGCATCTCCAGGCCCTTAGTTGAATTCCTTCAGCTGCTACTTTGTGTCTTCTCTGAAAGTCCCCCCCCCCCCAGAGTCCTATTTTGTGTGTCGTTTGAATTCTCAGTGGAGCCTTCCAACCACTTCATTGTCTTTTAGTTTACACATTTGAGAGGTTATGACCTTTCCCCATGGTTTTCATATGACCAATGCATCTGTGCTGTGATGTCTCCATCACCTGCTTTTGGTATCTCTTCACGGTTTATTTGGAGATGTTAGTGAGCAGCCTCCTCCTGTGGGGTTAATCTTCAGTACTGTTTAGAGAGGACCAAAAGTAAGCACTGGATCACCATCATAGACCATGTCTGTAAAGAGCCACAAAGTTTCTTACATCCAACTACCACAGCACAAATGAGAAAATAACAGGAGTCACGAATATACTGCACAGTGAACCATAGAGTTAAAACTGAATGTGGACCAAAGTGGAAATATTAAACTGACCAAATGAATTGGGTGGGTGGGAGGAACCCAGGGACAGGCAATGCCTAATAAAAGAAAGGAAAGTGGAGAAGGGAAAAGTAGAAGCATGTTAGGAAGTGGAGGGGAAAGGACAGGGATAGAAGCGCACTAGTAAGAACAAACTAGGTAAATGTAACCAAAGGAATAAAAACTAGAAGGTTTAAAGTGCTGTAAGGTATAAATGATACAAAGGCACAGCAGGGGGGGGAAGAGGAAACACAATGGGCAAAACAAAACATTTTTAAGTGCCCAAGTCTTAGAGAGACTTATTTCTAGGTCCACTAATATCAAAGCTTGCCAGCTGGACTTAGTGGAGAACTAAAATTGGAGTATCTTTTTAAAAAAAAGTGTTTGATTTTACTGTGTGTCCTTTTATGGGTTTGTATGAAACACATGTGTCCTGGAGCCTGTGGAGGTCAGAAGTGGAGCAATAACAAATGCTTCTGGGCTGCCAAATAGGTTCTGTGGACTAAATCTGGGTTCTTTGTGAGAGCAACAGTTTTCTTAACTGCTCAGCCATCTGTTCAGCTCAGAATAAGGATTATTCATTAGTAACTTTTAGGCTGGTGTTGGAGCCCCTACCAGTCAAACATCAGTTAGCTAATGTAGCAGTTTTTTAAGAGCTTCCCTTATTTGCATCCCACATGTTGCTTTGATAGCTATGAGTGGAGCAGATTCTCCTCATAGCGAGACTTTCTGGTTTATAAATTATGAGTGTGCTAATGTTCATGTCAAGGTGCATGTTACAAGTGTCTTTAAGCCTATAGGAAGGAAATAGAGTGCTGAGACTTGTGGTGGGATTTTGGTTGTGTTGTTTTTTTTTCTTGGCCAACTGTAGACCACCTGTGAGGCCAAAAAGGCTGCTGCTCCCTAAGGCCTTTGTGGACCTGAAACTCAGATTCTCAGTTTCTCCAACATTGGACCATACAGAAGGTAAGTGTCATCCTCAATTTACCAATTCAATTTAAGGCTAGAGTGCACGGAGTCTTATGGTAGAGTTGGGAGTTAGAAGGACCCAGAGGGGACAGGAGCTTTACAGGGAGACTAGCAGAGCCAACAAATCTGGGCCCAGGGCGTGCTGCAGAGACTGATGCACCAACCAAAGACCATACACGGTGAGGACCTAGATCCTTTGCTCAGGTGTAGCAAATAGGCAGCACAGTCTCCTTATGGGTCCCATAATATGGGGATTAGGGTCTGACTCTGCCTTGGACTTTGGTGCACACTTGTTGATCACTTCCCCCTGATGGAGCAGCCTTGCCAGGCCACATAGGAAGAGGATACAGGTGGCCCTGATGAGACTTGATAAGCTGGAGTCAGATGGTAGGGGAGAAGGGTTCCCCTTTTTGAGGACTAGGGGAGGAAGGAGAGGGAAGAGAGAGGAAGGGTGAGAATGGGAGGAGACAACAACATTGGAGGGGGCTACCATCAGGATGTAAGGGGAATACATTTAAAATTAAAACAAAAAGAAAGTTATTAAGCTTTAACCCCCTCCTTCCAAATTAATAAAAGTAATGTTGTGTATAGCTCAGGGAAAAAAAAAAGAAAAGAAAATGGTAGGCATGTCTTTTCCATAGAAACCCCAGTCTCTGGGATGAAATAATGGCTCAGTGGTTAAAAGACATCCTTCCAGACCACTTATGTTCAGTTTCCAGTCCCTACATGGTAGCTTAAAACTATCAGTTACTCTAGTTCCAGAGGATCTTATACCTTCTGGCCTCCACCAGGTATGTGTGTGGTGCATAGTCATCATGCATGAAGGCAAAACACACACGCAGAATAAAATAGAAATATCTGTCTCTTCACTGGAGTCATGGATTTTACATTTTGGGCGACCTTTCCCTTCACCAGCCCTGTCAGAGAGCTGATCTTGAAGTCTTGTGGTGCTACTTGCTTTGGGCTGCAGTGGCCTTTTTGTTCCTCCATGCTATGCAGCTGCCCTTTCATGTCTTCAATGACTGTGATGTTCAACGTTTTTCTTATCCTGTCTTTTTAAAAAAATTTTTATTAATTTATTCTTGTTACATCTCAATGGTTATCCCATCCCTTGTATCCTCCCATTCTTCCCTCCCTCCCGTTTTCCCCTTATTCCCCTCCCCTATGACTGTTCCTGAGGGGGATTTCCTCCCCCTGTACTCATCCTGTCTTTTAATGGGGTCCATCCTTTCTTGTCAGGAAGAACCACATAGTGTCACCATGGAAGAGAGCAAGCAATTGCTGTGTGGACACTTTTAATACTAACAAGGTAATGAAATACCTTGTTAAGAGAAAGATGATGTTCTGGCTTCACTAATACTGTGGACTTGTTGAGAATTGAAATTTGCCACTTAAGTGTAAACAGGCAGCATGTTGCAGTCCACTTGATAAGGAAAGAGGCTATTTTAGCTAGGGAGCATCTTTCCATGTGAAAACAGTAAGGACAATCTATTGTTCAGCGGAAGTCCACTTCATTTTTTCTTCCTGAGGTCGAAGCACTCGCAACTTTGGTATTTCACTATAAGTCTCCTACCACATTACCACAAAAGAGATTTTGTTCTCTCTCTTGCACCCTTTCAGAGAGTATACTGCATATATTTGTTGCATTACTGGTGATGTCTACCTTAGTCCAGTCATTAACCTGTGGCGTTTATGTTATGCCATTGCAATGCTACTGTTACCTCCTTTAAAAAAAAAATAACCGTGGTGGGAAAAAAAACGCTTTAGAAATGCTCAACCTCCTTAATCATCAGGGAAATGCAAATCAAAACAACTCTGAGATTCCATTTTACACCCATCAGAATGGCTAAGATAAAAAATTCAAGCGACACCACATGCTGGCGAGGATGTGGGGAGAGAGGAACACTCCTTCATTGCTGGTGGGAATGCAAACTAGTACAACCACTTTGGAAATCTATCTGGTGCTATCTCAGAAAAATGGGAATAGGGCTTCCTCAAGACCCAGCTATTCCATTCCTTGGAATATACCCAGAAGATGCTCCAGCACACAACAAGAAAATTTGCTCAACCATGTTCATAGCAGCCTTATTCATAATAGCCAGAACATGGAAACAGCCTAAGTGTCCATCAGTAGAAGAATGGATAAAGAAACTGTGGTACATATACACTATGGAATACTATTCAGCTATTAAAAACAAGGAATTCCCGAAATTTGTGGATAAATGGACTGAGCTAGAAATGATCATAATGAGTGAGTTAACCCAGAAGCAGAAAGACTCAAATGGTATATACTCACTTATATCTGCATATTAGCCCAAGGGGCATGTCCCACGAAAGCCTTCACTTACCAGGAAACTGAGACAGAGGGGAGGACATTCTAGTGGGACTCTAGATGAGAGAAGCATGGGAGAATGGCAAAGTAGAAGGATCCAGAGGGTCCTAGAAGCCTACAAGTAGAACATTATGATAGGCAGATTTGGGCACAGGGGTCCCGCTCAAACTAAGGCACCAGACAAGGACAATACAGGCGGTAAACCTTAAACCCCTACCCAGATCTAGACAATGGGTAGAACACTCTCCACCGTAGAGTGGAGAGTGGGATATTACTTTCTCACATACTCTGGTACCTCAACTTTGACCATGTCCCCTGGAGGGGGAGACCTGGTGGCACTCAGAGGAAGGACAGCAGGTTACCAAGAAGAGACTTGATACCCTATGAACATATACAGGGGGAGGTAATCCCCCTCAGGAACAGTCATAGGGGAGGGGAATAAGGGGAAAATGGGAGGGAGGGAAGAATGGGAGGATACAAGGGATGGGATAACCATTGAGATGTAACAAGAATAAATTAATAAAGTAAAAAAAATAAAAAATAAAAATAAAAAGTCTAACAAAATAAAAAAAAATAAAAAGCAAAAAAAAAAAAAAAAAAAAAAAAAAACCCAAACCAAACCAAAACAAAAAAACGCTTTAGAAGATAACTTATCATTTGTCTTCTCAGACTTTGACTCACTACATTTAGAATTTTACCAGGTACCTAGCCTGAAATAAATGCTACTTAATGATGATATTCAGATTCCCCCCCCCCCTCTTGTTTCTTGAGACAAAGTTTCTCTGTAACCTTAGATTGTCTGTCCTGGACTTGCTTTGTAGACCAGGCTGGCCTCGAACTCACAGAGATCCGCCTGCCTCTTCCTCCCGAGTGCTGACATTAGATTTCCTCATTCTTGCTACATATATTGATTGGAATTCCTTTAAAGGAAGATCTGTCTTTTCTTCACCCCTTCATTTTTTTCAGTTTATTTAATATATGGTTGTGAGTAATTAATATACTTTACATTATAATCAGACTAAAAGATCATTTTGTTCCTTTAACTATTCTAGCTCTGGCCATCAGGGTTGCCTTTTAGGTAGTTTTATATGCATATCTCTTACATTCATTTTCTGGCACTATAAAATTTTCCAGTACATCTTGCTCATTTTCCCACCATGGTCTTAGGTCTTAGCTTAGGCCCATGTTCATTTCCCCTCCACCTCTTCTTTTTCTTTTCTTTCTTTCTTTTTTTAATTTTTAAAATATTTTTTTTTGGTTTTTTGAGACACTGCTTGTGTAGCCTTGACTGTGCTGAGCTCGCTTGTAGACCAGGTTGGCCTCGTACTCACAGTGATCCACCTGCCTCTGCTGGGATTAAAGGCGTGCGCCACCACCGCTCGGCTAGGCCCATGTTCTCTAGGGCTCTTGTTTTACCCCCCTTTCTGAGAATAAGATTTAGAAACTAATGTCTTTCTGTATCTTCATTAGTATTGGCTTTCACTTCTGCTGGTCCTGCCCACAAACAGAGGTTGTATGTATTGTGTTTACCGTGCATATATTTATACAACCACATTTTTATGTATTTCTACATTTAAATGTATGTGCTGATAATAAAACTTAGGACTCAAATACATGTGATTCCAATTGAATCTACCCTTATCTGTAAGCCACCTTTTCTGATCTACTGTGCATCTCTGTGATACACACACACACACACACACACACACACACACACACACACACACATATATACACACACATATATCTGCTATATATATATAGTTATGATATATTCCTAGTCAGTATATAAGAGAGTAGTTTCAAAATTACTAACCAATATCCCCGTTAAAATGATTCATTAACAAGTGTCTGTGTACAATTCTTTCAGCCTTTATTTTGTACACTAAAGTTAACTCTGTTTTCCAAAGTTTCTTCACAAACCATCTTCTTAGCCATTCCTTCATTGTAGCTACATTTATTTAATATACAGTTGGTTTGGGGAGTGGGAAGGTGGGTCACTTGGTCAAGTGCTGCCACCCAAGCATGAGGGGACTTCAGTTGGTATCTTCTGCACTAATGTAAAATTCAGACAGGACTCTGAATACTGGGAGAAAAGAGGGGGAGGACAGAGACAAGTCGAACCCCACGGCTCATAGGCCAGCCTTCATGGCCAAATCAATGAGCTCCCATCTCAGAGAGAAACCTTATGTTCATTGATAGGGAGGAGTGAGCTAGAGGAAGACAGCTGATGTCAGTAGCTGTCTTCCACATGCACAAGACTACACATGCAGGAACCAGCCCCCCAAAGTACAGCTAGCTTCATTTGTTAATAATTCAGACACCTCCATATTCTGTTTTTTTTTATTGTTTTATTTTTTTCCTTGCTGTCAACAATGTGCTGGTTCCAGGAACCCAGAAGTGAGAAATTCTGTGGAAGTTCATGATCTGTGCATCGTACGGTATACTATTGTGTTCTTCATTATTCATCAATGCATCTATAAGTTACTTATAGTTCTTAATTCAGTGTGAATACTATGTGAATTACTGTGCTGTATCACTTAAGGAAAAGAGGAAAGGGGGCATCCTGTACAAGGTCATTATAGACAGGATTTTCAGAATATCTTCTATTAGTGTTGGGCTGAATATGTTAATGAAGGAATAAAAATACAAAAGGGTGTTTTGGCTACATGAACATTAATATTATTCAAAAAATCCAAGTTATATAAAACTGTGTATTTGGAGAAGCATCCCTCCTTCCTCCTCCTTTCTGTCCTGTTCTTATTTCCCACTTCCTTCCTCCATTCCCCTGTTGGGAAAACCAGTGCATACAGTTTCGGGATTATTCTCTCCTGTATTTATTTTGCCAAAAGGAGAAGTTATGCGTTTTGTTCTTATCTTACATTAAAGTTAGGTAACATAAGAGTCATCCTTCTTCTTACTATTTGTTTAACAACATCTGGAGGAATGACACCATGCCATTTCATAGAGATTTTATCGTCCCTTTCTGCATTTGCTTGACATATTTGTATGACCATACTGTATTTTTATTTAAATATTCACCTATATATGTTTTTAATATTTTGAAATTATAAGTAATGTTTCCTGGGAGGGAAGTAAGGGGGAAATGGGAGGGAGGGAGGAATGGGAGGATACAAGGGATGGGATAACAAATGAAATGTAATGTGAATAAATTAATAAAATATATTTAAAAAATAAGTAATGTTTCTATGTGTATCTTTAGGCATATGAACTTTGTATGGAAATAGATTGCCACAGGATATGCCCAGCAGTAGGGTTGTTGGGTCAAATTTAAGATCTTATGTAGTTTTGTTAGGTAGTTGAAAATTTTGTCCTGGAAGCATTTTACTAGTTTTCACTTCCACCAGAAATATATGAGAATTACTGTTTCCTCACAGACCCATTAACAGAACATGCTGCTTTACTTTTAAAATTTTGCCTGTAGGTGACCTGACATTAAATGATAAGCAAATGATTGTTTACACACACACACACACACACACACACACACACACACACACACACAAACATACATACATACAATTATTAAAATTTGGCACTTTTCATTTGTGGATTGTACTTATACATTATTGTGTGAATTACTAATTTACATAGTTTCCTGAGTTTTATACAAAATTTCTGGTCCACTGTTTTTCAGTTTTATATTTCTGTAGATAATTAGCACATTATTTAATTGAGAGGTTTACTGGTCCTTAAAACTCTTTTGGTTGCCTTTTGATTTAATTGTGATTTCTTTATATTTTGAAATGCTTTCATTTTTATGTGACAGAATTGTTTATTGCTTTCTTTCGTTGCCTCTAGAATTTGAGTAATATTTAGGAAGCCCCTTTATATGGTGAGATTAAAGAAGAGCTGCCATATTTTCTTTAAGAAGCTGTGTGGTTTAACTTCTTTTGAAATTACCCTTATCTTGTTTAGGAGTATTTTTGCATGAATGTATGTGCATCATGTGTTTAACTAGTGCCCTCAGAGGCCAGAAGAGTACATTGGAATCCCTGGAACTGGAGTTATACAGGTGATTATAAGCATGTGGGTGCTAGGAACTGAACTCAGTCCTCTGGAACTCAGTTCTCAGTCCTCAGTCCTCTCAGCCATTTCTGAGCCATCTTGCCAGCTCTTGGCTTAACTGTTTGCTTAGATCTTCAACTTATGTTATTATTCTGTATCATTATGCAAATAGCACATTTTATGGATCTACTTTAAATTTTATTCTAAATTTCTCATACTCCCCTTTGCTCCAGTGGTTTTTGCATGCCACCTTTATTATGCACTTACTTCCATTGGTGCTGACTTTTATTTCTAGACTGTCCCATTCGGCTGTCTATTCTTTAAAAAATTTTTAATTTCATTTTATGTGGCTGGGTGTTTTGCCTGCACGTATGCCTGTGCACATGTGCATACCTAGTGCCCACAGAGGTCTGAAAGGGTGTTGAATCCCTTAAGACTCAAGTTGCAGACATTGCAAGCTACCACATGGATGCTGGGAATCAAAGCTGAGTCTGAAAGAGCAGCCAATTCTCCTACTTAACCAATGAACCATCTCTCCAGCTCCTAGTTTTCTATCTTACAGAAATAACATGATGTTGTATATATAGAAGTTTTCTAGATTTTATATTTCAGTTTGGTGTAGTATACATCCTTTCTCATGTGCCTTCCTTTTCACTTATCTCTTCTTGCATATCCTTTCATGTAAGAACTTGACAATCAAGTTGTTTAATTCTATAAACTGTTTGCAGATATTTTTGCAATTGAACCAAATTATGTATCTACTCAAGGAGAACAGATATATTTTTGATACTGAGATTGTCAGGAAAAATAAAATCACAACAGCAGCATTGCTTTGAGACACTTAAAATAGAATCTGGACCCCTTGTTAAACAAGACTTCAGGCACATCTACAACTAATATTTTTAACTGCACCATCTGAATATTTACATACTCACGAAAGAACAGACTGACCTTGGAAACTAGCATGAATTTCAACTTTTGAAACAAATTTCACTAGCGTTTGCAACACTTTGTGATATTATCACCCTTGCTTCGTGAGACTGCCCAGTTCGTCTTACAAACAAGCTTGACTTTTATTTCAGACAAAAAAAATATTACAGTTCTTGACAAAGGGGACACAGTTAAACTCTCTTGCTCCATACGCTGTAAAAGGAGCCCATTTTTAAAACCGAGGTACGTGGTTTTCAGGAG
Organism: Acomys minous; assembly: GCF_964271855.1. Classification (NCBI taxonomy): domain Eukaryota; kingdom Metazoa; phylum Chordata; class Mammalia; order Rodentia; family Muridae; genus Acomys; species Acomys minous. The sequence goes on from NC_140488.1 coordinate 49,326,035, forward strand.
GGCTTGGCTCTTGTGGTTCCTGGGATTGCAATCCTAAGAAGTCTCGCTCAATTTAATGTAATTCTTCTTTGCCTTTGACCAGGGTGATTTTTTAAAAATCTCAGTCGGCAAGTTATTCTATCTGAGGACCGTGTCTGAGTGGCAAGTTATTCTATCCAAGGACGGTGTCTGAGTGTGCTTTATACTAGGTATGTGACCAGCAACAGAATTTTTGCTTTCTGATGGTTTTAATGCTTTTGCTTTGAATTTTGCTCATTTGTATGGTATTGCATCATTTTATATAATACCTATTTCTATCATTCTACAGTCTGTCATTTAGTGCTGTCTAGTTTATTTTACCAATTTTTTTGTGGTAGAGAGAAAGGGTATAAATATTCTGATTTAGTTTCTTATATATTACGAGTCTTATTTCTTGATTTTGTTTCTTTTCTTATTACCAAAGTGCCTGGCAGTGCTTCTCTCATCTCTGCTTTGTCCTTCCCCATAAGTTCCGTTGTTCAAACACCGAAGGTTCAGATTAGTCATATCCCTTACTTAATGCCATCCATTTAGCTGTTAACGTGTATTAACAGAACGTGAGTCACTATGGTATCTCACAACTGTTTCTAGTTTACATTTATCATATACAACTAATGCTTTTTTCACTCTCAGTCCTCAATGTTGCATTCCTTGCAGACCTCAGGAATCACTATTCTGCTTTCTGTTTGACTACTTTTTGGTGCTGAAATACGGGGGATAACTTTAAGGATTTAAACTGACCTGTTTAATAGAGTCTCTTCTCTAAATGGCAGCTGCTTCCTTTAGTGTTGGGACATATTTTCTTATTTTATACTTGTCTTGAGTGCAATCTTTCTGTCTGTAGTTTTGTGCCAAGCTGAAGCCCCTAATTATATTTTTCATTTGTATCTTTTGCAGTTTTTGTCTTTGTGCCTCACTACCCACAATATATTGTGATAGAATAGGACTAGCTGCAATTTCAATCTTTTGTCTCTCTGATAATTGTCAGTTTGATGTTTTGTTATTTTCCAATTCCATATTATGATGACTATATCAATATCAGGTCTATTTACAATTCCATTATTAAATGCTTTGTATTTTTTGAGAGGAAATATTAGGTGCCAATAGATAGGTAACCAACATTGTCTTCTACTAACTTGATTTCTAATGGTAGTCGTTCATGTACACACATACATGCATTTGTATACACACACAGGAACCTTTGTATCATCAGAAAAAGCTGTCTCTAATCTATGCCTATACTAGATCTTTCTTGAGGTAGCTACCAGTTTTCATCAACATTTTGTTGTACAGCTGATATATTTTCTGCATTGCTCACATCTGTTTTAAAGAAGAATCTGTGAATCTCTTCTCAGGACTTCTAAATATCTCTCATTGTGATACAGGCCTATGATGATGGATGACAAGGACCCATCCACGCTCTTGGAGCTTGCGATACAGAGTCTACTGAGCAATGAGTCTGTTGCAATTCATTCTCTGGGGGAGATCCCAAGGGAGCTTTTCATTCCATTGTTCTCTGCTGCTTTCGTGGGAGGATATAGGAAGACCTTGACAGCAATGGTGAAGATTTGGCCCTATACCTGTCTCCACATTGGGACATTAAGTGTGCAGGAACCCCAGCGTGAACTCCTGAAAGCTATGGTTGAGAGTCTTCAGGTCCTTCCTGCCCAGGGCTCAGCTTCTAGGTAAGAATCTATATAAGAGAGATGTAGCAAGACACCAGAAGTTATGCTACAGCCTGTTATTCTACCAAAAGTAGTGACTAGTGAATGCCAAAGATTTATATGTGAAGCTGTTGGCCCAACACTTGGTAACACATTAAAGACTAATATTCTTAGTGTTCATTATGAAATCTTTGTTTGTTTGTTTGTTTGTTTTGAGACAAGGTCTCTCTGTGTAACAACCCTGGCTGTCCTCGACTCCCTTTGTAGACCATGATGGCCTCAAACTCACAGAGATCCACCTACCTCTGCCTCCCAAGTGTTGGGATTAAAGGCGTGAACCACCGTGCCTGGCATGAAATCTATATTATTGAGGATACTATTGGTGGATTTACATAGCATGTGTTATTACATGGGAGAAGGACAGTAACTTAAAGACTGGAGAGGATTTAAGAAAAATAAAAGATTGGGGGGGAATAATTAAAGGAGTCTGAACTTTCATGGGATACACTTGCTGACAGTTGACATTCAGAACACAGACCGATAGTGGGCCTTTAATCTCAGCACTCGGGAGGCAGAGGCAGGTGGATCTCTGAGCTCAAGGCCAGCCTGGTCTACAAAGTGAGTCCAGGACAGCCGAGGCTACACAGAGAAACCCTGTCTTGAAAAACAAAAGCAAACAAACAACAAAGTGCAGACCAAGTTCCTACATGTCACTGTTGATCCTGTGGGTTTACATTCAATTTTGGATGCCTCTTAGATGTTCTATCTCCTCTTTTTTTCTGCAGGAGCCCTAAATTGAGGATCCTAGATATAAGGCAGGGCATTGACTGCAGGACAACATGCCCAGAATTTGGCATCAGATCACCTACTTGTTTTCATGGCTGCACTCACTCTTTACGCTCTATTCTGAAGTTAGAAAGCCAGTGTAGCACTACGGATCCAAAGCCTGAAATTCAGTCCTCAAGTCAGCCTATGGAGTTATTAGTCGATCTTTCCCTTGACGGTACCTTGAAAGAGAGGGAATTTTTTGCTTTGCTTCTGAATAAAGTTGAGCAGAGCTTGGGGTCCTTGCACCTCTGCTGTCGGGATTTGCAAATTGATAGATTTTCTTATGCAAAGAACATTCTCAAGTTCCTAGATCTGACATGCATTCAGAACCTGGCAGTTGATCAGGCTTCCCTGAACGAAGTAACGGCCCTTATGGCTCATATGACCTATCTGGACAGCCTAAGTCTGTCTAAAATTACCTGTAAATCTTTGCATGGGAGAGTCTTCCGAGTGTTTCTCAACTGTCTTGGGCGCATGAACTGCCTGAAAGAGCTCAACTTGTCTTCCTTCAGCCTCACAGATCATCTGGACAGCCTACTCAGGTGAGGGCTTGGGATATGTACCTGAGATTCCAGAACTGCCTGTTAAGACAGAGGAGAAATCATTCTTGGGGGTTCCTGAGATCCTCAAAAACTCTTTCTGCCTTCTATCTCTGCCCTCCTGAGAGTTTGAAAGTAGCCATGCCAAAAAGTGTCTTTCCTAGTCTGAGGAGAAAAACAGAGTTGCAGAAAACTGGTGATCTAAGCGCATGCAGGCAGTGTGTTCAGTGAAGGTGAAAAGAGCAGTGCAGTACTTCTCTAGCCATCAGGAGATGAAGAGGAGGAATTGAGAGAAAGTTTATATTGCGACACAGGCGCATATATTTATAGCCATGCATACCCATAGACTATGGGTCAGACCATTTCCCTAATGTGCTATCTCCAAGGTCAGGCCAGGAATGTGGAGGCTGTCATTAGTGAGCAGGTCACAGGGAGCTTCCGTTTGCTTGCGCCCTCTGCCCTATCTCTTCCAAGCAGCTGAACTAGTCCCACCTTTAATTATATTCTAGTTACTAAGTAGATAATATTTTCCACTAAATCTTTGACACAAGCCTCTTTAATACTGTGAAAATTCTCAAAGATACAAATTCTGAGGATATAAAAGTAACTTCAGGGTCAAAAATCTATTGAGTGAGTTAGAGCCCGTATTGTTAGCTGCTGCAATGTTTGTATGTGAAGCAGTTCGTTTTAGATTCCTCAGACTACTTTCTCTCATCTGATCATCATGCTATCTTTGTTTTCTCTCTACAGAGTCTTGCCACCAAATTTGGATTTCTTGTATCTGCCATTCTGCGAAATTTCTTACAGAGATCTCAAATTTCTGTCCCAGAGCCCTCAGGCCACCCACCTAAAGCTATTGAATCTTAGTAACAATGCCATGTATTGGGATGATTATAGGCCCTTTCAGATTCTTTTGCAGAAACTCTCAGCTACCTTGCAGCACTTGGCTATAAATCATTGCCATTTAACAGATGCTGCACTCTCTGCTATCCTTCCAGGGATATCTAAGTGTTCTCATCTCCGTGTGATTAGCTTTGTCTCTAATCCCGTTACGATGCCTATGATCATTAGAATCCTTCATTACTTAACACCGTTGTTGGAGTTGAAATACGTGATTTATCCTATCCCAGTACATTGTTATGACCAATGGCATCTTAATGGCATCTTAGACAGACAAAAGCTGGCTGATGTCCAAGCACAGCTGAAGGTGATGCTACAAGAAGCAAAGCGAAGTGACATGAACTGGATCACTTATTCTCAGTAAACTCCCAAGTTCAACTCAGTTTAAACGCTAAAATGTGACCTGTTAATTGTTCAGTGTTCCTTTCTGGAGCTCCCAGAATCTTATGTGAGATTCTTATGCTGTAGAAGACTATAGTTAAGAAGTATAGACACATAAGTTATTGACATAAAGCACTGACTCTAGGAAAATGGAGAGCTATGTGTCTCTTTGTTATTGGTCTTGGTCTTCATCTTACTGACTAAAGTGTTTGAGCATGTGATATGTAATGACTGTATCATGGTATACTGTATGTTTCATTTACCCAGGAATACCTAACATAATTTAATACCATTGCAACTTTTCCTTGTTTGTAGAGTGTGAGTCATCTTTGAATACAAAACTTTTACCTGCTTCCCAAAGTTACTTTAAATTATTCATATTGAAGGATCCCCTGGTCTACTTATGAGAAGCCTTCTGGAACTCACAGTGAGGAAAATAATTTTCATAATGCATTGACACATTCAGTTCTAGTGTTATCTCATTTCCCATTTGTCAGACTATGTCATACTTCAAATATCTATTGAGGATATTATTCTAAGCACTCAGAATTAAAATGCAAATAGTACAAATGTTTCATATGAAGCTATTCAGAATCCAAATGTTTATGTTTTATTTGTCCTTCTACTCTTTTCTTAGGTTACCATTTAGTAAAATTATTTTATCCTTTTGGATGCCAAATTTTTCTTCTTTTTTTCTTGCTATACTCTCTGGTCAATATATAGTAAGCTCCGCATTTTTGGATATCTACTCAAAAGTTCACGGCTTAACTATCTCTTCCTCAAAGAACTTATTCTCTCATGTCTGACATGCAATATACCTGAGATAATTGACGTGGAAGGAGGAAAAGTTTGTTTTTTACTCTCAGAAGTTTCCCTTTATGGGTGGTTAGTCCCATCACTTTGGGACTTTGGCAAGGTAGATGGAGGATGGTAGAGAGAGAGTCTGTGGCACAGAGACATGGTCTCATTTTATGAGGGCTAAAGAGCAGAGAGAAAAATGTGAACTCTAGAGTACAATAAGGTACTCAGTGAGATTTTCAATACTGATTCTAGTTTTGTAGATTACATTTTGAAGTTAGGAAGAATGACTTTTTCAAATGACACGTAATTCACATGTAGTAGTTCCTTTGTGATATAACATCATAATCTTCACCACCATCACCATCATTGTTGTTGTTGTTGTTGTTGTTGTTGTTGTTATTATTATTATTGGTTTTCGTTTTTCAAGGTAGGGTCTCTCTGTGTAGCCTTCGCTGTCCTGGACTCACTTTATAGACCAGGCTGGCCTCGAACTCACACAGATTCACCTGCCTCTGCCTCCCGAGTGCTGGGAATAAAGGTGTGGGCCACCATCTCCTGGCTGTGATATAACATTTCAAGTACCTAAAAGCAAATAAAAGGTTATTGATTTATTTGTACTTCTCCTATTTCTTGTATTATAATAGGTTGCACAAAATTTCATAGATCTACAGAAATGTTCATATGAGGAACAGTTGCTGTAGACAGCTTCTTTGTGGAGATTTCCTTGTTTTGGCATTTCGCATTTAACATAATATTGCTAAAATTATGTGCCCCTGTTTTGTAGCATTACTTTTTGTTTATGCTTCTTTCAACATTGCCCGTACTAAATACTGTCGGCATACACTGTGCTCTCATTCTGATCAACCTAAAAGTAGGATGATACTAAGAAGTGAGCAAGTAGGAGCAAGATTTGAATGTTTCCTTTTATGCTACAGTTCTGGCTCTGTCACCATATCCTGAGAAGAAAATAAGAACACATAATGAATGGAATTCAACCCGAAAATGTGACCTGTTAAGTGTTTGATGTTCTTTTCTGGAGCTCCCAGAATCTTATGCAAGATTCTCAGGTTATAGAAGGCTATATTTAGGAAGTATATGAATTATACTTATGAATATAATTGTGAAACTTGAAAAAATGAATTAGGAATACCATTCTTGTACTGTGAATTACCAATTACTTTTGCCAGAAAGTGACTTTCAATTATTTGCTTTTAACCAATTAGAAAATTTATCTAAGTGACTTTTAAAAGAAAGAATTGATTACCTGGAGGTGGTTACACACACCTGTAATCCCAGCACTTGGGAAGGTAGAGTCAGCCTGATCTCTATGAGTTCAAGGCCAGCCTGGCCTACAGAGCAAGTCCAGGACAGCTAAAGCTACACAGAGAAGCCCAGTCTTGAATCCCCTCCCAAAGGAATGATTAATAACAATCGTTAAGGATGCCATATCCCAAGAATTGACTGCTAATCTATAACCAAGCCCTTCTATTAGCATTTGTTCGGGACAACAAATGCAATTAGCACAATATTCTCCCCATACCAGAAGACTTATTTTTAAGCATGCATTATTAACCTGAAACAGCTGTAATTCCTTCATTAGAGTAATAGTCTTATAAAGATAAAGAAGCTTCAAAGCAACGAGTTTGACTCTCGCCTACCTAAACTGTACTTATGTAGAAAGAATTGTATTTCCCATCATGTCAAGGATGAGAGAGAGCCAGAGGCCGGGGGCAGAGAATGTCACTTGAATCTATCAAACAGCTAAGGTTTAATTCCACAGAGGACTCAGCTGACAAAGCCAAAGTCTAGCTTGGAGCTGCCCCGTAGAGCCCCATTTATGCTATATCACTGCCCCTCGGGGTGGGCATGGTATAAGTCTGGGTGGATCCCAAGGCTGGAAACTATACAAGCCTCTCCTTTGGATTGAAGAGGTTTTCAGGAAGGAGTTCAGGCAATAGTACACTGAAGGGCTGGAGAGGCAGGCAGGAGTTCAGAGAGGAGAGACAGGCTGCTTGGAGAGTGCTGTTATCTGAAAGGCCCAGTGGGCAGCCCTTCTGCCTGAGAGAGGCTGGCCAGTAATCTTGTGGGAATGCAGAGTCTAGGGAATTTAGGTTAGAGTGTAGCCTGGAGGGCGGCATTGCGCCAAGGAACATCAATGCCCCCACACACACTCAGTGCTCTTTGTTCATGTGGGGAGACCCCATATACCTCTGGGAACTTGAGATCATCGCACAAGTGGTTTTTGTTGCTGTATCTTTTGCAAATGTTTTTTAGGGCACAGGGAAGGGAGTATACAGTGGCTGTGGGGTTGGGAGCAGGGACAGAGAGCAGGCCCTGTGGAGGAGTTTCCCTGTGATAAGAGGACAAGTAACTCTGCTGCAACGGACTCAGGGCAGAGGAGATAGAGCCACTGTCCCCGGTGGCATAATCAGTAGGATAACTTTTCTCTTGGTTTGTTTATCTGTGAAGACTTTGGTGGTGTCAATGAAATAGGTATTCTCAGGATGTACAGAAGCATGAGCTAAAGGCCTTTGAGTGACAGGATCCTATGGGCTCCTATGCCTGTCCACCTGGGGCCTAGGAAAAACCATCACTGCCTTGGACTGCCTGGAATTCAAATGGCCATGGAAACCCTGTGGGCTGTGGGGAGACATGCAAATGGGCACATGGGCACATGCTGAGCCTTAGAAGAGGGATTTCCTCTGCCCTGTCCCCAGAGTTTCTGTCATCACTTCTAAAAAGATATGTGTCTCACCAGCCTATGCTCCGAGAGAGAGAGGGCGGGGGGGGGGGGAACCAATCCAGAGCCACCCTCCAAAAGCATCAGGTCTCCACATTCTAACCCTAGACAGCTCACACAAGGCCACTACTGTGCAAGATGCAGTAAATACTGTTTAGGCAACCAGGGCTGTCTGATGGAAGGCTTTGCACCCCCAAGCTCTCCAGGCTTTGGCTTTTCAGACAGTTTGCACTTCACAATCACTGCAGACTATCTCTTCCCCAGGTGTCTGCCTGGACTACTGCTCCTGCCCAGGTCTTCACTGAGTGCGTCCTAGCTCTCCCCATCACTGTCCCTCCAAGGGCCTCTATGGTCAGAACTCTGTCAGGATGGAGGCAGGAAGGGAGCCTAGATCGGCTCCAGTTATTCGGCTCTTGGGAAAAGGACTGTGCTCTCAGTTCTGGGTGAAGTTTTACTCTTTGCTCACCTGATCTCATCTCAAGGACTTATTGCAATAGGTCCCAGAGCTGGGAAGGTGACTCAGTGGGTAAGAACACTTGATGCTAAATTATGAGGACCTGAGATTGAATCACTAGAAGCCAGGACAAAAGTCAGCAGTGCCAGCACACGTGCTTGAGAAGTCCAGCTCTGGTCAGGTCAGAGGTCAGATACAGGAGGATGTCTTGGATTTTTTTTTTTTTTGATCACAGCTAGGCTTCCGTTTCAGTGGCTGGCCCTAAATCAAGAGAAAAAGTTGCCAAGTAGTTGACCAGGACAACTATTCAACATCCTCTGAGCCCTGAATATGGGATGTTGGCTTAGACCTAGGTCCCTGGCTATCATTTCATAAGTGCTAATTTTCCTAGGTGTGGTGGGCAAAACTGGAAAATTCTTCAAGGAGCTGATATAGGCTTCCCAGGCATCCAGATGCTATGGAGTCCTATGGCTGTATGCCATTGGGATGTTGCCATCATGAAGAAAATAATCTAAAATCATGTGGCTGACCTAGACCTATGGTCTCTGTTGGGAACATGAGCACCTTCACTTTTTGTTAAATTATTTTATTTTATTTTTTTAATATTTCATTTTATTATTTGTTTTGTTGGGGCCTCCAACTCCATCTTGTACTAAGCTAAATTCCCAGAAACAGCCTCAGAGTCAAATATCCTGGACACATGGAGCCCACAGTGTCTCACCCAATGCTTTGTTGATTAGCTTCTAGTCAGGACCAAAGCCCAGAGGATGCCGAAGAGGCCCTGATCGGCGGGTTATCAAGAAAACCACCTGAGATACTTGACATAGAAACCCACTTAGGATGCCAGGTATGACCTACGTAAGGTGCCAGGTGTGAAATACGTTGGAACATGCAATGCATGCATCAATTTGATTGGATGCTCCGACCCCCACACACACCTAATTTGTGATTTTGTTTTAAGTTTTTTGTTTGTTTGTTTGTTTTGTGCTTTAAAAAGTCACTCTGCTCCATCCCTAGTGACAGGGTTTGGATCCCGAACCAGCCATATCCCTGATATATCTGCTCTTGAATAAAGATACTTTTGGTTTCTTCAAACTTGGATTATTTTCCCAAATTCTCGGACCAAAACAGTTTGTATGTGTGTATGTATGTATGTATGAATGTATGTATGTATGTATGTATGTGAGACAGGATTTCTTTGTGTGGCCCTGGCTATCCTCGAATTATCTGTGTAGACCAGGCTGGCCACAAACTCACAGAGATCTACCCATCTATAGCTCTTGGGTACTGGCTGGGATTAAAGGCATGCCCCACCATTGCTTTTAATTTTATTTTTTTTAATGTACAGTGCTGTTGATGGAATCCAGCTTCTGTTGCCTCCCTCCCTGCTTCTGCCCCTACTAGGCACAAATAGCCTTCCCCAACCACACCACCAATATCAGCAGCCTATGCCAGCAGTTTAGGAGTCGCTGAGTTTTAATACTTCGGTCTCTCAGAAGGCAAAATCCTTGTAGTCACCGGACTACCTCAGCTATCAATAACTACTGTTCTTGTGATCCCGTGCTAAAATGCACGTGGTGGGTATCGTGCTAAAATGCACGTGGTGGGTATCGTGCTAAAATGCACGTGGGGAGCATGTGCAACTTCCCTCCGGAAGACCTCAGAACCTGGCTGAGATTGCCTAAACTCCTCCTTCATAAAGCCTGCTCACTTGCTTCAGTCGGTCACAAGACCATGCTCTCCTCCTCTCAGCCTTGAGAATCAAGCCAGGCCCTTTCTGTGTTTGCTTGTGGACTTACGGAGCCTCCACCTGCGCAGAAGGCCTTCAGAGTTGTTGTCCTTGCCCTCGCGCTAAGGAGGAAGCTTGATCAGACTCTGGCTTAGACTCCCCGCGTTTCCCAGGAGGCATTAAGGTACTGCAGACTGACTGTCCTAGACCACTTTTCTGGTAGGAGGCCTACTGGCTGATCTCCGGGATTTACTGGGGGGGCGGGGTAGGGAGGGAGCTGCTTTAAAGGGGTAAGGAAGCAGCTGCTGCACAGCACAGGTAAGTCCCAGGAGAGGGCTTTCAGGTGGAGTATGGGAGGGGCGTTCTGGTGGTGGGCAGAAGAAGGGGCTTGCGGAGTCAAGAGATACAACAAGGCAAATGAGCCGAGCTGGGGAGGGAGATGAGAATGAGCAGCATCAGCAAGGCTTTAAAGACTGGCATTCCTTCAGCACTACAGGGCAGGACTCCTAAATGAGGGCAGAGCCATCGTCCCCTTCCTTGTCCTCCTGCCTGGGGTCATCCGCCTGCTTGGATTTTTCTACCTGTTCTGCAGTGAGACGCCCCTCCTCTGCAACTCCTCTGACCCTTTCTTTTAAGGCTACCAGAGACTTCCTTCTAGCCAGTTCTCACAGTTGATTGCTGGATGCAGTCGTCATTTTGCCGCAGCCTCTCTTGTGGCTGCTGTTCCCTGGCTTCTTTTCTCACCTAGCACTTGCTCTGGCTGTAACAGTTATCAGGAAGAAGGAAGTGATTGGAAGAGGGAAAAGAGGGTGGAGGCAAAGGAGAGTGGGAGCTTTCACAAAGTTTGAGATTTCAATGAGCTTATCAACATGGGGACAAAGTAGACACTCTGAATTCTGTAAGCTGAAATTCTTTAGTTTTCATGGGGGCAGTTGGCACAGGGACATCCATCCTATTGTGTTCAAGCTCTCCTGAGGCCAGAAACACACTGCGATTTACATCATCTATACTCAGTTTTGTTCCATAGTTTTCTTGCTGCAATCTTCCTCTTCATGCTTCTGAAGAAAGTGGTAGTGCGAAGAGCTGGTACAGCTGCAATCTTAAGCGATGCCTTGGGACTTTTGTGACGTTGTGACTGTGGTAGTGAATGAGTAAAGCTGAGAAAGCAACATGGTGCTTTCATTCCTGGAGTTGAAAAATGCCCTAAAGGCTATTTTGTGTGACCAAGAGTTTTAAGTAATCTATTTTCCTCCCACTTCTCCCATTTCTAAGCTTCCCCTGACGATCCCAAAAGCCAGGAGACAAGAAAGATGTGCTCTGTTGAAAGGAAGCAGAGGACCTTCAGACACGCAGGTAAAGGCACTTCCACACTGCTGTATTTGTGCTTAGGTACTAAGCTCGCAACATGTAGCTCTCATGTCTCCCCAAGATGTTTACCAAGTTGCCTGGGAATGGATTCCTATTCCAGGAACCACTGATGTGTTAATGTTTCCTGAACAAAATTTGAGATGGCATGAATTTATTCCTCTATCCATTTAATTTCTTGTCTGGTATTTACTAAGGACAGTGGGATATATATATAATACATAATAACTGTCATTTCTCTTTTTGTCATGAAATCACTCATCTGATATTTATCTCCTCGTAGTAGTCCATGCTTTCCTCCCCACTAGAATCTCTTCTGTTTTTCCTTCTTCACAGATAATTCCTGCTTATAAGCATAATTCTAGAATAGTGGAGTGGAAATTCACAGTGTGATCTGTAAGTCATAACAAAGGGTCATCTTGAGCAAAGTAGCCCATCATTGAAAGCAGGGTACCACTGACATGCCAGGCTGAGGCGATGGAGTACTTCTTACCGAGTCCACATAACTCACGACTTTTCAATACTATCTTATTAATGAAAGACTGCCATATACCATACCCCTCTTGAATACCAAGCAGTACCATACCTTGTCTTGTAAGTTCCCTCACTTTAGCCCCAGAAAACCCACAAGATACTGCTCTTTCCATTTACAGAGGCATCCGGGTTTATAGGCATCTGAGTTTATAAGCACCACTCAAGTCTGAGTGGCCCATTTCTCACTGACCTGGTGACTGTCTGGGCATGAAGGATTCTTACTGAAATGAAATAGAGACCCAAACTAATAGAGTAGGCACCATCTAGACCGGGATAATTCACTGTGCCACTGGCAAAGAGAGCCTTAGAGGGTTTTACAGTGCACCATCATAAATAGCTCCCACCCTACTCACTGCAGTCTACTATTTCCTCCAGTCCACCATGGTTCTCAACTCTTTCGAGAGTCATAGGTGACTTATGTAATTCCAGGCTCCTAGGAATAGGAGAGAGTGGCCTTTGTCTCCACCATGCCACCTCCTGTCCCTGCCCCATATCCAACTGATGTTTTCTTTTGCTTTTTGAACTTCCAGGAAAGTGATTTGGTTTGCTAACATTCACCTAATGCCACTTATCAAGTTGTCTTTGGTTGCTATTTTTTTGTTTGTTTTGGATATCAAACTCACAGACCCTTAATAGGATGGGCTTCAAAAGCCAGTTGCAGGACTTTGAGAAAAGGACTGGGCAAGATTTCATATTTGCTTTACAAAACCTAAGAACTCTTCTTGCTGTGTGGAAGACAGGTTGAGTGAGTGTGGCATAAAACAACGATAGCCTTGGTGTAACTCAGAGCACAGCAAAGATATAATGAAAAGGCAAAGAAACAGACAGCAGAAAGCATTCCAAGTCTGCCACCCACTCCTGAATCAGATGGATAGGAGGAAAGCTTGGTGGGGTGGTTAGGGTAAGAGAGGGAAATGGGGTGGAAAACAACTCCAGGATGTGAGTAGAGAGGTGGCATACAACAAGAAAACTTTACCAACTCAACTAGGGCTACATTGGCTAACAAGCTGGATCTTGTTGTCCATGAGAGGCAAAGTGGGACCTTCCTACCTCTTGATAAAATGAACAGCCCAGAGGAAATCCTTAAAACTTCCAAAGCTGTCTGTGATGGCTCACACCTATAATCCTAGCACTCAGGGAGACAGAGGCAGGTGGATCTCTGTGAATTTGAGGCCATTCGGTCTCCAAAGTGAGTCCAGGACAGCCAAGACTACACTGGGAAACCCTGTTTTGAAAAAAAAATTATTCTGACTCTGTGTGTGTGTGTGTGTGTGTGTGTGTGTGTGTGTACACACATGCACATGCGTGCATGTATGTATATGTAGCAAATAACAGCCTCAGAGTACACAAAACACGTGCTGGAGGATAGGAAAGGAGAAATAGGTAATGCCATGGTGGTGAGTCCTTCAACACCGCACACACTAGAGAGTTGCTGGACAGAGTGTCAGCAAGGAGCCAAAAGGACTGAGGACCCGTGATATGGGAACAGGAGCTCAATGGCATAAGTAGAATGCTCCACCAAAGAACGGGCACTGATTTAATTCTCAGTTGCCTTGAGGCATTTGCGAACCTAGAGACTCTTCTAGTTTGTGGAGGCCGACCTCAGCACTTAGGGGCCAGACAATTACAAATGGGAGTTTCTGTGGCTGTAATGAATTCAGACTAGGAATTTAACAGCAAGATCGCAGCACAATTGAAAGTTGTGTCTGACACTTAGCATTTCAGTCTTTGTTTCTGATCTTTGTAACACAAGTATGGGGTTTAGGAAGGTTAATTCCCTGTGCTTGAAAGTACTGTAGGCCAGACAGAGACAGCCTATGATCTGAGTAACTCAAACCTGAGCATTGTGGATGGCAATCAGGTAACCTGGTGACAGTTTAGCAGACTCAGTCTCCATTGCTAGTGACGCTTGTACACCAGCAGCAAGGATGTGTCCAGTTGTTGTCTGGCAGAGTCAATTCAGTGAGTGATTGTATTGGAATGTAGGAGGGTAGGCTCCTAAGCCTTTGTGTGGCTGTCAAATTAGGAAATCCTAGGACAAGGCCAGGTTAGGCCAGCTTCCTGCTACGTGCTTTGCATTTAGTCTATACGACGGGCCAAGTACACCAAGCAGTATTGCTCACAAATCATGCTCTACTGTGTTTAAAAGGGCCAAAATGGGCCCTTCTTTTTGCAATCTATCTGCTGGGCCTGTGCCAGGATTTTTCCCACTAGGTTTTTATTATTGGTCCTTTGGGGGAAAACTGGCCTTTTAATTACCCCTGATGTAGTATGTAGTAAGTGGGTCACTGATGTGCTTTCTAAACTTGCATTGTTTCCCATTTCATAATATTATGATGGTGAAAGCTGTGTTGTTCTAGGAGGAAGAAGAGACAGGGGTTCTTCCCTGGATTATACTGGCAAGAGGACTGGTTATTATGAGCATCCTAGAAGCATGCTTCAGCCTTCAAAAGCCTGTGGTGATGGCAGAAGTGTGAGAGTGAGAGGTGCTCTCTGGAACTCATCAGTAAGATAGTAAGTGACCAGGCAGCCTGGTTAATAGCCCCTGGAGACCAGCAGGCCCTGGGACTGTGCATCCCTCTCACTTCCTCTCCCCCTGTGGCCTTCTTTCACTGGGAAACTGGAGATCTGGTGCTCCGTAGACGTGGAGTGGTGGCTGAGAAATCACAATTGTACCCGAGTTACCAGTGAGGGGAGGGAGGACGCATACAAGAATTTCTCAGCCTGTACTGGCACTCCCTATCTCTCTCATAGCACCCCTTATGCAGAGAGACCTAAGAGCAGAGTGGAAAAGCGTATGGAAGACCAGATTCACATCACCGTGTGGAGAGATGACAAACATCAAAAGAGAAAAATGGGGCAGGTCACAGAAGATGGAATGCTGGGGCCCTGGTTCAAGGTCACGGTGAGTGTTTTGGTGACATCTGCAGTGGACCTTTCAGAAATGCAAGAGAAGGAAGAGCACACTGAGCCAAGACAAGTTGGTTACCTGGGGGGAGAAGAGCTACTGTGTGGAGAGAGTGTGGGTCTGGGAGATCAGTGTTTGGCACAAACCAAGGATCCGTGTCAGTCCCGTGCAAGCTCTTCGCGGCTAGCTAGAAGGTCAGGAAAGCACATTTGAGCTATGTCCACTCTCTTCTAAGATGCCGTGGTGTGTCTCTTCTCTCTTGTTCCTAATTTGCAAGTTTAGATTCCATGTGGGAGAAATTCTGACAAGACGCAGCTAATGAGATCACTCCACAGCCTCTGCAGTGTGCCCTTCACAGCCGTGGATGTAAGAGAGGATGGTGAAGCCAGTGCGGATGGCTTGGGTGACTGAGTGGGAGGCCAGGATCAGCAGGGGGCCAGTGGTCTCTGACACTCCCACTTCTGTTCTCCCCGCTGTGTAGTTCCAGTGTGACCAACACCGGATCCAGTTCTTTGTCCAGTATGTTAGCACTGCCACTGCGTTGAAGAACGTCAGCTATAAGATGTGTGATGAGAACTATCAGAAGGTGTGTGCTGGAGACACTCTCTGTACCTTGCCCTGGCACAAATGGACACAGGCCAGGGACTGAGAGCATCATCTTGGGGATTAGAGTTCCTGATGCTCACCCTGTCTCTCCTCCCCGCAGATACCTATTTTTGTCAATCCCTCGGATGTACCCTACTCTGTGCAAAATCGGTTCACAGGAGAACAAATGGAGCAGCTAAAGGTAAAGCAGTGTGTAGGCACTGTGTATGCTCCCTTCCCAGACTCAGCTCTCCTTCCCTTCAGTCTCTGATGTTCCCAACACCATGACCCACAATGCCACAGAGCCACAAAGCCAGAGAGCCACCCTTTCTGTCTCTGCAGCTGGCCATGTGGAAAAGATATGACGTTTCCCAGCATGCTCTGTACCTACAAAAGCTCCGCTTTGACCCAGGTATGGCTCATAGCAATCAATCTTGGTCACAGATCTGCCTAGGTAGAAGATCCACACTGAGTAGCCTGGGGGGGGGGGGGAGAGTCTTGCGGGGCTTGGTTCGGACAGACCCCTCACTGCCTTCTGATTCCTTTCTCTCCTCCTTCCTGAAGATTTGATGAAGCACGATATAGACATGATTCTGAGTCGAAGAAGCTGCATGGCTGCCACCCTTCAAATCATCCGAGAGGATTTCCCTGAGGTGTTGATGTTTGGGCCAGAAGGCCAGAAAGGATGCTGTTTGGGGCAAATATGTCTCCAAGGCTCTCGACAGTAACCATTACTCTAACTCTTGCTCCCCAAAGCTGCTGTCCTTGAACTTGAGCAGTAACAAACTGTTCCAGTTAGATAGCCTGTTTGATGTGGTAGAGAAGGCGCCGCAACTCAAGATCCTGAACCTCTCCAAAAACATGGTGAGAAGAAGATATTGAGGTTGAGGATGGATGGTGGTGGAGACGGTGGTGCTTGGCAGCATTAGGCAGGCAAAACAACCCATGAATGGGAGCAGGGAGGGAGGTATGGGTCTTGAGCCTGGGATACCTTTGCCACTTCTCTCCTGCTTTTCTCAGATAAGAACAATGGGTGAATTAGAGAAGGTGAAAGCGCTGAAGCTGGAAGAGCTGTGGCTGGAAGGGAACCCCTTGTGCAACACCTTCTCTGACCACTCTGCCTATGTAAGGTACATGCCTGCTAACACCTCCTTGCCTTCCTGGATACCATCGCCCCCTGGTGGCCTGAGCTGCTCTCTGTGGGAGGAGGCAGCCCTGGTCCTCTGGGAGGACCCCAGGGCCTGCTCTCTCCCCTGTCTCTGTACTAGGCTATGCTCACAGGCCTCCTTGGCTTCTGTCCTGTCTGCCCTGCCTCACCTCACATGGGCTGTGTTTCGCTTGTGTGGGCTTTCAGCCTCCTCCAGCAGGATCGGCGGTGCACCTCAACAGCACCAGACCCCTTCCCCAGTCCTGAGAGGAGCCTCCCTCCCGATCTTGCTCCAGAATGGTCCCCTCATGTGTCCCAGGCTGCCCTAGAGGTTGCCCTGCCCCAGGCTGAGGGCTGGGATCCTGGGTGATGCTGACACAGACGTCACTTCTTGTGGACTACTTCTGAGGTCTCTGTCTTCCTTGAGGCAAAGCCTGGGCTCTCCAGATCAGAGGGATCCAGGAGTGGGCCATGACTGGGGAGCTGAAGGCTTCCTGGAAGAGGAGGGGAGGGAAGAGGGCAGAAGTGGGTGAGGAGAAAGAAAGACTGGCCTCCTCGGGGCCTCCACCCCTTCCCTCTCTACCTACGGATGGACCAACCCACCTTGCTCATCATCCTACCTGGCATATAAGAGGAGCCTTGGGTAGCCTGGGACAGGAACCTTGAGTCCTTGGAGAAGACCCCCACATCCAGGCAGGCCCAGGAGCCCAGGAGTCTTCAGGAGAGAACAAAGTGATCATAACAGGAGCCACATGGCCTCCATCCCATGCTGAGCTGCTGACTCGCCCATGTCACTTCTTCAGCTTCTGGAAAATGGTTCTTGCCTCCAGAGATCGCCTTTATCCCCAGCTCACTCAGGAAACACTATGGGTCTCTCTGCCTTACTCAGTAGCATACATGTTTTCATTCTTGCTTTGGGTTCCTGGGCTAGCCAGGCACAAGTGAACGAAAGGGCAGCAGCAGGTGAGCCCCTTTGTCTCTGGTTACCCTGACCAGACAGAGAATCTCTCATTCTCTTTGCATTGCTTTGTCTCCTTGGCCTCTTCTCTCCTGCCTCTCACATATCTCCCTGCCTCTCTGCCTCTCAATCCCTTTCTGTCACTATCTACCACCACCTGCCATCTCCTTCTGTCATCTTTATTCCTGCCCCCTCTCCATCTCTCAGCATCCCAAAGAATCCTGGACACTTTTCAGTGTGGCAGGGTCTTCTGGGGAGATTCTTAGAAAGGGAAGGGGAGCAGGGAGAGGAAGAAATCCCCAGAGACTGGGCTCCAAATGTGGCTTCTTGTGGCCCTGGAGAAGGGGCCATTGCAGTGTGGGTGGGAGCTACCCATGGGCTGGGCAGCAGGTAAGGAGTTGGAAGAGAACTGGAGGGAGCACCACCAGCAGAGTGGGGGCAGGGGAGAAATGTTGCTCAAATCTGGAATTTCAATCATTTCTGTGGCTTTTTGCTTTTGAACAGTGCGGTTCGGGACTGTTTCCCGGAGTTGTCATACCTGGTATGTTCTCGCCTTCATCATTGTCTCCTCTTCTTCACATAATTGGCCTCCACACTCAATCCCTGGCCCATTTGTATCATGCCTAGATAATGTGTTTGCCCATGACAGCCATCCATTGTCAATGGCTTGGATTCCAGAAAAAAATAACCTGAATGTTGTCCCACAACTATACACACAGGCAAGCCACATGGCCCACACAGATATGCACACAGAATCACTCCTGTGAACCACATATGATAGAGGTTTACCGTACCCCATTATTCAGACACCCTTTATAATTTTCCAGGCCAGGAAATTCCCTGGCCACTATACACCTGGTCTCTGAGCCTAGATTCCCCTCCTTGTGCCTCTTCATCTCTATGGCTATCCAGCGCTACCTCCCTGGCATGCATTCACAGCCACTTCCTCTTCCTTTTCCTTTTCTCAGGATGGCAGGAAGTTACCACATTCAACTGTAATAGACAATGAAGAAGCCTGGTTAACAGAGCCCTGCAAGGTGGGGGAAGAAGGACCAAGGGAGGTTCATGGTGTTGCCAGTGAAGCTTAGTAGAAGCATCATCTAAGGTGGCTTTGTGTTCTAGGGAAGCTTTAATGATCCCGAGGCTATAAAGGATCAACTACAGCAGTTCCTGCAGGAGTAAGTGCACATGGGACCTTGAGGAAGGGAAGGAGCTTGCTAGGTTGGGGCCACCTTAGCACAGAGGCCTTTTCAGGTGACATTTGGGGTCCAGACCACTGAAATAGCCTGCTCCACCCACATCCACACCCTGCAGGTATTACCTGATGTATGACTATGGAGAGCGACAGGGTCTCCTCAACATTTACCATGACCATGCCTGCTTCTCCCTGACCATTCCCTTCAACCCCGGTGATCCAGATCTGTAAGTATTACAGCTCACGGTCCATTCTGGATCAGTATGAGTCCACCTCCCACTCCTCCCACCACGTAGACACAACTGACTCCCAGGAAGCATCTGGCTGGACCTCCCCTCGTAAGACTCTTTTCTCCTAGGAGTAGCATGTGTAGGTACTTCAAGGATGAAAGGGATAGGAAGAATCCCAAGGAGTTCCGTAAGTGTGTGATGAGGAAGACCTGGTAAAGTCCAAGGATTGGGAGCGTGGAGGAGGTAATCATAGGGCATAATAAGTGAATCCCTGGCCTTTGCTTCTTCACTCCGCTATAGGCATTCAGAGGCAGCTGCTGAAGTACACAAAACAAGACATTGTGGACTACCTCAAGGCATTGCCCAAAACCCTGCATGCTTTCAGCTCTTTCCACGTGGACATCTGTTTCCAGATGGTGAGCACCAGCTTTTGCCTCGAGTCATGTCCCTGCGTGGCTAGAAACCTACGCAGGACCCTGAGCCTTCCTGTGCCTTCTCCCCTTCCAGGAAACTATGATCTGTTTTTCTGTCAAAGGGATGTTCAAGGAAGGTGAGTGTCTGCACAAGCCCCTCTTCAGATCCCTTCTTGCTTCCTGACCTGGATGTGCATCTCTGAGAACTTCCCCACCCCTCCCCCTTTTCTCCCCACCCCCCTCATTGCACGCCTTTCCTTCTCCTCCTCCCTTGTGCCCTCCTACTCACAGCACCCACCCTGGCCACAGACCATCCAGGTCTGACTAAGTGAGGTCTCTGCCTGTCTGCTCCGCAGCTGCGGGGTGAGGGAGGGCACATGGGCTGGAGCGTTTGTTGGCTCTCGTTCCAGATCCTTGACTCTGTGACTTTGGGCCAGTTGCTTAACCTCTGCATTTCCCCATTTGCAAATGGTGCCAATTGATGCCCCCCAAGACAGATGTGAAACAGCCCAAGTGAGCACCGGAAGTTATTTTTCACAGGGTCCAGAACGAGTCAGGAGATCCAGCAATAGGAGTGGATTATTGTCCTTGTTGGTTTCCCCCACTCCTCATTCACACCACAGACCCTTGACTCCAAGACAATAGTTGATTGGTCCTGGGCCCTTTCAGCATAAGGGCATAGCTGAGGAATGTTCTGTGATGGTGCAAAACAGGTGTAACTGTAAAGGTGCTTTACTGTTTCTAGCCCTCGAAGTGGACGGCAGCTCTGAAGGATGCATCCGTGCCTTCATGCGGATCTTCGTTGCTACCTTTGGCAGGAGTCCAAAGTAAGTGCTGGGTTGTAGCTAGAACTCTCACCCCATCCTGAGGCCAGCAGTGTGACAGTGTGGTGGTACCATTCTCCGGGGGTGGTGGGGGGGTAGTCTCAGTATAGTGAAAGGCCAAGAAGCAGATCCAAAGAGCAGCATAGCCTAGCCATTAAGAGGAGGAACTTTGGGGGTTGGAATACCTGTTTTCTTCCTAACCCCAACAGTCACTAACTTCCACCTTGACTCAATTAACTGATCTCCCTAGAAGACTGATTTTTCCTCTAAAAATGGAAACGAGTCTAAGCAGGTTCCTTTTCTAGTGTGCAGGCTAAATGCATGAGGGTTAAGTCCCCAATACAATAAAGCTGATAGACAATCCCTCGGAGCAGGTGAGGGTGGCATTCCCTGACACCAGCAAATGATTTCACTAGGCAGACCACACAGGCACATAAGAGGAATGTAATTGCTGACTAGCACTGGATAAAGAGGATCCTGTCTGGGGTAGTGGGGGCGGGGAGGGAATTATTCCCCTTCCAGTTGTCTCAGGGACTGTTTTTCCTCCAGCCTGTGCATTGTGAATGATCAACTTTTTGTGATGAATCCAAGGCCTGGTGATATCCAAGGCACCCTTGCCATCCCCATGCCCACCTCATGCCCCAGCTTCAAGCTCGTCCTTTCTCAAGAGGAGGAAAGAATGGTGCAGGTTTTCTCCACCCAGTCGGGCTTGAAACTTGAGTGGTCTCAGAAGTGAGTATGTGCTTTAAATGTGGACAGGATGGGAGTGGGGTTGGAGTTGGAAAAGAAGAATGGGATCTCACATACCATGTAAAAAGCAAACTACGTTTATATTTACTTCTGATCCTTAAAAAATGAGTAGGGGGAGCACACTGAAAAAAAGTCATCATTTTGTAATAGTGTAGGTAAAGAAATGTTAAAGATACTACATCTCTCAAAAGGTGTCACATTCCACTTGAAAAAGCCAAAGGAATCTATTACATTAAATACCTAAATAAGCAAGTCTAGCGTATTTGCACGATGAAAGATTGATGTTTGGACATCAATTGCATTTCTGTATAGTGCAACAAATGACCGAAGAGTGACTTTAGAAAAGCAAGACCACTTGCAACACTGCCCAAAAGAGTAAAACACTTCAGCAGAAATGTAACAAAAAGAGTGAGGGAGATATGTCAATGTGTCAGGACCACACACCACAGCAGTAAAAGGGCAAACAACACAACCGACACTGGGGAAAGGGATTTGAACAGACTTCTGTTTCTCCAAAGAAGATGTGCAATGGCCAGCAAACACATAATTTTTTTTCTCATCACTATTAGTCATTAGAAAAATGTAAGTCAGAATGGCATGGTTCATCTTGAGGGTCACCTTGGAATTATTAGACTAAGTGAATAGAGTCAGTCACCTAAGGCCATTTTAGTTGTTAAAGGCTAATTATTAAAAATGTTTAGAAGGAGAAAATTGGTAGCAATTGAAAGCATAGTAGCAGTTCACAGGTACCGGAGACATGGAAAGCAGGGATGAAGTTCCAGCACCAACAGAGCAGTTTTCTTTTGCACCAACAGAGCAGTTTGGGGATTGAGATTATCCCAGAGCCTTGTGAATATGCTAGGAAATGACCGAAAGATGTGCACTTGAAATAGTAGACATCCTGACACGTGTCATACATTTTAATTTAATAATTATGGCGGAGAATTTGTTTTTGACTTTTCTTGAGCTTTGCTTTTAAAGGGCGTTGGTGGATAGGTATCAAGTTTCACAGCTCTTAGGAATTCCATTATGTCTTTGTTTTGAATTCTTCAGGGTTCTAACAGATCCTTCTCTGCTATTATTATGGCACTAAATCTGACACATAGCCCAGAAAATGAGCAGCATAGGTAGCATTTGTGGCTAGTACATCTGCCTTTATCCCATCAGGTGCCTTGAGGACAACAAGTGGGACTATACTCAAGCTGCTAAGGTCTTTGCTATACTCCAGGTGAGATCTGGGAATCAAGTAGGTAACAGATGGGTGTCTCTGAGCCTTAGGTGACCAGGGGATGGAACTCAGGCCACTGGGCGCTTCTGACATCTCAACTCCATTGCTCCAGACTGAAAACAAGATCCCAATGGAATTCTTCAAAGGAATGACTTAAAACAAGCCACTGGATGTCATATGACTCTTGTCCACACTCTTGCCTCTCTGTTTCTGAAGCCTTGCCCATGATTCCAGCTGTAAGCTTGGCCGATCACAAGGCCAAAGTTAATATGTAGACCAGGTAACATAACCACTCCTGTGGACAATTGACCTTTGTATTAATACCCCCCAAGAGATGACTGTTTATTTTAATAATAAACGTTACTTTGCTCATTGTGTCGTGGATTCTTCTTTGCCTGTGGCAGCTATGATCCAGAGGGGTCAGGACTGAAAGCGCCCTGCACCTTTACTTTCACCACACCCATTTCTGGGCATCCTGAAGCAGATCCACAGGGCTTGCTTCTATGGACATTGTGGTTTGAGTAAGAATGCCTATAGGGGGAAAAAAACTTTAGCCAGGTATGGTGGCGCACACCTTTAATCCCAGCACTCGGGAAGCAGAGGCAGGCAGATCCCTGTGAGTTCGAGGCCAGCCTGGTCTACAAAGCAAGTCCAGGACAGCCAAGCCTACACAGAGAAACCCTGTCTCAAAAAAACCAAAAAAAAAAAAAAAAAAAAAAAAGAATGCCCCATAGGCTCATTTGTTTGAACACTTAGTCACTAGGGAGTGGTGCCACTGGGGAGAATTAGGAGGTGTGGCCTTTTGGAGTAGGTGTGGCCTTGGAGGAAGCATGGCAGGCCCATTCTTTCTCTTCCTGCTGCCTGTAGTTCTGGATATAGAATTCTAGCAGCATGTCTGCCTGGATGCTATCATGGTCCCCAGTAAGATAAAAAAGGAGGTGCCTAGTTTTACTGTTATCATTTCAAATAAATACAATGAGACTCAACAGTCTGATATAGAGAGATATTTTTTGGCTGGGGTGGGGGGAGAAGAGAAGGGGAGATGAGTTAGGGCCTAAGGGCAGAGAGAGACAGAGACAGACGTGTGTGTGTGTGTGTGTGTGTGTGTGTGTGTGTGTGTGTGTGTGTGTATAAGTGAGAGAGAGAGAAAAACAGAGAGAGGTGGCTGGTTGGTCCTTTTAAAAAATATTTTATTAATTTATTCATATTACATCTAAATTGTTATCCCATCCCTTGTATCCTCCCATTCCTCCCTCCCTCCATTTTCCCCTTACTCCCCTCCCCTATGACTGTGACTGAGGGGGACCTCTTCCCCCTGTATATGCTCACAGGGTATCAAGTCTCTTCTTGGTACCCTGCTATCCTCCTTCTGAGTGCTACCAGGGCTCCCCATCAAAAAGACATGGTCAAATATGGGGCACCAAGCTCATGTGAAAGTCAGACCTCACTCTCCACTCAACTGTGGAGAATGTCCTGTCCATTGGCTAGATCTGGGTAGAGGTTCGAAGTTTACTGCATGTATTGTCCTTGGCTGGTGCCATAGTTTGAGCAGGGTCCCTGGGCCCAGATCCAACAATCATAATGTTCTTCTTGTAGGTTTCTAGGACCCTCTGGATCCTTCTATTTCCCCATTCTCCCATGCTTCTCTCACCTAGAGTCCCAATAAGATGTCCTCCTCTCTGTTCCACTTTCCTGATAAGTGAAGACTTTCATGGGACATGCCCCTTGGACTAGTGTCCAGATATAAGTGAGTATATACCATTTGACTCTTTCTGCTTCTGGGTGAAATCATTCATTGGTGCCTCTTGCATGCACCTGGTGGCCAGGGACAGATGATGATGTCAGGTTGCTAAGCAACTTAGAGGCAGATCAGATTGGCTAGCAGGGTAGCATATCAGCTTGTGAACTAACACTTTCTGAAATTTTTTGTTGATTTGCTTGTTTTTTGCTTTTTGCTTTTTTTGTTGTTGTTTTTTAGACAGGGTTTTTTTTTCTGTGTAGTGTTGGTTGTCCTTGAATTGTTTTGTAGAAAAGGCTGTCCTCAAACTCAGAGATCCTCCTGCCTCTGTCTCCTGAAGGCTGGGATTAAAGGGTTTCACCACCACCAAGCAAAATGACAGGAGAATTTTTTTAAAGATTTATTTATTTATTTTGTGCATATGCGTTCTCTATCTGTGAACCTGTGTGTCAGAAGAAGGCACCAAACCCCAATATAGATGGTTGTGAGCCACTGTGTGGTTGCTGGGACACTTACTGCAACTTGATATGCCATAGCTGGTTGATATGCATGGGAGGCCTGCTCTTTTCTGAAGGGAAACAGAGATGGAGTGAATGTGGGGGAGAGGGGAGGTAAGGGAGGCACTGGAAGGAGAAGAAGTAGGAGAAACTGCTGTCAGGTCAGGATGAGAGAAAGAAAGAAAAAGAAAGAAAGAAAGAAAAAATATGTTGTGTGACTTTCTGAATCTAAGTTACTTAACAATTTCCTTTTCATCAACCTTCCTGCCAACGTCATGATTTTATTGTTCATTACGGCTGAAAAATTCCATTATGCATATATACTACACCTTCTTTATTGATTTATTTGTTGATCTCCATCTAGGTTGGCTCAGTTTCTTAACTATTGTGAACAGGGCAGCAATGAACATGGCTGTGAAACTCTCTCTGGAATAGTACCTAAGAGTTCTTTGGATTCTGTAGCCAGATATAGTCGTTTGGTCACATGGTATTTCTATTTTTCGTCTCTGTGGTCAACTTCCATACTGAATCCCATAGTGAACACGACAGACTACATTCCAACCAGCAGCGATTAAGGGTTTCCTTTTGCCTACATCTGTCCCAGCACTTGTAGCTATTTGTTTCCTTGATGTTAGCCATTCTGACTGGGATGAGGAGGAATCTAAAAGCTGTTTCTTATTTGCATTTCATCAACACTAAGGATGTTAAGTGCATTTACAAACTCATATTGACCATTTGTACTTCTTCATTTGAGAACTCTCCTTTCAGTTTACCAGGCTACTTCTTGATTGAAAGATTTGGTGTAGGGCATTTAATTTTTGAAGGTCCTTTCCTTATTCTAGACATTCACTGCCCATCTGAAATTGTTTTAAAAATAGAATAATGTTTGTTTTGTTTTTGCTTTTTTGTTTTTAAGAAAGGGTTTCACTGTGTAGCCTTGGCTGTCCTGGAACTCACTCTGTAGACCAGGCTGGCCTCGAACTCAGAGATCTGCCTGCCTCTGCCTCACGAGTGATGAGATTAAAGGCATGAACCACCAGCACAATTTTTTTCATTTTCAAACACAATTTCTTTTTTTTTTCAAGACAGGATTTCTCTGTGTATTAGCCCTGGCTGTCCTGGACTCACTTTGTAGAGCGGGCTGTCCTCGTACTTGGACTGCCTCTGTTCCTAAGCCTGTCTCTCCTTTTTACTTCCCACTGTGTGAATGAGCTTTTTAATTTCATGGAATAGCATTTGCTAATTGTCTGGTATTATTAATACTGGAGTTTGTTAACTCCCAATGTGATACTGGAATTCTCTTTAGAAACTGCCTCTATCTTGAATTGTTTCCTCTAGGTTATCACAGGAGCAGTGACAAAGTTTCATGTATGTGTTCTACCCGTATTTTGAAATTTTATGTGAGCTTAAACTAAATCACAATAGACAAATGTCTTTGGAGAGGGAATTTGAAGACACTACAGCATTGAGTCTGTGAATGGCCATTACTCATTATTCTTATCTACAATGAAAACCAGCAATAAGAATGAAAGAATGAAGTAATTGTACAGCTCAGAAAGAAAATGATCACTAGGAAGCTTAAGACCCAAAGCAACGTGCTAAAATATGAGGCAGTGACGATCAAAAAGATACCCGAGGCACACACCTGTAATCCCAGCCCTGGAGAGGCAGAGGCAAAGGCAGAGGCAGGCAGATCTCTGTGAGTTCCAGGCCAGCCTGGTCTACAAAGTGAGTCTAGGACATCCAAGGCTACACAGAGAAACCCTGTCTGGAAAAATTTTTTAAAAAGAAAGAAAAGAAAAGAAAAAGAAAAAAGAAAGCTGTTTTACACAGAAAGGATGGAAAAGGCACTCCCAAGGCAGGACCCTCATTCAGATGCAGGTCCAGTTTGTGGAAGGAAAGGGGCTTAATTAGTTCCCTGCTCCCATAAAGCAACTGGATTCAGAAGCTGATACAACTATGGCCCAAGGGCATGAGGGTCCATCCCAAGCTGGCAGCCAAAGTTGGTAGTTTCTTTCACACGGTACTGGTTTTAGAAAGAAGAAAAGTGCAACCCATGGACTCCTCCTCTGTGGTTCTAAAGAGCCCCTGAGGTCAGGATACAAGAGATGAGATTTACCTCCCTGAGAAGCCACTGAGTGAAGCTGTGAAGGTGAAGACCTAGTTGCTGGAGATGCCTGTACCATGAGACATTTGCTGCATACAGGGAGTGCAATCAGCCTAAGAGAGAGATGTGTTTTACAGACATCAGAATCTGAAGGGGTGGAGTCATCTGAGACCCTTGAAACTAAAGTTCTAGAACTAGACATATAGCTACATGGATTTGGTGTTTGACCTGTTCTGTTTTAGCCTTGCTTTGGTCTAATCTTTGCTCACGATATCCTCAACTCCCCTTTTTGGAATGGTAATGTATACTCCATGACAGTGTTTGGTGGAAAAATGTAGTTTGTTTTTGATTTTACAGGGAATTAAAATTAAAAGATTGCCCTGAGTTTCAAAGAATATGGAATTTGGACCTTTGAACACTTTTGACGACTAAAGGTTATTGAGCTTTTTGAAGTTGGACTAATTGTAAATGTGTCTTGCTCCATGAGATAGGCATGAACCACAGGCAGAAGGTGGTACCTCATGTACTTGAACACTTGATCCCCAGTTAATGGCACTGTTTGGAGGAGGTTATGGAACCTTTAGGTATGGAAGCACTGGGGATGGTATTTGAAAGTGTATAGTCTCATTTCCTTCCTATTCTTTCCCTCTCTTCCTGCCTACGGATGAATATGTGATCAACCAGTTTCCTACTTTGTCACCATGTCACAACTTCCCTACCTTGGAGGATTCTATCTATCTGGAACTGTGAGCCAAAATAAGCCCTTCCTTCCTAAAGTTGCTTTTGGTTATGCTGCTTAATCACAGCAAGTGAAAAGTAATGCAAGATGCAATTGGGATGCAAGGGGATAAGACTCCATCCTGAGGTAGCAGTAGAATGAGGCCGTGTCATAATGTGACACTTTTTTGCAGACATAGACTAATGGAGATTGAGGGGGTTATGGAGTCTTGAAACATAGTTATAGAGAGTAGCTGAAGTCAATGAACCAGTGGCAAGTCTTACTTTGGACTTTTGTTGTTGTGACACAACACTATGACCAAAAGATAATTGTGGATGAGTGGTTCTTTTTATCTTACAACTTTTACTTCATCATCCAGGAAAGTCAGGGCAGGAACAGAAGTCAGGAATCTCAAAGCAGGAATGGATACCTACAATTAAATAGATTTTTACCAAATCAATTAACGTAAAGAAGATAAATGGTCCATCTCCCAAGGAATTCTAGAGTCTGTCATGGTGACAGTTAGTACTACTAGCAACACCAAGCCATCTCCATCCTCCCTGTAATCTCCATGAAGCCCTCCTCACTGAACCAGACCCTCACAGACAACAGCACAACTGCCCTGAGGATTTCCACTCAGCATGGGATGTGCGGACTCAGGAGATCCAGCAATGGTGAAAAAAAAATGGATTGATTCATCCATTCATTTACTTTTTTTCTTTTTTTCTTTCTTTCTTTCTTTCTTTCTTTTTTTTTTTTTTTTTTTGGTTTTTCGAGACAGGGTTTCTCTGTGTAGCCTTGACTGTCTTGGACTCGCTTTGTACACCAAGTTGGCCTCAAACTCACAGCAATCCACCTGCCTCTGCCTCCCAAGTGCTGAGATTAAGGGCGTGTGCCATCATCGCCCGGCTGACTCATCCATCCTAAAAAATGCATCTCTCCCCTCTCTCTGTGTCCATGGACTGGGCTAGGAGCTGAGAGCCCAGGGGTAACGGCATAGGTCTACTTTACTGGAGGTTTCCTAAGTGCACTTCTGCCTCTACAAACACTGCTTCCTTCATGGCACTGTACCCTGGATTCTGCTTGGGCCCTGCTAGTAGATTTGATCCCATGGGTGCATTTTAGCACACCCTTCCTGGGAAGGGCTGAGTTCTCTGCCTGCACAGTCCAAATCAAAGGGGCCCCGAGTGCCCCCTGCATCTCCCTTGTCAGTGAGCGCGCTACTCCTGTGGGGAGCTTCATCTAGTGGGGATGTGCCTGCTGTAACCCATTCCTCTCCCTCTGGCTCACTTGCCCTCTCACACAACAGGACACAGCGCAGGAACCCCAG
The DNA here is from genome assembly GCF_964271855.1 of Acomys minous. Classification (NCBI taxonomy): domain Eukaryota; kingdom Metazoa; phylum Chordata; class Mammalia; order Rodentia; family Muridae; genus Acomys; species Acomys minous. The sequence continues at coordinate 49,354,616 of NC_140488.1, forward strand.
GGCCTCATCCTGTCCTAGTTCTGTCATCAGGTATCTGCCTCCAGCAGGGAGGTAGAGAGTGTCATGCTTTCAGCAGCTGGGCCTAGGACATGGCGGCCCCAGGGATGGCCCAGAGTAATGCAGCGACACTTGCTTAGTGCCTTGTGTCCAGCAGGGTCAGGGTGCACTGGCTTTAGCTTTTCCCTCCCAGTGACTATTTTACCATCAGACCATGCGTGGCTGTAGGCTCCATTGTGGCCACTTGCCTAGGGCCAGCTCCTTGTCATCCCCCATCCAACACTGAGGTCCTAAGGAGCCCCCCTATGCTGAAGAGGCATGGTCTCAAAGTGGCTCTTCATAGGAACTTCATGGCTCTCTGCTGTCTTCAGGAGAACGCCCAGATGCCGACCAAATTTCTGTCCTAAACCTACTCTGGCTCTCTTGTCACTGCCCAAGGGACAACGACACTGTTGTAGACCCTATCACCCACTCTCGGGCAGGCTCTGAACTACAAGGAGCTTCCTTTCTCTTGGAACACTAGACTGGCCATCTTCACCAATCAGTTCATCCCTGCCTGAAATAGTTTTCAGTCCCACATCTTTTTCTTTGTCCCTCACAGATTATGTACCCTGAGTGTGTAGGAAATGCTGAAGTAGCAGACAGCAACCTCTGCAAACCATCAGTATATCTGTGACAGAGACACACAGACAAACGAGAGAAAGGACAGGCCATACACAGACAAGGCAGGGTGAAGAAGAGAGGTTTGGGACAGGCCATTCTGGCTGCTTGGTTCCAGGGGACAGTCAGGTCAGTAGAAAAGCCAAAGGGACTCCACTGAGAAGATGATAAACTAGGCAGCTGATAGTAAATAGAGGCGTGGAGGCAGCACCTTGCTGCAAGGACTCAGAAGAGTCAGTGCAGCCAACGTGGGAGGTAGATGGCTGGTGCAGAACTTCCGCTCAGAATGTGTCAAGCTTCCTGGCAATAGCCTTGCAGACTGAGAAGGCAGACACGGTCAAGAAGCTACTAGTGGTGCCTGGCACAGAATTATTCCTCCGTATGCATACTTGCAAGGATGCCAGGCATTGTCCTGCCCTCCCCCTAAACTTCAAATCATCCAATCGTTATGACTCTTTCCTCCCCAAGCCCTTTTTATAGACAGAGGGAACCACGGGTCAAAACTACCTGTCCAGGAAACCGTAGCAGGTCAGAGACAGAGTAGGTGAATGGCTCTAGTTCCACTCATCACGCAAGCACAACCAACAGCTTTGTTCCCCATGAAGAGGGACTCTCTTCTATAGAGAAGGGGCTTGGTTTGGTCAGTGGGTGACAGCACAGCATTCCTAAATACTCAGAGACAACCCAGTATCTGGCTGGATAGAGGAGCCAAATGTGCCTTGTCCTTATAAACTTAGATGTTGCAGGACTCACCTACGTGTGCAGTCACTCACCCACTACTTAACCACACCCACACATTCACATATCAACACACTCACTCAGAACTCATTCAGTGAATGCACTGTAGCCAGTCTTATTTCTTGAGCTTAGCAGAAGATGCTAAACAGTATCACTGCTGTCCTCAGACAGGAGCCTTCAGACAATGACAACTGGGAGAGAATGCCAGGCGTGGCCAAGCTCAAAGGAGGCATCTCTTTTAGGCATGGTGGCCCACGGGGCACATCCCTCAGGGCAGGGGTAACCACTCTCTCCACATTTCAGGCCACTGTTGCCCTTAGGGGCACTGCAGACCCTGGAACCAGCCCTTTCCCATCGTCCTCCCTGTCCCTGGGTACAAAGGGATGATCATGCGGCTGGCCGGACATGACGTCACAAATTCATGTACAGTGACACAGCTGGCTTGCCTGGCTCACCTAGAACCTGAGGCTTTGCTGACACTGTGCCCCAGAGGATAGGAGACAGACAAGAGCCAGTCAGAGTGCCTGATGTGTCTCTTAGAGCCAAGGAAACTAGGGAATGGGGAAAGGACCATATATGGCTTTTCTCGACTATGGGTGCACAGGAAGATGAGGGCAGCCAAGTTAGACTAGGATCACGGTCATGTGGCCAGCAGAGTTGCAGGCACTGGGCGTACCAGAAGGTCAAAGGAGACCCACCTCACCGCGTTTGCAGACAATTCAGTCAGGGAGCTGATCAGTCCTTCCCTGCACTAATGGTGATAAGTAATGACTGGGCCACACAGATGCCATGCACTCCTGTCCTAGGAGTATCCTGGCTTCGTGTCATTCTGGGAGATCTGTGTGGGTCACACACCATCACCACAGTAGATAGTACTAGAGTCCCACGTAAATGGGGCTTCACGATCGATCCATGTGTCTGGGAAGCCAAGAGCGCCTGACTCCTGCGCAGGAGGTGCAGTGGACAATGGGAGGGCCAGAAGCAAATGGTTCTCTATGCAGAGGCAGAGGAGCAGGAGAGGAGAGCAGCACGGCTGAACTCTGGGCTATCTGTCTCATAACTTAGGGATGCTCAGACTGCCCCCTCCCCAACCCTAAGAGTGCAGAACAGGGTGTGGCTTGCTCCTGGGCATAGATCCACCAGGGAGCCCTTAATCCCATTACCACCTACAGAGCAGTCTTTACATTCCTCAGACAGGATGTGCTGGCTCAGGCCTCCCACAAGAAAGGAGCTGAGGAGATGCAGCTAGTACCTCATTTTGGACTTTTGAGTCCAGACTCTGCCCAGGGATTGGGATGTGTGCTCTCCAGCTGCACACAGCCTATTTCCCCTTCAGGATAGGGTCTCTCTGTGTAGCCCTGGCTGTCCTGATTCGCTTTGTAGACCAGACTGGCCTCGAACTCACAGGGATCCACCTGCTTCTGCCTCCTGGGTGCTGGGATGACAGGTGTGCTCCACCTCGCCTGGACACACAGCACTTTTAAGGGAGCAAGTGAGTCAGGGAATAATGAACCTCTGAGCATCCTTAACAGTAGCTAGTGACTCTGGGACTGTCGCCCTGAGTAGACGGTAAGTCTTGTGACCCACAGCTGCTTAATGGGTCTTCTGCCTACAGAAAAGAGCTGATTCCCAACTACAGCCCAGGTACAGTCAGCTTGTTCCTGTGGGCGACAAACTGGGGCAAGTGTCTGGAAGGAATCTCAGAGTTCGCCTGTGTGGCAGATTCAGCAAATTGCACTGCTCCCTGCAGAGCTAGTGATGACTCACCTTGGCGTGGTCCAAATATGTCACTGTGACTTATAGGCTGCAACTTCCTTCAGTGCTCATGGTCACTTCCCATGACATGTCCTGCAAGGGGGCCCAGCTCTCTCATTGAGAGACATCTGGGAAGAAGGGGCCAACAGAGAAACCTGTATTGATACTGTGGTTCTGTCGCTGTGTGTCCTTGGAAATGCAGCCTCACTGAGCAGTGGATTCCCAGGACTGAAAACCCCATCTGCTCCCCCCAGAGTGGCTCAAGAGTTGTCATCTGAGGTAAAAGTGACCTAGTCAAAAGGGAAAGCAGAGCCAACCAAGAACACCTTCAGGACTGGGAAGATGTGCCAGGCTTCTGGGAAGGAGGCAGCAAGACTTTCTTATCAGCTCCACCAGCTGCCAGTGGGTACCATTCACCTTAGTCTGTGTTATTTTCTTTAAAAAATATTTTAACTTTTTAAAATTTTATGCATACGGGTGTTTGCCAGGGGCTTTAGACTGGGCTTACAGTACCAGGCACATATTTCCTTCTGTGAAGTGGTTCACACATCACTTATACCTCAGCCCCTAAGGCCCAGGGAACACTGCGGAGGGAGGAGGGGAAAGAGTGTCAGAGATGTGAAATGCTGTCTCCAGGCCATTTACACAGCCATTTTGAACATGATGTCATAGCAGCTGTGGCTGCCTGCACTGGGCCTGTACAAAGCTGGGCCTGCCAGCAGCAAATCACAGAGTGAGGAGGGGGTGATGGGGCCTCCAGCACTCACTGTGAGCTTTAGCCAAATGCCGGATTCTGGGAAGGGGCAGTCATTGCCTTGAGTTGTGGACCAGAAAGTGAGTTCCAACCCCGTGACCACGCAGACTGTCCTGGTCCAAATCAGAGGATTTGTCGGGAAACAAAACAAAAGTGCAAGCATGCATGTGGGAAAGAGGCCTGTAAGGAGGAAGGGGGGATGAAGGGGGCTGTGGGGATAAGAGAGGATGGGGTTGAAAGTAAACAGGATGTACTGTAAGCCTGAATGATACTGTCTGAATGACCTTCCTGAATAAAACTGTCAAAGAACAGATTTAATGACTACAAATTCAGTCATCGGACTTCTGGGGCACATCTGGAGCAGAGCACTTTAGCCTCCATGACGGAGAACCCCCATAGTGCTGCAGATAGCCTGACAACTGTCACTGAGTATCTCCAGGCTTCATCTCAACAAGCAGCGCCTCAGGGGGCATCTGTATGTTTTCCCCAGGCTGCCTGGACAATAGTGACAAAACTGCTCAGTGCTTGGCAAAGAAATTCACATTTGAAAGGGTTGGGAACTCACTGCATCTATTGAAGGCTATGGGCCAGAGACTGGGCAAATGCTGCCTCCTTTTACTTGGAGAGGCAGCTCAAGTTCCAAGGGAGCCTTTAGGGACAGGTACCTCTCTTACCTATGTTCTGGCCAGAGGTTCAGCTGTCGCTGCCACAGAGCCTCCAGTTTGGGGCTTGCTCTTGAGGGAGGCAGAAGATTGCAGCAGACCATTATACCCAGGCAGGATGCAGCTAGCTATCTCCTAAGGCCTTCTAAAGGACCTCACTCCAAAACAGTGGCCTTCTAGAAGACTCTTTAATATAGAAAAACTGTGAAAGGAGACAGTCAAGGATCTTTGAACAATTAAAACACTCTTCTACCTTCTGAATACACAGAAGAGGAGTGAGGTAAAAATGGTCCACAGCTCAACATACACCATCAGCATGGTTGTAATTTCACTTGCAAAAGTTGTTATCCTCTTGATTGTATCTTCTCGTTCCCACCATCCCTCCCTCTTCCACCCTTTTCCCCTCCTCTAGACCTCTGACAGAAGGGAACCTCCTCCCCCACCATATAACCATAGTCTATGAGGTCTCATCTGGATAGCTGGCTTCCCTTTCCTCTCTGTGCCTGCCGGCCTCTCCAACAAGAGGAAGTGCTCAAATTGGGAGCATCAGAGTCTATGTCAGAGGCAGTCCTTACTCTCCCCATAACCTTGGAGAATGAGCTATCCATTGGCTCTATCTGCCTGCCTTGGTGTTCTCCTTGTGGGGCTCCTGAACCTTCTGGGTCCTTCCATTCCCCCATCTTCCATTACCACTCTCAGAGCTCCACCCTGGGGTACAGCAGTGAGTACCAGCATCTGTCCCAGTCTTCCACTGGGTGAAGTCTCTCAGAGGACAATTATGATGGTCTAATATCCACTTATAAGTGACTGTATACGACGCATGTCTTTTTGGATCTGAGTTACCTCACTCAGGATGATAGTTTCTAGTTCCATCCATTTGCCTGAAATTTCCAAGATTTCCTTTTTTTTTTTTTTGTTAAATACGGCAGAGTAGTATTCCATTGTGTAAATGTACCACAGTTTCTTTATCCATTCTTTGGTTGAGGGATGTTGTTTCCGGATTCTGACTATTACAAATAAAGCTGCTGTGAACATAGTTGTGGGGAAGAGCCTTGAACTCATTAACACAGGAAACAACTTCCTGAACAGAATACCCATAGGTCAACAGTGAATAAATGGGACCACACAAAACTGAAGAGCTTCTGCAAGGCAAAGGACACTGTCAACAGAGCAAAATGACAGCCTACAGACTGGGAAAAGATCTTCACCAACCGTACATCTGACAGAGGGCTAATATCCAAACTATATAAAGAACTCAAGAAATTAAACACCACCAAACCAAGTAAACTAACTGAGAAATGGGAGTACAGAGCTAGCCAGAGAATTCTCAACAGAAGAACATCAAATGGCTGAGAAACACTTAAAGAAATGCTCAACGTCCTTAGTCAACAGGGAAATGAAAATCAAAACGACCCTGAGATTCCATCTTACACCTGTCAGAATGGCTAAGGTCAAAATCTCAAGTGACAGCACATGCTGGCAAGGATGTAGAGAAAGAGGAACACTCCTCCATTGCTGGTGGGTGTGCAAACCTATAGAACCACATTGGAAATCAATGTGGCGATTCCTCAGAAAATTCAAAACAGTGCTACCTCAAGCCCGGGCTATACCACTCTTGGGCATGTACCTGAAAGATGCTCCGCCTTACAGCAGTAGAGTTTTAAGGGCAAGCCACTTGCACTTCTGGATAGGAGAAACAAAGAATGTACTAGAAACACTGCTGCAGAAGGTCAGAGGATGCTGCTGCTGTGGATACCTGCTGTACATAAATCACATTGATTCAGAGGAGCCGATATGAGAACAAAGCCTGGCTTGATAACTGTATACAGACTGAGGAGGAAGTCTCGGGTTGCTGGGGAGAGGACTTTAAGAAATGGCACCACTGTCAAATAAGCGTATCTGGACTCCACCCGGAGGGGCTTCGTTTGAATGGAGGAGTTAAAGGGAGCAAGGAGGGATCTCTGTAATGGGGAGGGGCAGTTACTTATTGGAGGGGCAACTACTGAAGTGTGGAGGGGAGCAAGGAAGCAGAAAAGGCTCACCATAGCTGGAAGGGCTTGTGTAACGTGCTGTGAGTGGTGGCCCAGGCCAGTGCTGTGACCCAGCGACCCGCAGGCTTCCCACGTTTGGACAGTTTTCCTGTTATAGACAGGAGCAAGGGTAGTTAAAGGAGCAGTCAGTGGAGACTGGCAACGGGGGCTTCTGGACAATATGGAGGCAGGAAATGCTCCTTTGAAGGTGGCCTCTTTGCAGGAGAGAGAGCGGCTCTCCGGGTCCAGTGGGCCCCTTCTCAAGGCCTGGCAGGAGAGGTGGCTTACAGGCATTTTCTTCTGATGAGTCAGTGGGAAGGAGAGCCACAGCTCATCCTCAGGGAACCAAGTGTTTGGAGGTTCTCAGCCTAGTATCGTGGCAGATGAAAAGAGCTAACGCTCTGCTGTAATCACAGGGGCGGGGTGTGTGTCTGTAGTCAGTTGAATTTAGAACACAGGGTAGGGTAGCATAGTCTTTGGTGTTTTCCCAGGAGTCCTGGGTGCAGGTCAAGTCCAATATCCTGGAAAACACTGCCTGGATATTTGAAGGAGAAAAGTGGATTTGAATTCCTTGGTATATCTCAAAACAAATAGCAACAGATTACAGGCTGTACTTAGCTGTGAACCCATAGACTGACCGGAGGAATTTGCAATGGAGGAAGTCCCTTACACTCCAGGAGAGAGAAAAGTGTCTATATATGGCACAAAAGCTGAAACCCATGACTGAAAATGGTGGGAGTAGTGAGTTATGAATTTATAGCCATACACGGAAGTTCGGGAAAGTGGCAGAAAGGAAATTAAAAGGGCAGGAGAGTTTACACCAAAGAGAGAATTCCCCCTGTTCATGTCACAAAAAAGTCTGATATTCCTGACCAAGCTATATGTCATATAACCAAGTGACAAGTCTGATGGAGGTGATGTGGTGACCCGTGCCTATGACAGCGACACTTCAGAAACTAAGGCAGGAAGATCAAGGGTGGCTAACTAGACTGGGTGACAGTGTGACCTTGTGTCCAGGGAAACTGTTAAGTAAGAGGAACAAGCAAGCAGCCAAGGGTCAGAAAGAGAAACATGGAAAAGCATGGTGGCCCCCAACTGTATCTAGTAGTCCAAGCCCAGTCTCTAGGAGGACAAATATGTATTCCAGCAGCTGCAGAGTGGCCTTCTCCCCATGTGGCCCCTTCTGCTCCAAGGCTGGTCCACCCCACCTGTCTTTGCAGAGGCCTGTCCCCTCACTCAGGTGGACAGCATTAGCAACAACGGCACAGCTCCTATGGAAAGCAGGCCGTACTCCGCTGCTACAGGGACTGTTTAAGATATAAGTAAAGGGCAGATGCAAGTGTTCTTCTGGCCATGCCTCACACCTTTCCCCGTGGTTGCGACATACTCCCATCCCTTTGAAAACTGAGGCAGGAGGAGTGTGACTTGCCAGAAACAGGAAGAGCACATGACCAAGAATGTTCCCATTGGTGGCATTAGTAACAGTATAATGGAGATGCCTCTACTGTGTTTAATCAGGCACCAGCTGGGTCGGCCCAGGGTCAGACACAGGCAATGACACTGGGTGACCATCTTAAAGCACCAGGCAGCTCGCCATGTCCCTTTTTGTTGTGCTGCTAGAAAGTGCTGTTTAAGATTTTCCAGCAACCTAGAAGTGAACATACCATGTGGCCTTGGCCCAGCTCTTCCACTCCTTGGCAGGCGTGTGCCAAAGGAGTCAACACCCTACTCCACAGATAGGTGCTCAGCCACGATCGCTACCACTTCATTCCCACACCCAAGCATGGCAACTACCTAAACGCCCTTAATGGATGATGATAATTTGGTAGTGTACACAATGGAATACTATTCAGCTGTAAAGACAAATGAAATCACGAAATGTGCAGCCAACTGGCTTGAACCAGAAAATATATTGGGTGAGGTAACCCAGACCTGGAAATGCAAAGGCCACATGTTCCCACTCATCAGTGGCTCCTCACTCCTTTTCTTCAGATGTGAATGCTCATTGTGGAGTTACCACAGAAACCATGAAAGTGTAAAGGGACTACAGGCGCCTAACATGAGATGGGCGCTACAAAGAGGGAAATGGAAAAATGGGATGGGCTTCCAGGGGGACAAGATGTGAACGGCAATGAGGCTACTTGAAATATCCACAACGAACCCATGTACAGTTACACAGAATTATATGGATCATATAGTGTTGTATATGTGTTTAAATAAAATTATGCCAGTTGGAATGACAATGCCTGTCCCAAGAGCCAGAGTGCTCTGAAACTTAAACCCACAGTACCAGGCAGGAGAAAGGTCCTCTTGAGTCATTGCTCAGAGGAGTCTAAGAGACTGTCCCCAAACAATGCAGGCAATTTCTGTTGCCCTTCCTTGCCCAGCCGACTTTGAAGGCAGTCCGTATTGCTGAAGGCACCAGGGACATTGGACATAAAGCTGGGAGGAATCAAGCTAGATCTGACCCAAAGGCCTTCTCCTTGTGGTCCAGCTTACACAGTATGGGAAGGTGCTATGCAAGCAGCCCAGGGAGGAAGTAATCAGTAGATCTATGCTGCAGCGTTGCTCATGGGTCTTAACAAGGCCTGCACATTCCTAAATGTGCAATAGTTACATTTACACCCGGGGAAGAAGCAACATTTGCGTAGTTGGACATAGGGTCTGACTAACAGGAGGGAAACCATGCCTCTTCTTATAGACGTAGCCCACTACCTGTGTCTGGTGAGGTCGTGGAGAACCTCACAGGAGAACACAAGACAGCGACTTTCTTACACCAGTATAATTCCATAGTACTTTCTATGTACACATACCCACAGACAAGAATTGGCCTCACCCCTCATCAATCAAACAAGCAAGCAAACAAACAAACCACAAACTTATTTTCAGGTGGCCGGGGCTAGAGAGATGGCTCAGCGGTTCAGTGCATCTGCAACTCTTCCAGAAGTCCTGAATTCAATTCCTGTGCTCCAACATGTTGGACAAAATCTGTCTTCAATCCCAGCTCCAGGGGATCTGATGCCCTCTTCTGGCATCTCCTGGAACTGCATGCACAGTGTTCACAGGGTACACACATAGACCTTGATACAGGAACAACACCCATACACAGAACACAACCAAACCAAAACAAAACAAAATAATTTAAATGAGGATTCTATTTTCCATCATTCAGGACCATTAATGGATGCTACAATGGTCAAAATGCAGAGGAAACTGATTTTGGGCGCCCTGCCCCCCAGGGCTCCACAACACAGCCGTGATCCATCAGGCACAGAGAACATACTAGAAGAGGGTGTGGAGAGATTGTGTTAATAGTCCAGCAAGTCCAGGACAGGCAAGGATAACACAGAGATACCTGGTCTCAACCACCCTCCGCCACACACAAAAGAGTCCAGCAAAGTCTGGGGCAAGATTGGGCCTATTCTATATGTCAGGGAACCTACACCCTTGACATCTCAAAAATGCAGCTGTTTACATGGGACTTGAAGACTGACAACATAGGTTGGCATGCCAACATGGGTGGAGGAGAACTCCCAGGGCCCCAGGGAGAGCGCCAGGCAGAGGGGTGACTAGCCTTTCCCAGGGATGAGCCCCCTAAGTGGTTATCCACCACCAAGTGGTGAGCCATAAGCGTCTATGTACAAGTCACACTAACAAGGTCTCAGCAGGAACAAGGCTACGCATGTTTAGGGAGCAGAGATGACGTGGTAGTGCTGGAGAGAGGAGGGGGGAAGGTGCAATTACCCTTTAACTTTAAACATTTAAAGAACTATGTACATGCAGCAGAGTCAGGCATAGAGAACTCAACCTTTTGTGAACAGGACAAAATATTTAATTGGAGACTTCTGCTGTGAGGTCACAGACAATGGCAACGCCCTCCACATCGAGCTGTTCACTAATGGACGAACACTTTTCAGGCAGCAGATGACAAGAAGCAAGTGATTGTCCCACAGAGTCGGGCTCGCTCCCCTTATTCTGCATGGAAGACTCGCAGGACCACTAGAGGGATCGAGGTGGTCTCCCTTGTTTGTTGCGGACACAGGCAGGTGGATTCTTAGGGGGACAGAGAACCATAGAAGAGGGGCTGCACAAAGTGTGGGTACAGAAAGTGTACAAGGCCTTGAGACCTCCAAGCTCTCCGTGTGTAATGGACGCTGCTGGCACAATGTTATCACACACACTGTGTACAGTTACCCTGTTTATTCAAATGCTGATTTCTCTATCCCACTATCTGGCTTCAGTCCCCCACTGTAAGGTTTATTCTAAGACTCTCCTGTCTCAGGTTTGTGCAAACATGCTCACAGTTCGTTGTCTGCTTTGCCAAGAAAAGCTGGCCAGCCAGTAGCTGGGCATTGGAGAGAATAGCGCGGAGCATCACTTCCGGCGAGGCGTGGGGAAGGAAGAGAAAGTGAGATTCTGCCATGAGAGAGTCTAGGAGGCTTGACGAGAAAAGACCCAACCCCAGAGAAAACCAAAAATGCAAATATTAAGGGAATTTTGGCCAGGGGAGGAATGGCAACGGAGCATCAGCATAGATTTTTAATGCCCAGATATCGTGTTCTTACGCTATAAATATATATATCTAGTGTGTCTGGGTTGTCATAGGGTAAGGAGCTGATTAACAAGATTGTTGCATGTTAATTCTTCACTTTACTGGAAGCCGTTTTTGGGCTTCCAGAGAACAGCCCCTGATGCTCCTCAGCGCTGAGGGCTGCTGGACATAACAGGGGAAGAGTATTGCAACCCGTTCAGTTTGAAAGAGAGGGGGAAAGGAGGAAAAGTTAGAGATTGCGTGGAGTGGCAAAAAGAAGCCAGGCGCCGTCAACCACTGTGTTCGCCATTGCAGTCCTGGAAGTGGAGAAGCGAAAAACCACGAGCAAAGCACGCATATGTAGCGTGGATCTTTCTTTCTTCTTCTTCTTTGTCTTCTAAGACAGGGTTTCATTATGTAGCCCAAGGTGGCTTTAACGCACAGTCCTCCTGCCCTCGCTTTCAGAGCGCTGGGATTGCGATAATAGTCATGCACTGCCATGCCCAGTGCATATTATTCTGCAGGGAGACTTAACCTACAAGTTTATTATTTGAGAATTTAATACACTGCACTTTGGTCACACATACCCCTTACTACCTTCTTCGACCCCTTCCAACCACATTGCCAACACCCCTCCCCACATCTCCTGTCCCCCTCTCCTTTCCTTTTCACAATCCTCTGAGTCCTGGTAGTAACTACCATGCAAATTCCAAGGGGGTAGGGCTGTCCCCTGGAGCATAGACAGCTTTACCAGGGGCTCCACCCCGAGGATAATTGACTCTGCCTCCCCCAGCATCCATAAGCAACTGCTGACAGCTCCTCAGCTAGTGGTGGGACTAAAGAGTGTCCCCCTCCCTCGGGGCTGAGTGCTGAGTAGCTTGACTTTGTGCAGGCAGCCATGTATGTTGTGAGTTCATGAATGCCACAGCCCTGTCGTGTTTCCTAGGAGTTAGATAGCAACATGAACATATTTTGCAGAGGCATCAGAAAGGGGCTACAAAGGCACAGTATGTCTCATTTTTAACTTTCTTTCAGAGGGAAGGAGGGAGGGAGGGTGGGAGAGAGACAGAGAGACACAGACACAGAGACAGAAACAGAAACAGAGACACAGAGGCTGGAAAGTCTGCATGGGAAACAGTGTAGATGAAGGTAACATAAAACAATACTGTAATTTAATCGCACTGAAGGAGAGATAAAGCTCAGAGAGGACACAACGACCACATGTTCTGTTTGTGTCTATTCCAGTTGCTCACCTGTTGGGTCGTCTTCTCCAGAGAGCAAAAGGGGGACGGTCAGATGCGGCAAAGAGAGTCAGCTGGAAGTTCAGGTGAAGCCATCTTAACTCAGGTAGCTGAGTATCACACAGGCGTCAGGCGCACAAGCTGCTCACTTAGAAATTCAGAATCCAGGGGGAAGTGCACACATGTACAGTTGCAGCAGTCCAGCCTGTGCATGCATTTTCACCAGTGTGCCTCATCCTCAGAGCAGGTGTACCACCAGCTTTCACATCCCTGGGAAGATGCAGCAGGCTGTGTTGCCCAGCAGTGCACGGGCACCAGGCAATAGCACTTGGATGCACAAGGGCCAGTTGTCCCCATCAACACAAGCAGGTATATATATCAAGGAGTGTAACCTGCAAGTCGCAGAAGCAGCACCATGGTTGAGGTGACCTGTTAGGTGTTCCAGGGTGACTTACTTGGGAGTGCACGGGCAGAGACAGGCTCAGCTGGAGGGGCAGATGCACCCTAGGTGAGATCACATGGGTTTGAACAGGCGCAGACTCCTTGTGAGTCCAGAGAGAGCTACTGGGAGTTTCCGATGCACCAAGAATCCCCAACTCAAACACCAGGTGCCTCAGTTATTCTCACCTCTGGGGTCAAGTACCCCAGGAAGTTTCACATGGAGGTGTTGGTGCAACAGGGGCCTCACCTGAGAGTGCAAGTGCCCCAGGGAGGCAGCAATTAGATGCAGCAGGGGGTGGCATCTGGCAGTGGCTGCACATTTGAGAATCTCAAACTGATCCGAAGAAGGTTTAGAGAGACTCCTGTGAGAAAACAGGCATGCGAGTGTGACATGGCAGGACCTGGAGGTCTCCTGGGCCGCACAGTCTCCGGGAAGCTGGCGTAACAGGGTGAACTGCATTTGTACCACGTGAGTCTCTCCCGTGTGTTAAGTGGCAGCATGCTATTTCATCTAGGAGTTCATCAGCACGACTGTTGCTCACCTGGAAGTGTGCACGCGTCAACCAGACCTGAGGGGTGCACCAGTGTGTCATCTGAAAACTCTATAGCCCTGCAGGTATGGCAGCGGGATTCATTTGCGAGCTCAAGGCAACTAGGAAGCCCACCTGGAAAGGCAGGAGCAACAGGGTGGCTGATTTCAGAGGCCTGGAACACAAGGGAGCAAGGCTTAGAGGTGCACGTGCGGTAGGCATGCTCAGATAGGCATCTATTAATGGCAGTGAGGCTCAGCTAGAAACCAGGCCATGGTGAGTCATGTGTTGTTCTGGGCACGAAAATTGAGTAGCAGGAGTGCAGGGACATCAGAGAGGCACAGGGAGGTGAGGGGGGGAGGTTCTGATGCACGGATGACTCTAACCAGGAAACAGAAGCGCCTCGTGGAATCTGACCCAAGATTCTAGATGCAGTTGGGAGTCCTGCTTTGAAGGACAGGATGAGAGGAAGTGCAGCTGCCCTAGGCTTTCTGGCCTGCAGCTGCAAGTGAACCAGGAAGCCTCCATGGAAGGACAGGTGCTTCAGGGAGCCTCCCAGAAAGTGCGGTTACTACAGGGAGAGCTGCAGCAGAGTGCTGTGGTGCAGCAGGACACACCAGCATAAGGTGAGAGTCTTAGACTCAGCTAGGGGTGCAGTGGCAGCATGCCCTCTTACTGAAGGTGTGTGTTCACTAGGGAGAAGGTGCTGGGAGTGGAGGTACGCCAGCGTCACTTCCCATAAAGCAAAGGTGTACTGCTGTCATGTGCCATAGTGCACATGCACCAGGAGTCATCAGTGGCCGACGGTCAAATGGCATAGAGACTGTCATGTGACAATGCCGAGTCAGCAGAGGGTCCATCAGGAAGAGGAGCTCACCAGGAAGTCTCCTGGGGAAGTGTGTGTGTGTGTGTGCGTGTGTGTGTGTGTGTGCGTGTGTTTTCCAGTGGGACTCAGTGATCAATAGGTGTGTTGCAGGGATTCAGGAGTGCAGACACACCCAGGACAGGAGCTTTGAAATGTGTGAGCACCCAGAAATCTCCCTTGGGATTCCAGGTCCTCAGTGGGGTCATTCTCACCAGGAACTGCAAGTGCTGCAGTCTGCCTTATGGGAGTCAGGTGCAGGGGTTAGCCCCTCCTGGGAGTCAAATAACCCATGGAGGGCGGTAAAGCTGCCTTAGCAGAAGAGAAGCCTGTCCTAGAAACTGCTGATGTTCATGGGGCTGCTAAGCCCTCTCATCTTAAAGGGGTAGGCATGGGTCTAGCTGGGGCCTGCACAGCAATGACAGACCCACCCGGAAGTGCAGAGGATCCCGGGAGACTCACTGTAAGTGCAGGGGATACAGCGTTCTTACTCCGGGGAAGGAGCACCTTGAGTCTACTGCAGAAGAACAGTGCACCAGGAATTCTCACTTAGGAGGCCAGGAGCACCGCGGCTTCTCATCTGAGAATGCAGGCAGCCAGCTGGGCTTACCTGGAGTTGAGGTACACAGGGCTTCCACCACCAAGAACTCACCAGTGCCAGAGAGGGCCTCACCTGGGACTTCAGGAACGCTAGAGGCTGTCATCAGGTAGTGTCACCCAGAGGCCTGCATCTGTGTCCTGAGGTCATCCCATGACCCTCTGTGAATCTATTCTTCAGCCTGCAAGCTGTGTCTGTCCCTGGCAACAGCACCCCTAAGTCCACCATCCCCTGGGCCCCTAATTTGGCCTGTGTTTACTGGCCATCATGTAGGGAGCAGTGGCAAGGGAATACGGTCAGTCAGCAGCCCATGTGGGACACGGGTAAGGGCCTGGGAGGGTCAGCCAGTGAGACCAATGTCACTTCCTGTTAGGGCCTCCTCCAGGCAAGCAGCCTAGGTTCCATGCCTGACAGCATAAGCCTATGGCCCCAGAATCTGTGAGTTTGAAGGAAGGCACGAGGAAGGGCCAGTTGTCCTCCAAACGGGGAGGACTGAGACTCATTGTCTTTGGGGACCTGTGGTCTTGAGGCACTTTGTGGGGTGTGGACTGTGTTACATATGGCGTGGACCATCTGGCAGTGCTCAGCCTTACAGGAGTGTTGGGAACGGGCAAAAGAAACTTACTCTAAGTACTATCATTTTGTCTTCGGACTCTCCTCAGCCGTAGGGATGAAAGGCCTGGAGCATCTCCACGCTGCCCCAATTCTGCGGGAAGCCCCCTACGCTGCACTCTCCCTAGTTACAGGAAAAACCTGCGTTGGCCCGTGAAGTTAAGATAAAAATTGCTACTACGTTGTCAATGCAGCCTTGAGGGGAAGGCTCGCCTCCCTTCCCATGCATTCCCTCCTTACTGTCGCTTCTGCCCACATCCTGAGCAGGCCTGGTACTCAAGGACAACTTCCCCATCTTCCTGGCAGGGTCAACCAAGTTCAGGTTCCCAGGCTCAGGCACCTGCTCCTGTCCTGATTGACCGAAACCCCGTTGCCGAACCCCTTGAGTCAAAACATGATTGGACAGTGCTACATCGCCCCCTCGCTTTGCTTTCCCATCCTTAAAAAAATATTGTACAATCTCCCTTCGGTGACATGGTTCAGATCCCGAACTGGCCACCTCCCTGCACTCAGAAAATAAAGCCTTCCTTTTAAGCTTCTTTGTCTACCGTGAGTTTTCTCAGCTCCCACCCCTAACACAACAGGAACAAAGTTCTAGCCTACAAAGTTCAGAGAGGCCTGGCAAGGTGTATGGGATATTTTTACTCTCCCAACATTTTGTGGCACCATGACTATCGTCAGTGCAATGAAGCCCGTCTGTCTTTCTCTTTTTCATGCTTATTTATTTGTTTGTTTTTGGAAAAAGGGCTTCTCTGTGTAGCCCCAGCTGTTCTGGAGTTTGTTCTGTAGATAATGCTGGTTTCAAACTCAGAGTTCTGCCTGCCTCTGCATCTTCAGTGCTAGGATTCAAGGCATGGGCCTCCACTGCCTGGCCCCAAGACTTTCTCCTTTTCTCTACTGCTTGGTTTCACAGTAGCCCATTCAGGGGTGTCCATCCATGTGTGGTACCTTCATGTGAGGTGAAGGCAAAGGCACCTGCAGATTAAGCACTTTCTTGGGGAGATCCTACACAGAAATTTCAAGAATTCTGCTACAGTCTTCTGCTTAGTTTTATGACACTCTGACATGAGGTAGAATCATCAGAGATGAAGGAACTTCAATCAAGGAGATGCTTCCATATGATCAGACTGTGGGCAACGCTGTGGGACATTTTCTTCCTTCATGTCTGATGTGGGAGGGCCCATTGCCCTGTGTGTGTTTCTACCCCTACCTAGCTGGTCCTGGGCCTTAGGAGAAAACAGGCTGAGCAAGCCAATGAGCAGCATTCATCCACAGCCTCTGCTTCAGTTCCTGCCCCCAGGTTCCTGCTTTGCTAGAGTGCCTGTCCTGACTCCCCTGGTGATGCACGCTAACCAGGAAGTGTAAGGTGAAGGAAACCCTTTCTGCCCCAAGCTGCTTTGGGCCATGGAGCTCTAAACAGTGGCAGAAACCTAAGTGAGATACGTGGCCGTAGCCGCTTCTCAACCACGCTGTGCCTGTGGGTAGTGGCCTCGGGGCCTGGCAGCCTCCTCTCATGTTCAGGGCCGCTGTGCGGACCTCTGACCAGGGCAGGCGGCAGACATGTGTGACCCTGAGGTGCAACTGTGTGAAGCATTGTAGTCACTGTCCCACCACAGCGCCAGCCTGGGTACACAGCAGCACCGGGAACCTTTGAGGCGTAGCAGGGTTGGGTTGCTCTGAGTACAGGGTCACCTATAGGCCAGGAACCAGGAGAACGCAGGCAACAGCATATGGTTTCCTGAGCAATGTCCCAGGCTTCCATTTGTGTGGGCCCAACCTACCCTCACAGGCACCCCATCAAAATGAAGTGAATTAACGAGAACACTGAAAAATGAAGAGTTTCCTTGAAGTGTGGTCTTCTGCCATAGAAGCCTTACTTACACAGGTCAAAAGGTGAAAATGCTACTGCCTGGGAACAGACCGGCAGCCTGCATGTGAACAGACCCTCAGCCTGTGGACACTTCCTCCATTGGCCATCGCTGAGGAATGCTGCAAAGGAAAGACATCTGCTCCAGGCAATGTCATCCTAAAGGGTGTGTGAAAGAAAGACAGAACCAATGGGGTCAAGTCACACAGTTACCCGCCCTCACACCTTGGGAAAGGCAGAGCTATAGTAAGATATATATGTATGTAAGATCTGTCTTCCTTGCTTGTGAACGCCCATCTTCTTACTGTGCTCTCACTTGGAGGGCAGGAGGGCAGGGTGTGGAAAGAGGGTTCCCAGGATCCTACTCACTAGAAACAGTGACTCCAACAGACCAGCTTCCTGCCTCTGTGACCTCACGTAAAGGCCACTAACTGCCATGTCCCACAAAACAACCACGGTGGAAATTAATGCTTAAGTATATAATTTCGGGGGGCTATTTTTCAAGACAGGGTTTCTCTGCATAGCCTTGGCTGTCCTGGATTCATTTTGTACAACAGGCTGGCCTCAAACTCATAGATATTGGCCTGTCTTTGGCTCCCTGTATATGAATTTTTAAGTAATACAGTCACTCTAGAACTCTGAAAGAAAAGAAGTGAATTTCACAGTATGTATGTATGTGTGTATATATATATATATATTAACCATGTTGCTAGTCTCCCATCCCCATACAGTTATTTGAAGGCATCAATTACTCCTGGGCACTGGTGCAGGAGTTTACCTAGTGTATAAATCACAGTTAACATTAACAATAGGCCATCACTGTAAACTCTGGCTTTAAGAAATATCTCCCTTTTCTTTAAAAACTCCAAGAAATAAGAGGGCAGAGGAAAATTGGCTTCCTAACTAGCAGCTGCTAGATTTTCACAGTGTGGCCTGGCTGTCTTCAGTGAAGGGATGACAGCCAAACAACCAGCAAGACAGCCTTCATGTCTGCGTGGGTTCCACTGGACGCTGTACACAAACCCTGAGGCAGTGACACAGCAAGTGGAGCTGGTTGCTGACAAAACACAGCTTTCTCATGAGAAGGCGATGCTACAGCAAGGGTGTTGCAAACAGCTTGCACTATAACTTTGCCACCAGAAGCCTTCAGAACTCTAGAACAGTCTGGAACTGTATTCTACCCAGGCCACAGGGGGAGAACTTGCCAGGATAGGTCAGCGATCGGCCTGGGAACCATTTCAGCACATCCTTCCTTTTCACAAGGTACTGAGCGCTGCAAGCACAGACCTCCCTGTGTATCTAGGCCTGTGTCTTGATCAGAACCACCAAGACCCTTCATTTGCACAGACAGCAGCCCCAGTTGATAACATAAGCAGGCCCAGCTCAAAGTGCCTTTCCACTAGGGAGTCCCATCTGGGTGTCAAGGTGCCCCAGAGACACTCCCACTGAAGTATAACTCTCTGAGAGGTTGGGGGGGCACAGGGGACACTCGCCTGCAAGTTCAGCTGCAGAAGCAAATCTCACATAGGAGTGAGGGTTCCCCAGGGAGTCTTACCTGTAAGTGAAGCATCGCCAGGGGATCAGATTTGAAAACAATAGGTTAAACCAGACAGGCTCCTTAGGATGGTTCAGCATGGGAACATGCACAAAAGTGGCCCATGTGGGAGGTCCCCGGAACCAGAGTGGCCCTTGCGGCACCAGAGGCTCTGCTGACCCAATACCCACAGGCAGTAACCAGGCATGGGGAAGGGTCCATCTGAGAGCTGCCAGACCTCTAGGTGGGAGCATGCAGTCAGAGACTGGCCAGGGCAGACCCCGGGAAGGGATGATTGGGCACTTCTCCTGGGGCCAAAGCATACGGATGACTGGAGCTAACTGGTGCCAAGTTCATCTTCCTGAGAGAGTCCAGATGTAAGACATGCTGGATGCTGAAGTCAGAGTGAGTCCCATCCTGCAGGACACAACTCAGAGGGGTGGCAAACACCGAGCAGAGCTGTGTCTGAGCCTGTCCTGCTCGGTCATCTAGCCCTGCCATAGTCCTCGCAAGGAGCCATCTGGAGAGCCATGGAACTAGGCTTTGAAACTCAAGTGCCTAGAACTCGGCAGTGTCTTTAGATTCACACAGGCTGTAACCACAGCAAGAACACCTGGAGGCTCCTACAAATAAAGCCACAGATCCTGTGTGCCTCATAGTCACGAGTCCCTGAGCCCTACCAACTCCATCCCTTTCTCATAGTGGGGGCCATATGGTCCCCTCAGCATGGAAAATGGAGAAGAGTAGGCCTAGACGCAAGGTCTTTATTACCTGGACTTGGGTTTTCACCAGACTGCCTCCATCTTCTCCATCTTCAAGTGGGATAAGCCCCGCCCACCGCTCCTGAAGAGCTTCTAGAGGAATCAGGGAGTCAAGTGGTTCTGTCATCCTGCTCCTGTCCAGTGTTTCTCTGTTTGTCTCTTCCTGTCACTCTGTGACCCCAGACGCCAGATTTCCCCACCCTTCAACCTCTGTTTATGCAGAAGGCCCCGTGCTCATCTGATACCTCCTAAAGGATGTGCTTTTTTTTTTGTCTTGGTACCAGCAATACCAACCACTTGTGCTGGAATCCCAAGGAAACGTCTAGGGCTTAAGCCCCAGGATAAGGTTCTGTGTGCTCACAGGTGGCTGTGCTTTTCAATTCACGTGTTCACTATGCTCCATGGTATTCCCACTTGGGAACCAAGGGGGGAATATCTTAAAAAAGAGTTCAGCATGGTGCGGAGAGGCCTCGCTGGGCAGAGTGCTTGCTGTGGAAGCGAGAGGCTTCCACACAAAAGTTAGGCATGGCTAAGGTTACCTGTGACCTCAGCCTTGGTGCAGGGAGAGAGAGGCAGATCTTGGAGGTTTGTTGGCCAGACAGCCCAGCTGAAATGGAAGCCCTGAGATTCAGTGAGTGACCCTGTCTCAGAAGAGAAGGTGGAGATGGATAGAGGAAGGCACCTGACGTCCTCCTCTAGCCTGCTCACTTGTTTGCCGAGGCCCCTCCCTTACACAAGCGCATACAGCCAGATACACACAATATGCGCACACTCACACAATAATAAAAAAACGTGGAATACAGAGCAGAGAACTGCCCGTGTCCTTTACTCTGACCCATCCATAACGGCAAACTTTCTGTTTTCTCCAAGTAAGGTCAGGTGGATGGCTCCTCAGGCAATGCAGACATTTAAGGAAACAGAGTTTCATCCCCTTTCAAACTCTATAAGCCCACCTACTCCATGGAGACACAGACACTGTATTGACAGTGCAGAGTGCTAGCTCCAGAGCGTGGGGCATCCCAGCATCTGGTGGTGCTCCTGTCTTCGGTGGAACAGAAAAACCTTTGGAGGCTAGGCTGGGCGGGGCCCACATAATGACCCGCCAGACTCACCTACTGCAGGCTTACTCCTTTAAATGCAGTCAGTGTCCATCTGGCTTAGAACCACAGCCGACCAAACCTGAAAGACGAAAGTGAGCATCAAAGAAGGCCGCAGATGGCTCAAGTTGCCTCCAGGCCAGACAGAGAAATAAATTAAAGTGAGCATGGCCGCCTTTGCATCACGGGGATTCTCTGGTTAAGTCTGGCACATCCTAGTGCATCTCAGTACTTGACTGAGGAGAAATAGGAGGATGCAGAAGAGGAGGAGGAGGAGGAGGGAGAGGAGGAGGTGGAAGAG
Source organism: Acomys minous (assembly GCF_964271855.1). NCBI lineage: Eukaryota > Metazoa > Chordata > Mammalia > Rodentia > Muridae > Acomys > Acomys minous. Next base: position 49,375,587 of record NC_140488.1, read on the forward strand.
GAGGAGAAGGGAGAGGAGGAGGTAGAGGAGGAGGAGGAGGAGGAGAGCTGCTTCAACAGTGGGTCAACTGGATGAAGCCGAATCTGCACCTTGGATCCACTGTAAGGATAGCAATGGGCATATAGAAAAAGGACTCAGGAAGACCGACAGCTCTCACTAGGTGCTCATGGTCAGTGGAACCCCACAGGGTCCTGTTGAGTTTGGGGCAGTGATCCGTTCGCTCTGGCAGCCAACCAGAGACAATGTCTGCAAAGGAGAACCAAGCAAGCCCCAAGGGTGGCTTAATTCCTGCTGTCTGGATTACTCTGTTCACTGACTCACATCAGATAACGCGAGTCATGATTTCAGTGTCCTGGACTGGGGAGGGAGCCATTGGGATGCTGCTCTTTGGCTGACCTGGCCCCGGGCAGCAAGAGGGCAAGGGGCACAGAAAGCGCAAGAAGATGAGAAATGGGGGGCAGGCGAAGTCTCTGAGAAAGAGGCCCTAGTCAGAGCTGGCTTTATGAGGACCTCGTGTCCAACATCTGCGGGTGCAGAATGTGTGGTCCCGGAAGAGAGTCTTTCTCTGTCCCTTCCAGTTAGCATTCAGGCTAGCAGGGATGTTTCTCACCACTGCCTTTTACAGTTTGAGAAGGCCTTGCTCTGCCTAAGGAATTCTTGGAATGTCCCACATGGCTCTGGAGCCCTTCTGCCTAAAGCCAGTTCTGCAAGGGTAGCTGTGAGTCACCTCAGGCTTAAGAGCTTAAGAGACCCTCACTTCAGAACTCTTTCTGTCCTTGTCCTGGGAGAGGCTGGGCTCAGGGTTCAGGGCCATCCTCCTGGCCATATACCCGATTGGGGTCAGGGTCCTGGGATTAAAAGTGCTGAGTTCTCAATGCTCACACCGCTGACTCTGTGGCCTTCTTGGAACCGGTACTGTGGCCACGGTGTATGACTGAAAAAGAAAAACGTACGTGGACCAGAGTGAGTGTGCCTTAGTTACGCAGCAGACTTAAATGGAAGGGGGAGATGGTGGTACAAGGAGGTGAGCCCTAGAATCGGGCTGGCCTCTGAGCACTGTGTCCTTGTTCCTGCTACATGAACATGCATTAATTTATATTAATTGGTTACGGGAGCTGTGAGAAGTGGCACCTGGGACACCTCAGCCCCTTTCTGCAGGACACAGGGAAGCGCGGATTCCTCATGTGTGCGGGCAGTCGCCAGGGCCCAGGGTCCACCAGAGTGTGAAACCTTATTACTCTTGTACCAACAGGCATGGAAGAGGTGAGGTCTCAGGCCACGTGCATATCCTGCCCTTGCTGGACTTCCCATAACCCTGCCAGGTCAGAATAGAAACCTTCAGCACACACTACCATTGTCCACTCCAGATCTTATTCAGGGCTGTGGAGCCGGTGAACGATCACACTGAGGCAAGAAGACACTGCAAGTGCCACAGTCTCCTCCAGCAACCACCATCCGATTAGGGAGGGGAGCTGCAATGTATATGAGACCAGGGCAGACGTGGGAGTCCACACAGTTGGCTACCAATGTTACTCTTCACCTAGCCCAAGGATTAAAAATATACAAACACACACACACACACACACACACACACACACACACACACACATACACACACACACATACACATGCGCGCACGCGCTATTGCACACATGCACACGCACGTGCACGCACATGCATGCACACAGGCACGTAGGCACGCAGGCCTGCACACACTGCAATTACTAACCATTTGGAGACAGGAAAACCTACAGAGGGCATCTAGGCTTCCAAGTAAATACTGAAAGGGCCGTGACCTGTCCTTCTTATGTAGAATTTCATTCGACAAATGAAAAGGTCACATCAAGGCTTCTGGTGTAGGTCAATGGTAAAGCCTGGTATCTGCAAGGCCCTGGGTTTAATTCCTGGGCCCAGGTATTTGAAATGTCAGGCATTGTGGTGTGGGATCTAATGCCAGACACCCTGAAGCCTGAGGAATAATACTACAGGCCTGAGCCACACAGGACACAGCAGGCAACTCTATCTTTGAGGTGCTGTGTGGCACTGTGTGAGCTTGACCTACACCCATAAGACCACATGCCAGACCACCAGCCCTTTGTGTGAGATGCACTAAGTATCACTGGTGGCCTGACCCCTCACTTCTGAAACAATCAGTTTTCCTCCAGGTCCTTCAAGCAACTAGACTCTCCACATGTGTCCTTCCCCTCCCTGACGTAATGATGCCGAGAAGCATTCATGTTCTCAGCGTTGCAGGCCAAGCTCTGAGGTAAAGGAATGTGTGGCCTATCATATGATGAATATGTCACCGGAGAGGCCCTCCTGCTGCTGATAAGCCAAGATGGACAATTTCGCCCGTGACTAGACCACAATCTGCACCTCAGATCCTGTACACCAGTCACTAATGTGAGTGGTCTGTAGCTTCAAGGAGGTCCTTTGGGCTCCATTCCTCACAGTTTGCATAGTGTCTTCTGCCCTTCCCCCCCATGACGCACCCATGAAGAGAAAAGCCCTCACATGCCAGGGGCTCCTACTAACAGGCATATTTCAGAAAACTGTACCTCTGCAACCATCTTTACACACGACCACATACATATGCACACACACACACACAGAACACACATACACATGAACACATGTGTACATTCCTCTGCTGCTTGCATACTATGCTTTTTGGAAAAGTTACAGGAATCAATGTCTCCAATGAAATCTCAGTGCTGTTTCCTTGGCATTATTCATAGCACATGCTGAAGCCTCTGAGAAGGGGCACGTCTTTCTGGATCTCTCTCTCTGAGTCTCTCTCTGTCTCTCTCCATCTCTGTCTCTGTCTGTCTGTCTTTCTGTCTCTCTCTCTCTCTCTCTCTCTCTCTCTCTCTCTCTCTCCTCTCTTATCCTTCCACACCAATTTGTGCTGCCCAGATATTTTGTGTATGTAGTCAGATCTCTCACCATTTACATCTTGAAGCTGTTTTCAGCAGCCCAGGCAGCCATGATTTCTGCTGTGAGCACTGCTGGCCTCGGGTAGGAACCTGCAGGCAAAGCGCTTGCACTAAGAGTAAAGAGAATGCTCAGAGAGCCTCTGCAAGAATATAACGAAGAGAATTCCTTTGATCCAGCAAATTGATGGCGACTGGAATGGCAGGTGGGGAGGAGGGGAAGAGCAGGGCCTTTGAGAACGGGGAGGAGCGAAGGCTCCCCTGAATGGGACAGGGTCTGTCCTCTAGGCACAATGTCAAGCTGTAGGCAAGGAAACGGGAGTGGTCGCCCAGAGCTTAGATCATGGCCATATGTGTCGGCATGGAGGGCACATGGAGGACGAGTCAAAGGTCAGTTAAGCCACAGAGCTACACCTGGGATGGTAGACTGGCCAGAACGTCTGACCTTACGGGTGTGGCTGTGACATCAAGGCTCACCTAGATGTGAAGGTGCCACAGAACTGTAATGGCCAAAGAAACCAGTGCGCTCACCTACATTTTAGGGTGATTTTGTGCCATTCTTGACATCTCTAGGCCTGCTACCTTGTCCTGGAGGGTATGTCCATGCCCAGGCTAGCTGCAAGCCATTCGGGAGGGAGCTTCCTGGAGAGGGCAGTGGGCAGCGTTTCTGCTCGTTACCTCGAGCCTTCCGCTAGAGAATCATCTCCTGATGTTTCTGACAGCTCAGGATTTCCTGCTTCCCTGACCCCACCTGTCCCCGGACCAGAAATACATTTTTAGATCGCCCCCTCTGGGTTTTTCCCCTTGAGGTACTCATTATGTGGGAGCACTTCTTAATCGCGTTCAGGTCTGCTCTGGTACATGATACACACCTAACAAGTCCACGTAATGGTTAAGACCCTGAAGCCATTGAGGTGCTGGGCAGTGGGACATCCAGATCCTCCTGGCTGAAGGGTCTTCCACTCTTGCTCACTTATAGACCACAAAAGTCACATGAAATTAAGTTTCTGCAGGTCCATCTGAGGGCGGTTCAAATGCAACAAAATGAAGGCACCAGTTAAGTCTGCAAGCTCCACTAACATAATGAGAGGAGGAACTGATTTCCTACATGGTCATCTGGAGATAAAATTCCACAAGCTTTCTCTAAAAGAACTGATGGTGACTGCTATGCTTTGAACCTGGAGTTGTAGGTTTTGTAAAAGACATGAGACATGCACCTTCATCAGAATGGTCAGGAACACACACACACACACACACACACACACACACACACACACACACACACACGGCAACTAACACTGATCAAGTGTCACCCTTCCAATCTCCCAAGTGAGGGGAACTAGCATCCTGGAGAGACAGGATGACGCTGGAGCCGGAGGATTAAAGGCAGAGGGGGCATTAATGGGGTCACAGTGGGGAACACTAACACTAAGGGTCATTTGAGGACTCATTTGGAAACCGACTACTGCAAGAAGTTCTTACAATACATACATACATGAAAGAAATTTAAATGGAGTCACCAAATAATGGTAGAGGCAATGTTTTAACACCGAGCGAAACCCCCAGTGCCAGAAATGGATTGCGTCTACTTAAGTTGTTGGTCAGAGGGCATGAGAAGCAACCCAGGCTATTCCAAGGCTACCGATTGCGCTCCACAATCTCACAGTAAGGCTCTATTACTGAAGACATTACTTACATATCTCATTAAACACAAAGAAGTCAAACAGGTGAGTAAAAAGAGCTTTCAGCCTTCTCGATAATGTTCATGGTACTGGACGTTACTCTTCACGCTACCAGAGGAGAGGAACCACCCACTCGTCTCTCAACCCTAAAACTTACAATAGTAATCTGTTTGCATGACATGTTGGTGCAATAGTGACACAAACATTGTGGGAGCAACCAACCCCTCTCTAGTTGGAATTAATGTCCCCTTCATAAGATGGAACCCATCCATGGCTGTCAGGGCTTGAGGGACCAAGAACCTGAGACTATGAAGGCCATTGGCCAAAAGGGAAACCAAATATCACCGTCCTTCTTAAAAACACAGAAACAAATGACTTCCAAAGACATTCTGCTATTGCCACAGATCAGAGCTTCGCTCCTTCCTCATCAGTCAAGCTCATTATTGCAGTAAGTGATTTTACATCCCGAAGTAGGAATGACAGTCAAAGGCTATGTGTGTATAATCCTCTTATGGTACTTTGAAAAAGAAGTACAGCTTTTAATCCGGGCGTGGTGGCTCACGCCTATAATCCCAGCACTCGGGAGGCAGAGGCAGGTGGATCGCTGTGAGTTCGAGGCCAACCTGGTCTACAAAGTGGGTCCAGGACAGCCAAGGCTACACAGAGAGACCCTGTCTCGGAAAAAAAAAAGTACAGCTTTTATTAGGTCCCTGGTCACTACTTCCTATGATTGGAATTGTGCGATTGTGTTGATTCCATAAATATGGGTCTTTCATTTTGAACATTTGTTCAGCCATTTACACACAACCCGTAAAAATATCAGCTTCCCTGGCCAAGTTTTGTTTATTCTTGGTACGGTTTGGATACGGAATGTGTTCCACTTCTGAGAAATAGCTCTGCTAAGGGAATCTATAGACTCAAAGGGGAGTTACATGTCTTGGACAAAAAGCAAACAGCTTGGCTTACAACCAGGTGACCCGATTTCACTCAGAAGCCTGCGAGTCAAGCAGAGTCTGTCTCCAGATTCCAGAGCAGCCTTGGCAGGTAGAGAACAAACATCCTGGCTGGGTAGGGCCCCCTTCCACAAGCTCTCTGTGAATCGCATGGAGTAATTCCGGAGTCGGCTCTGGCTGGGGGCTGAGGGATGGGGGTGGGGGGTAGCGCGAGATTTGCTTTTCTTTTCTGTTTCCTTTCCTCTCCCTTTCAGCTTTTCTTTGGCTTCCTTCTTGCCCCCTTTCCTCCTCACCCCATCCTTCTGGCCACACCCGCCCCGTCCTCGCCCCTCTCTTTCTTCCACAGCAAACATAACGACCCTCTCAGATGAGCTGCTACCAGAATCATGCTCTTGGGCTTTTGATTTGGGCTCCTTTGTGAAATGCAACTCAGTTTTTGTGTTTGTGATCTGGAGAGCTCCTGACCACTCCGTTCTAGCTGGTGCAGATGTGCCTCAGTTTGGAAGATGAAGCTTTCAGGTTCCATTGCCTGGGTCCACAGAAATGGACCAGGGACACCTGGCTACAGATAGAAATAAGGACCACTTGTGTAGGAGGAGAACACTCTCGTGGGAGTTGGCTAGTGAGTGGGCAAACGCCACATGCTCCAAAACACTGGGCCACTATCCGTGATGGACATGGCAACCAGCTCCTCTTTGTATTTCTTGGGCTTTGCCCACACAAGCTCCTTTGCTGTACAGGCCGGGCAGCATTTTCATCTTCCTCTGTCGATGGGCTTCTCCATTGCTTATCGCGACACTGCACTCCCCAGCCCCTACTCCATGCCATATGGACCCCAGTTTGTTTTGTGCTCTTGGTATCAATGCGTGAAAAATTGTATATGTGCAATGCCTGTCCATTTGGAGGCCTTTTCCATTTCCTGGACAGCTGCTTCTGTGACAGGACACTCTGATTTTGTTGGCAGCACACTCATGTTGCTTGCTTTTCTCTGTAGCTTGGTTTGGCATCTGTGTGCACACAGGCTTAATCTTTAACTCCATGTTTGCAGTATGAAAGCTGTTTGTACTCATCCTGAGCCCCTAAGACGTGCCAGTTGATGCTATTTCTGCTGGGTGGTGTTCGAATAAACACGAGGACATGGATTTTATTGTGAGATGGTGATTAATGTTTTTACTAAGATGTTAATCTGAGTTAATTTCATTTAGAGAACTCTGTTGTAACTTGTGAAGGCTCAAGAAGTACTAATCCTAGGCTATCTTGGTGGTTCCTAGGGAGATATCCTGTTGGCCTCTCCTTTTACTGTTTGACAGTGTACTCTGAATGAATTCACTTTTTAATGTGAATTTGTGTGCCTGTGCCTGTGCTAACTGGCTTCATGCAGGCTGCAAAGCTGATGGCTGAAGCAATAGCCCTTCCCAGATGTATCCACAGGCACATTCCATGGACACCAAAGGGAAGAGCTAATGGCTCTGGCTCCTTCCAGCCCACTCTGAGTGATTCCAGTGAGCAGAGTGTTTCCAGGGGTGTAAGGTGGTATCTGGCCTCAAAATACCACAGAGAATCACATCAGAAGATGACACAAACCTCAAGGCTTGATATGATCTCCAACAGGTCTTTTGGGAGAAGCGCATAAAGTGTGGTCACACCAGTCTCTGAGATATGCCTCTTGCCTCTTCCTTCCAGGGCTGCTACCTAAAGCACACAAGAGGGAAGAGCTTGCTCATTGGTGGCTTTCTGGGAGGAAGTCCATATCAGTCATCCCAGGATGCTTACCTGGAAATAGTTACGTGGCATTACCTTTTGTTTAAGCCACCACGATGACCCCCTAAGCTAAACCACAATTTTAGCCTCTAGAATTCCCAAAAGTGACTGACTAATGCATGTTTAGCCTCATCATTTTAGTGAATTTTTCTGGACTTATTTATTGTTATGTGCATGGGTGTTTTCCTGCATGTTTGTTTCTGCACACTTGCCCCCTCATGCCCACAGGTGCCAGAATAGGGTGTCAGCGAAGTTGCAGGTGGCTGTGAATTCTCTTGTGTGTGTTGAGCACCAAACCCAAGTCTCTGGATAGAACAGCAAGTGCTCTTCGCCACCGAGCCATGCCTTCTGCCCCCATCTTAACGCATCTTTAAAGTTCACATCACTTTAAAATTACTCTACCTGGCTCATTCAAAGTATACCTGACTTGCCTACTCAATACTGATGATAGATGGCTGTCAGGGCTATTGCTTTTCTCTTTTGTTTGCTTATTTTTATATTTGTTTTTTGACTTTCCAAAGTAATTCTCTCAGTCAGGCCCAACAGAACTGTGAATACTGAAATGATCCCTTTGAGTGGTATATTCAGGATTTGGCACTTTTGAACCTTAATTCTGAAAATTTAGGCTGAGAAGTAAAATCCACACACTTTAGGTTTACAAAGGAGACCACTACATGAACTAATAACAAATGGAAATATAAGAGATTATCCTAATTCATCATAAGTAACTCAAACTTTACTATCCATTGACAAACCAGATATGTCTATACTGTCTTCCAAATGAAGGTACACTTAACTTCCTCCTCCTCCATCTCCTCCCCTATCTCCACATCCTCCAGCTCTTCCTCCTCCTCCTCTTCCTCTTCTACTTCATCTTGTTTTTGGGTTTTTGTTGTTATTGTTGTTGTTATTTGTTTTGAAACATGGTTTCTCTGTGTAGTCTTGGCCGACCTGGACTCAGTTTTTAGACCAGGCTTGCCTTGAACTCAGAGAGATCCACCTGCCTCTGCCTCCCCGAGTGCTGGGATTACAGGCGTGTGTCACTGCACCCAGCTCATGGTACCTTTAACTTCTTAAGACCTATAAGAATGTTGCAAGAGGTGGCTCAGTGTGCAAAGTCGCAGCCCCTAAGCCTGATAGCCTGCTTTCAGTGCCCTGGACCCATATGTTATGATCTCCATGTCAACCAACTCCTGTAGAATGTCGTCTCACAGCCAAATGTATGTGCACAACTGAAAAATAGGTAAGAAAAATAACTTTAAATCTAACGTGTTCTGTGTAGGTTTGTTTCTGTGTCATCTTCACATGGGCTATATTAACCTTTGAAGTCAAACTTCAGTTGACAAAATGCCTCCATCCAAGTGAGCGCAAGTCTGTGGATGCAGTTTCTTGGTTAATGATTGGTGTGGAAGAGCCCTGGTCTCTCTGAGAGATGTCGTCCCTGGGCAGGTGGTTCTCTGTGATGTCAGAAGCCTGGATGAGCAAACATTGAAGAGGACTGTAATGAGCAAGGTTCCTCCATGGGCTCTGCTTCTGTGTCTGCTTACAGGTCACTGCCCTGCCAGAGTTCTTCCACTGGCACCCAACATCAGGGGAGGGAGACTTGAGAGATGTGGAAGGGAACACCCAGTCCACACCACATTCCAAGTGAGGGGAAGTTTCCTCGGCTTTCTGACCAGGGATGCCACAAGGGAAAGCTAGCTTCTCACCTCCTCCTAAGTTATCGTCCCTGCTTGAAGGACATGGGCAGACAGGACTGGGGTTCCAGTTGAGACATGGTCCTTGATGGAGAACACCTCTGACCATGGATCTGGGTTTCCATGGTAACATTGTCCTGTATCCATGTCCCATTATTAACCCACCTCTTGAAGGATTTTAGGGACTCCCAAGGGTGCGTTGTGACAGGAGCCCTGGAGGGCTTTGGGGATGGATACTGGAACTGTGTTGAGGCTCTTTAAGGGAGACTATTTTTCCTTCTGACTGAAAGAATGAAATGCACTTCTGGCTGTGGCTGGCAACCCAACAGTGTAAAGTGCTCTAAAGAAGGGCTGTAACACACAACCACAGAGGCCCTCAAGAGTTAGTTCACCTGGGCTTGTCAGTCACCTGGCAAAAGGGCAGCCTCTCCAGCATGCAGATTTTCCGGAAGCAATGCTAAGGAGATGGGGAGAAGAGTTATCTGCATAAAGCTAGGATGAGCCTGTCCCTCTCAGAAAGCCCACCCTGCACAGTGCAGGCGCTCACAGGGCCTTCCTCCCACAGCACTGCAGAACCTGGTCAGACAGTGGAACCTCCCGGTGTTCTGCTTTCTAAGGCTCCCTGGGGTCTAAGCATGCTTTCTCCTGTGCCCTGGGCTTTCTCTCTGCTTCTCCGAGGCTGTCCTGACCCCCTTTGCCATATCACTGCCTACAAACTACATGGCTTTCTCTCTCCCCTCTCCCCTGCCCGCTTCTGTAGCTTCCTCCTGTAAGACCCAACGCCTGTCTACCCTGGAGCTTCTCCTCTCAAGGCCAAATAAAAATCGTCCCTGAGCTTCCTTCTCCCTCCATTTCTCAATTAATTTATTAACAAGACTAAGTACTGAAAATGGGGGAGTCCAATTTTCCCAGTAGCCCTTGGCATCCAGCACAAGGGTCCCCCACATTCTCCAGCAACAGTGTGGACTCTGCTTCCTCAGAGTGCACAGATCCAAAAGGATGGTAGCCTCTCTCTGTACATTGTCGGAACTATCTAAAGAACACGCGTTATGATAAGTGTTGTCCTACCCACAGGACAGGATCCTAGGCATGGCTTGAGAGTAGATTATAAACAATCTACTTGAAGATGATTTCTAGCATGTCAGGGCAGCAGTGCTTCTCATGGCCTCCAGTGTGAGGGAAAGCAGATACTTCCTCATTGTCTTGTCAGAAATACACTTTGTCATTGGGCTCCCCTATGTAATGCATTAATATAAAATACAGATTTTATGATGTTGAAAGAACACCTGCAAGATCCCATTGTAGACAAGTGTTTGCGGGATGTATCATTGTAGACAATAGAAAGTATGGCAATGAAACTACAGCCCCATCATTTGAGCACTGTTGAGACAGACATTAGCATATCCCTGTCAACCTGGGCTTTCTGGCCCACACCTGTAATCCCAGCACTAGGGAGGCAGAGGCAGGTGGATCTCTGTGAGTTTGAGTCCAGCCTGGTCTACAGAACAAGTCCAGGACAGCCAAGGCTACACTGGGAAACCCTGTCTTGAAAATCCAAACCTAAACCCAAACAAAACCAACCCAAACCAAACCAACCAACAAAACATAAACAGACAAAAGACAAAAGAGCAAAGTATCCCTCTGGGTCACCCTGCTGGCATAAAACTCAAACCTGAAATTTTGATAACATTTAAAATGGTGCCAGGTAAGCACAGTCTTACGTAAATATGGCCGTGGGAAGAGCTATCACAGCTACCGCGACTGAGAAAGAAAACCCCTGATAAGAACCTGTGTGTGGCCGTGAGCACAAGACTCCGGGGGCGGGGGGGGGGGGAGCCTCCGCATTCACAGAGAGCACTGGGGCCCTTGGGATTTCAGTACTGTGGAGATAGCGCAATTCCGTAGGTTCAGACGCCACTTCCTTTATCCTGGGCTGTTTTTAGCCTCCAGAAACAGGCATTCCTTTCCCCCTTATCTATCGGAACTTACGTCGCTTAGAACAAAGGCTTCCAGAAGCTATTAGCTTAGAGTTATCCTCCGTGAGAATAAGCAAAACCCCTTAGAGTCTACCAACTTAGCGGAGCACTAGCTGCCACCCACGCAAGAGCGAAGGACGTCACAGGGCAGCATCTTAGACCTATACAAAGCCTTCTCCCTTCTCAATGTATCTGCTTCTCTGCTGTGCCCACCAAGGTAGTTTAAACTCGCCTTGACTTACGACTTTCTTTGTGCTGTAAACTTAAAAATAAGAACCTGTTTCTCCGTTGGGCCATGGAGTTTGGGGTAACCTAAATCTGTGTTTCTAGGCCATGGTCACTCATAATGGCTCCAGCATGAAGTATCTCTTGTTCCCTTTAAGATGAGAGCTGTGGGTTTAAGTCAAAAACTGACAGGAACTCACTCACTTTCATTTCTGTGGATCTCTATGCAGAGATCTCGAAACAGAAAAGCAACAGAAGAGACTTTTCACTTCCAGCAGCACAGAACTTTTTATTTGATACAGGAAATGAACTTAATTTTTACCCCCTAGAGTCCACCAATGCCCCTCTCTCAAAATTTTGAACTTCCCTCCTTCCTGAGTCGCTGTTGTCTTCTGGCTGCACTTCAGGACTGTACCACTAGGTGGCATGACGATACAAAGTAGCTAAAGCTCAGAGAGCTCCAAAGAAACATCCAGGTGCTGAGGATGTTACTGGGTGGTAGAAATCTCCTCTGGCATGGACTCAGCAAACGACAACAACAACAACAACAACGAAAATATTCTGGGATGGTAGTGTTACTCAGTAGCAGAGACTCTTTTGAGCTAGCATATACAAACACAGGGTTTAGATTCTACACGCCAAAAAAAGAAATAAAAATATAATAATTCCTTTAAAATCCAGTTTAACCGGGCACGGTTTTGCACACTCTTAATTTCAATACCCACGATGGATGAATAGGCATATATCTATGAATCTGAGTCCAGCTTGATGTCTGTTGCAAGTTCCCGGCCAGTGAGGGTATAGTGAGATTATCTTTTAAAATGTGCTCAACCATGTCCATAGCAGCCTTATTTGTAATAGCCAGAACCTGGAAACAACCTAGATGTCCCTCATTCGAAGAGCAGATAAAGAAACTGTGGTACATTTACACTATGGAATACTACTCAGCTATTAAAAACAAGGAAATCCTGAAATTTGCAGGCAAATGGATGGAAATGATCATCCTGAGTGAGTTCACCAAGACTCAGAAAGAAACACATGGTATATACTCGCTTATAATTAGACACTAGCCCAACATGGATGTCCCCTGAAATTCTTCACTTAGCAGGAGATTTGGAAAGATACTGGGACTTCCTATTGGGACTGCAGGTGAGAGAGGTAAGGGAGAATGGGGAAATAGAAGAATCCAGAGGGCCCCAGAAACCTACAAGAAGACAATCAAGGCTGGTGGATATAGATCCCGAGGTGGGGAGGTCTGCTCATACTACTGTACCAACCAAGGACAATGCATGCAGTAAACTGAGAACCCCTGTCCAGATCTAGCCAATGGGCAGCATCTCCTCCACAGCTGTGTGGAGAGCGTACAGGATTTAATTATTCTGACAGCCCCAATAGGTCTAAAGAAGACTTTGCAGGTGAGGTTTCTGTTGCAGGAAGAGATACCTAAGACTAAAAGAGTATCGGCTTGTAAGGAGAAAAAGGACAGTTTTGCTCCTAGTGTTGAGACCTCCAGTCCTGGACTGTTGGGCTCTGCTGTTTTGGGTTTTGCATCATTTGGTTTGGGTGCACAGTAGAGCAAAGTCTGCCCTCTCATGGTTAGGGAGCAGAGGCTAAAGAGACAGGACAGGGTTCCCTAGATCCATCCCTTCAGAGGTGCAGGTCTGATGGCATGGGAGCCTCTCACAAAGTTATAGCATCTCCCCAAAGATGTTACCTTGACAACAAAGATTCAAAAAATAGATCCCTGGAGAACATTCCAGAGTCAATTCAGAGATGTTGTACTCTGAGGGTCCATATTACAAAATGGCAGCTGGCTGTGCAGTTCCTTGCGAAGCAACAGCCTGTGCCATGGAAGGAAGGAGGTGCGTGAAAGATGATGGGGATGCTGATTGAGGACCTGGCACAGATGGCCAGGGGCAGACTGCACCTCTGCTGGCAAGGCTCTGTTGTTCCCTGGTGGTTTCAGGTCTCCTGGACTGCAGGTGGGGGTGGGGTGCCAGGGGATGGAGCCTGGGAGCTGGAGTGAGGCTCTTCCCTTAGGGATGGGTCTCAGAGGGCCGCCGGGGCCCAGATGGATCTTTAAATGTTGGGACATGGGGACTGGAGAGATGGCCCAGTGGTTAAAATTATTTGCTACTTGTACAGAAGACAAACATTCGGTTCTCAGCTCACAACTGCCATTCCAGGGTGCCTGATGCTGTCTTGTGGGTGCTGTGGTCATCCCAAGAGGGCATGGTGCACATAACCCATGCTGGCACTCACACGTGGATACAAATGAACATAAATCTTTCTTGGATGTTGAGGCATAGCATTAGGGGCCTGGTGAGGCTTAAGTCAGACATATTGACAGTCATTTCTCATTGCTTCTCCTACTGAGAACACAGGCACATACACTAATGAAGCAATGCCTTTGGGTGTTCTGCATTCAACCTCTTGGGAATAAGGTTTTCCAGTCTTGGGTCCAAGATAAGGGCTTTTCTACCACATGCCTCTGAGAAATCCAGTTATGTCCATGGCCTTTCTTGGAATATCCTGTGAGAGATCACATCTGGGATTCAAGTCACAGGGTTTGCCTAACGGCCGACCCCAGGTTGCACAGGATACTGGTAGTAGCTTTCCTGGATCATTCAACCCATCCCACAAGCCCCAGTACAAAGCTCCTCAGATCTATCAGTAGGTAGCCAACATCAGGCCAGGATCTCAGATACGTGCTGACTACGCGAATGACCAATGCCTTCCTAACTTTTATTTCACAGATTTCCATTCTCTTCAGGCAAATGAAACTAACGTTCATAACCTGTATTATCATTGCAGGTGTTTCTTGAAATCCAAGGAAAACAAGCATGGGATATTTGGCAACTTTAAGATTCAAGTGTTTTCTAATGCGTTCACATTAAGTTTTCACACTTACTCAAGTTTCAAAAGATGGAGCACCTTCTACAGCCTCTCCTCAGATGCCAAAGTCATCCCCGCAGCCACAAGAGTTATCTCTTCCCTCCATTTCACCTTCCTTTCTTCTCATTGTGTATCCTCTGTAGTAGACATTTTAGTTACTTTAAAAACTCAGTTATGTGATATAAACACATTTTAGCTTTAATCCCAGGTGTCGGGTATGGGGCTGCCTTAGTTTGTTGACAGCTGTTAACTATGATAGTCTTGTGCTCTGGCAGGGGTGTGATCTTAGCCAGCTGCAGATAGTTTAATTCTGAGGACTCTGAGAGGGCATAATTGCCAGAGCCGGGAGAGAGAGCCAAGGATGCTCCAAGAATGAAAAGGAATGTTGGTGCTCCTTCCTGCTGTTTCTGATTGCTGTTGATGCAGTTTGAAGAGAGGAAGTTGGAGATATCCTGAAAGGAAGCTTGGGCATGCCCTGTGGAACCCAAGGACCCTAACCAGCAGGAAGTAGTTGAGAGAGCTAAGAGCCCCATTAAAATAGAGAAAAAGGCGCTACAATCCTCTTTCCAATTTCACATTCATAACACAGGATTATATATTATGCCCTAACATGCTTTAGTTTGTAGATTTTTGGCATGATAATAACAGCTATATGAGTGCCTGAAATATACATGATTGTGTTTTCATTCAACATTTTGTTAACTACTCCCAGACTATTAAACATAATGTAGTTGCTGCTATTTAATCTCAAGGATCCCCCTGAGTTTCAAATTTTGTAGCTACAAGGCTCTCCACATTCTGGGTTGTTTCATCATCTTACACATGAAGTTTGATATTGCTCCTCTGGGAAAAATCAAACTGTCATTCTCCCCATCTGGAAGACAGGTTTGTCTTTGCTCTCACTTGATTAGCCCAAAGGAGCCACCTTGCTGCAGAGTTTTGACACCTAACAGGTTTCTATATCTAAGAGGGAGGCAGGAAGTTCCATACTTTGTGGTGTAGTATAAGACAACTTTGTAACCCCGAAAAATCTGTGCCAAAGTTGGGAGTCATCTCATAGGTAGGGGACTTACCTGCAGTTGCTTCCCCTTGCTTCATTATGTCTGGCGCTTATAGTTGGGGGTGCTGTGGTTGATTCTCCCGCTCTGTGTGGGGAGCATGAAGGAGGGAGGAGCAAGCTGCACACATCTTCCTGTACCTCAAGGAGGAGAATGTGAGAGTGGATTGGCTCTCCAACAGAACCTGCCCATTGGACTTGGAGGGCTGCGCATCTTTGGGTTGAGTGTGGAGCATCCCCTAAAGGGGCAGTGAAGGCTAGCAGTGGCTTTCTGCTAGAGTTTACTAAAGTGCGTGGCTGTCTGTGCCCTGCCTGTAATTAGACACATGCCCACGTCTGCTGCACAAGGAAGGTGTGCATTGGAAGAGGGGTAGTCTTACATGGTGAGTATATTCCAAACTCTGTATTTTAATTGGCAAAGTTGGGGGTCATCTTATATGCCCAGTTGTCTTATACGCCAGAAAATATGGTAGATGGAAGTAGTACTTTCTTGTTCATTTATTGTGAATATAAAGCTCTTTAAAAACCAAAGTCTATTTTAAAAAATACTCCTAAAGATCTCCTAAATTATTGAGAGTAGTAAAGTTCCTTTAAGCTCTAACTTATAAAATGACCTATGTTGCCAAGGTCAAGCAGAAGGCCTTCTTTCTATCCTTGGTTTAGGGTGAACAGTCTTCTGCTGTTGTGAAAAACTGGGCCAGTTTAGACTTCAGTTTGTTGATTTTTCATGAGTTTCACATCATTCTTTGTGAGTCCCACTCATCTCACAGCCCTCTTATCTGCCCTTTGCTCTTGTAACCTTCACCACCCCCAAACACACACACACAAATAAACAAAACAAAGCAGAGAAAGCTCTTCTTCTGGAAGCTATATGATTCTATCTGCTGGGTTCTCCTATAGGAGCTGATTTTTGCTTTGCCAAACAGAGGGAAAGTTTCAAAACTCCTGAAAGTCAACTAAAGAAGCTCTGAACAACGAAAAGCATATTTTATAATATAGTAGGAAAAGATGCAGTAAGACTGGAATAAAAATTCTCTACAAATGTATGTACAATTTACACGATCTCATTAAAAACATTATTGTGTTTTCTTGGCAACCTAAGTTTTAAATTTTCTTATGTTTAATTATGTGTATATGGGTATGTCTGCGTGTGAGTATTTGAACATGTGAGTGCAATTGCACACAAATTCCAGAACAGGGTGTCAGATTAACTTGGCACCGGAGTTACAGGATTTGTGAGGTAGTCTACATAGGTGCAGGGACCCAATCCCAGATCCTCTTTGCAGCCAGTGCCCATGGCCCCATCTCTCCAGCCCCTCTCTGCACTTTGTATGGCCCTTGAAGAAAAAGTCATTATTGAAAGTCTTTATCTCAGTTGGGTCCAACTAAAATGGAGATACTGAAATGTTCATTTTGCTTCTCTTAGTGAAGTAGTTGGCTTTCATTACTTTCAAATGTTAACTCTGGGAATTAAGGCCGAGGAAATTAAAAAAAAAAAACATTTTGCTGTAGGTTTACACAAAGTGATTTATAGCAAATTAAGATGTAAGTTGATTATATTACTCTATCACACGTAACTTGGAACCAGATAAATCTATATTGTCTTACAAATGAAGGTCCTTTTAATTCTTTTTGTTTTTTTAAAACAATGTTTTACTATTAATTTGTTTATTCACTTTACATCATGGTGGTAGCCCCATCCCTCCTCACCTCCATCCCTCTTACCTCATGCCCCTCCCCTACTCCTCAGAAAAGCAGGGTTCTCCCCTCCCCACCCACAGCAGCTCATCAAGTCGCATCAGTACATGAGTACTTCCTCTTCCCCTGTGGCCTGGCAAGGCAGCCCTGCCAGGGGTAAGTGATCAGAGAGCATGCAACACAGTCCATGTCAAAGACAGCCTCCACTCCCTTTACTAGAGGATCACTAAACACCAATTAAAAGGAGCCAGGGCTGGGTGTAAGACTTTAATCCCAGCTCTCTGGGAGTCAGAGGTAGGGGGATCTCTGTGAGTTCAAGGCCAGCCTGGTGTACAAAGTCCACGGCAGCCAACGCTACACAGAGAAACCCTGTCACCTGGTGGGTGGGTGGGAAGGAGCCCAGCAGGTAAAAGCTCCTGCTGCCACATCTGGCAGCCTGAGTTCAATCCCTTGAGCCTACATGGCACACATGGCAGAAAGATAGAACCAACTCCTGCAAGCTGGCTTCTGAACTCCACATGTATGTGCATATGCCATGTGTACTAATTAAAATAGAAACATAACTTTTAAATAAAAGGTGTATTTTGAATATTAAATGTGACAAAATATTAAAATGTGTTGAATAGAACAGTATAGAATTTAAATGTATTTTATATAATGTATGTATTTTATGAAATTTATATAATATATATTTAAATTATAGAATAAAATAATAGGTTTCATTATGGAAATTTCACAAACTTATCTTTAATTTTTACAGAAAATTACAGTCAAGCATCTTTGAATTTTTTAGAGACTTTGTACTTTTAATGTACTGGAAAAAATAAAGACTGTGGTGTTTTTTTTTAATATTCTTGTTTTATATTGTGATATTAACATGAGATACTGGGGATAAACAAACACAGGTTATAGTTTAATAGTTATGTTTGTGTGTCAAGTTGATAGGGGCCAACTGTACTGTTAGTTTTTTGTCAACTTGACACCACCTAGAGATATGGAGGAAGAGGGAACCATAGTTGAAGAATTGCCTCCATCAGATTGGCCTATGGGGCATTTTCTTTTTTTTCCTTTTTTAATTTAATTTTATTAATTTATTCATCCCCTCCCTTGTATCCTCCCTCCCTCCCATTTTCCCCTTATTCCCCTCCCCTATGACTGTGACTGAGGGGGGGCCTCCTCCCCCTGTTTAGGCTCATAGGGTATCAAGTCTCTTCTTGGTAACTCGCTATCCTTCCTCTGAGTGCCACCAGGTCTCCCCCTCCAGGGGACATGGTCAAATATGAGGCACCAGAGTTGGTGAGAAAGTCAGACTCAACTCTCCACTCTACTGTGGAGAGTGTTCTGTCCATTGGCTAGATCTGGGTAGGGGTTTAAGGTTTACCACCTGTATTGTCCTTGTCTGGTGCCTTAGTTTGAGCGGGACCCCTGTGCCCAAATCTGCCTATCATAATGTTCTTCTTGTAGGTTTCTAGGACCCTCTAGATCCTTCTACTTTGCCATTCTCCCATGCTTCTGTCATCTAGAGTCCCAATAGGATGTCCTTCCCTCTGTCTCAGTTTCCTGGTAAGTGAAGGCTTTCATGGGACATGACTAATGGTTGATGAGGGAGAGCTCTGACCACTACGGCCAGTGTCTCCTGAGCCTGGGCTGGGTAAGATAGCCTAGCAAGCCAGAGAAACCCACCAAACAGCTTTCCTCCATCTTTCCTGCCTCTGCTCCTGTTCAAGTTCCTGCCGCCCCCTCCCCCCAATGATGGGCTGCGATTGTGAGTGCTCCCTTCCTTCCCTCTGTTGCTTTTGTTTTGTTTTGTTTTTTTCAAGAAAGCGTTTCTCTGTGTAGCCTTAGCTGTCCTGGACTCGCTTTGTAGACCAGGCTGGCCTTGAACTCACAGAGATCCGCCTACCTCAAACTCCCAAGTGCTGGGATTAAAGGTGTGTGCCACCACCCCCTGGCCCTCTGTTGCTTTTGGACAGTGTTTTATAACAGCAATATAGAAGGAATCTAGTACAGTCACTTAGGTTATATTTCAAATCCATTGAAAACAAAGTATCTAGAGCACTTTCTTGCAATAGGAATTTCAGAGAATATAATTTACACTGTCAATTCAACAATAATGATTTCCAAATTCTCTCTTCATTTTGGGGTCTAGCTTTCACCTCGGGTGCAGTGTCTCAGAGAGAAATATGGCACCAAGGAAGGATGAAGGAAAGAGCAAAAATATGCCAATATTTATACTGTTGCATTTTCCTCAGTTTTCTGCAACTGTTAACAGACTGGCGAGAACTGTGCTTTTGAGATAATGAGATCCCAGCTTATTCAGAGAATATATAATAAAAGCTTTATGAGAAAAACTAGAAACCAAAAAAAGAAAGTGCAAAAAAACCAGGTAAACTTAATTTTTAATAACATTTATTTACTACAAAGTACCAAAAATAACCGAATTTTAAACTTTGAAACAATGTAAGCAAATTGTTCATTACACTGGCATATCAATAGATCTTTGAAAGTTGTGCATGATACCATGATAGAAATATTACAAAAAATATGAACATATTTGAAATGTTATATCACAAAGGAAATATAATAAATGAATTATAGCATATTTTAACATGCTTTTCCTACTAACCTGGAAAAACAATCTCTTATAACAAAAAATTAATAGAAAAGAAATATTAACTACCTTGACAGTTTTCTTACTATATTATGCCTATAAAATATAGTTTGATATATATGCCAGCCAGTATTACTACCAAAAACAAAATTCAATTACTTTTATCTGTGGTCAGACCGAAACCAAGTATGACTTCACTTAAAAAAGAAAATATAAAATATATATGCCATTAATATTACTAATTTATGTCAATGGGAAAACATTATATGCAAATTATTACTTATGTTGTATTCTTTTTGTTACTCAGTCATTGCAATGCAGTCATTTTGCCATTTCAATATGTGAAATGAACAAATGCTAAATGTGTTTTTATGATATCTTTGCAACACATTATGCTGTTTCAGGAAACAAACAATATAAGATATTGTTATGTATCTATGTTCATGTGTGGAAGAAGATGCATGTGCTTCTGTGTGTGTGTACATGTGGGAGACAGAAGTAGGTATCTGGCATTTTATTTGCTATGCCACCCCAAGGATCTTTCTTTCTCTACCTTTTCAGCACTCAAGTTACAAGTTGTGCACTTTGGTGCTCAACCTTTTACACAAATACTAGAGATCTAAGCACAGATATGCTTGTGTGGTAAGCAACTGGATGACTGGGCAAGTTCCTTAACCTTGTGAAAATTATTAATTACTGACTTTACATACACTATTTCTGAGTAAGTCTAGGGTATATGAATTGAAGTTATTATTATGCCATATTTTAGAGTCTAAAATAAGTTGGACTCAGTACTCAAATGCGGTTAGTAGTATGGGACACAGATATCATATACACATATATATGTGTATATCATACATGGACTTACTTATAGCTAAGGAAATGTACAGGATTAAGATAATTTGTATAGAGTAAGAGAACTAAAAGAAATAAGGGGATATTATTGCAAAGATCCTAAATACCACCCAAAATTACAAAGGGTGGATACCCACCCTTAATGGAAAGTGGTGGAAACTTTACAGTGAGCCTACATCAAGGAAGTAGCTTGGGGGGATATTCAAACCTCAGGGCCTCTGCTATCTTTATTTACTGGCCCAGTGTTAAATCTCAATAGTCTCCCATAAGCAACCAAAACCAGCCTAATGTAAAACTCAGGGGATGAAAATATTGTCTTCAAAACCCACCACCCTTTCTACAAAGATAGGGAAAAGCTGTCACTGTCCTGCTTTGTGTGATGTGCCCACCAGCAAACCAAACACGATGGGCAAAGATAATAGCATAGCAGGATTTGATTATCCTATATTATTTACACACCACCATGGTCAGTAAAATGAAATATACCAATAATAACAAGAAATACACAGGAACTCTTGAAGTCCCCCAGTTTTTCCTAAGCTATTCTCTATGGGAAGCAGTTACATACCTACGCTCCCTAAGTATAATTTCCTATAACATAAGGACCTTATGGATTGAGTCTATTGGCCCAGGGAATAATATATAGTACTTAAGTGGTACATATCAGGTTGAAACACTTTTGGACTGTGAAATCTACTCAGTGTAAGTGATCCAGTTCATGTCACCCCTCTGTGCAAGCTCTAGCATTGCCTTCAGTTGTAGTTGTACAACGGCAAACTTCTGTCTGTCTAAACTGCCCTGAAAATGCCATTGTTCAAAGCAATGTATAGGGATAGGATAAATCACGTATTTTAGTTCCATCAAAGGTGTCAAATTATTCATGACATTCACAAGCACAGGCATTGTGACGGGGTTAGAAGCAAAGGCCAGGACACGAAGATGGATACATTTAGTTAGGGCAGTGATAAGAACAGAAATTGCAGAATCATTTAAAAGGCAGTGGTTTATCTCTAGATGCTGAAGTGTACCAGAGAGATTTACCAAAAGAGTGTGAATGGGCTCGACATTATCCCAATACATTGCATTGTTACTAAGATTCAATAGCTTTAGCCTGGTGACCTGAGGGCTCAGGGACAGAAATCTGAAGTCTCTGTAGGAAAGATCACAGAATGGCAGATACAAGAATTCCAAACAAGGTGGTAGGACTCTGTAGGGAGAAAATAAAACAAAAAAAAATATTCTGAAGAACGAAGACTGAATGAGGAAAACTATACCTTTATATCTAGAATAAAGTACTTTCCACATGTATTATATGTGAGTATCAAAGTGCTTTAGTTCACTTAATAGTTTTGTGACTAAGGAAATTTTTGTTTCTTAGTTCTGGGTGTCCTGGAACTATGTAGACCATGATGGCCTTGAACTCACGGAATCTATCTGCCTTTGCATCTTGAGTGCTGAGATTAAAAGTACATGCCACTATGCCCAGCTGTAAGTTTAGTTTTCAACAGTGAGATACAATTTCTTTTCAACTTTAGGATTGTGTACAATATATTATAATTGATGGTTCTAAGAACTATAATTCAGTACTCACAATATTATCCACTGTAGATTTTAGTTCACCTTTTTAGTTGAGAGAGCAGAGAACTGAAAATTCCCTTTGGCCAGTGACCAAAGAACAACCTCTTCTTTCATGGCCTATATCTTGGAGATTCTAGATTAGCAAAGTGATCTAACATTATGCACTTATGGACATCTATAATTATGTGCATCAGTGCTACAGGAATAATGTCTTCCTCCATCTCGGTCCTCTTCCTCATATCTAGAGGGTTAGTGTTTTTTTTTCAAATTTAGATTTTTGTACTCACATTTTGTTTTCCCATAAGTGACAAAGTGGAATGCATAAAAAGCTCTGAGGGGCTTAGGTATATAAAAGAATGTTTCCTGTCCAGTCTCAAGTAAGCTATTGAGGAAACCCAGGGATCTACCCCCCAAACTCTTACCTGAGAACTTTGTCCAGATGATTTTTGAGGCGGAATGAAGTCAAGTTGAGTTCCTTGAGGCTTTCCATACGCTGCAAGTGACTGAGAAAAATTTTAAAGACTTTCCCATTCAGAGATCTAAAAGTGATATTATATAGACTAAGGCTTTTTAAGTGGACCATCCGAGACAGGATGCTGGTGATACCACTCAGCGAGCCCTTCTCCACTGACAACTGATCAACACATTTGAGATCAAGAAATTTCAAGGTGCATTTGCACTCACACAAGTTCTCAACTTGCAAATCTCGACAGCACACATGCAAAGACCCTGCACTCTCTGCGATTTTACCCTTAAGCAAAACCAAAAATTGCCTTTCCATTAAGGAGCCATCAAGGGAAAGGTCTACCAGTAATTCTACAGGCTTGGGTGACTGAGTCTTGAACTTTGAATTTACAGTAGAAGGCAGTTCTTCTTTTTTCATGATAGAACGGCCAGAAAAAGCACAAGAATAAAAACAGAATGGTGATTTGCTGCTGACTTCAGGGCATGTGGTCCTACAGTCAGTGTCCTGCCTTAAATCTAGGATCTTCAACTTAGTTCTCCTGTAGGGATAAAAGGAGATAGAATATTTGAGAAATAACAAATGATAATGAAACCTAGTATGATCAATGATGACATACAAGAACAAATCATTTCATCCATAGCTGTATACTAATTACCAACAATTCTTTCCTATGAAATTTTAGTCTCCTCCCCCCATCCTTTATACACCTTAAATCATCTCCAGTCTTTTACAAAAAGATTTATTTATTTATTATTATTATGTATACAATGCTCTGCCTGCATGTACCCCTGCAGGCCAGAAGAGGACATCAGATCACATTATAGATGGTTGTGAGCCATCGTGTGGTTGCTGGGAATTGAACTCAGGACCTCTGGTAGAGTAACCAGTGCTCTTAACCTCTGAGCCATCTCTCCAGCCCCTCGTCTCTAGTCTTAAAGCTCCTGTTTTTTCTCTTATGTAATAGTTCATGTTACATAAACCCCTCAATAATACTCCCCTAATAACAGTTTTCATAACGAATATTGAAGATCTAAGTCTTCAACTTAAGCATTTGGCCAACAGCCTCACACACATATCTTCAGCATTCACTAGCTACTACTTCCAGGAGAGTAGTATGCTGTGGTATAACCTCCTGTGTCTTACTATGTCTCTATTATATGATCTTACCGAGAAGCAGAGTTCTGTGCAGGACATACTGGAAGATTCTCAATCATGGCTTTCAGGAGTTCATGTTGAGCATCCTGTATAATTAATGGCCCAATATGGAGACAGTAAAAGGGCCAAACTTTAATCATCGCACTCAATACATTCTTATGCCCACCCTCGAAGGCAGCAATGAACAATGGAACAAAAAGATCTCTTGGAATATCCCCCAGAGCTTGGATAGCTGCAGACTCGTTGCTCAGCAGACTCTGCATAGCAAGATTCAGCAGTGTGTTTGGGGTCTCTGCATCCATCTTTGTGAACCTACATCAGGATGAGAAACATTTAGAAGTTCTGGGAAAATACACAGTCTCTTCTTTGAAACAAATGGTAGAACATTTAAAAACTAAATGGTGACTCAGATGGCCACCACTAGATACCTTTACTATAGACACAGAATAGAAATTGACTTGTGAGTGTAAAAGGTAGGGGTGTGTGTGTGTGTGTGTGTGTATGTGTGTGACTATTTACTTCCTTTTGGAGATTGCCTACTCCATCATATATATATATACACACACATATATATACATATATATGTGATATATGTATATGATATATGTATAAGATAAAACACAATTGAAATGGGTAGTAAGTAAGCAGAAAAAATTTTGGTCACTTAGCTACTACATGGCTCCTGGTATTTTCCTTTAGCAGTGTACAAGCCATGGTGAAATAAAAGATAAATCTAAAGAAAGTGGAACAACAGAAAATGTTAAAGAATCAAATTAATTTGATTAAAAAGAAAAAGAATGACATGCTAGGCCATGAATTGTCATACTCCTATCACTATATTTGTGGCAGATGAAGTTATACCAAAACTGTACAAGATACACATGAAGAAGGATGGTTAAGAGCTTATTGTCCTCAAACAAATTCAGAAAAACTAGTCACAAATTAAGCCTAAAGATGAAAAAGAAATCAGAAAAAATGGGGTACAGGGTACAGTTTAGGGCCGAGACTTAAAAAAACTGTTCAATTTAAACCTGTATGCTGTCTCACATGTGGTAAGTAGATAGTCAATCTGATAAAGATCTGGGATTGGTGCCAGGAGTTGGGGTGGCAAAGCACAGTTGGATATGATTCATGTAAGCTAGAAGCTGGTATTAACATAATACAATGAATCTCATTAAGATGTATTATGAATATGCATTACAAATAATCAATATCAAATGAGTATAAATTAAGCTATATGGATGGTTTAGAACTGCAATACTTAAAACACAGTCTCTGGGGGAAAATAAACTGATGTGGGTAGGAGAAGCACTCAAGAAAATTTGTTAATGATGGGAAAAGAAACAAAAGGAGAGAATTAAGAATCTTGCTTCCTGCTGTTTGGCTGCCTCACAGAAATCTAGACTGGCTGATCCACCTGTCTGGTGGGCTCAGTTTTCTGCTTCTTTGAGTCCAGATTGTCACAACACTCTTAAGATTTTATTCTACTGTCGGAACAGAAGCAGCAGCAGCAACAACAACAACAACCCCCCTAAAACGCCTACACAACACCAACGAACAGAAAATAGCATGATTAAATTAGATAAATTATAAAACAATGTAGTATGAATAAGAAAAATGAAGAAAAATTCCAAGCCAAAACATTAAACCATCAGAACAGAAAATTACTGTTGCTTATCACCTACCTAGTATGGTACGTTGCTACAGCATCCAGTACACATTACAACATTGTCCTTGGATAAAATAACTTGATGACTATAAAATTACCATAGCTAAGAACAAAGAAGTGCTATGTTTTCTTGAGGCTTCCAGGATTTCAATCTCAGGGACACAACATTCAAGCAGTGCTGAAAATGTGTTCCATGGTCTTAAGAAAGATGGTCTTCAGTTATAGCTCAGGGTGCAAGAGAGTTTAGTTACATCTTTGTGAAGAACTTTCTTTTGTGTGAAGCAGAAGTCAAATAGTCTTGAAACAAAGGGACTGAGAAGTATCAAGAAGCCAAGTAGTTGATTTCACACAATGTTACAAATGTTAGTGAAATGTATTCAAGGATTTGCTGTTTGTGCCATGTTATAGGGACAACCAGACAGGAGCCTGCTGTCAGAGAGTATAACAGGAGTTTAACTATTGTTAGTGAGGCCTCACCCAGCAACTGATGGAAAATGATACCGAGACCCACAGCCACATATTAGGTGGTGCTTGGGGAATCCTGCAGAAGAGTGGGTAGAAGGATAAACAGAGCTGGAGGGATCAAGGACACCACAAGAAAACACATAGAATCAACTAACCTGGGCCCAAAGAGGCTTACCGAACCGCCAAACAGACTTTAACCTAGCCCCCCACCAGTAACAAATGTGCAACATGATCTTCATGTGGGACCCGCTAAAACAGGAACAGGGGTTGCCTCTGACTCTGTTGCCTGCTTTTGGATCCCGTTCTCCTAACTGGACAATAGAAGAAGATGCAGCTAGTCCCAGTGCAACCTGATGTCAAGGTAGGCTAATACTCATGCGATGTCATGCTTCTCTGAAGGGAAAGTGCAGGAGGAAATTGGGGAGGTGAGGTGAGAGGGAGAGACTAGGAGGAGAAGAGGGAGGGGAAGCTGCAATCTGGGATATATAAAGTAAATCAGTAACGTACTTAATAAAAAGTTTTGGTAGTTGAAAAATAAAAAAATGCATCCTATTCTCTCATGTAAGAAGGCAATGAGAGAAAGCACGTTACATTTCCTTTGTGCAAAATAAATACAAGTAATATTAGAGAAGAAAGTAAAGGGAGATGTTATCCATCCCTACAGTGAAGGGGGAGAAAAAAGGAAATAACAACAGGGTAGGGAGGATGAGGAAGGACTGGTACTCTTCCAAATACACGTTTTATATTGGATTATCTGAGTAGCAGTAATATTCCTCATACCCAAAACAGAAATAAAATTGAACTGTTAAAGCAGCAGCCCTGCATCTTATGAGGACTTCATGTCTGGTGTCAGGTATCATTTATTAGCCACTGCTAAAACACTATGCTGAACATATCTACCACACCAAAATGCACAGACGCAAGTATGAATGCCACCAGAGCAGGCATTTACATCACAACTGCACAATTTCAAGACAGTCATAATAAACCATGAAACTCTAGGGTAAAATAACCTTAGAAGGTATTTGCATACTACCTGGTAAACAGCAAGAGTTAGAGTAAAACCTGAGTGTGACTGCATATCAGGAGGTGGGAGCAGATGGTTCAAGATACTCTCAACTATACAGTGAGTTAAAAATCCACCATGGGCTCTATGATATTCTTTCTCAAAATCCACAAGTAAAAGACAAGTTTGGGTAAGAAAAGATGGACTATTAAAAAGGAGAAAGATTAAAACATCAGGAATCACAAAGGAAACGCTAGGATGACTGAAAGGTACTGAAACACAGAAGGGCTATTGATTCATCCAAGAGTAACAAGATCTCAAAAGCCCCAGCACCAACTAGTTCCATGGTGAGGGTAGTAGGAATGAGGAAAAGGCACTTCCAAATATAATGTGTCTCCAGTTTAAAAAGGTGGGCGGTGGAGGGGATACTCCAATCCCAAAGGTCAGCCCATGAGTCTCACAAGCCTTAATTCAATCTCGGAAATTTGGCAACAGTGACCCTGCTGTTGGCAGTGGAGAGGGGGAAATGTAGTTTTTTTCCCTCTCTGCTGTTTCAGAGGGCTATCCAACAAGGTACAATCTTGAGAGAGGCCAACTCCTGGAGATAAAAATGTTGGGGTAAATAAGGAAACAAGGAGCAACTGCAAAAGGAGCAGCTGGCAGAGCAGCTTTGTGGGAGACCCCTGTAGAAGGCAGTGATGAGTTTGGCGAATGACAGACCAGTACACTCTGAGAATCGCATCCTTCTGTGATGTAGAGGCCACCACTCAGAGGTCATGTCCCATGTGTGTTAATAAGCAAGGTCCAGCACCAAATGATAACTGAGGGCACTAAGGATCCCATGCTGGAGGGGGCAGAGCAGCTCTGCGTCCAGAACCACTTACCTTCTGTATGGTTCAATGCTGGGGAAACTGCGAATCTGAGTTTCAGGTCCACGAAGGCCTTAGGGGCAGCAGCCTCCTCCGTCTCACAGGTGGTCTACAGTTGGCCAAGAAAAAAAACAACACAATGAGACCAAAATCCCAACACAAATCTCAGCGCTCTATTTCCTACTCTTGGCTATCCTCTTTATTTATTTCATTCATTTATTATTATTCCTACTTTTAAAACAGAACATTTTATTAATTATTTGAAAATTTCATACATGCATACTATGTATTCTGTTCATATTCAAATCCAGTCCTGTCCCTAAATCCTCCTAGATCCATCCCCACCTCTAAACTCCTCCCAATTATATGTGCTCTTTTCCTAGCAATTAATGCTTCTCCTTTTACCCACATTGAATTTTAACTTCACAGTTTACTCTACACTATTTCTGCCAGTATCTGCATCATAGCTGTTGGGGAACCGTAGTTGGTTTTAATACTTTCTCTGCATTTGTATAGTTTAATTAGCTATTACAGTGATTTCTTTTCTTCTTTCTTTTTGGGACTTAAGACTGAGCCCTCTACAGATAGTTATCTAGTGGGAAAAAAAGGTAAACCTGAGGACATACACATCCAAAATCACATAGGAATCCTAACACAGAAATATAAATAAAATATGAAAATGCAAGGAAAATGAATATATCTCAGCAAATGCCATACCAACAAAACAAAACAAAACACCCCACAAAAACAAAAATGCTGAAGTGTTTAAAATGCTGGACAAATAGTTTGAAAGTATACTTGAGGGGGCTGAAGAAATAGCTCAACAGCTGCTCTTCCAGAGAATCTGGGTTCAACTCCCAGCCACCATGTGGCAACTTTACAACGGTCTGTAACTCTAGTTTCAGGGACATCCAACAGACCTGCACAGATGTACGTGCAGGCAAAGCACTAATGCACATAGAATTAAATACATTATTAAAAAAGAAAGTATATTTGGAAAAAATTCAAGAACTTTCCTGCATATGAATGAAGTGAGGAAATTAACTCAGAACATGTATATAGATGAGAAAGCCATAAGGAGTTTGAAAGAACAAGCAGAAATTCTGAAAATTAAGTCAATAAAAAACATAGAAAGTACCAGGCCGGCTTATGAGCTGGAAGGTAAAATAAACCTTTTCCTCCTCAAGTTACTTTTGGTTATGGCGTTTATCACAGCAACAAGAGAGCAAACTAGGACAGTTTTCCATTCAATATTCCATTCAATAGCTACAGAATACACATCTCTCAGCAGTCCATGGGACAATTTGTGATACAGATAACAATTTAGGTCACTAAACAAGTAAAAAATTATTAAAAATAAAAGCAGCATTTTCTATCTTACACAATCATAAAGCAGTAAAACTATAAATCACCATCAAGGGAAATGACAGAAATGAAACAGTCTAGATAAAATTGAATATCACACCCCAATGATCAATAGGTCAGTGAAGAAATCAGGGAGGATGTTAAAATTCTTGAAATCAGTTTCGGGAACGCTAAGAAACTCTCCAAGCATTACAGGCTACTGCCATTGCCCTTGGACTTGGAGTTGAAGGTATGACCCTACTGTGGAAGACAGCATGTATTTTAGGCACAGGAGTTGGAGGAATTGAAGTGGAAAAGGTCTTAAAGTCTCTTCCCCAAGAATGAGTTCTTACAGTATTCAATGGTGCTATGCAAGCTGCCAAGGGAGAAATGCAATCAGCTGTCATAAGTAGCTTCTTACTTTTCTATTGCTGTGAAGAGACACTGTGACCAAGGGAAAAAATAGAAGATCATTTAATTAGGGGGGTTGCTTACAGTTTCAGAGGCTTAGTTCAGGAGCATCAAGGTGAGGAGTCTGGTGACAGACAGACAGGCGTGGTGTTGGAAGAGTAGCTGAGAGCTTACTTCCCAATCTGCAAGTAGGAGGAAGAGAGAAAGTGAGAATGGGCCTTGCACTGGCTTTTGAAACCTCAAATCTGGCTCCCAATGATACACCTTCTCCAACAAGCCCACACCTCCTAATCCTTACTAAACAGGCCACCAACGGAATCAACCATTCACACACTTGAGTCGATGGAAGCCATTCTCATTCAAACCACCACATTCCACTCCTTGGCTCCCATAGGCCTGTAGCTACATCATAATGTGAATGGCACAGTCCAACTTCAAAAATCCCCAGCCTCAAGACCATTTAAAAATCCAGAGTCCAAAGTTCTTTTTTTCCAAGACTCAAGGCAATCTCTTTACCCCTGAAAAATCAAAGTCTAAAATCAAATTATACAATTATAACAAATAACCGCACAAACTATACATTACTATTCCAAAAGAGAGGAAGAACAGGGCCATAGTGAAGAAATACTGGACCAAAGCAAGACTGAAACCCAGCAAGGCAAATTCAGTATCTCTATGTCTGATGTTAAATGGCTTATTAGACGGCTCTTCATATCTCCCAATCCTCCCAGTATTATTGACTACATCATCAGTTTTCTTTAATGATGGAGCAAGTTTCCAAACACCTTTACACCTCTATCTTCCTTGATAAAACCAGAGCCATGTGGCTTAAGCTACCAAGTTCTTCTGCTTGCTTGGTCTAAACCTGCTGCTTCCGTGACTTACATTTGCACAAGCTTTCACTCAACAGTATGCCCTGGCATCAGAAATCCAAAAGTCCTGCTGAGACTGTCTTGCTGTCATTGCCCAACTGTTATCCATCAGCCAAATCCATATCTCAGGGAGACGGTTTGCAAATAGCCTGCTTTGCCTGAACAGACAGTTCCAATAGGAGGCCGTATATATATCCTTTGCAGCTCCATCAGCCTCTTTATACTCAAGCCCCCTGCCCACTCCTGCAAGAGGCTGGACCAGCTCTTTTCCCTTCACACAAGTTATGTTCCCATGGGAAAGTTGCTGCTCCTCCTCACTGCTGTGCTAATAAACATAGTCTTATCTGGTGAGAACAGACTTTGGTCTCTTTCATGCCTTTTGTTCCTTTATTGCTCCTAAATCTAACATTTTGGTATGGAAACCCAGAAGGGCTTTGAGGGCCCCTGCCTTGTAGTGGCTCCAATCCTTCTTCTGGGAATTTCTTGACTTCCTTACTGACCTTGACTACTCTTGAAAGTTGTTACTTCCGGACCACAGATACCTTCTGAACTCACTAAGTAGGCTAAACAGCCACTAGCTGCCATGTGAGAACCCCTGGCTGTTGCGGCTTCTGCTTCTGTGAACAGTGCAAATCCTGTGAATCAAACTTCAGTTCTTGGGATGTTTTGGTCTCTGTAGATCCAGATCAGGGCTGCAGGAAAGGACTGGAACAGCCTTCTATTATTGCCATTTATTTTCTCTACTCATTCTCCTCATGTTCCCCCTCCTTCTCAGACCTCCAGGTCTATCACAGCAGTACTTCAGTCCCCAATACCAACTTCTGTCCAAGTTACTTTTCTATTGCTGTGAAAGCACATCATGACCTAAGTAACTTAGCAAGCATTTAGTTGGGGGCTTACTTAGAATTTCAGAAGGCTAGACCGTGACCATCATGGCAGGAAGTGTGGTGGCAGACAGGCATGATGCTAAGCAGAAAGGGGTGTGTGGGGGAAGACTGAGCTCAATGTGGACTTTTAACTCCCAAGGCCCATGCCTGGAGACATGCCTCCTCCAACAACGCCACGCCTCCTAATCCTTCCTCAACAGTCCACCAAATGGGAACAAAGCATTCAAGTGTCTCAGCCTACAGAGGCAGTCTCATCTAAACCACACCACCACACCTATGAACCATTACAAAGACCAACAAGGCAAGAGACTATCTATGGTGCAATAGTGGCACCTTGATCTTCATGCTACCCAACAGCTAACTGGATTTAAAGGATCACTTAAGAGGAGGGAATTCATACCTGGTACTGTAAAGTTGGCCAGTTACCTGTGGCTGGTTTGTAGATGCCAGAGGAGAATGTACTATTTCCATTTTCCTAAGCCACTATTATATCTGACTGTATTCTAAGTACTTATCCTTATGCCCATGCTATGCCCATGAGCATAGCACTCATCCATTATCAAAAAAGTGTCTTTCAGCAACAGAGGGAGGAGCTTATTACAGAGATCCATAATTGGTCATATAAGGAGACTATGTGACTGGAGTACTCATCTCATACTGATGTCTACATGTAATTTGTGCAACTAAGGCTCAGGGAAAATCATGGAAGCAGAGGATGAAAAGACTGAAAGAGGCAGAGCAATAGCATATCTGTTGTGAGATAGCAGCCCAGAGACATGACAATGGAATCTCAACAATAACATTTGCCTAAATAAGACTTGCATTCTGACACCAGTTGACATGACAGTGTGGATAGAGACATTTTACAAGGCCCCATGACAACATGAAGAACAGCATGTAACTGATGCCTGCTGACAAAGGGAGAATCCACTCTCTCCAGAGATAATGTGTAGTAGGTTCCTGAGATTAAAACTTACAACACTTTTTAAGGCATAGGATGGTTGCACAGCCATAAACTAAGAGGACAGTCTAAGAAGGTGAAACATTCTATATCCTGAAGGGAATATTGTTACGCTCAGGTAGTAAAAGCAGAATAACTTTAGAAAGTCCCTGAGCACTGACTAGATTAATTAGACCCTTCCCTTTCTAAGCATATATAAGCAGGAAGAACTGCTGAGAAACTCTCAGACAAGACAAGCTGCTTGGAAGAGGCTCAGGCCAACTGAATGACCAGCAAAGAACACTCTCCAACCTGCTCTACTAACTATTGGCTGTGCAATGTCCTCCAGGCTTCCAGCATTTTTGAGATGTTACTTATGCTGGTGTGGGATTTGGTGATGCAGCTATTGTTGAATCATGTCTGTTTCCATAAGTAAACCCTCACCCATATTCCTGGAAGTAGCCCCATTAAAACTTATTGTTTTACTAAGTTTGACTTTAGTGGCATAAAGATTTACATTCCTTTGTTTTCAGTTCTCTATCTGTGGTGAGAATACATCTGTTCACATCTTCCCAAGAATTGTCACACAACAGATAAGACCCCTGACAGGCTATACAATCTCTAGTGGCCAGCTCTAAACACATGTAAATATGAGCAATGCTAAATGAACTCAGAAAGTGTGTGTGTGTGTGTGTGTGTGTGTGTGTGTGTGTGTGTGTGTGTACAAAACTTTAATAATTAAAGAGGAGGTCGTAAACTTGAGAGGAAGAAAAATACATGAGAGGAGCTGGGAAGGGCAGGGGATGGAAATGAGGTAAATACAGTACTCATAAGTGAAATTATCAAAAATAAAAACAGCCTGTTGTAGCCGCCATTGGAGACCAGCAGCAGCCATGGCCCTGTGGTACCCCATGGACATGGGCCTCAACAAAGGGCACAAGGTGATGAAGAAAGTCAGCAAGCCAAGGCACAGCAGCCTCACCAAGTTTGTGCCAGACATGATCAGGGAGGTGTGGCTTCATGCCCTATGAACAGCATGCCATGGAGCTGCCCAAGGTGTTCAAGGACAAGCCTGGGCTCAAGTTCACCAAGAAGAAGGTGGGCACACACATAGGGGCCAAGAGGAAGTGGGAGAAGCTTAGCAACATGCTGGCAGCCATGAGGAAGGCAGCAGCTGAGAAAGACTGATGCCTCCTCCTCCAATAAATGTTTGTGCTGCACCAAAATAAATAAATAAATAAATAAATAAAATAAAAACGAAAACTGCTTAAAATTAAAAAATATCTAAATAAAATGGAAACTTCTTAGCACCTGTGAGATACAGCAATAACCTATCTAAGAGGAATAGCTATAAATGATTCAATTAAAAAACTCAGAAATCACCAGGTGCGGTGGAGCATGCCTATAATCCTAACACTCAGGAGACAGAAGTAGGAGGAGCTCTGTGAATTCAAGACCAGCCTGGTCTACAAAGTCATTCTTGGACAGCCAAAACTATATACAGAGAAACCCTGACTCAAACAAACAAACAAACAAAACAACCCCTCAGAAATAAGGTAAATAGCTAATAATACATCTTGACAACCCCCCCAAAGAACAAACCAAACTCTAAATCAGTAAATGCAAAGGCTAAAAATTATAGGGACAAATATTAATAAGTTGGAGACTAAGACATAATGATGGTTTGAGATTAAAATAATGTGGCAATTTGAATAAGAATGGTCCCATCCACAATCATAAATTTTAATGTTTGGTCTATAGTTAGTAGAACTGTCTTGGGAGGATTAAGAGGATTGCCCTTCTTGGAGTGTCATGGGAGTGGGCTTTGGGGTTTCAAAACACCGTGCCAAGCCCACTCAGTAAGTCTGTCTCTCTGTCTCTTACTCTGCTTGCAACTTTCAGATCATATGTGAGCTATCAGCTACTGCTCCAGCTCCATGCCTGACTGCCTCCAAACTCCCCACCTTTTTGGACATAAACTAACCCTCTGAAACTATAAGCAAGGCCCCAATTAACTGCCTTTCCTTTGTACTGTGCTCTTCATAGCAATAGAAAAGTAATTAAAAAGTGGGTACCAGGGACTGCTCCATTGCTGTGA
This sequence comes from Acomys minous, assembly GCF_964271855.1. NCBI lineage: Eukaryota > Metazoa > Chordata > Mammalia > Rodentia > Muridae > Acomys > Acomys minous. The sequence goes on from NC_140488.1 coordinate 49,409,690, forward strand.
CAGGTCTGACCTTTCTGTTTGTTTATGGAATGTGGGCTTTGTGGCTTTGAATTTGAACTCTTTCAAGTTAGGCCTCATGAGTCGTCCCAGTAGAAATTTGAAAGACAGTAACACTGAGAACTATGTCGACAATGGAGTCCCAGCTTGAGAGGTTTCAGAGGACAACAATAGTAGCAACTGGCCTAGAGACCAGTTCTAAGATGTTTTGGCAAAGAATGTGGCTGCTTTTTGCTGTTGTCCAAATAATGTGCAGAGGCTAAGTTGAGGAGTGTTAGACTAATGCTGTTGACAGGAGATTTCAAAACAATCCAGTATTGACTGTTGCATTATTAGTGATCTCTCTTAAGCAAATCTACACATCTCTTGTCACAATAGCCTACTGTTTTGTTGCTATTGCTCTTTGATATACTTTGAAAGCTGCTAATATTTACTCACTGGTTCTTGTATGTAAGAAGTCTTTCTCTCTTCTAGTGTCTTCTTTAATTTCTCTCTTCACTGTTGTGAGAATAGATTGTTCCAATTATATCATAGAGCAATAGCAACTAAGTCAGCATGTTATTGCAACAAAAGGAGATATGTAAGTCACTGGAATAAATAACCCAGAAATGAGAACATATATCCACAATCATCTGATTTTTTTTAAAAGTGCCCAGAAAAATAAAATAAAATAAAAAGTGCCCAGAATATCCACCAGAAAAAAAAAACCTGTTTTTAAGGAATGGAGCTGGTAAAAACTAGCCATCTAATGTAGAAGCATTAACTCATAGCCCTGTCTCTCACTCTTTACAAAAATCAATTGAAAATGCATCAAAGTTCCTAATGTAAGATGCAACATACTGAAACTTCTATAATAAGACAAGAGAAAAACACTTTAAGATATAGACACAGCAAAGCTTCTTTAAAACCCATTCTGGAAACAGCTCAGGAAATAATAGCAAGAAGTGACAAACTAAACTTCATGAAAGAATAGCTATCACACTTTACTTATATATTTCACACAGAATAAATACTTAGAATCTTCAAAGAACTTAAAACATTAAATATAGACGCCACCACATGGATAAATGACAAATGACAAATCAACTGAACAGGTATCAAGAGAAGAAATACAAATGGTTAATAAGTACACATAAATGCTTAACTTCCCTAGTCATAATAAAAATGATAATCAGAAGTGCATTGAGATGCTACATGACAACAAATGTTGATGAGGAGGTAAGGGAAAGGAGCTCTTATATCATGCTGGTGAAAATACGAAAATCCTCATGGAGGAGCCTGACAGAAAAAGAAAACTAGAACTATCTTACTGTCCATACATACCATTCAAAGCAATCTAAATGAGCACACTATAGAGATACCTGCACATTCACATTTCTTATGTTACTTTTCACAATAACCCAGGAATGGAATCAGCCCAGAATGCTATCAACAGATGAGTGGATCCAAGAAATAAGGTAGGTGTACATAGGCAATGAAGTTGTTACCAATTGGCAAAAAGAAACAAATTGTGCCATTTGTAAAACAAAACAAAACAGAACCAAAACCAAATACATGGAACCAAAAACCATCAAGTTATTCAAAGTCATCCAGTTTCAGGAAGACAATATTCCATACTTTCTCTCATAGGGAAGAGCCTAGCTTTAAATATATTTTCACACATACACAAAATATGCCATGAAAGTAAAAAAGGGTCTGTTTGTGTGAAGGACAGAAATAATCTTAAAGAGGTTCAAGGGACAAGATAGGACACTGAGGGAAACAGGAGCAAAGGATATACTGAAAAGGTCATAATTTAACAATATTTTGCATAAACTTTTTTTAAGGGATAAAGCCACAGAAACTTAAGTACACTTCAAATGTTTCAGGCTTATACCCCTGGATGGGACTATGGAGAAATGACAACTAAATCCTGGGAGGTGTCCTGGAATACAAAGGAAATCGATTAAAATAACATATACACAATACTAATTGTACTCAGAAGATTATCAAAACAAAACTAAAAAGACATGAAGATGAAGCCAGGAGCAGAAAATGAGTGTGGGTATATATACACATGAAATTCCCAATAAACTTTATAATAAGAAATAAAGAATAATCCTGGAAAATTAAAATACGTAATAACTTACTAGTATTTCAATGCTAATCTCCTAGTTTTGACATTTTGATGATTTTTTTAATAAGATGTCCACAGTATAAATACCTGGGAAAACACATTTAAGGACTATAAAATAATTTACAGTGTTTTGGAGATGAAAATCAGGCCTGGAGGCCTGGGTGTGTAACTCTCACATTCAGGAGGCAGACAGGAAGATCCTGCAGCTCCTGAGTAGTCACCTCGGGGCACTGGTAGACTTTAAACTACTTGGAAATGAAATCACACTCAGGTGAATGGGCAGGTTTTTTTTTTTTTTATTACAGATGCAAAAGCATTTAAAATATAAATTAAACTGAAAGGTAAAAGGTATTGACTCAGGTAATTTTTTCTACTATTTTAAAAGCCTTGTACATAAAATCTATGAGATTAAAATTCAAATGAAGAAAAAAACAGGGTTTCTCTGTGTGTCCTTGGCTGTCCTGGACTCACTTTGTAGACCAGGCTGTCCTCGAACTCACAGAAATCTGCCTGCCTCTGCCTCTCAAGTGCTGGGATTAAAGGCGTGTGGCACCACCGCCAGGCTGTTTGTTTCTTGATACAAGATCTCACACTGTACCAGGCTGATGCGGAACTCAAAATCCACTTGCTTCAACCTCTGAAGCACCATCACGCCCAGACTATAAATATAAATATAAATCTTTGAAGAAAGGGTGTAAGGATGTGTCGAGGACTTTAAGCAGATAATGTTTTGAAATGATTGGTCACATAACCGAAGAGCCTCACACCTCAGGAACCAATGCCTTGAATAAGAATTCCAAAACCTTGGGTCTCTGTGGTTTGGTCCCAATAAGTTCAATTTATAAAAAGAAGTTTCTGTCGTTTACCTGAGTGGGCGAGTGGGGAGAATTTTCTGACTTTTCCAGTACCTCCGTTGCTGGAGCGGCTTTTTCCAGACGAAAGCACGGGATCTTCAAAAGCCGAGAGCTCGAGAGTGTGAGGACGCTAGTGCGTGAGGGCGCCAGAGCGTGGGGGCGTAAGAGCGCGGGGGCGCCAGAGCGTGGGGGCGTAAGAGCGCGGGGGCGTCAGAGCGCGGGGGCGCCAGAGCGTGGGGGCGTCAGAGCGCGGGGGCGCCAGAGCCTAAGGACCCCAGAGCCTGAGGACCCCAGAGCCCGAGGCCGCCAGAGCCTGAGGCCGCCAGAGCGTGCAGGGTCCTCAAAAGACTTTTGAAGCCCCCAATCGCTTCTTTTCAAATTTAGCGCTGTAACTGAAGGACTGCAATTGGATTAGCTTGGGTCAGCTGACTTCTCTCAGCCTCTTTTTTTTGCATATTATCATTCACAAGGCTACGAGGCTCCTGACCAACTATTCATATTTAGGTGCCTATGCAGCTGCCTACTTTTTTTTTTTTTTGAGAGAAGTTACTATATATGTGTAATATATGAGTGTGACTTACATACTGCCTGATTTGTGGATTCTACCAAGTCAGGTCTCAAACTTGATGGCTCAGTGGTTAAGAGAACTAGTGGTTCATCCAAAGGACCCAGGCTGGAAGGATACACAGAATGGCTCACAACTTTCAGTAACTTGCATTCCGTGGCATTCACCACACTCTTTTTGGCTTCCATCAACAACAGATGCCCTCTTCTGGTTCTTGTGGGCACCGCATGCACATGGTGCACAAAGATATGTGCATACACAACACTCATATTATACATTAAAAATATATTTGTTAGAAAACACTCTCATACAGTAATGTCCCTAGTTCTCTGAAGTATTAGTTGTGGAAATGATACTTGCCGTTGCGGCATTTGGGAGGCAGAAGTAGAAGACCCCTACAGTCTGTCCAAGACAAACCTGAACACAATAGCAAAACCCTCTCTTTAAAAACAGAAAACGAGGGCTGGAGAGATGGCTTAGTGGTAAAGAATATTTGGTGCTCTTGCAAAAGACACGCAGGTTCATTTTGCATCAATCACTTGGTGTCTCACAATCGTACATAACTTCCATTCCAGGAGATCCAGTGCTTTCTTCTGACCTCCATGAACACCAGGCAAAATACTCATATACATAAAATAAATACATCTAAAAATTTAAAACACAGAAAATAAAATTTACTCTTAGTTCTAAAAGTTTGGCAAATGGTTCTTACTTTTAGCAATTTTCCCCCTGGCATTTTATTTTTCTTACAGTTATTAATAAAGTGAAATCAAACTGATATCCTTTCCAGAAGTTGAGTTAGTTGATATTAACCACTTTGTGGTGTTGTATTATACGTTGTGTTGATGGATGCAATTTACTAATGTTTTACTGAGGATTTTTACAGATATGTATAAAAATACTGATCTATTTTTCTTCTAGAACCTTTAGTTTGGTTAGCACAGGGAGTCTTAGTGTCATAAGATAAAATAAGAAGCTGGTCATATTTATATCCTTGAAAATGATATGCAGACTAGATTTGCTTCATCTTTAAATTTTGTTAGAATTTACAAGTTCATTACTATGGACCTGGAGATTATCAGTGTTGCTTCTGAGAAGTTTTTTCATCTATTAATTTAATATTTTAAATTGACTGAAAACTAATTAAAATTTCCATTCTTTCCTGGGTATTGTTTGTATCTTTCAAAGAATTGTTAGATTTGGTCTAGTTTTCAAATTATCTATATTGTTTTTAGTGTTTTCTTACTATAGTATATTGTTTATTAGTTCTGTAGTGAAATCTTACTTTCATTTAAAACATTTTTTAATGTACGTATTTGTCATACAATAATATGTGCATGTATGTTGTGTATCATGTTTAAATTTGTGTATCTGTGTGTGTGTGTGTGTGTGTGTGTGTGTGTGTGTGTGTGTGTGTGGTGCGTGCACGCATTCATGTGCGGGCAGCATGTAGGCTAGATATTGATCTTCCTAGATTGGGTGTCTTCATTATTTCATCAAAACATCATCACTCATTTTACTTCAGAGCTCACCTAGCCAGCATTGGAGGTCACTTATTTCTGCCTCCCAAGCACTGGGATTGCCATGCCCAGTGGACATTGTGTTTTCGTAAATACCAGAGATCTAACACAGATCTTCATGCTTTCGTAGCTAGTGAATTACCAACTGAACTATTTTCCAAGCCTCCATAATATGGTGTTTTATATGCATATATATGATATTTTAGTCATTATTCTATTGCTCTGAAAAGAAGACATGACAAAAGCACCTCTAATGGACAGGACATTCTCCACAGTTGAGTGGAGAGTGGGGTCTGACTTTTTCATGAACTCTGGTGCCCCATTTTTGACCATGTCCCTTTGATGGGGAGGCCTGGTGGCACTCAGAGGAAGGATAGCAGGCTACCAAGAAGAGACTTGATACCCTATGAGCATATACAGGGGGAGGTAATCCCCCTCAGTCACAGACATAGGGGAGGAGAATAAGGGGAAAATGGGAGGGAGGGAAGAATGGGAGGATACAAGGGATGGGATAACAATTGAGATTATACACACACACACACACACACACACACACACACACACACACATCTTAGGGGTTCTTCCAGCCAGTTTTGGGTGAATAGCGGCCCAAATAAAATTGGGGAAAATGGTTAAACAATCTAGGAATAACATTTGTGGTCCAGTATCTAAATGTTGAGAAATTCTAGGCTTAATAGAAGTCTTGTGTGGGACAGCCTGGAATGCTGGACCAATTGGGAACAGAAGCTTTCTTCAACGCTGTCCTGGGAGCTGTCCTGTTCTGATAGAGAACAACAACTGAAGCACTTGGAGCTGGAACATGCAGGATGCAGGATGTAGGATGTCAGCATCCAGCATGCTAGGAGGAATGAATCCTGTCAGGTCTGATCCAGCTTCAAAGTCCAATTCTTTTGTTCTGAAAACATAATTTCTCACAAGCATTATATAGTCCTAAAATTATAAGTGTATGAGGTATACAGGGTGCACATAACAATTAAGGCTAGTTCTCTGCTCTTTGTATACACAGAAAAAAAGGCATCTGTAAATCTTCATTCATGCCATATGAAGAATGGCATCTAATAGTAATTCATAGGGGTTCTGTAGCCAACAAGAAGCATTGTCTACCCTTAAACATTCATGTTTCAGCCAGTCTCAGAGTTATTCCCATATAGTGGCATTGGCAATATAAATTACCTGCTTGTTCTTCAGGCCTTAAGGGGGTTGGGTAGGCTTTTGCTTGCTTTCTTGAGCTACAGATGTTCATTTTCATTGGGAGTTGGTTATAAGTTACTATTGGTCTTATCCAGAGAGAAAATGAGATTGAACTCAGGGATGTCTCTCTTTTTCTTTATCTTTCTTTTTTAGGTTTAGAGATAGGGGCTGAAAAGAAAGAAAGAGGACTATAGAAAGATATAGGGATGATAGGACAAAAACTAGAATATTGAGTTGACTCCTCAACTTAAGGCCTTAATTGTGCTCACAAAGATTATCTTTAATTCATTGGTATAGGAATTTATATATTGATGCAAAATAAGTTTAATTTTTATATATTTGTATAGAATTCAAATTTAAAATTATTCTTCACAACATTATATATATATATATATATATATATATATATATATATATATATATGGATTTGTACTCGTACCACTCAAGTAGAATACAAGATTTACCTCGAATACTTTGAAAGTGCTATTGCAGGCTGTCTAAGATAAGTAAATTAGACAAGTTAATTGTAAATTAATCAAATCATGGTCATGTCAATTACTAGTCTGTATCATAAGAATATACATCCAAGGTGTAACAGATAGGTGTGATTCTATAGACAGATAAGGTAAAATAGTTAGATAAGGTCTTAAAAAACCTCAGAGTCCTACAGAATATGGCATTAAAAGATGCTTTTATTGTTTTAAGGATTCTTTGACAATGAGACAGGTTAATTCCTGGCAACACCCAGCCTACTTACAAGAAGATGATGAACATCAAAGAACCTCTTTATGGAGGTGGCTTCAAATTTGATGAACAAGCCACTTGGCAAAATATCCTCATTTTCTACCACAGACAAAATTCTGTGGATGTAGACAGAGTTGACAGCCAAACTCTGCCAAGACACGGTAAACAAGTCCTCAATATCTCTTGTCTTACAAGTATGTCTGTCAGATATACTTGGCTAGAAGGTTGAAGACAAATCTCCAATGTTATAGAGAGCTATGGGTGACTGTTCAGGCAGCAAACTGTCTCTGCCACTTTTCTTTTTTATTAAATACTTTTTTACATTTACATTTGTATTATTATACATATATACAATAAACTGCCTACAGCAAGAAGAACCAGGAAACAATCAGGAATTATATAAATGTTACATTCATAGTGTTTTGGCTATTCGTATTTGGCAGCCTTGAAGAAAACATTTTTCCTGTCTTGGTGCATCTAAAATTATGAATGTAAATAGCTATCATATCTCATCTCTATCAACTTAAAACATATATCTAGACCTAAAAACACTTTAACCCCTAAATGGCTAAGCTTAATTGTAAAACTAAACTATCTGGTCTTCAACCCCATCAGAGACTTAAGAAGGAATAAGATTAATTACCTGAGTAGGCAGGAAATGCATGTTAGCAGCTTCCAAATGAGAAAATGACAGACAGTTTGCTTCCTGAACAGTTACCCAAAACTCTATAACATTAGAGCATCATTGTCAGCCTCTGGCCATAATATTTGACAGATATATTTGTGAGGCAGGAACTATTGAGGACTTGCTTACCTTGTCTTGGCAGAATTTGGTCATTGACTTTGCCTGCAGTCAAGCTTGCCCACTTTTAGGCAGAAATCTGTCTGTGGTAAAAATGAGGACATTTTGCTCAGTGACGTGTTTCCCACATTTGAAATCATCTCCATAAGGAGGTTCTTTGATGCTCATCATCCTTTTTGAGATAGACTGGATGTTGCCAGGAGTTAACCTGCCTCATTGGCAGTGAATCTTTAAAATAATAAAAGCATTTTAAATGTCATATTTTGCATGTCTCTGAGGTTTTTGAAGACCTTATCTAACCTAACTATCCTACCTTATAAAATCATATCTATTTGCCACACCTGCAATGTATATGCTTGTGATAAAAGTAGACTAGTGATTGACATGACCATGATTTGATCAATTAACAATTAACTCATCATACCAAGATAGGAAAGATGTTTTCTTCAAGGCTGCCAAATACAAATAGCCAAAACAGGATGAATGTAACATTTATATAATTCCTGATTGCTTCATGGTTTTTGTTGCTGTAGGTAGTTTATTTTATATGTGTGTAATAATATAAATGTGTATATAAAATATTAGAAAAAATAATTAAAGTTCTCCAAAGGGGGATAAGAAAAGTATTTAAATGGGGCCTTGATCACAGTTTCAGAGGTTTAGTTCATTATAGTCATGGCAGGGAGCATGATAGGCAGCATGGCAGGCATGATACTGGAAAAGTAGCTGAGAGTTATATCCTACTCTGCATGCAAAGATGCAGAGAGACTGGGACTATCATTGGCTTTTTGAAGCCTCAAAACCCATTCCCAATAATACACATCCTCCAACAGGAACACATCCTTCTTAAATAGCGGTACTCCATGATGTGTTACAGCTTGGATGTGAATGGTATTCTGGCAGTCAGGAGGCAAGGACTACTACATAATCATACCACATGACAAACTTCACACAGGAGATTTATTGGGAGGGAATAACCCAAGAGGATGGCCGCCTCTGCTCTGCTAGAGTGAAAAGCAGCAGAGAACTAAGCAGAAGACAGGGCTTATATAGGGTTTCTTGGATGGCAGAGCTTTACAGGGTGGCCTGGCATTTGAGGGATTATGTGGCTTGATTTGGGATTAGTGAGATGTTTTCCTGTAGGTTGGGGCCTCAAGGGAATGGAAACTACAGTTACAGCAAATAGGGTCTGAGGGGCATTACCTGGCTACTAGAGTTCATCATGGGCAGGGTCTGGCAGTAGGAACTTCTCAAGAGGCACTAGCCACTCACATGCCTCAAGAAGCCAATGTGGTCTCCAGAGGCCTGGTCTGGGGCTAGAGTCTGGAAGTTAGAGGTTTCCAGGGACCTCTCTTTGAACAGCAGGTAAAGCTGCCCCCACTGGCTGAGTTGGCATGAGTAGCCAACATGGATGACTAAACACTCGACTTTATGAGGCCCATTTTCACTCAAATCACTGCATTCTACTCCCTGGTCCCCATGGATTCATAGCTACATCATAATGCAAAAATGCATTCAGTGTAAAGTCAGAAGTATCCATAGTCTATCATAATCTTAACACTGTTCAAAAGTCGGAAGTTCAAATTATCTTCTAAGACTCATGACAATCTCTTAACTGTAATTCCTTGTAAAATCAAAATAAAAAAGTAGACCGCATACTTCCAACATACAATCGCACAGAAATTGCATCACCATGCCAAAAGAGAGGAAAGAGAACAAAGTAAAGAAATACTGATCAAAGCAAGTAAAAAACAGCAGGGCAAACTCCAAATTCTGCATCTCCGTGACTGATGTCAAAACTCTCTTCAATTCTCCAACTCCTTTCAACTTTGCTCTCTTCTCTCTCTCTTGGGATTACTCTACACATATTCTGCAGTTCTCCTTGGTAGGTATCTCACAGTTCTAGTGTCACTTTCACAGCTTCACAAAATGACCTCTCTGGGTTTTCATGAAGAGACTCCCATGTCACATACCTGGCCTCAGCTGCTTTCTTTATTCGTAGAGGACAATTCCAAAACCCCTATCTTCCACCCTTGACTCTGAAACCAAAACCACCTGGCTAAAGCTGCTAAACTCTGCTGTTGATGGAGCTGGAGGTTGCCCCCCTTGTCCAATTATGTTTGCGTCAGATTTATTTTGTTGGTGGTTTCCTTTTCTGCTTAAGCTTTTCTTTAATTCTTTTTCACAAGTTGAAAGCTTAGCTAGGTAGCATCTTGCCCATTTATTCCATCTAGCACCATGTGTTTCCTTAAACTTTTAACCTCCTTGACTTAACTCAATTATACTTCCTAATGTTGTTGCAGAAATTTTGGACAAGGGAAGAAAGCAGCCACATTATTTGCCAAAATATCACAAGAGTTGTCTCTATGCCACTTAGTAATATTTTTTCCCCTCTGAAACTTCTTCAGCTAGGCCCATATTGCTCTCAGCACTACTGTCTTCCATCCTATGCCCATATCCCATTAAGCCCTACTTGACATGTTCAACTGCTTTTTTATTCCAAAGTCCCAAAATCTTCCATATTTTTCCAAACAATAACATGGTTGGCCTTGTCACAATGATATCACAACTGTCTTTGGCATGAACTTCTTCTGTCTTATTCAGTGCACTATTGCTGAGAAGAGATACAATGACCAAGACAATTCTTATTAAGGAAAGCATTTTACAGTTTCAGATATTTAGTCTATTGCCATCATGACAGAGAACATGGTAGCAGGTGTAGTGGATGTACACATGTTTTTGTTTGGATCCCAAGTATAGGATATGTAGTGGATGTTAATATGTTTTTGTTTTGATCCCCAACTGTGGCATAGGGAACAGACTTGTGAGAGATCAGGTGATGTGTATCCACTAGAAGAAGAACCACCTTGTGCGGGGGATTGGTTTTTGCCAGCTAAAATACATCTTGGTACTGTTTGACTGTTCACTGCCCCCCTTCGAGAAGCTCTTAGTGAGACTGCTCCAGAGAACACTTTGGGTCTCCAGGTTCCAGCTGCTGTTCCAGGTTCCAGCAGTATTTTGGTTGAATTGCTGGTCTGCTGAAATCCTGCCAGGGGAATTGCTACCAGGAACTGAGTCCAAAAAGGTCTACTTCTCTTGTTCCCATTAACCTCTTTTCTCTCCTATCTAGGGCAGGTGGGTTGGAAAGGATGTGTAGTCATTAATGAACCTGAAATAAAGTTGGTTTGAAAAAGGTCGAAGCCCACAAGCAGGCATGACAGGCATGATGCTGGTGAAGTAGCTGAGAGTTACATCCTAATCTACATGCAGAGAGACTGGGCCTACAATCGGCTTTTTGAAACTTCAAAGCCTGCCACCAGTGACAAATGTCCTCCAACAAAGACACATCTCCTAATCCTTCTAATCCTTTCAATAAGTGCCACTCCCTGATGACTCAACATCCAAATACATGAGCCTACTGGAGCCAGTTTTATTCAATCAACCACACTTGGTAAAGTGATTACTAATGTTAAGGAGTATAATGGTTAGCGTTGATCATCAATTTTCTCTTCCTTTAGCTGATTAAATTTACTACTTTCTTTTGGTTTTCAAGGATACTACTTTTTTCATTAATTTATTTATTTAATCACTTTACAGCCTAATCAAAACCCCTCCGTCCTCTCCTCCCATACCCACCCTCACATCCCCTCCTTTCTTACCCCTTCCCCTTCTCCTCAGAGAAGATAAGGACCCCATAGGTATCAACTAACCCTGGCACATTAAGTCACAATAAGACTAAACTCATCCTCTACCACTGAGGCCAGACAAGGCATGGAAAGGTTGAGGTAGGCATGAAGTTCCATTCTTTCTTTCTTTCTTTTTTTTTTATTTCTTTCACTTTTTATTTACTTACTTTTCTTTTTGTTGAAAGAGAACACGAATTTTGGTGGATAGGGAGGTGGAGAAGATCTATGAGAAAATGGGAAAGGGGAAATATTAAAAACTGATGGTTTGCCCTGATTAGTCCACCATATTCATGCTCCATTGGAAAGCCACACATCCAAGAATTTATAGGCAGCACAAATTGGATCTGGTTGGTGGGAAAAGGACACAGAGTTGAGTGGTTGTGAATGAAAGAATGGATCTGAAAGGAGTGGTCTGGTGGTTTGAATTAGAATGGGCACCATAGGCTCATTGATTTGAATATTTGGTGGCTTATTGAAGGCATGACCTGGTGGTTAGACCACTTGGCATACTGTACTTCTAAATAGAAAGGATGGCACATCATGCTCCTGTGTAGAGGAGATTTTTCCTCCTGTCCCCAAACCCCCAGAATAATGACTCATGAGATTTAAAAGTTTAGTTTACAAATATCTAAGCCATATAGCAAGGCTCTTCTCTGACTAGCTCATAACACATTTTACTAGTATACATTTTGCTATGTGTCTGTTTGCCTCTGCTCAGATATGATGTACCTGTCTTCCTCACATCTTGCCTGTTGAATCTCCTTCCTCTGGCTCTATCCCAGAATCCTTTCTGCTTGCCAGATGTCCCATCTTCTATTTCCTCCCTCAGCTATAGGTCATTAGCTTTTTATTAACAGGTGTTTTTTCCATACAGATACAAGATATTCTCACAACACTCCTGAGTATATCCAGAAGTTAGAACACTGAATTCTTAAGTAGCATAAGTAGGCAGTAACTGGCCAGAAGATGAGTCTCCACTCTCCATGTCTCCATTAATATGCTTCTTCTCAGCAGAGACCCTGGTGGTATGGGCACGCACCATCCAATCTGAGGTTATGTGCTAACCAATCATGGTCAATAGGCTTCCACTATTAAAGTGGTTGCTCATGTGCAGTAAAGCACACACTGTTCCATGAAACTGTCCTTTGATCCTGAAACATGCTGGTACATATATGTTGATATTTAGATTTTGTTGTATTTTTCTCGATTTGCTGACATAAAAACAATGAGCTTTCTGTAGCTTGGTATAGGTTCTACCTTGAGAAGCAATAATCAAATTCATGGATCAGCAGCTTTCAAAAAGTGAGTTTAATTGCTCCTATATTATAGAAAGTTCTTAGGCTAAGATCGTTTCTAGTTAGTGAGGCCTTTGCATGGTAAAAGGAAAAAGAACAGTAGCTGCACCATGAGGGGTAAGCTAGCTATCCATTTAGGAAGGTAGCAGGAAGGCAAGAGGTTGTGTCATAGGGCCAGACAAAATGGATTTGGGGGCATTCTTGAGAAGGAAGAGAAAATCAGGACTGGAGACAGATTAAGATATGGAAAATTAGTATATATCATTTGTTTAGTGATGCCTGCATGTGACTTTTAATTGCCTAAAGCCCGTTACCAAAATGACTGATCTGATAGACCCTTAGGAAAAATAGGTCTTCAGACTGAGCCAGTCAGGATGGAAGTCCTAGTAAAAATTTGTTTTCTGTTATTATTATTGTGTTCTTTGGTTATATTTTCCTCCTGGACATTTAAATACATGTAGGTGTATAAAAATGAAAATGTTTTTGTTATGGAGATGAAAGAGTATAAAGTAATGAGAGTTAAATATATACATATATAAAATTGTCAATGAATTAAAAATCAGATTACAGAAAAAAGAAGGAAGTATGAGGGGAAATATTCACAACAGTAGGTGGGAAAATGATTTAGAATACAATTCCAGAAGAGTCTATAGAACAATAAGATAGACATATTAGACATGATCAATATTCCAAACCATTTCACATAAAACCACTATCAATAGGCTGTCAATAACAAAACCCAGTACATTTGAGAACATATCTGACATTATTGATGGGAAATATGTAAATATCTCATACAACACAATAAAGAGGGAACAATCAGTTAAAATGCGCCAAAGACTGAAAAGAACATCTTTCCAAAGATAATATGCAAATAATACAAAGCATATAAGATGATCAGTATTTATTTATTTATTAATATATGTTATTAATTTATTCATATTACATATAAATCGTTATTCCATATGATGATCAGTATTTATAAACATCAGGGAAATGCAAATGAAAACTACAAAGACTCATCTCTTCAAACTCATTGGGATGATTATTGCCCTTGCCTAATAGTGGGAATTTAAAATTGCATATCCACTTTGGGTCAATTTCTGTCATTTAAAAAATATATAAGAATATACATATAGCGTGACTGTGATGGCACATGCCTTTAATCCCAGCAGAAGCAGGTGGAGCTCTGTGAGTTCGAGGCCAACCTGGTCTACAGAGTGAGTTCCAGGACAGCCAGGGCTACACAGAGAAATCCTGTCTCAAAAACCATATATATGATTAATTTAAAAAGAAGTCATGTATTTTAAAGAAAGCAGAGAAAAGATATAAGGAAGGATTTAAAAGGAAGAAAGAGGAAATAATGTAATTATAATCTCAACAAAAATAAACTTTGCATCATTGTATGGTTAGTAATTTCATTTCTAGGTACATACTCAGAAATATTAAAAGTAGAAACTTGAAGCTGGGTGTGGTGGCATGCCTTTAATCCAAGCACTCGGCAAGCAGAGGCAGGCGGATTGATGTGAGTTCAAGGCCAAACTGGTCTACAAAGTGAGTTCAGAGCAGCCAGGGCTACACAGAGAAACCCTGTCTTGAAAAAACCAAAAATGAATAAAATAAAATAAAATAAATAATAAATAATAAAATAAATAAAAGAAGAATCTTGAATAGGTATCTGCATGACCATAGACACATGGAAGGAAAAAACGAGAGAATCACCCTATTGGTAGGTAAGGCTTTGCATTTATTTTTATTTTTATTTGCCTGTGGGGGCCGAAGCTCACCTCCACATGACCTTTCTTGCATCCCTCCAAGGCTCTTGGTCCTCCTTCTGGAGTCTACCTAGGCTGAGCGGGTACACTCAGACTGGCTTTGGAATGGAGCTTTAAGGGATCCATGCTTCCCTTCATTATAACATTCCTTCTCTTCTCACTCCTGCAGGAGAGCGAGCAGGAGATAATGAAGCATTCATTGCACCTGTTTCTTCCTACTTCTGCCATTCAGCCTCTATGTACAGAATGCCAAGATAAGACAACAAGCAACTCTAACTAACCTTCACTTAACACTTAGGTGAGAACATTGCTGGATTCCTGGGGAATCTATCTTCTAATGTATGTTAAAAGCACCAGGCTGTCTTGTGTCAGCACACCGTCCTGGTCAACATCTCATCCTCAACATAAAAGCTATCCAGAACAGAAAGGCAGGTCAGAATTTGAGAGAGTGTGCAATATAGGAAAGGATAGAGAGATATAAAATAAATTTGTGTTTTAATCTAAAAAATAAAAGCATATTCTAAAAAGCTATTCAAAACTATGGAGTGTGAATGGTTTATTCCACTTTTAAACTTTGTCTGCTACAGTATCATAGACTCTGACAGAAGACACAGAAAACGCTATCAAATTCTTCTAAGACTGTTGACTAAGAAAATCAATCTTGAAAATAACTTAAGGGAAAAATATGTGCACCAATTATGTCTATGATGAGATGACTCCAAACCCCTGTCTTCTGGAGTGCAGAGAGTGAGTTGACAGGTGTGTGCAACCATACCACTCAGAAAGTTCTTTCTGTCAAGTGCTCCTTCTGTGAGCTACATGTGCGTGCCTTTCCTATAGAGAGAGACAGTTGTTGCACCCTCAGGCCTCTCTCATTTGTAAATTTCTGTCTTTTCTTGGGTGCTTGCTGGTCTAATGATGGTGAGCAGGTGATATTTTCTCTAATATCCTACTAGGCTTCATTTAAAATAATCCATGATGTATGTATGCACGAGCACACGCACACGTGCATGCCCGTAGAGGATTCAACAGAGTAAGTGCTCTCAGCTGTCCTGCCTCACTTCTGCGAGGCATTCAAATATTACCATGAATTTGTGATCGTGTGTGAGAGAATTGCCTGCCTCTACCTCTTCAGTGGGGTAAGCAATATGTAATGCTACTGCTAAAGGATATGTACCCCTGGCTCTTTCATAGCTTTCCATTCATGGTAATTTTTAAAAACTAACTTTCCCATGTAATGAATGGAAACAGGTGACATTAGGGTGATAAAATTCACTGAATATATTTGATTTTTAAAAGGGGATATTAAGGACAGGAGATGCAGATTCACTGATTTTTCTGCACTAGTGCTGTGTTTCTTCCTGCAGGCTTTTAGCAGCCAGTCTCCTTCTGTTCTTCTGCTCTCTCCCACATCTCTGTCATGAGCACTTAGTAGGAGTCCATTGATAAATATCCAGAGAATAAATAGGGCCTTTTCTGTTTCTGAAGATCCTGGCTTTTTAGAAATAATGCCACAGTAGACCATAATTAATCTTTAGAAATGTATTAAAGTATTCAATGAATTTATCCTAATCCAGCTGTCTAGTGTTCATTCTTTCTGTGTTACGCACAGGAATAGACATCCAGGCTTCACCTGGAAAAGCCAACTGGGCCCTCAATGGAATTCAATCTCTTCTAGCTATCTGATGGATTGCCTTGATACAGTGAGAACTCAGTTTCTCTGTATCATAATAGCTTGCTCACAAGTTTTTATTTTTGAACTCACTGACGGGGAAAGTATAACAGCACAAGGTTGCTAACATGTTATTTACTTATGTGCATGTGGTAGGTGAGTATGCTATATTGCATATGTGGAGGCCAATGGAGGGATTTGTTCTGTCCTAGCATGCGGGTGTCAGAGGTTGAACTCATGTCATGAAACCTGTCAGATTGTAAGTGCTTTTATCTACTGAGCTATCTGCCAACTACAGGCTGCTAATGATATATGCTGTTAAAACACTGCTGAGGAAGAAAAAGTGACACTGGTTTTCCCCGTATGTGAAACCTACAAACTAGAATGCAACCAACCAAGCAAGATATGCCCACCTGTACAACAGCTTGATTTTTGTTTGGAATAACCAAACATCCTCTGGTGGGATTTAAGGCTTCTTACACAGGCTCAGGGAGCACTATAGAAGGGGGGGGGGGATGCATAAGACAAAAGATAAAGTTAATCATCCAAAAGCTTCATGTGGTCAAATAGGGGGCACCAGAGTTCATGTCAGAGTCAGTCCCTGATCTCCCCACAACTGGAGAATGTGCCGTTCATTGGCTAGATCTGAACAGGGGTTCTAGGTTTACTGCATGTGTTGTCCTTGGTTGGTACAGTAGTTTGAGCAGATCCCCCTGGGTCCAGATCCGTCAGCCTTAATGGTCTTCTTGTAGGTTTCCAGGACTTTCTGGGTCCTTCTATCTCCCCATTCTCCCATACCTCTCTCACCTGGAGTCCCAGCATCTATCTCAAACCTGCCCACTCCCCTCCCCAATGTCGCACACAGAGGAAGGGTAAGCAGGCTACCAGGATGAAACCTGATAGGCTATGATCATATGGTGGGGGAGGAGGTCCCCTTATATCACAGACCTAAAGGAGTGGAGTAGGGTGAAAGAGGGAGGGAGAGGGAACTGTAAGATATAAGTGAAGGGATAACAATTGGGATGTAATCTGAATAAATTATTTAAATAATAAATAAAAATGCTTCATGTGACCCAAAAAAGTCCCTGCAGGAAGAATTGATATGCTGAGGATGTTACCTGGCAGTGTGAATCAAACCATGGAGCTTCTTGAGAAGGGAGGCAATATCTAAGTAGGACCTGCAAGTAAACTCATAGCAAGGATGCCAATATGACAAGGACCTCCATCAAAATTTACAAGTTTAGGAAAATAGAAAATAGGTCTGCAGATTAAAATTTCCTACATCAAAGTCCCCTTTTATGTATTATAAAACCCCAAAGATGTGACATCCTGGCTCAGATGAAAGTGTTGGCCTTTACTGCTCTGATTAAAGGACAAGTAGTTTCTGGAGAGGTTAAGTCTCCCTTTCTTTTAAGTTTACTTTGCAGTTATCAATCATGACTTAACATTCAGTGTCAAAACAAAAGAGGAGTTTGGGGGTGGGCCCTGTACATCCACTCTGGGCAAACATTGCTCTCCTCCCTTACCCATTTGCCTCTCCCTCTTTTTCTTACACTCATCCCATCAAGAGTATGTGGCCATTAACCAAACCCTTAGTTGCAATTGGATACCTCTGATTTGGGGGTGGTGTTGTTGTGGCTCTTGTCTATATGAGCAGTACAAGCCCCAGTCTGGGGCCTTATTTGTGATTTATGAGTACTCGGTTTGGATCCTAGTTCTCATCTGCCCTCTTCTCCCTCCCTCTCACTCTTTCCCAACCCCCAGAGCAGAGGCCTTTTGTCATTCCACATGCCAGTGAATCCAACATCCACACAGTGAGGTAAGGATATTCTACTGGTTCCTTAGACTGACTCCCTCCATCTGGACTCTGACTGTCCTCCAGCTTTCTGCCTTAGGCTTTGCATGCTTGGTCTCTGTCATTCTTAACCCTGGGAGCTCCAGCTTCCTGCATTTAGCTTTACCTGTCAAGTCACTGGAACTGGGGGTGCCATTCCAGCCCTCTGGGTTACTAATTTCCAGCCACTTTCCATATGTAGGTTACAACTTATTATGGAAAGTGAGCCTCACACTTGCTTTGCCCCAGATGGGGTCCAAGATCTTGATTCCCACACACCTTAGGTTTGCCTTAAAACAAACCGCAAGGTGCTGGTATGCTGGTTGACTGAGGTCCCAGAGTGTTTAAGCTCATTGAGATGCTGGCTCTGGAGATGGGATTTGGCCTCTGTTCCCCATTCCAGAGTCAGAACGTGCTTGTCCCAGAACGTTCTCCAAACCCTTGTCCTGGCTTAGTCTGGCCTCCTGATGCTGTGACAGGGAACATGAGAACCAAATAGCCCAAGAGGAAAAGAAATTGTGCCCTTAAGGACAGCTAATGGGTAAACTATTTCCAATATAGGTGACTAGTATTTAACACTCAATTTAAGAATGTCTACAATAAAAACAAGTACTATAAAAAAGGATGTGAGTCGTAAGGGCTAGCTAGCCTCCTGACTCAGGTGACAGGGAACTCCTGTCATCCTTTCCCAGTTCTGAACCTGAGATGGAATGTTCCTTGGGGAGATTTGGGAAGTTACTTTCGTTCTTCTATGTCTCTTGTACAACTCCTAAGAGGGACCTCGTACTAACTATATTCTAATTACTCTAATAGGTACCTATGGACTCAGCCTCCGAGAGCAGAGACCATGAACTTCTTTCCTCTGTTTCTTTAGTTTCATATTTTGGACCTACCTGCCTAGGCTATAGATACCATTGCCTCTTAAATCCATCCGAACCTAAGTAAAGTGTCTTTTAAAAGAAAAGTATGTAGGCATGTGTGACTCCCACAGGATTTGTGCCCTCATGGGGGATGGGCTCCCTTTGCCACAAAAATGAGCTTAACCAAAGCGGAGACATCCATCCAACTTCCCAGTCTCGCGGAGCTTTCAGGGAATCACTGCACTCTATTTTAGACTAAGGATCTAACATCAGACACCTCCCCTCCCACTGAGATGTACGTTTTGTAATTTTAATGTTTTACTTCATCGTAATTCTGACATAGTTTGTATGTGAAACAATTACTAGATCCTAAGGAAGACCTAAGGACATGTCTCTAACACTGGCATACTAACACTTCTTCACAAAAAGAGGAGGTGAACAAGACATCCCAGCCAGTTTTGTTTGTTTGTTTGCTTGAGACAGGGTTTCTCTTTGTAGCTTTGGCTGTCCTAGATGCCCTTTGTAGACCAGACTGGCCTTAGAACTCACAGCGATCCTCCTGCCTCTGCCTCCCTGAGTGTGGGGAATCAGTAATCATAACTAAAACAGCCGAGTAGAGGGCTTCTTAGCATCAGTTAACCTCCCTTGTCTCTCTCACCAGCTTTTGGAAAAACTTAAAAGAAGTTTCAGATAAGCTTCACATCCTCGAGTACCAACTCCAAAATAAACGAGGACTACATCTCCTGGTTACTGCTAAATGCTAGCTTTCTGCCCTCTTCAAGATGTGGGATGTGTGCCGTCCTCCAGTAACAATGTTGCTTCTGCACCAACAAATCCAGTGACAACTCTTCTGAATAGGCGTTTGGTTCCCTCCCACTTTGGCCCCTCCCACCTTGGTCACTCCTTTCCTCCTTGTTATCATCGTATGTATGTTTATCCTGTCTTTTAAATCTTTTACAGAAGTTACTACTGGATCAAATCACTGACACCAGTAAGCCCATATTAGTGAAATGGCTGCCCTGACTAGGTCTGCTATTGAGTCCCCTAATCATCAGTCTCATCTTATTCATGATAGCCCTACCCCCACCCCCATCACCACCGTCTAAGTAACTGAGTTTCTTTTTAAAAATAAATTTCTCTGGTGGTGCATGAGGGTAATCATATGACCCACCACAGCTGATCGAATTAAAACTCTCCTCCTGCTACAATGAAGTCAATCTGGCTGATGGCCCCTTAGATCCTAGGAACAGAATCTAGCTAAAGTTCCATCCTGTACCTCCTGCAGGAGTAGCTAGTGAGAGAATACATTGACTCCCTTCCTTTTACCCATCCTCAGGGTCTAGAATGGAGGACTATCAAAAGAGAATTGCAAACACCAAGTTGGCTATCACCCTTTTCTCTGCAATGGTATCCTGCCTGCAAGATACGCCAGGGTAACGGTGGCTTGTGGGAGTAACCAAGCAGTTGATCTGACTTAAATTAAAGCCCGCTCCACAAAATGGAACTCATACCTGATACTGTGTGGGTGAACAAGAACTGGAGCCTAGATAGCTCTGGGACCTAGGGGAAAACCAAATACTACTTGTCTAAAACACAAAAAAACAAAAGTGTCAACATAATGACTACTAATGTCATCCTGCTATACTTATAGCTCACTGCCTTGTTCAGCCATCATCAGAGAAACTTCCTTCTGCAGCAGGGAACAACAAATACTGAGACCCACAGTCAGACATTATGCAGAGTGATGTCTCCCATCAAATGTCTCCCCTCAGGGCTCAGGGAACCCTACAGAAGTGGAGATAGAAAGAATGTAACAGATGGAAGACAGAAGAAAACAAGGCCCTCAAAATAGCAGTATTGATATGCCTGTGAACTTACAGAGACATATACAGGACCTGCATGGGTCTGCACCAGATCCTCTGTGTAATTATTATGGCTTCCAGTTTAGTGTTTTTATGTAATTCCTGAGTGTGTGAACAAGTGATTCTCTGATTCTTATGCCCTTTCTTGAGATAGTTCCCTTCGGCTATTTGCTTGTTTTGGCCAATTCCCATGTTAGCTTTTGTTTTACCTTATTTTACTATTATCCCTTAGAAGCCTGTTTGTTTGCTAATGACAAAGGAGTAGATCTGGATGGGAGGGAAGGCTGGGAGGAACTGGGATGAGCAGAGGGAGGGGAAAATATAAACAGGATATATTATGTGAGAAAAGAAATCTATTTTCAAGAAAAGGGAAAAATAATAACGAAATAAATTTTGTAAACTAAAATTAGAAAATGCCATTCTCTAACCTCCATACAACCAGTGCAAATGTGTATTTACTGAAACTTTAGTTTCCTGGACTGGGTCCACACAGTCCTGCCCTGTCATCACTCAGTCAAGAAAAGTACATGAGATCAAGGAGCCCTTTCCTCTATTACTGAACCGTAGGTATTTGATAGACTGTGGGAGAAGGGGAATCATTGTGTTCAGTTATATACACACTGATGAACCCACAAGACTCCCATGGAAACCTTTAAACATGTGGCTTCACAGATAACTCAGATTAAATTCAACAAGTCACAATATGAAATACAGAGCTCCAGTCACCTCCAGGTCCTTGTATCCTCCCCTTCTTTTCTACAAGACTCCCTACACTTTGCCTAATGTTTGGCTGTGAGCCTCAGCATGTTTCCATCTGCTGCTGGGTGGAGCCTCTCAGAGGACAGCTATGCTATGCTCCTGTCTGCAAGCATAGCAGGGTATCATTAAGAGTGCCAGGAAGGCAGTCATAGGGGAGGGGAATAAGGGGAAAATGGGAGGGAGGGAAGAATGGGAGGATACAAGGGATGGGATAACCATTGAGATGTAACAAGAATAAATTAAAAAAAAAAAGAGGGCCAGGAAGGGCTGGAGAGATGGCTCAGAGGTTTAGAGCACTGACTGCTCTTCCAAAGGTCCTGAGTTCAATTCCCAGCAACCACATGGTGGCTCACAACCATCTACAATGAGATCCGGTGCCCTCTTCTGGCCCGTGGGTATATGTGCAGGCAGAACATTGTATACATAATAAATGAATAAATCTTTAAAATAAAGAGTGTCAGGGTTTGGTTCTCTTCCATGGGGTGGGTCTTAGGTTGGGCCAGGCATTGGTTAGACATTCCCTCATTTTCTGCTCTATCTTTAACCCTGCCCATCTTGCATGCAGAGTAAATTTCTGGTTGAAGTTTTTGTGGATGGGTTGGTGCTCCCTTCCCTTCACTAGGAATCCTGTCTAGTTAGAGAGTGTCATCTTTAGTCACCATGACCCCTGCTACTAGGAGTCTCAGCTACAGTCACCCCTATCTCCTCACAGAAGCCTAGTTGGTCTTAGGTCTCTAGTTTGTCACAGCGATGTGTCCCATTCAAGGTTGCTCTTCTCTCTGTAGAGGTTTTGTCCTCCTGCCCAACTCTCACTCTCCACAGGTCTGGTCTCCAAGCTCATTTCCCTCTGTACTCCCCCAGAGCCAAACAACCAGGGCCCAGAGGGGCTTGTGGAGACTGAAGCACCAACCAAAGACCATGAATAGACTGGATAAAGGCCCTCTACACAGATGTATCCGATGGGCAGCTTCATATGAGTCACCTAGGAAGGGTAGCAGGGCTGTCTCTCACATGGTCTTTGTTGCCTGCTTTTTTATTACTCCCCCTGGTGGGGCTGCTTTGCTAGGCTACAGAGGAAGAAGATGCAGGCAGCCCTGATGCAATATGATGAGCAGGCACTATGCAATTGCTTACATGTGTGAAATTGCTATAAAATTAATATGTGAAAGATTTTAAGGGTAAATAGCAATAGAGGAAGACACCTCATGTGAGTTGTAGGCATTAAGTACACACACACACACACACACACACACACACACACACACACACACACACACACACGAACATGCACGCACATATATATACACATATAAACACATCTGCCATTAAAAATTATTTACTCCTTTGAGGCATGAATGCCCTTGGATATGTTTTACTCATTTCCCATGTGCTCCCTATTTTTCATAAACTCCAATTCTGGCTCAAAAACAATAAAAAATAACCTTGTAGAGAGGGCTCAGTGAATGTCTCAGGGAGCTAAGTGCTTGCTGCATAAGCATGAAGATCTGAGTTGGGATCAAGTGCTTTCCTGTAAGGAGCTACCTTGGCAGTGTGCAGATGCCTGTAATAGCAGAACTTGAAGGTGGACATGAGGACCAAGTGGCCTTGTGGTCCAACCAGCCTAAGCATTGGGTACATTTCAGATTCAGTAAGCAACCCTGCCTCAAGCAATAGGGTGGAGACTGACTAAGGAAGAGACCATAATGTGATCTCTGCTCCACACCCACATGTCTGTAATATATGCATGCACACAATAAACAACCAAACCCTGCACAATCAAGCCTCCTGTGGCAAAACGCTCCAGAATCAACATCAACCTGTGCTTCTTTGACACATGACTACAGAAGACCTTGGGTGTGGATTAGCACTTAATACTTCTGTAGGGATATTCTTTAAAATTAGCTATTATCATCTCTGAGCATGGGTTATTTTTCAAGTCAGATGAAAGCAAACAATTTAGAGTAAGCTACATATATATGTTGAGAAAACATATAGTTACATTGGAAAGAGTAAAACCAAAAGAAAAACTTAAATGAGACTCACGAACTTAAATTTTGATATTTCCTTTAACATAAAGTGCCAAAACAGTCTGATGTTAACAAGGAAACAATATAAACCGTTTGCTAGTTACATTGACATTTTAGTAAGTTTTTACATTCTGTGAAATAACATGGCACAATATAAGCAACATGAAAACTGGGAATGCCATTAATTCTCTGTACTTGCTCCCAAGTCTTTGAGATGCTATGTTCAGAAATGCAACAAAATTGTGCATCTTGTTTTTACTTGTACTTCTTTTTTAGTTTGATCATCTTTGATCTCAAGCATATAATGAATGCATACTTTATTTTTCTAGGTAAACGTTCAGGTTATATATCTCCAAAATGTAGTTCAATTTTCATCTTGACATACGACAACTATGAACAAAATTCTGTAGCTTTTAACTGTATTTTTGCTTAGTAAATCTTCAATTCAGTATGTTACAGTTTCAAACTTGAAGGAATATAAACATACTGCTGTTTCTAGTTTTTTCTTGCTAGATCTTTACAACGCAGTTAGATTTATTTCAGAGAAAAGCACTGGATGAATTATTTTTCTTTTCCTTCATACTTACTAAAATGCAGTGGTGTTGACATTTCAGAATGTGACAGGACCAAACTAAATTGTATACATGTTTTGCTGTGTATTTTCAATGCAGTTTCATTGAATGTTTCATTTCCAATGAATTCACAAAGTAAACACATTACTAATTAATTGCTTCTATATGGTTGTTTTAAACAAGATTGTGAACAAACAATATGCTTTTCTACTTATATGGTAATCACACTTGCGGGGTGAATTATAAAGTACTCCAAGCACATATTTGCTTCACGATATTATAGCAATTGTTACTAGAAACGAAACAGCAGAACACTCAATCAGAATCATGTCCGGCAGAACCAGTGGTAAAGAAAAAAATCTAAAGGAAGAAAAGTCAGTGTTGTGGCTTGGCTCCTAAATGTCCTCCCAAGCTCAAATGATGAAATCTTGGACTCAAGCTGATGGCTCCATGGCAGGTGGGTGATGGTCTTGAGCAGGCTAGTTCAAGAATGGCTCCAGGGCAGGTGGTGGAAACTTTAGAGCAGGCTAGCTCAGGGACACAGATTGGTGTAGTCCAGCTCCTGAAGGGGACTCAGGTTCCCCCTCTCTCTGATTCCTGGACTTATGAGTTGAAAGGGGCTACCTCTGACACAAGCTTTTACAGTGTTCTGCTTTGCCAAAGATCCAAAGTAGTGCAATCAAGCAACCTTGGTGAACCATCTAAAACATGGAAACAACATTTTCTTCCTCACCCGTCTGTTATGTCAGGTATTTTGTACAGTGACAGGGGGCAGACATGAAACAGACGTGAGAGAAAGCTTCCATGATGGTAACACTGAATGCACGAATTCTGTGAGAAAAGATCCAGTGTAATAGGGTCCACTAGGCACTGAACAGCATAGGGAAGAAGATCAAGAAAGATACAACTTACACTCCAAGAGTGAAACATAACTTTCTACTGTGCAGAAATGGCAGAAGAGGCACGGAAACACTCAGCCTCTCTCTGAGTGGCTTGAGTCAGCGGCCTGCCTTGCTCGTCTTTACTGTCAGGCTGCCAAATGGATCCTTGGCAAATGAGTATGAAATAAAAATGAAGACACGCAATGGATAGTGCCTGTACATTTCTTCCCCTCAATGTTAAATTCGGATAGTTTTCTATAAACAGCTAAAGAGAGTCTTAAGTAGACAAGTTTAATACAACTTTAGGGATAAACATGTTTGGCTTCAATCACCACCTGCCTTTCTAAGCCAGAAGTAGGACAGGTTAGATTGTCGCGACTGGTGTTAAGTATCCTCACATAAAGCTCATTGAAGATGGAGCTGTGACATTTCATCATGTAGTCTTTCCAAATTCTCTACATGAAATTTTAGTAGGTAAGATGAAATACTATGAAGAACAATAGTCAAGAGACACCTGGCTACTCTCAAAGTCCTCCATTTTCTTCTAAGTTACTCGCTATTGAAGTCAGTTATATACCTATACTTTTTAAACTGTATTTTCCTACAACATAAGGACCCTTTGTGTTAACTCTATGGGATCAATAACAACAACAACAAAACTGTTCAGCACTTAGGGGAACATATCAAGTTGAAACTGTGTTGGACTATGCAATTTAACCAGTGTAAGTGATCCAACACATGTCGCCCCTTTCTGCCTCCTGCAGCATGATCTTCAACTGGGCATTCACATCAGCAAGTTTCTGTGCATCCAAACTGCCCCGAACGGGCCATGTCCCATAGCAATGCACAGGGATAGGATAAATCACATATTTCAGCTGAGTCATAGGTGTTAAGTACTCAAGAATTCTCCTGAGCATAGGCATAGTAATGGGATTAGAAGAAAAGCTGAACAAACGGAGTTGGGAACAGCGGCTCAGGATTGGGGCCAGAGCAGTGAGTGTAGCATCTGTTAAAAGGCAATGGTTAATTGCCAGATGCTGCAAGGTACCAGAGAGATTCTCCAGGAGACAATAGAATGGTTCATTATCTTCCAAATACATTGAATTATTGCTGATATCCAACAATGTTAAATGGTTGACTTGAGGGCACTGAGACAGAAACTTGAAGTCGCTGTAAGAAAGTTCACAGAATGGAAGTTGCAAAGAATCCAAATCAGCTGATAGTACTCTGCAGAGAGGAAACACACAAATATTTCCATAAAATGAGGACTGTAAGATGGGGGTTATATCCAGGAATCAAGAGTGAACTATTTTGCACACATATTGCATTAGCAGCTAATGCTGTGGGCTTTCACATACTTAGTAGACTTGTGTATTTGTGAAAGATACTTTACCACTTTAATAAATGCTATTTTAATCTTGATAATGCATACAAAATATTGCTATAGAGGTGTGTGAAAATCTCAGTGAAAATATTATGTACTTGATAACCATAATATCATTAAAGGTGGGACTAGTTCAGCTGCTTGGAAGAGAGAGGGCAGAGGTTGCAAGCAAACGGAAGCTCCCTGTGTCCTGCCCATGAATGACAGCCTCCACATTCCTGGCCTGAACCTTGGAGATAGCACATTAGGGAAATGGCCTGGCCCATAGTCTATGGGTATACATGGCTATAAGTATGTGCACCTGTGCCACAACATAAACTTTCTCTCAATTCCTCCTCTTCATCTCCTGATGGCTAGAGAAGTACTGCACTGTCTGTTCACCTTCACTGAGCACACTGCCTGCATGCGCTTAGATCACCAGTTTACTACAACTCTGTTTTTCTCTTCAATCAGAAAAATGTGCCCTTTCTTGGCTGTTTTTAAACCCACAGCATTGCCCATGCTAACATGGAAGGTGAAAGATGAATTCTTTTTCTCATCATAAAAACAGGCTATTAACGGAAACCCAGTACCTATCCGAAGCTCTTACCTCAGGACATGTTCAAGATGATCGGTGAGGCAGAATGAGGACAAGCTGAGCTGCTTGAGGTGGTCCATACATCTCAGTTGGGAAAGGAAATTTCTAAAGGCTCTTCCATTGAAAGATCTACTGGTGATTTTAGACAGGCTAAGACTATCTAAGTTTACAGCCAGCTCCAGAAGGGACACTACACTAATGAGGGAAGCCTCAACAACTGCCAGGTGAGAAACACATTTCAGATCAAGGTGGCTTAAGGCGCTTCCGCACTCACTCAAATTCTTAATGCGCAAATTACGGCAGCACAGGTGCAAAGATCCCAAGCTCTGCTCAACTTTACTCAGAAGCAAAGCAAAAAATTCATTTTCCCTAAAGGCCCTATCAAGGGAAAGGCTCACTAGTAATTCCATAGTTGTCTTGGGGGACTGACCCTCAGATTCTGAACTTGAACTACTACATTGGCTTTCAACTTTCATGAGAGAGCGCTCAGAGTAAGTGCAAGAACGCAAACAGGGTTTGCATGTAGTAGTGATCACAGGGCATTTGATCTTGCAACCAGGTTGCTGAGTTAAATCTAGGATCCTCAGTTTAGGGTTCCTGTAGGTTAAAAAACATAGAACATCTGAGAGGTAGCAACTATTAATATAACCAAGTGGGATCAATAATAACATGTAGAGACAAAATGATCTCTCTTTCCTTTGTCGTTCCATATACCAGCAATCAGCAAGACATTTCTATGCAAATACTATATCCTTTATGTTCCGTTACTATTTTCTATATCAATTAATTCTCACAAACCTTGCTACTCCTGTCTCCATTTTATGTATATCTATCAACAGCAGCATCATGCACCTCTATTGCTGAAGTAGAACCCCGGTAAAACCTCAGAGTTTTAAAGATAAGCTCACCTGACAGACCAACCATCTTACATCAAGTTCTCAACACTTACCATAACAAATTGTGGAAGATAAAATACCACAGCTAGCTGGTGTTCTCTTGCAACAGGTATGCCTAATGCACTAATGCAGCGTGAAAAAAAGGGTCAAACTTCACCACTGCTGTCAGTGCATCTTACGCCCATCCACCGAGGCAGCACTGAACAACAGAACAAAGTTATCTTGTGATCTCCTCAAGATCATGGATTACTGTGCACTCAGAAAAATCACTTTATTCTTTGTTTATATTCCTTATACTGACTTACTGCCAACAAGTCTTTCCCATGAAAAGTAAACATCACTCACGACTGTTTCCTTTAATTCTCCACCAATCCTCAGCAGTCTTAACACTCAAGTCTTTCTTCAATGTAAATAGTAATACCACAATTCAAATCCATCAATAGTGCTCTCGATCCCTTACATTCCATATCCAACATTGTGAGACCCTTGTTTCAAAGTCACCTCAAGGTTTAGACTAACAGTCTCATCTTCTCTTTCACTACTAGCTACACTACCTCTGAGAGAATAGCAGACAATGGCATAACCTTCTGTATCTTACTACACCTCCGTTATACAGAGTCTTACCTAAAAGCTGGGTTCTCAGCAGGAAAAAGCTGAAGACTCTCAACCATGACCTTCCAGAGTTTGCGCTGGGCTCCCTGCATGCGTAATGGCCTGACATGGAGGCAGAAAAATGGCCAACTCTTCACCATTGCTGAAAGTATCTTCTCATGTCTACCCTTGAAGGCAGCAGTGAACAATGGAACAAAAAGCTCCCTTGGGATCTCCTGGAGAGCTTGAATTGCTAAAGGCTCATGGTGCAAAAGACATTGTACAGCAATATCAAACAGTGTGGGTGGTTCCTTGAAGTCCATCTTAATGAATCTGCATCAGAGTGAGAATCATTTAGAAAATTTGACAACATCCACAGTATCTTCTTTGCAAACAGTATTAACAACATGATTACTTTTGGTAGTAAAACAGCCACTTCTAGAGAACTCTACTTGGAGGCAATAGATATATACTTGTGAGTATATTAAGGATTGTTTGTATATGAATATACATATAACAACTCCTTTACACACACACACACACACACACACACACACACACACAAATCTGTGAATGTGATGAAATGCCAATAGAAATGGACACTGTTAGTAGAACACAATTTGGATCACTTAGAGTAACGATATTTCATCTCAACAGTATACAAACCAACAAAAAAGGGTAAATATATGCAAAAGCGATAGCATTATCATTATCTTTATAGAATACTAAGACATCCAATTAACCGTGTAAAGAGAAAAAATTGAATGTCATTCTGGTCCATAACTTGTCATCTTGGCATCCCCCTCATGTCATATAGAGGTACACCAAAACTGCAGGAGATATAAATAAAAGAAAATGTTTCAGGGCTTCAAACTGATTTGAGCCTATAACCAGAAAGACTAGTCACAATATAAGCCTAAAATAAAAATAATGTATCCTAAAGGTAAAGTGAGAACTACAGTTTAATGAAACAACCCTCCCAAAGACGTCTAATTCAAATCCTTACGGTCTCTCCTATATGTGGTAACAGTCTTCCTGAAAATAGAACTTCTAAGCGTCTAGTGAGGGTGCCACATACAGTGTTAAGGTGGGAAAAGAATTACAGGACATGTTAGTGTAGGGTAGAGGAAGGTATGGAAATATACAGTGACTTCCATTAAGATAAATAACGATTGTATGTTAAAAATGAATGGACCCATGTGATAGGGAGAAGAAAAATCCCTTGGCTGTCAATGGATGGGAGGGTTGGAAAGTGTGGAGAAGATTGAGTTGAAGGTGGGAATATGTTTGGACTACACTGTGTGCTATTTTCAAATAATCAATGAAATTATTTTTAAAAATAAACAAATGAAACCTCTGTATTTGAAACGTTGCTTCTGAGAAAGTGTAACATCAAATAGGCCATAAGATTCCTACAAAGAAATAAGGTATTTACGGGGAAAAAGCAAAGGGGGAAATCAAGAGTCTGATAAAGCAAAAAGAAACACAAAATTAGAATAGTCAAAACTATTATCTTTAGTACCAAATCAAAAAGCTAACCGTGAAAAATTGTGCTCAGACATCTATACAGTTCCTTGACATGTACTCAAATGCACATAAACACCTATCATAAACACAAATGCAACAACTTAAAAATCACTCAAAATTATAGAAACAAGCAAAACAACAATGCAGGTTAAGAAAAGATAAACCTTCAATGTTCCAGTAGCATGCTCTCCTTGTGAGTGGCATAAGAAATCACTGAGATCAAACCCCTAACACAAAGCTCAGGGTGGTTTCCATGTCCAATCTTAAAACACACATCCCCCCGCATGGACAGCCCCCACCTCATAATTTACAAAAGGGCATGTCCCTGGAGAGATGGAGAACCTACAGGTAAAAAAAAAACCCTTTGAACACATAGTGGGGTTTAATGGGACAGAGAGAGAGAGAGAGAGAGAGAGAGAGAGAGAGAGAGAGAGAGAGAGAGAGAGGGAGGGAGAGAGAGAGAGAGAGAGAGATGTGTGTGTGGTATCAGACTACTGACCTTGACTCATCAGGGATCAGCAACAACTTACACACTAATAAAGATGAGAAAACCCAAAGTCAATTCTCAATTTTCACACTCCAACAGTGGGCCTAGAAACAAGCACCTACAAGATGTACATACTAAATACAAACTGTTTATCCCACTATGTTTCCTCTTTTCTTTTCCCTGCTGGGCTTTGGTATCATTTATACCTTACAGCACTTTCAACCTTCTAGCATTTATTCCTTTGGTTACATTTACCTAGTTTGTTCACATATTTGTTCTAACTAATGTGTTTCTATCCCTGTCCTTTCCTCTCCACATCCTAACATGCTTCTACTTTTCCCTTCTCCACTTTCCTTTCTTTTATTAGGCATTGTCTGTCCCTGGGTTCCTCCCACCCACCCAATTCATTTGCTCAGTTTACTGTTTCCACTTTGGTCCACATTCAGTTTTAACTCTATGGTTCACTGCACAGTATATTCGTGATTCCTGTTCTTTTCCCATTTGTGCTGTGGTAGTTGGATGTAAGCAACTTTGTGTCTCTTTACAGACATGGTCTATGATGGTGATCCAGTGCTTACTTTTGGTCCTCTCTAAACAGTACTGAAGGTTTACCCCACTGGAGGAGGATGCTCACTAACATCTCCAAATAAACCGTGAAGAGATACCAAGAGCAGGTGATGGAGACATCACAGCACAGATGCATAGGTCATATGAAAAGCATGGGAAAGGCTCACAACCTCTCAAATGTGTAAACTAAAAGACAATGAAGTGGTTGGAGGGCTCCACTGAGAATTCAAACACCACACAAAATAGGACTCTCGGCGATTTCAGAGAAGATTCAAAGTAGCAGGTGAAGGAATTCCACTAAGGACCCGGAGATGCAATCCAGAAACATGCATGAGTACGTCAGCAGGACATTGTGAGTTTGAAAAGAGAAAAAAAAAGAAACATTAGAACTAAATAACAAACAAACAAAAAGCAGAGTAGAAAGGTTCACCTGCAGACTGTATCAGTTAACCTAAAGAATATTAGGGCTGGAACAAGATTCTAGGAAATTCTCCACTTAAACATCAAGATAATATAAGAATTAAATACCCAAGGTGAAACTGGTTAAACTAAACTCAGGTCCTGCAGCTTGCTCACTGCCCGCAGCAAAGCATCATCTAGGTGTTTCTTATCAGGGACACCGGGTGGTTTCAGCGACACAAATCACTAAAGGTAATAGAGCTCAGAACATAGGATTAGAGCAGAGAGCATGGGATGATCCGAAAAAGAGACAGCAAAGAGTGCTGGCTTAAAAGAACACATCCTAAAAACAGAAGGACACACAGAAAAGGCCTTGTGAAAAGATACAGATATGCTCATGAAAAAAGCTCTGAAGGTTCATGGCCAACCAGCTTGTAGCTGACATTAATCTAAACAGTGAAAACCAGATACTTCTTCATCTAAAGTCAGGGAATAAGACAATGGGGCCTGCTCTCTCAAACTATTTTCAATATGCTGCTGGAAGGTTTTACCTACAACAATGATACAAAAGGAGGAAGTAAGTGGGATACAAACAAGAAAGGACGGGGTTAAATAATCTCTCTCTGGGCAAGGGAAAAGCTCAAAGGGTTAAAAGAGTACAAACACTCAAACACAAGCATTAAGGTGTACCTAATACTTTCACTAATGAAGCCGGATTCACAGCAACATAAAAATCCAGTTCACACTCACCGAAAACACATGATGCTATGAAAGGAACCAGAAAAGCCATTGCATGTAAAGTTGTTTCCAAATTAAAAACACCTAGGAGTAAACCCGAGGGAGTGAAATATGTGAGCAAATGAAACGTTGAAACACTGAAGAAATGGAAAGAGACACTAGAAGAGAGAAAGGCTTCCCATTCACACAGATGAGGCAAATGACCATATTACTGAAAGTTACACACAGGTACAATGAAATGCCTTGCAAAACACCAATTATATTTAGCACGAACTAAAAGCATGGTCCAAAATACACAGACAAGAACAAAAGACCACAGTTAGCCAAAGCAAAAGCTGCTGCAGAGCAATGATGGAGGAAGCACACACAATACCTGTTCTCAGATGACACCCTGGAGCCACAGAAACAAAAATGAATGCCATTGCAGGAAAAAGAGACATATGGAGACCCCCATATTGGAATAGATGGCTCAGACATATAGCCAGGGACACTCATACTTTTTTAAATCATCTTTTTCTTTTTTGGGACAGGGTTTCTCTGTGTAACACAGCCCTCCCTGTCTGACCTGGATGCCCTTTGTAGAGCAGGCTGGCCTCGAACTCTCAGCGATCTGCCTGCCTCTGCTTCCCTGAGTGCTGAGATGTCAGGCCCCTGTCCCTCACTCTTCACCAAATCTAAATCAACATAGATCAAAGTTCCTAATGTGTGATGGTACATACTGAAACCTCTCTCACAAGAACAGGCTGAAAATGCTTTAAGATCTAGGGACCCTGGAAACAGCTCAGGAAACAATAAAAACTGAGAGAAAGGACTGTATGAAGTAAACAAGCTTCTGCCAAGCAAAGAAAATAAGTAAGAGTGAAGAGACAAACATCAGCATGGCCACAATGCTTTCCCACTATCTGACATGATTAATATCTACAATCTATAAACAAGTCAACATTTAATCACCAAATAAAGGAACCACCAAATCAACACATGCCAAATGCACTGAACAGTTCTCAAAGGAATACACATGGCCAATAAATGGATTTTATGATGTTAAACATCACAGTCATTACATAAAAGTTCATCAAAAGCATTCTGAAAGTATACGGTTCCCAGACAGAAAGGGAGAATACAAGAAAACAAGTAACAGCCAGGCACAGTTAGACATTACGCCCCTCTAAACCTGAGGACATTTGTTCTTTTCCTAGGAAGGATTACTATTAAAGGAAGGTGAAGATAATATTTACTGAGCGCTTAGAGACATATAGTTTACTATAGCCCTTAAATACATCTCTCAATTAATTTGGAGGTATAATTGAATCATGTCTCTGCCATTATAGCAGCAATTTGAAAGATTCCTAATGGATATGAAATTTCCAAAGATCAGGCAACTAGAGAATGGTAGCATGCAAGGCTGAGCCCCCCTAGACAGTTACCTTGCATGTGGCCTAGTCTGAGAGGTGAGGCCAGCATGCAGGCAGCTGTTCACCCAACATCCTCTGCTCTGCTGTGCTTTGTTTTGATGTTCTATTTCTTCTTTCTGGAGCTTAGTAAAAATGTTTTACTACAGCTGTTTAATTAAACAGTAGAGTGACAGGCCGGAGAGATGGCTCACTGCCCTTCGAGAGGACCCAAGTTTGATGCCAAGCACCCGTATCAAGTAGGTCACAACTCCTGCTAACTCTAGCTCTAGGAGATCTGACATCCTTTTATGCCCTCGAGGGCACTGCGTTCATGTGTATACACAAACACACGCAATTTTAAAATCATATATAATTTTTTAAAAAGAAGACAACAGAGTTGGGCACAGTGGCACAGGCCTGTATTCCCAGCACTCTGGTAACCCTCTGTGAGTTCAAGACCAGCCTGGTCTACAAAGAGATTCCAGGACAGCCAAGGATACACAGAGAGACCCTGTCTCGAGAAGAAAAAAAAAGAAATCAAGAAAGATAAAAGAAAAAGAGAAAGAAAGCAAATAGCTGGGTTTGGGATGCCTTTATTCCCAGCTCCCCTGAGGCAAAGTTAGGCAGATGTCTGTGAAATTGATGCCAGCGAGGTCTACAAAGCCAAGTCCAGGACGGCCAGGACTAAAAGAGAAAACCTGTATGGATAAACAAAACAAAATAAAACAAAAAACCAAATTTTTTTAAATAAGGAAGAGAACAAATAACAACAAAGGCTGAGGAGGATGTAGGGAAAAGGAACAGTTACACATTGACGTTGGCAATTTGAAGAAGACAAATGTAACATAGGTTCTCTCATATGCAGTATTTAGACTTAAAGATGTATCTACACACAAATATGTAATACATATGTAGACATACATGCAATTGTTCCCTACTTATATTGACCTGATAATGTTCTTTTCTCCCTCCATCCCTTTCCTTTTTCCTATAATCCTTCTACTTCACACAATCAGTCCTTTTTTTACTTTTAGTAAATATATACATACATATTATAAGTTGTGCATATTGGCAGAGGCTTTTAATCCCAGCACACGGAGGCAGGGTCAGGAGGATCGCTAAGAGTTTGAGGCCAGCCTGCTTTACAAAGTGAGTTCAGGCTAGCCAAAGCTACACAGAGAAACTAAAAAAGGCAATATATTTATATATAGATATATATGTATTATAAATAGTGTGCAATAAAAATATATGTGCTTGTAAATGTCACAACAAAACCCATTATTGTGCATATAATGGAATATTCTTAAGTGAGACAAATGCAAATTGACAGAAATTGAAAAAATTTTAACGTGTACCTGACCGAGAATCTTCAGATATGTTCAACTTGTAAAGTTCAGTGATGATAGTGGAATTGTCCTTGTGGATGTGACTATGGAGAAACGATGACTAAACTCACTGAAGTATCCTTAATGGAATCCTGGACAACAATGACAACATTACGTGAATAAATCATCAAATACAAATGAAATAGGTGGTTTACTTATTAGGACTTCAGCAATTTTCATCTCCCTGTTTCTGGTAACCCTTTTAGAGTTGTAAGTTTTGTATAGTAGGGTAATATGGGGGCAGGAAAACTGTGTTATGCGCCTAAGTTTAGTTTATAATCTATAGAGGTTATCACATACACATCTGTAATGACATCACTAGAGACACAAGCCGGGGGATCGTAAAGACCCGTGAGAAGTTGCATGGCCACCTTGACTGGAAAACTTCCAAAGCATCTGAGAGCCTATTACACTAAACAAAATCACGTTCCTCTATGGCAAGTATGAAACAAGGTCCATGAGCATGTACGTGCTCTTCAGGAGTGAAAACCAAACTAATTAAATCCTGTAGAAAGCGAAATACAAATCTACACAGTTCGGTCCTTACTGTTTTAAAGAGCTGGCCCATAAGAGACGTTCCGGCAGGTTGACGCAGAACTCCAAATCCGCGCAGCACAGCTGTAGAAATACCAAGTCCTTCTCAGGAATCTAACTCTCCTGAGCTACCGCTACCTCGGGAGAAAGGCCGGCCTCCAGACACAGCATCACCTCAAAAGAAACGCACCAAAGGCAAGCCGATTCAGAACCACTGGGGAATCCTCCGTCCCGGTCACAGA
Organism: Acomys minous; assembly: GCF_964271855.1. Taxonomy (NCBI): domain Eukaryota; kingdom Metazoa; phylum Chordata; class Mammalia; order Rodentia; family Muridae; genus Acomys; species Acomys minous. Next base: position 49,445,441 of record NC_140488.1, read on the forward strand.
TTAATCCCTCTCCCCTTGTCATTTAGCCCCAAACAGGTTTAACTTACTCGTAGTTTACCTAAGTAAGACGGTTCGTGTGTTCAGCAGCGGCAGCCACTCATTTTCTGAGAGGCTTTCCCGATGGCGGCAGCGGAGGCGGCCAAGGCCACGAGAAGGAAGGAAGCCGCCCTCGAAAAAGTCACGCCTTCTCCCGTTTAAACCAGTGACTGGAGAAATCTGATTGGCTCCTCGGCGTCACCTGACTCGTCACCAGATACTTCCGCCATCCGTGCGCGCCAATCATGCGCTGCATTGCTAGTCGGCTTGGAGTATGCGCCAGTCCACTTCCCTAAATACTCTTAGCCTAAGAAAAAAGAAAGTTACCTATAAAAATTAAACCCATCTCTGAGTGAGACATAACCACCACCTGGCCTCAGATTTTACTAGGCCGGGTCTCAAGCTCAGACACAGAGCCATCGCAATTAGTGGAACCAATACAGGAAGTGTTTCATTCAAACTCGAGGATCTCCTGGAACTCTGCCCTGTAGATCAGGCTGGTCTCAGGTCGAACTCACAGACATCAATGCTGGCCTCTGCCTCTGCCTCTGCCTACACAGGTCTCAAAAACAAAAACAAACAAACAAACAAACAAAAAAAAATACAGAGCCAGGCACGGTGGTGCACGCCTTTAATCCAAGCATTTGGGAGGCAGAGGCTGGCAGTTCTCTATGGATTCAAAGCCAGCCTGTTCTACAAATTGTATCCAGACCAGTCAAGTCTACAGAGAGGAATTCTGTCTTGAAATATAATAATAATAATAATTATTATTATTATTACTAGTATTAATAAGTAATATAAAAAAACAAACCAACAAAATTTGAGTGTCCCTTATTGGAAAACATGGGTCTACTTTAGCACGCTGCTTTCTCTTGACAAGGATACTTGCCGAGGTGCCAACAGTCAGAAAATGTAGAGTGCTGGAGGTTATTTTTGTTTAAGACAAAACTGAGGAGCAAAGAGACACAATTCTTTTTTTTTTTTTTGAAAGCCACCACCACCAACAACAAATTGCAGAAATAACCAATGATTTTTCAAAGGTGTTCTGAATATTCTGCAGAGAAACCACTATAATATTTTGTTGATATTTCAAAGAGAAAAGGATACCTGCTCATCTTAGAATATTAACTGTCAATAAAGATGGTAGCCCCTAATTATTTAATATCTGTTTTCTATCCTACAATACTGATCTTATTCCTCCTTACTTTTCTTTTCCACATTCTCATGCAATTGTATACAATACTGTTGCTCATGGCCTATTCTATCCTTTCCTGCCTTCCATATCCTTTATTGTCTATGTCCCATGAAAGAAAGGAAAGGGTGCTGAGAGCATTATTATAGACTATGGAGGTTCAGCCCAAGAGGTTTCAGAGGGCCTTCAAATTAGCACTTGAGTAAAAGGCCATTCCTGTGAAATTTTGGCTAAGCACTTGTGTTGCATTGTTGCTTATCTGTTTGCTTTCCCTGCCCCCTTTCTTGGAATCTGCCTGAGGCTAAATTGAGGACTTTCCAAACTAATTGTATTGGCCAAGGAGATTTGAAGATAGCCTCATATTGACTGGTTATTAGTCATCATTCTTATGCAGATTTGCAATGTTTGAGACTCAAAAATGTTGCTGATTCCAGAGCAGTGAGATTTCTGCCAGGGGAAGCTACCTACAAGAAGGAGATTCATCCCAAGAGAGAACAAAGTGTGTAGCAGTTAGAAAAGCTGACAGGATGGAACCATCTGAGCACTTTAACCTCAAGCATAGAGCTCTGGAGCTGGTCTTGCTCGGTTTCGTCTGGCTTTGGTCCAAAATGTCCTCAGAGTGGCCCTAGTCCTCCCATTTGGAGTGATAATATATATGCTGTGCCCTTGTATGTTGGATTTATGTAATTTGGTTTTTTGATTTTTTATTTTTTGAGGGTTCCGGTGAAGAAATTGCCTTATGTCAAGAGAAACATTGGACTTGAGGCTTTCAAGCACTCTGAAGGTGATATTTTTGTTTAGGTTTGAGAACTTAACTTCTATGATTTTGCTGAAAATATTTTCTGTGCTTCCTTCTTTTCTCCTTTCTTTTTAACTATTATTCAGAGGTAGGGTCTTTTCATTGCATCCCAGATTTCCTCATTGTTTTGTTCCTGTTTTTGTTACTGTTTGCTTTTTTTGTAAACATTTCTCTTTGATTTCCTAATCCTTTTCTTTCTACCCTGCTATTGTCACCTTTACACTTCATTCAGTTTGATGATTAGACTTTCTGGTTTCCTTTTTCTTTTTCCTTTTATGCTTCTTTTTAGTTTACTTCAGAGTGGGTATTCTTCTATGTTTGTATCTCTCTATGAAAGTTTTCATGCCTTTAATTTTTCATTATCTTATTTAAGTGTTTGTTTTTTCATGGTCTTCATTCAGTAATTTTTCCATTTCTTCTTTTAGCTCCTTGCATTTGTTAACAAGTGCTAATTTGAAATTCTTATAGATCAGCTATGTTGTTTTCATCTGATCAAATTAAAGTGGCTATTGCTAATTTCTTGAAAACAGGAATTGTCTTGGCTGCTCTTGCAGTTTGTGTTTTGCAATGGGATCTGGACATCTAGAGTTAGGATGTTTGTGGCGTTTCTTGGTCTGTACGGCTAGTCTCACCTTCCTTGAGTATATTTGGATGTTTGTTGTAACTCCACTTGTCAGGTTCAAACTCTATGTTCAGACTCCAAGAAGTCCCAGACTTGATATTGGGAAGGCTGGTAGATAGTGGACAGGGAATAAATTTCCACATCTTTCAAGTTTCAAGAGGTAGACTCCATTGTTTTAAAGTGTGTGCAAAATGTTTAATGCAATTTCAAGTTATTATATCTAATTAGAAATCCGTAGCTCAGTGGGAGTCACAGTGAGTGGATCAGGGCCTAGCTCATAACAGAACCCTCTAGAATCTTCTTATTACGACTGAGATTTCTGTATCCACTGACTCTGCAGTGAAGTATTTGAGGTTAAATTTACCACATTATACTGACAAGGAATAGAATGGGAAATATCCCAGTGACCAACACTTATGATGTCCTGATATATCTATGTGTGGCTTTTTCTGAATTTTCTATCCTCACAAATCCCAAAAGTCTGTTATGAATTCAGACCTCAATCCATACCCAAGACTCCAAGGAACTTTAGATCAGGAATATCAATGTCTGATTCTCATTATTTGCAGGCTGATTCTGCTGTGCATTGCCCTAACATAAAATTCTTGTTTGCAGTCAGACAGGTTAAAGAGTACACAAAAGAGCAAGGAAGTTTATGCTTGTTGAAGAAAGTAGTTCATTGACAGGTATCCAGGTAAGGTAACTGGCTATCGTATCCTTCCCCAATGAGTATAATCTACATGGGGTTACACTCATCTTTTTAAGACTCAGGAGAGAAGGGAAGGCAGGAAAACTACTAAATCATGAAAGCAAACAACCACTTAGATACGTAGTAGTACAAAAATTATTTGTTTAGAATAGTTCACAGAAACATTGTACAGACTTTAAAACTCTGGCCTTAATTCCTTGCCATGTAGGTCTCTCTAAGAGCCCTTTGAATGGTCATACGACATTATCAGCTAGGTCTGGAAGAGAGGATTGAAAGAAGCCATAATGCCTTCCTTGAGTCAATCATGCCTAGCAGTCCATGGCCAACTTTAAATAATCATTTTAACTGGTTTTTTTTGTCAAGGCTCTATTGCTATGCATAGACACCATGACCATAGCAACTCCAACAAAAGAGAGCATTTTACATGGGCCTCTCATATAGTTTCAGAGGCTTAGTCTATTGTCAATATGGGGAGCATTGGCTACACATAGGCAGACATGGTGCTGGAGGATACTATGAGAGTTCTATGTCAAGACCTGAAGTCAGTGGGAAGAAAGAGACACTGAGACTAGCTTGGCCTTTTGAAAGCTCAGAGTGCACCCCCAGGGACATTTTTCTTCCAACAAAGTCACACTTCCTAATCCTTCTCAAGTACTTCCACTCACTGATGATTAAGCATTCAAATATATCTGCCTATGGGAGCCATTCTTATTCAAACCACCACAATTATTGTAAGAAGGCCCCCCTCCACTTTACAAAGCTACCTGGCCTGTCACCCCTAGAGGGAAGTCTGATTAAAGCACCTCTGTTTGGGCACATAAGAAAGATATTATAAGGCTATTGACCCAGTTACTATGAGCCATGTGAAAACTAACCAGATTCCTCCTGTCTGTTTTAAGTATATGAATGTGTGGTGGCCACCCCTGGTTGTCTTTACTCTTATATTTCTGTATGTGTCTCTCTGTCTGTTTTTCTGTGTATTTCTGTCAGTTCTGTTTCCTGTATTGACAAACAGTTTTCTCTGGTATGAGACAAAGTCATTTCTCCTGGCTTTACACTTATACTGCCCTTCATAACTGGACCTGATTCCTTTTGCCTCTGTCAAGTCCCTCAGAGAAAACAAAACCAGAACTGGAACCCATTTCTGCCTAACTCCAGGGCTCTAGCTTATTTCGTTGCCTGAGTCCCAATCATGGTCTAGGCCCCTGTGTGGAGTAAGAGAAGGGCTGGGCCTCTCCTTCAGGACTTTGCCATGTCTAAGCAAAATGCACACAGGGAGGGGAAGTAGTCCCTTAGGGTGCCAATTTCTCTGGCTAATTCTAAGCAGCCACAGAGAAGGGGAAAAGTTCCCCTGGGTTCTCCCTGAGAGGAAAAGATGTTTCACCCCTTCTTCTTTCATGATTTTATTCCAACTTTTCAACTGATGATCCATACAATTGAGAAACTCAAAACCCGTCATTCTCTGAGTAAAAGTAGAAAAAACTGCCCCTGGGCTGCATGGGGTAATTAATGATAGACAACGCAGCCAGGATAAAAGTAATTTTGCCTTCTGTCCAACACTGACCAATGATACTGTTAACCTAATTTTCATTGGCCATTTTTAGACAATTTAAAGACATCTGCTAAATGATTTCCTCTCTTACCCATTTGCCATCCCACTGCGCCCCCAGATATTAGTGTAGGCATAAGGTTACTGTGTAATTCAAATGCTGATTTCTGTATCTCCCATGTCTGGTTGCAACCCTATCCTGTGAATCTTCCGTCTCAAATGTTGTGCAAACTCTGCTCCATTATTGTCCCCTTGTATGCCAACAAAGCAGCTTGCAGCCAGTCACTGAGCAGGGGAGACTATAAGGATGGAATTCCTGCCAATAGGAGAGCATGACTTAGAAGAGGAAGGAGGGATTTGGCCTGGGGATTGAGCCATGAGAGAGAGGTCCAAGAGACATCAGGAAGAAGCAGAAAAAGGAAAAGCTATAAAACACAAGTATCACTGAGATGTAAGCATGGAGGAAACCAAAGTACTTGAGAGAGTAAAGAATAGAGTTGTGAAGCTCATGATTAAACAAATATAAGAGAGTCTCAATATTTTTTGTGATAGCCAGGATAAGAGAGAAACTAAGAAGCAAACACAGTTTCATAAATTAACCAAAACACATAAGAAAAAAGTTATGAAAGTTTAAATGATTATAGGTACGAGTCGTTCTCAGTTGCTAGAAGTCGGTTAAAGGGGACATAACAACAGAGAACTGATTGGGACAGACCTTTTATATGAGCAAAAGCCACTGTCACTTCTCAGGCAAGGAGACAAAGTTAGACTTCCATCTACCCAGCAGAAGTGGGGAGTCTTACCCTCTGTGGGAAGAAGATCTCCTAGCTCAAAGTCCTCTCCTCAATCAAAAGATACAGTTGGACTATCTCTCAGATTGACACCGATGATTCTCAGGTGTATGAGCAGAAACCAACCCCCCCAAGACTGGCCCAACACCAAGTTCCTACAATTCTTCAACTAAGCTGCTCAGCTACCCCTGTGCAGATTAAACAATACCCAAAGGCCCTGGAAACAAAAAGGGAAATTGCAGTCCATTGTGCCTGGCTTGGAGAGCCAGGGACGCTGCCTCCCTGCCGGTCAGCCTGCCTGTGAAGAAACCTGGGACCTCATGTTCTCAAGAAGCTGATTCCTCCAGAGAAACAGGTGTCCATGGTCTTGGACCAGAAAGATGCATTCTTCAGCCTCCCAGTGACAGAGGTGAGTCAAGGCATCTAAATTTTAAAACAGAGAGACCCATGGGGAGATTACAGTGGGCAACTGGACCAGATTGCCCTAAGGATTTAAAATCACTACCTGCTGATGCCCTGCCCTTCTGCCAAAGGTTTCCTGGGGCCATATTCTTCCAACACATACATTACCTACTCCTAGCCTCTACAATTCAATAGATTCTTAAAGGGCCCCTGAGGGACTGCAGCAAGAGTTACAGAGCCAGGACTACGGAATGCCCACTAAGAAAGCTCAGCTTGGTACACCAGAGGCTCCCTATCTTGGCTGCCACCTGAGGGGAGGCAAAGGGAAGCTGCTTCAGAGTAGGGTTGCTGAAATCCTTCAGATCCCAACTCCAGAAGCTAAGAGACAGGTTTGACAGCTCCTAGGTGCAGCTCAGAATTGCTGCCCCTGGACAGCAGAGTTTGTGGAAATAGTAAGGCCTCTATACAGGAGCACAACGAGGGAAGGGTTGAAAGAGTCAGAGCAGTCAAGGACACCACAAGAAACTCTGCCATACTGTCAAAGACCAGCTTTGACACCACAGGGTAAACTGAGACGGGGCATAGATAGGCAGCTAGCTGATCACCCAGCAGACTTCTCTGAGGGTAGAAAGCTTGATTCTCCATGCTGTGACCAAAGGGAGCTGTCACTGACTGTAGCCACCATAGGGTGCTATTGATAGTAGTCAGCATCCAGTTTCCAGGCCAGACGTCATTGTAACTAGTGGGGACTGCTGCTGATTGTAATCAGTGACTAGAGAAAAGGAAGGAGAAAGCATCACACACACACACACACACACACACACACACACACACACACACACACACAGGATGGATGAAGCAAGACAAGCTCCAAGGAACAAGTTCCAACAAATTCAACAGTTTATTGAATGGATGGAGCAAACTTCAAAGAGTTAGCTCCAACAGTTTTATTATTTTCTCCCAGACCTTATATATCCTAGCAAAACCTTTCAAGTAGTACAAAACTCAAAATTTGGGTTCATTCTGTATTTCTTTAAATGAGTGATCAGAAAATACAATAGGGTTTTTTCAATACCTTTACATGAAAAGCCTTGTACATATTACAGGTGAAGAAAGCAAATTGTTCCAAGAACCGACATACATTTGTAACTGAGCCACTTGATATAGATTAACAAAGTGTGAGCAAGCAAGCTAATTTCTTAGCCAGTTTCTCTTTACTGGCAGGCTGCAATGTGAGGTTACAAACACAGTATCAATTGTCTTAAAAAGTAGTCTTATAAACATTTTAGAAGAATCACAAATCCAAACTGTTACATAAAACAATCCATTTCTACTTTAAACCCTCAAGCTTCACATCTACTCATTAACAACTCTTTTTAAATCATAGCAGGAATCTGAGGGCAAAACTGGTTACAAGAAATGAAGCATCACCCTATGATCACCAGTCCAAGTTGAGAGAGAGGCATGTCAGCCAGTACTCTCTTGGGCTAGCTCAACTATTAAGAGTGGATTTTTCTGAACTTCAAACTTCTCCCTGAGATTTTCTGCATTGTAGCCATTGAGAAAAACATCTTAACCTATGAAACAATCTATTTTTCCAAATCCTTTCTAGGCTTAGGGGTCATTGCTAACTATCTACATCTCTAAGGACTTTCTAAGCGTGGTGCTTGAATCACTAGTCTGCCCCAGCAACTATTCCTGAAACAGAGCAAGCACTATTATTGTAAGTGCCAATGAGAGTGCCCAGAAAGGGGCTAGAAGCCCCCTTAGAGTTTCCATACAAGCCATATAGTCTGTGGTGACCACAGGGGCAACAAGCAGATTGATGCTCTCTAACAGGATGAGTTGCTCAGAATATATAGTCCTTGTGGCTCTGCCTCCCAAGGTACACCCATGGTGGTTGTGCTAACTGGTGGGTTGCATTCCATGAGTTCTAAAGCTGTTTTGCTGTTCCTCCTGAATGGCCCCTGACACAAGATCGACTAACCTGGACCCATAGGGGCTTACAGAGCCTGAACCATCAACTGGAGAGCATCCATGGGGTGAACCTAGGCTCCCCCGACGACACACTTGGTCCTCATGTGGGACCTCTAACTGCAGCAGCAGGGCCTGTCTTTGACTCAGAGTTCTGGGCAGCTGGAAAGAATAAAAAGGATCTTAAAAAACCAAAATAAAAAACCAAACAAACATAAAACCCAATCCAAACCTTGAACTTAACTCTCCTTAGAGTCCTGAGAAGGATGGATAGACTTCCTTCCTTTCCTTATACAGGCTACTAATTGGACTACCAGAGAGACCCCGCCAGCCTCTGACTCCACCACTAGTTTCCCCTGGTTTGAATTCAGTGATTCCATCTAGGTCAAGCAGGTACCCAAAGGGGCTCTGGCACCAAACTGGAAAATACCCTACATAGAGATTCTCTCCACTGCTATGACTGTGAAGGTAGCTGGCATAGCATGGATCCAGCTTACCCAGGTTAAGAAAATGGAAGCCACAAGCGATCATGGAAAACAGACTATCTCTAGACTATGGACCCAATTAGGTTTCGTCACGCCCCGAGGCCATCCTTTCCTCCCCCTCTACCTCTGCCTAAGTCTTAAGTTTGATATAAACACAGGGTTATTGTTCAACCCTCCAGGCCTGGACCTGAGAACTGTGGAATACAGATAAAAGGAAGGTATTAGCTAGTGTGACTACATGCCAGCAATCCATATTCTTCTTGACTTTGCACACTGATGCTTGCTTTAAAAGGTTGTGTTGGAAAAAGGGAAATAATAGGAGTTTATCTTTTAAGATACAAATACAGAGTTAACAATTCTATGCATGCGCTGCAGCTGGGTCCCCAAGTTGCCTGGAACAACTGAAAACACATAGAGGCATATTTAGAAAGAAAGCCCTCTCCAAAAGAAAGGTACAATAGGACAAGATAATCCAATGGCCATAATATTAAAAATCTCTAAATTTCACAAGAAAGATTCTGGCCTTTGAAAAACTTGGGGATTCAGACTCTATCCCACAGTAAAGGATGCTGGGGACAGAGTTAATTGTTGTCAGGGAGAAATCGGCCAGGATTGCTGGCTAGGCTTAGACCCCTGGCCCCTGTACTGCATAAGGAGAGGAACTATCCAGGCTGTCAGCCCATTGACTGACAAACTCACTGTGACTGGGAACAGCCCAAACTAACATTAGGGGACTTACAAGTGGCTGGCACTTGTCTAATGTCCAGAACCTTTAACCTAGGCACTTCCGCTTAGTCTGATGCCTGCGATTCTGCCTTGTGGGTTGCCTCATCTGGGCAACAGCAGCATTGCTGGGCCCCTGAGTCTACTTGGTGGCATGTACTAAGGGTTTGACTAAATCTGCCTCTCCCCCTGTCTTCCAAACTAAGTAGACAGGTAGACTACGATGCAGATATATTCAGTTTCCATTTCAGAACTAAAACAACAGTTAGATTCCTTTAGAGAAATAGCCCTACAAAATTGGAGAGGCTTAGAATTACTTCTCATGTAATAAGGGATTAGGCATGGCTTAGAGGGGAGAAACCCCTTTTTTTCAAGATAATTAGTGAAAAACCTTCCCACTGAGGAAAACTTCAAAAAGAGAAAGAGACAAAGACATAAATCAGGTAATTGCACAAGCCACTGTTTTCTTGGTTCCCCGTGGCTAGCAGCTCTTCTATCAGCACTGACTGGACCTTGCATTCTCTATCTTAATGGAGAAGGGGCTGGGCCCTGCATTTTAAACTATGTGGCCAATTATGTGTCAGCTCAGTCAAATTAACTGTCCTGAGGACCAACCACACCTCTTTAGAGCAGGATGAGTCCACGACTTGACTCATTCACTAAGACCTGTGGGGAATGTAACAGGGCCCAAGACCTCAGCCGACCTCCAGACATTAGCACAAGTGACTCCATGACAGAAGTGTCCCTCAGCCTGTAAAACTCAGCACACACAGACAGCACCACCTGCCAAAACTAAAACAAAGCCCCAATCCGTCGACATGTACTAACGTTGCCGTTTGGCTTTTGCAGTTCCACTTCTGGAACTGAAGTATGCTCTTCACTGAAGTATGTCCACCCAGGACAAGGATTTTATGCTTACAAGCTGACCTGAGAAAGGAGAGGGGCTACACTGGGATCCTGAGCATTCAGTTTAAGTGAAGACTAGCCAATAAAGACTTTCTTTTAAAAAATAAAACCTTCTTATTGATTCTTTGTTAGTTTCACATCATGGACATCATTCCTGCTCATCTGCCCATCTATCTCCCTATCCTCCCATACCTGTTCTTCACCTTTACATCACCCTCCCAAATAACACACACACACACACACACACACACACACACACACACACACACACACACACACACACACTCACACACACCATAGAAGAAATGTTATCATGGAAGCTGTAGTACGTCACAGAGTGTCCCACAGGACACCCCTGTCCACACATCTTCACTCGGAAATGTCCATTGCAATGAGTCATTGGCACCTGTGACATCGTCAATATTGAATCTTCATCGGCCTCCTCCTGGTTCTCCTGTTTTTGCTTTGTCACCGAGATGCTGCAGCTTCGGGTCAGCAGGACTGGCCTTTTTCATGCATCCCAACCATTTGCAGATGGTACAGATTTGAGGGATGGGCTAACTCAGAGCCCTGGATCTGGGCTGGGTGGTAGCTCAGCTGGTCAGCAGGCTGGCTCTCCCTTATCTGCACCACCAGGGTGAGCTCCCCAGCACTGCTCTGGCTAGGCCACCCAGTGTTGCCCTCAGCAGGAGGCAGGGGCAGTTCTCCTGCTCTCATGCTTGCTCACAGGCACCCAAGCTTTCATAGCCAGGTCCACTGTGCCACCCAATGAAAGTACAGGGCCCACGCTGCCAAGTGCTAGAGCCTAGGAGGCTGGGCAGCTCTGCTCATCTCACATCCTCAGGGCTTGCTCACCAGGGCATTCTGGAGCCATCAGGGCCAGAGCCACTCTGTTTCCCAGGAGAGGTGCAGGGCCTGCTTTCCCGAGTGCTACAGCTAGTGAGGAGGGTAGATCTAGCTCTTGTGCTCTCATGACCTCAAGGCCAGCTTCTCCCAACTACCACAGGTATCAACGGGGAAAGGCATCACCCCTGCGCCCATGTTGCATCACCACAGATAAGTGGTAGGGCCAGCTCTCCCATGCTCCCGCACTCAGGGCTCACTCACCCACAGCCCAGCCATCATGGCCAGCTCCACTGTGCTACCTGAGCTGGGTGCAGGGTCCTCTCTCCCAACTGCAGCTGTCAGTGAGAAGTGGGGCCAGTGCTCCAGAGCACCGCAGTCAGTGAGGAATGGGGCCAGATCTGTACAGCAATACCAATCCCTGCTGGTATATTAGCCATAGACCTAGACATGGCCCTCAGAGGCGGCCTCAGTCTACACTTCATTATGGCCCCAGGTGGTGGGGACAGCTGCTGACAACAGGCTACTTCTCTCCACCCTTGTGCCTCCTGTTCCATCTCTCTTCATACTGCTTAAGCTGCTCCAATTCTCCCTCCCACTTATCTGTCAACCACATACACTGTGGTGGCTCCTGTTGCAGGCTGGCCATGTGGCTGTCGGGCCCCTGAGTGACATCCTCAGGGAGTGTCTACCACTTGCCTCTGCCATGCGCCAGAGAACAGGTGGCATGGTCTCTGTCCTCCTCCTCCTCCTCCTTAAGCTCTTCTCTGTGTGGTGGTAGGTGAGGTCTGGGTGTCTGTGGCCTGTCAGTGGTGTGGGGTGGAGGGCAGTCCTGTGAGCATCCTTCCCTGCCTGAAGGATGCAACATGGTAGAATGCATGTCTCTGTGTTGCTCCTCTGTGCTGTGCTATCTGGACTTGATTCAACTTGATTTGATTTCTGTGTGTCTTAGGCACAAGACAGCTTTGGCCACCAAGCCAACCATCAAGCTAGGATAAACAAAGGGTTGCCATCTGCTCTGCCCCTGACTTATATAAGAAGACCACCACCAACAAGATGCCTCTTTGAACATTGCCAGGGGGCAATAAAGACATTCTATTGGCTTAAGTCCATTCTGCACACTCTTCTTTAGTGGATACTCACAACAATTATAAGTACATTTCCCCCTATGCTTTCCTCCATCTGAACTCTCTCCAATACCCTTCCTCATTCTCTTTCAAATTCACCATTGTCCTTTAAAAATAATTATTTTGTTAGGATTCTAATTTCTTAAACCATCTACAAAAATCAATAGGTATAAGATGATCTGATAGAAAAATTCCACTTTAAACATCTACTATTCTTCAAGAAAATATAAGAATGACTCTGAAGACAGACTTGTACCTAAAGAGCAGCACTTCAAAGATAGAAGAAAGCATTCAATATGAGCAATCATCGTACTTTGTTGGAGTGCAAGATTTGTCAAAGTTTGTAACGTTTGTCCCTCTCTATGCACCACGTGCATGCATTGACTGCAGAGGACAGAAGGCATCAGCACCCCCGGAACGGGAGTTACAGGAGGTTGTGAACCACCTAAGATGGGGAATGGGGACAGAACTTGGGTCCTTTGGGAAAGCAGTGCACACCCTTAACCACTGAGCCATCTCTCCACATTCTTTCCGTCCCTTTCTATTCCTAACCTTTCACTTGAGGATATCTGTTATTAATCCCTCATATTTCTGCACTACTTCAAACATGGGTGTTGTATAACAAAACTTTTCCTATGCAGCGAAGACATGACAACTATGACATTATAATAAGGGAAGAAATCAAAAGACAAAGAAGAGAATTTGAACCATAATAACATTTTATTTAATATAAAATGCCAAAAATACTGTAATATTAACAAGAAAGCAATATAAAACAAGTGCATATTACACTGACATTTTAATAATTTTGACAGTCTGTATAAATAATATGAAATAAATTACTAAGTCATTAGTTTTTCATCTTTCCTCAAAGTATGAAACATTAAATACATATATATGAACTATGTCCTTATCATTTTTTCTTAACAAGAAAACATAATTTCTATCACTAAAACCAGATTTAATGTGAATAACTTTAGCTATTTTGTAAGTTAATTTGTGTTGGTGTCATTCTGTACTATTTCAGTGGGTATTATGAATAAAATTCAGTCTATTTTTAATTTTAATTTATTATTATTCTTGTGTATCTGCGTGTATTGGGTGCAGATGGTTGTGTGTGTGTGTGTGTGTGTGTGTGTGTGTGTGTGTGTGTGTGAGAGAGAGAGAGAGAGAGAGAGAGAGAGAGAGAGAGAGAGAGAGAGAGAGAGATGTGTGAGCATAGAAATGTCAGTTCCATGGAATGTACATGAAAGTGAGAGGACACGCCTTCGATATTGGTTCTCTTTTCACCATGGCATTCAAGTGGTCAAATAAAGAGATTGTACTTACTGCACAATCTCAATGACCTAAAATCCAATAATTTTAACAATAGTTTTCCTAAGTTGCTTTAAAATCCAGTATGTTAACTGTTAAATGTAGAAAGAGTGTAAATACATTATATTTTCCATTTCTTCCTTACTACATCTTTAAAATGCAGTCCATTTTATTGGAACAATAAGATACTCTAAGCGCAAATAATTATTCATTTTCAGTTCTTTAGTTGGTAAGTTACTGAACAGCAGCATTGTTAGAATTTCAACATGTGACTGAAACTAAGTGTTACTTTCAAAGAAATTCATCATAAGCTACCATGTCAATAGATCACCATTATAATAATTAATTGTTGACTTTGTGTCCTTTGTTCCTTACCACCTTTTAGAAATATAACGTGGCATTTCTACTTATGGTGCACCACATTTTAGATTGACCAAATATTTAGAACTCAATATACATGTTTGTCTAAACTAAATCACAATGAACAGAGCAATTATAGTAGAAAGTAATCAGCAAGAAATTCAAACAGAACCATGTACTGCCATGAAGGAAATATACATGGGGCAATAAGACAGAACAACTAGGTAGGTGTAAAGAAAAATATCTAAAGGAAGAAAATTAAGTGTTGTGGCTTGGCTCCTAAATGTCCTCCCTAGCTCAAATGATGAAATCTTGGACTCAAGCTGACGGCTCCAGAGCAGGTGGGTGATAGTTTTGTGCAGGCTAGTTCAAGAATGGCTCCAGGGCAAGCGGTGGAAACTTTAGAGGCGGCTAGCTCGGGGACACAGATTGGTGTAGTCCAGCTCCTGAGGGGGACTCAGGCTCCCGCTCTCTCTGCTTCCTGGCCTCTTGAGTTGAAAGGAGCTACCTCTGCCACAAGCTCTTTACCATGGTCTGCTTTGCCGAAGATCCAAAGAAGCGCAATCAAGCAACCTTGGTGAAATATCTAAAACACGGAAACAACGCTCTCTTCCTTGCCAGTCTGTCATGCCAGGTATTTTGTACAGTGACAGGGGGCAGACATGAAACAGACGTGAGAGAAAGCTTCCATGATGGTAACACTGAATGCATGAATTCTGTGAGAAAAGATCCAGTATCATAGCGTCTACTGGACACTGAACAGCATAGGGAAGAAGATCAAGAAAGATACAACTTACACTCCAAGAGTGAAAGATAACTTTCTACCGTGCAGGAATGGCAGATGAGGCACGGAAACGTTCAACCTCTCTCTGAGTGGCTTGAGTCAGGAGCCTGTCTTGCTTGTCTTTACTGTCAGGCTGCCAAACGGATCCTTGGCAAATGAGTATGAAATAAAAATGAAGACACGCAATGGATAGTGCCTGCACATTTCTTCCCCTCAATGTTAAATTCGGATAGTTTTCTATAAACAGCTAAAGAGAGTCTTAAGTAGACAAGTTTAATACAACTTTAGGGATAAACATGTTTGGCTTCAATCACCACCTGCCCTCCTAAGCCAGAAGTAGGACAGGTTAGATTGTCACGACTGGTGTTACGTATCCTCACATAAAGCTCATTGAAGATGGAGCTGTGACATTTCATCATGTAGTCTTTCCAAATTCTCTACATCAAATGTTAGTAGGTAAGATGAAATACTATCAAGAATAATAGTCAAGAGACACAAGGGTCCTCTCAAAGTCCTCCATTTTCTTCTAAGTTACTCGCTATTGAAATCCGTTACACACCTATACTTTTTAACTGTATTTTCCTACAACATAAAGACCGTTTGTGTTAACACTAGGAGATCACCAAAAAACCTATTCAGCACTTAGTGGAACATATCAAGTTGAAGCTGTGTTGGACTATGCAATTTAACCAGTGTAAGTCATCCAATTCATATCGTCCCTTTCAGCCTCATGCAGCATGATCTTCAACTGCTCATTCACATCAGCAAGTTTCTGTGCATCCAAACTGTCCCTATCGTGCCATCTCCCATAGCAATGCACAGGGATAGGATAAATCACGTATTTCAGCTGTGTCATGGGCGTTAAGTACTCAAGAATTCTCCTGAGCACAGGCATAGAAATGGGATTAGAAGAAAAGCTGAACAAACGGAGGTGGGAACAGCGGCCCAGGGCTGGGGCCAGTA
Source organism: Acomys minous (assembly GCF_964271855.1). Taxonomy (NCBI): domain Eukaryota; kingdom Metazoa; phylum Chordata; class Mammalia; order Rodentia; family Muridae; genus Acomys; species Acomys minous. The sequence continues at coordinate 49,461,020 of NC_140488.1, forward strand.
TAGAGAGTGTAGCATCTGTTATAAGGCAATGGTTAGTTACCAGACACTGCAAGGTACCAGAGAGATTCTCCAGGAGACAATAAAAGGGTTCACAATCTTCCCAATAAATTGAATTGTTGCTGATATCCAACAGCTTTAAATGATTGACTTGAGGGCACTGAGACAGAAACTTGATGTCGCTGTAAGAAAGTTCACAGAAGGGCAGTTGCAAAAAATACAAATCAGCTGGTAGTACTCTGCAGAGAGGAAACAAACAAGTATTTCTGGAAAATGAGGACTAGGTGAATGGAGTTATATCCAGGAATCTAGAGTAAACTATTTTGCACATATATAGCATTAGCAGCTAATGCTGTGGGCTTTCACATACTTAGTAGACTTGTGCATCTGTGAAACATACTTCATCACTTTAACAAATGCTATTTTAACCTTGATAATGTGTACAAGATATTGCTATAGAGGTGTGTGAAAAGCTCAGTGAAAATATTATCTTCTTAGTAACTGGAATATAATCAAGGGTGGGACTAGTTCAACTGCTTGGAAGAGATAGGGTAGAGGGCGCAAGCAAACGGAAGCTCCCTGTGTCCTGCCCATGAATGACAGCCTCCACATTCCTGGCCTGAACCTTGGAGATAGCACATTAGGGAAATGGTCAGGCCCATAGTTTATGGGTATACATGGCTATAAGTATGTGCGCCTGTGCCACAACATAAACTTTCTCTTAATTCCTCCTCCTCATCTCCTGATGGCTAGAGAAGTACTGCACTGCTCTGTTCACCTTCACTGAGCGCACTGCCTGCATGCGCTTAGATGACCAGTTTTCTGCAACTCTGTTTTTCTCTTCAATCAGAAAAAAATGTGCCCTTTCTTGGCTGTTTTTAAACCCACAGCATTGCCCATGCTAACATGGAAGGTGAAAGATGAATTCTTTTTCTCATCATAAAAACAAGCTATTAACGGAAACCCAGTACCTATCTGAAGCTCTTACCTCAGGACATGTTCAAGATGATCAGTGAGGCAGAATGAGGACAAGTTGAGCTCCTTGACGTGGCCCATACATGTCAGTTGGGAAATGAAATTTCTAAAGGGTCTTCCGCTGAAAGATCTACAGGTGATTTTAGACAGGCTAAGTCTATCTAAGTTTACAGCCTGCTTCAGAAGGGACACGACACTGAAGAGAGAAGCCTCAACAACTGACAGGCGAGAAACACATTTCAGATCAAGGTGGCTTAAGGCGCTTCTGCACTCACTCAACTTCTTAATGCGCAAATTACGGCAGCACAGGTGCAAAGATCCCAAGCTCTGCTCAACTTTACTCAGAAGCAAAGCAAAAAATTCGTTTTCTCTAAAGGCCCTATCAAGGGAAAGGCTCACTAGTAATTCCATAGTTGTCTTCGGGGACTGACCCTCAGATTCTGAGCTTGAACTACTACATTGGCTTTCGACTTTCATGAGAGAGCACTCAGAGTAAGCACAAGAACGCAAACAGGGTGTGCATGTAGTAGTGATCACAGGGCATTTGGTCTTGCAGCCAGGATGCTGAGTTAAATCTAGGATCCTCAGTTTAGGGCTCCTGTAGGTTAAAAAAATATAGAACATCTGAGAGGTAGCAAATATTAATATAACCAAGCGACATCAATAATAACATGTAGTGACAAAATGATCTCTCTCTTTTTTTTGTTCCATATACCAGCTTTAAGCAAGACTTTCCTATGCAAATACTACATCCTTTACTATCCTTCACTATTTTCTATTATCAATTAATTCTCAAAGGTCTTGCTGCTCCTACCTCCATTTTATGTTTATCTATCAATAGCAGACGCATGCACCTCAATTGCCAAAGTAAAACCCTCTGTAATACCCCAGAGTTTTCATGTTACTCTCACCTGACAGACCAACACCTTACACCCATTTTTCCACATCTACCATAACAAACTGTGGAAGATAAAATACCACAGCTAGCTAGTGTTCTCTTGCAACAGGTATGCCTAAGGCACTAATGCAGTGTGAGAAAAAGGGTCAAACTTCACCACTGCTGTCAGTGCATCTTACGCCCATCCACTGAGGCAGCACTGAACAACAGAACAAAGTTATCTTGGGATCTCCTCAAGTTCATGGATTACTGGGCACTCAGAAAATTCACTTTATTCTTGGTTTACATTCCTTATACTGACTTACTGCCAACAAGTCTTTCCCATGAAAATTAAACAACACTCATGACTGTTTCCTTTAATTTTCCACCAATCCTCAGCCGACTTAACACTCAAGTCTTACTTCAATGCAAATAGTAATACCACAATACAAATCCATCAATATTGTCCTTATCCTTTACATTCTGTATCCAACATTGTGAGACACGTTTTTTAAAATTAATTTATTCATATTACATCTCAGTTGTTAGCCCATCCCATGTATCCTCCCATTCCTCCCTTCCTCCCACTTCCCCCCTACTCCCTTCCCCTCCCCTAAGTCTGGATGCATTACCACACAACAGGGACATATGCTCAACCATGTTCATAGCTGCCTTATTCATAATAGCCAGAACTTGGAAACAACTTACATGTCCCTAAATAGAAGAATGGATAAAGAAACTGTGGAACATTTACACTATGGAATACTACTCAGCTATTAAAAACAAGGAATTTCCAAAATTTGTGGACAAATGGATTGAACTAGAAATTGTCATAATGAGTGAGTTCACACAGAAGCAAAAAGATATAAATTGTATATACTCACTTATATGGAGACACTACTCCAAGGTGTACGTCCCCATGAAAAACTGTACCTACCAGGATAGTGGGTAAGAGGGGAGGACATCCTATTGAGACACTTGTTTCAAAGTCACCTCAAGGTTTAGACTAACAGTCTCATCTTCTCTTTCACTACTAGCCTACACTACCTCTGAGAGAATACCAGACAATGGCATAACCTCCTGTATCTTACTACACCTCCGTTATACAGAGTCTTACCTAAAAGCTGGGTTCTCAGCAGGAAAAAGCTGAAGACTCTCAACCATGACCTTCCAGAGTTTGCGCTGGGCTTCCTGCATGCTTAATGGCCCAACGTGGAGGCAGAAAAATGGCCAACTCTTCACCATTGCTGAAAGTATCTTCTCATGTCTACCCTTGAAGGCAGCAGTGAACAATGGAACAAAAAGCTCCCTTGGGATCTCCTGGAGAGCTTGAATTGCTAAAGGCTCATGGTGCAAAAGACATTGCACAGCAATATCCAACAGTGTGGGTGGTTCCTTGAAGTCCATCTTAATGAATCTGCATCAGAGTGAGAATCATTTAGAAAATTTAACAACATCCACAGTATCTTCTTTGCAAACACTATTAACAACATGACAACTCTTGGTAGTAAAACAGCCAATAGACATATGCCTGTGAGTATATGATGGCTATTTGTATATGAATATACATATAACAACTGCTTTACATATGTACATATATATACACACATAAGCTTGTGAAAGTGATGAAATGTCAATAGAAATGAACACTGTTCGTAGAACACAATTTGCACCACTTAGAGAAATGATATTTCATCTCAATAGTATAAAAGCCATCAAAAATGAAAGGGTAAATATATACAAAAGGGATAGCATCATCACTGTCTTTAGAGAATTCTAAGACATCAAATTAACTGCGATTATAAACAGGAAAAAAAAGAATGCCATTCTAGTCCATTACTTGTCATCCTGGCATCCCCCTCATGGCATATAGAGGTATGCCAAGACTGCAAGAGATATAAATAAAAGAAAATGGTTAGGGGCTTCAAACTGACCTGAGCCTATACCCAGAAATACTAGTCACAATATAATCCTAAAATAAAAATAATGTATTCTAAATGTAAAGGGAGAAATACAGTTCAATGAAACAACCCTCCCAAAGACGTCTAATTCAAATCCTTACGGTCTCTCCCATATGTGGTAACAGTCTTCCTGAAAATAGAACTTCTAAGCGTCTAGTGAGGGTGCCACATACAGTGTCAAGGTGGGAAAAGAATTACAGGACATGTTAGTGTAGGGTAGAAGAAGGTATGGAAATACACAGTGAATTCCATTAAGATAAGTAAGTAATGTTTGTTAAAAAATGAAGGGACCCATGTGAAAGGGAGAAGAAAAATCCCTTGGCTGTCAATGGATGGGAGGGTTGGAAAGTGTGGAGAAGATTGAGTTGAAGGTGGGAATGTGTTTGAACTACACTGTGTGCTATTTTCAATGAATCGATAAATTATTTTTAAAAATCAACAAATGAAACTTCCTTATTTGAAACGCAGTTTCTAAGAAAGTGTAAGGTCAAACAGGCCATGAAGATCATTCAAGGAAATATGGTATTTATGGGGACAAAATAAAGAGGGAAATTAAGAGTCTGATAAAGCCAAAAGAAAAATAGATCAAAATATTCATAACTATTACCTTTAATACCAAATCAAAAAACTTACCGTGAAAGAATTGTGCTCAGATATCTATAAAGTTCCTTTGCATGTACTCAACTGCACATAAATACCTAACAAACACAAATGCAACAACTTAAAAATAAATATAAATTATAGAAACAAGCAAAACAGTAGTATAAGTTAAGAAAAGATAAACCTTATATGTTTCAGTAGCATGCTTTCTTTTGGATGGTTTAACAACACACTGAGATCAAACCACTAACACAAATCTCAGGGTGATTTCCATGTCCAATCTTAAAACACACATGAGATACTCATCCCCTTGCATGGAGAGGAGCAACCTCATAATTTGCAAATGAGAGAGTCTCTCAGTCTCTGGAGAGACAGAGAACCTGCCTCCGCTACAGGTAAAAAAGCTTTGAATACATAGTGGGTCTTAGTGGGAAACACACACACACACACACACACACACACACACACACACACACACACGCTGAGAGAGACAGAGACAGACAGAGACAGAGACAGAGAACTGAGAGAGAGAGAAATACACACACACAGAGAGAATCAGAGGGAGAGAGAAAGAGACAAAGAGGGAGGGAGAGAGAGAGAGAAAAAGATAGAAAGGGCAAGAGAAAGGGTGAGGGAGAGAGAGAGGGGGGGAGAGAAGTAGGGAGAGAGAAGTAGGGAGAGAGAGAGAGAGAGAGAGAGAGAGAGAGAGAGAGAGAGAGGGAGAGAGACAGAGACAGAGACAGACAGAGACAGAGAGAGAAGCTGTCAGACTACTAATCTTTGACTCATCATGGATCAGCACCAACCTATAAGTTAATAAAGATGAGAAAACCCAAAGTCAATTCTCAGTTCTCACACTCCAACAATGGGCCTAGAAACAAGCACCTACAAGATGTATACATTAAATATAAATTGTATATCCCAATGTGTTTCCTCTTTTCTTTTCCCTGCTGGGCTTTTGTATCATTTATACCTTACAGCACTTTAAACCTTCTAGCATTTATTCCTTTGGTTACATTTATATAGTTTGTTCACATATTTGTTCTAACTAATGCGCGTCTATCCCTGTCCTTTCCCCTCCACGTCCTAACATGCTTTGACTTTTCCTTTCTCTACTTTCCTTTATTTTATTAGGCATTGTCTGTCCCTGGGTTCCTCCCACCCACCCAATTCATTTGGTCAGTTTACTATTTCCACTTTGGTCCACATTCAGTTTTAACTCTATGGTTCACTGCACAGTATATTCGTGATTCCTGTTCTTTTCCCATTTGTGCTGTGGTAGTTGGATGTAAGCAACTTTGTGTCTCTTTACAGACATGGTCTATGATGGTGATCCAGTGCTTACTTTTGGTCCTCTCTAAACAGTACTGAAGGTTTACCCCACTGGAGGAGGCTGCTCACTAACATCTCCAAATAAACCGTGAAGAGATACCAAGAGCAGGTGATGGAGACATCACAGCACAGATGCATAGGTCATATGAAAAGCATGGGAAAGGCTCACAACCTCTCAAATGTGTAAACTAAAAGACAATGAAGTGGTTGGAGGGCTCCACTGAGAATTCAGATGCCACACAAAATAGGACTCTCGGCGATTTCAGAGAAGATTCAAAGTAGCAGGTGAAGGAATTCCACTAAGGACCTGGAGATGCAAACCAGAAACATGCATGAGTATGTCAGCAGGACATTGTGAGTTTGAAAAGAGAAAAATTAGAAACATTAGAACTAAATAACAAACAAACAAAAAGCAGAGTAGAAAGGTTCACCTGCAGACTGTATCAGTTAACCTAAAGAATATTAGGGTTGGAAGAAAGATTCAAGGAAAATCTCTACTTAAACATCAAGATCATAAAAGAAATAAATAACCAAGGTGAAACTCTGGCAAGACTTAACTCAGGTCCTGCAGCTTGCTCACCGCCCGCAGCAAAGCATCATCAAGGTGGTTTCTTATCAGGTAAACAGGTTAGTTTCAGCGACACAAATCACTAAAGGTAATAGAGCTCAGAACATAGGATTAGAGCAGAGAGCATGGGACGATCCGAAAAAGAGACAGCAAAGAGTGCTGGTTTAAAAAGGACACATCCTAAAAACGGAAGGACACACAGAAAAGGCCTTGTGAAAAGATACAGATATGCACATGACAAAAGCTCTGAAGGTTCTAAGAGCACACTGCTCGACATGAAATGCTTCTACACGGCCAACTTGTAGCTGACATTAATCTAAACAGTGAAAACCAGAGACTTCTTCATCTAAAGTCAGGGAATAAGACAATGGGGCCTGCTCTCTGAAACTATTTTCAATATGCTGCTGGAAGGTTTTGCTTACAACAATGATACAAAAGGAGGAAGTAAGTGGGATACAAACAAGAAAGGATGGGGTTAAATAATCTCTCTCTGGGCAAGGGAAAAGCTCAAAGCGTTGAAAGAATACAAACACTCAAACACAAGCACTAAGGTGTACCTAATTCTTTCACTAATGAGGACGGATTCACAGCAACATTAAAATCCAGTTAACACTCACAAGAGAAAAAGAAAGAAAGAAATTAAGAAAGATAAAAGAAAGAAAGAAAGAAAGAAAAAAGAAAGAAAGAAAGAAAGAAAGCAAATAGCTGGGTTTGGGCTGCCTTTATTCCCAGCACCCCTGATGCAAAGTCAGGCAGAACTCTGTGATATCTAGGCCAGCGAGGTCTACAAAGCCAAGTCCAGGACAGCCAGGATTGAAAGAGAAAACCTGTCTCGATAAAAAAACAAAATAAAAGAAAAAAAATTTTTTTAAATAAAGAAGAAAACAAATAACAAATGCTGAGGAGGATGTAGGGAAAAGGAACAGTTACACATTGATGTTGGCAATTTGAGGAAGACAAATGTAACATAGGTTCTCTCATACGCAATATTTAGACTTAAAGATATATTTACACACAAATATGTAATACATACGTAGACACACACACAATTGTTCCCTACTTACATTGACCTGATAATGGTCTTTTCTCCCTCCATCCATTTTCCTTTTCCTATAATCTTTCTACATCACACAATCAGTCCTTATTTTACTTTTATTAAATATGTACATACATATTATAAGCTGTGTATGTTGGCAAAGGCTTTTAATCCCAGCACACGGCAGGCAGGGGCAGGAGGATCGCTGTGAGTTTGAGGCCAGCCTGCTGAACAAAGGGAGCCCAGGACACCCAAGGCTACACAGAGATATTAAAAAAGGCAATATGTGTATATATATATATATATATATATATATATATATATGTACATATATATATTATATATAGCGTGCAATAAAAACATATATGTGTTTGCAAATGTCACAACAAATCCCATTATTGTGGATTTAAGGAACATTCTTAAGTGAGACAAACGCAAATTGACAGAAATTGAAAAATATTTAACGTGTGCCTGACGAGGAATCTTCAGATATGTTCAGTCTGTAAAGTTCAGTGATGATAGAGGAATTGTCCTTGTAGATGTGACTATGGAGAAACGATGACTAAAATCACTGAAGTATCCTAAATGGAATCCTGGACCACAATGACAACATTACGTGAATAAATCATCAAATACAAATGAAATAGGTGGTTTACTTATTAGGACTTCAGCAATATTCATCTCCCTGTTTCTGGTAACCCTTTTAGAGTTGTAAGTTTTGTATACTAGGGTAATATGGGGGCAGGAAAACTGTGTTATGCGCCTAAGTTTAGTTTATAATCTATAGAGGTTATCACATACACATCTGTAATGACATCACTAGAGACACAAGCCGGGGGATCCTAAAGACCCGTGAGAAGTTGCATGGCCACCTTGACTGGAAAACTTCCAAAGCATCTGAGAGCCTATTACACTAAACAAAATCACGTTCCTCTATGGCAAGTATGAAACAAGGTCCATGAGCATGTACGTGCTCTTCAGGAGTGAAAACCAAACTAATTAAATCCTGTAGAAAGCGAAATGCAAATCTACACAGTTCGGTCCTTACTGTTTTAAAGAGCTGGCCCATAAGAGACGTTCCGGCAGGTTGACGCAGAACTCCAAATCCGCGCAGCACAGCTGTAGAAATACCAAGTCCTTCTCAGGAATCTAACTCTCCTGAGCTACCGCTACCTCGGGAGAAAGGCCGGCCTCCAGACACAGCATCACCTCAAAAGAAACGCACCAAAGGCAAGCCGATTCAGAACCACTGGGGAATCCTCCGTCCCGGTCACAGATTAATCCCTCTCCCCTTGTCATTTAGCCCCAAACAGGTTTAACTTCCTTGTAGTTTACCTAAGTAAGAAGGTTCGTGTGTTCAGCAGCGGCAGCCACTCATTTTCTGAGAGGCTTTCCCGATGGCGGCAGCAGCAGCGGCCGAGGCCACGAGAAGGAAGGAAGCCGCCCTCGAAACAGTCCCGCCTTCTCCCGTTTAAACCAGTGACTAGAGGAATCTGATTGGCTCCTCGGCGTCACCTGACTCGTCACCAGATACTTCCGCCATCCGAGCGTGCCAATCATGCGCTGCATTGCTAGTCGGCTTGGAGTATGCGCCAGTCCACTTCCCTAAATACTCTTAGCCTAAGAAAAAAGAAAGTTACCTATAAAAATTAAACCCATCTCTGAGTGAGACATAACCACCAGCTGGCCTCAGATTTTACTAGGCCAGGTCTCAAGCTCGGACACAGAGCCATCGCAATTAGTGGAAACACTACCGGAAGTGTTTCATTCAAACTCGAGGATCTCCTGGAACTCGCTCTGGAGATTGGGCTGGTCTCAGTTCGAACTCACAGAAATCAATTCCTGCCTCTGCCTCTGGCCACACATAGGGTTTTTGTCTCAAACAACAACAACAACAGCAGCAGCAGCAGCAAAAAATAATAAATATAGAGCCGGGCGCGGTGGCGTATGCCTTTAATCCCAGCACTCGGGAGGCAGAGGTGGGCAGTTCTCTGTGGGTTCAAGGCCACCCTGGTCTAAAAAGAGAATCCAGGACAGCCAAGTCTACAGACAGGATTTCTGTCTCGAAAAACAACAACAACAAGAACAACAACAATAATAATACTATAAATAATAGTAATAATAATTAGAAGAAGAAGAAATATACATAAACAAACCAACAAAATTTGAGAATCACTTATTGGAAAACATGGGTCTACCTTAGCATTCTGCTTTCTCTTGACAAAGATACTTGCAGAGATGCCAGCAGTCACAAAATGCAGGGTGCTGGAGAGGTTATTTTTGTTTAAGACAAAACTGAGTATCAAAGAGACACAATTCTTTTTTTTTTAAAGCCACCACCACCAACAACAAATTGCAGAAATAACCAATGAGTTTTCAAAGGTGTTCTGAACACTGCAGAGAAACCACTATAATATTTTGTTGATATTTCAAAGAGAAAAGGATACCTGCTCATCTTTTATTATTAACTTTTAATATTAACTGTCAATAAAGATGGTAGCCCCTAATTATTTAATATCTGTTTTCTATCCTACAATACTGATCTTATTCCTCCTTACTTTTCTTTTCCACATTCTCATGCAATTGCATACAATACTGTTGCTCATGGCCTATTCTATCCTTTCCTGCCTACCATATCCTTTATTGCCTATGTCCCATGAAAGAAAGAAAAGGGTGCTGAGAGCATTATTATAGACTATGGAGGTTCAGCCCAAGAGGTTTCAGAGGGCCGTCAAATTAGCAACTGAGTAAAAGGCCATTCCTGTGAAATTTTGGCTGAGCACATGTGTTGCATTGTTGCTTATCTGTTTGCTTTCCCTGCCCCCTTTCTTGGAATATGCCTGAAGCTAAATTGGGTAGTTTCCAAACTAATTGTATTCACAGAGGAGATTTCAAGATAGCCTCATATTGACTGGTTATTAGTCATCACTCTTATGCAGATTTGCAATGTTTGAGACTCAAAGATGTTGCTGATTCCAGAGCAGTGAGATTTCTGCCAGGGGAAGCTACCTACAAGAAGGAGATTCATCCCAAGAGAGAACAAAGTGTGTAGCAGTTAGAAAAGCTGACAGGATGGAACCATCTGAACACTTTAACCTCAAGCATAGAGCTACAGGCTTTGGAGCTTGTCTTGCTCGGTTTTGGTCTGGCTTTGGTCCAAAATGTCCTCAGAGTGGCCCTAGTCCTCCCCTTTGGAGTGATAATATATATGCTGTGCCCTCCTTGTATGTTGCATTTATTTAATTTGGTTTTTTTATTTTTTATTTTTTGAAGTTTCCTGTGAAAAATTGCCTTATGTCAGAAGTAACTTTGGACTTGAGGCTTTCAAGCAGTCTGAAGTTCATTTCTTTGTTTAGGTTTGAGAACTTAACTTCTATGATTTTGCTGGAAATATTTTCTGTGCTTCCTTTTTTTCTTCTTTCTTTTTAATTATTATTAAGAGGTAGGGTCTTTTCATTGCATCCCAGATTTCCTCGTTGTTTTGTTCCTGTTTTTTGTTACTGTTTGCTTTTTTTGTAAACATTTCTCTTTGATTTCATAATCCTTTTCTTTCTACCCTGCTATTGTCACCTTTACACTTCATTTGGTTTGATGATTAGACTTTCTGTTTCCTTTTTCTTTTTCCTTTTATGCTTCTTTTTATTTTACTTCAGGGTGGGTATTCTTCTATGTTTGTATCTCTCTATGATAGTTTTCATGCCTTTAATTTTTCATTACCTTACTTAAGTGTTTGTGTTTTCATGGTCTGCATTCAGTAATTTTTTTGTTTCTTCTTTTAGCTCCTTGCATTTGTTAGCAAGTGCTAATTTGAAATTCTTATAGATCAGCTATGTTGTTTTCATCTGATCAAATTAAAGTGGCTATTGCTAATTTCTTTTTTTAATTATTTATTTTATTTTTTTAACAATAACACATTTTTATTGAAAATTAAAAATAATTCCTATTACATCTCATTTTCTATCCCATCCCATGCATCCTCCCATTCCTCCCTCCCTCCCACTTTCACCCCAATCCCCCTTCCCTATGACTGTGGCTGTGGGGGACCTCCTCCCCCTGAATATGGTGCTAGGGTATCAAGTCTTTTCTTGGTAGTCCACTATCTTTCCTCCAAGTGCCATTGGGCCTCCCAAAAAAGGGACATGGTCAAATATGGGGCACCAGAGATCCTGTGAAAGTCAGTCCCCAGTCTCCACTTAACTGTGGAGAATGTTCTGTCCCTTGGCTAGATCTGGGTAGGGGTTTGATGATGACTGCACGTTTTGTCCATGGTTGGTGCCTTAGATCAAGCAGAACCCATGGGCTGAGATCTACCCATCATAATGTTCTTCTTGTAGGTTTCTAGGACCCTCTGGCTCCCCCCTACTTGCCTATCCCCTATATTTTCCTCATCTAGAGTCTCAATAGGATGTCCTCACCTCTATCCCCGTTTCCTGGTAGGTGCAGACTTTCATGGGACCTATCCCTTGGGCTAGTGTCCAAGTGAGTATATACCATTTGAGTCTTTCTGCTTCTGGGTTAGCTCACTCATTATGATTTTTTCTTGTGTTCTTTTGCTTTTGTTGTTTGCTTTTGTTTTGTTGTTGTTGTTTGTTTTTTGAGTCATGGATTCTCTGTGTAGCTCTGGCTTTCCTGCACTTTCTTTGTAGACCAGGCTGGCCTGGACCTCACAAAGATCCACCTGCCTCTGCCTCCCAGGAGTGCTAGGATTAAAGGCATGTGCCATCCCCACCTGGCTTTTAATGATTTGTTGTTTTGTGGACAAACAGATGAAAAGATTTTGCAACATTTGGAAGTGCTAGGGATGGAGGCAAAGTCAAAGCTGTCTTTCCCCCCCTGATTCATTCATTTATTTCCTTTACATCCTTACCTGAACTTCCCTTCCCTTGTCTCCTCCCAGTCCCTCCCTCTCACCTCCCCTTCCCTCCCCCTGTGCCTGAGCTGCTTTCCTTCCTTCCCACAGAAGGAGAGGCCTCCTATGGATATACCAACCCCTTGGCATATCAAGTACTACTGGGCACATCTTCTACTGAGGCTAGACAGGGCTGCCTGTTAGGGGAAAGGGATCCAAAGGCAGGCAACTGAGTCAGAGACAGCCCCTGCTCCTGCAGTTAGAGGTCCCACATGAGGACCAAGCAGTAGGTCTGTTACATATGTGTGGTCGGGGGAGCCTCGGTTCACCCCATGGATGCCCTCCGGTTGGTGGTTCAGGCTCTGTGAGCCCCTGTGGGTCCAGGTTAGTCGATCTTGTGTCAGGGGCCATTCAGGAGGAACAGCAAAACAGTTTTAGCACTCCTGGAATGCAACCCACCAGTTAGCACAACCACCATGGGTGTACCTTGGGAGGCAGAGCCACAAGGACGATGTATTCTGAGCAACTCATCCTGTTAGAGAGCATCAATCTGCTTGTTGCCCCTGTGGTCACCACAGACTACATGACTTGTATGGAAACTCTAAGGGGGCTTCTAGCCCCTTTCTGGGCACTCTCATTGGCACTTACAATAATAGTGCTTGCTCTGTTTCAGGAATTGCTGCTGGAGCAGATTAATGATTCAAGCACCACCCTTAGAAAGTCCTTAGAGATGTAGATAGTTAGCAATGACCCCTAAGCCTAGAAAGGATTTGGAAAAATAGATTATTTCGTAGGTTAAGATGTTTTTCTCAAGACTTGATACCCTAGCACCATATTCAGGGGGAGGAGGGCCCCCACAGCCACAGTCATAGGGAAGGGGGATTGGGGTGAAAGTGGGAGGGAGGGAGGAATGAGAGGATGCATGGGATGGGATAGAAAATGAGATGTAATAGGAATTATTTTTAATTTTCAATAAAAATGTGTTAAAAAAAAGATGTTTTTCTCAATGGCTACAATGCAGAAAATCTCAGGGAGAAGTTTGAAGTTCAGAAAAATCCACTCTTAATAGTTGAGCTAGCCCAAGAGAGTACTGGCTGACATGCCTCTCTCTCAACTTGGGCTGGTGATCATAGGGTGATGCTTCATTTCTTGTAACCAGTTTTGCTCTCAGATTCCTGCTATGATTTAATAAGAATTGTTAATGAGTAGATGTGAAGCTTGAGGGTTTAAAGTAGAAATGGATTGTTTTATGTAACAGTTTGGATTTGTGATTCTTCTAAAATGTTTATAAGACTACTTTTAAAGACAATTGATACTGTGTTTGTAACCTCACATTGCAGCCTGCCAGTAAACAGAAACTGGCTAAGAAATTAGCTTGCTTGCTCACACTTTGTTAATCTATATCAAGTGGCTCAGTTACAAATGTATGTCGGTTCTTGGGAATAATTTGCTTTCTTCACCTGTAATATGTACAAGGCTTTTCATGTAAAGGTACTGCAAAAACCATGTTTTTTATTTTAGGGCAATGCACAGTAGAATGAGCATGCAAATAATGAGAATCAGACATTGATATTCCTGATCTAAAGTTCTTTGGGGTCTTGGGTATGGATTGAGGTCTGAATTCATAACAGACTTTTGGGATTTGTGAGGATAGAAAATCCAGAAGAAAGCTACACATAGATATGTCAGGATATCATAAGTGTTGGTCACTGGGATATTTCCCATTCTATTCCTTGTCAGTATAATGTGGTAAATTTAACCTCAAATACTTCACTGCAGAGTCAGTGGATACAGAAATCTCAGTCGTAATAAGAAGATTCTAGAGGGTTCTGTTATGAGCTAGGCCCTGATCCACTCACTGTGACTCCCACTGAGCTACGGATTTCTAATTAGATATAATAACTTGAAATTGCATGAAACATTTTGCACACACTTAAAAACAATGGAGTCTACCTCTTGAAACTTGAAAGATGTGGAAATTTATTCCCTGTCCACTATCTACCAGCCTTCCCAATATCAAGTCTGGGACTTCTTGGAGTCTGAACACAGAGTTTGAATCTGACAAGTGGAGTTACAACAAACATCCAAATATACTCAAGGAAGGTGAGACTAGCCGTACAGACCAAGAAACGCCACAAACATCCTAACTCTAGATGTCTAGATCCCATTGCAAAACACAAACTGCAAGAGCAGACAAGACAATTCCTGTTTTCAAGAAATTAGCAATAGCCACTTTAATTTGATCAGATGAAAACAACATAGCTGATCTATAAGAATTTCAAATTAGCACTTGCTAACAAATGCAAGGAGCTAAAAGAAGAAATGGAAAAATTACTGAATGAAGACCACGAAAACACAAACACTTAAATAAGATAATGAAAAATTAAAGGCATGAAAACTTTCATAAAAAGATATAAACATAGAAGAATAACCACCCTGAAGTAAACTAAAAAGAAGCATAAAAGGAAAAAGAAAAAGGAAACCAGAAAGTCTAATCATCAAACCAAATGAAGTGTAAAGGTGACAATAGCAGGGTAGAAAGAAAAGGATTATGAAATCAAAGAGAAATGTTTCCAAAAAAAGCAAACAGTAACAAAAACAGGAGCAAAACAACGAGGAAATCTGGGATGCAATGAAAAGACCCTACCTCTGAATAATAGTTAAAAAGAAAGGAGAAAAAAAAGGAAGCACAGAAAATATTTTCAGAAAAATCATAGAAATTAAGTTCTCAAATCTAACCAAAGAAATGAACTTCAGACTGCTTGAAAACCTAAAGTTCAGAGTTTCTTCTAACTCAAGGCAATTTCTTCAAAGATACCTTCAAAAATTAAAAAAAAAAACAAAACAGAAAAAACCAAATTACATAAATCCAACATCCAAGGGCACAGCATATATATTATCATTCCAAAAGGGAGGACTAGGGCCACTCTGAGGACATACTGGACCAAAGCCAGACCAAAACCGAGCAAGAAAAGCTACAGAGCCTGTAGCTCCATGCTTGAGATTAGAGTGCTCAGAGGGTTCCATCCTGTCAGCTTTTCTAACTGCTACACACTTTGTTCTCTCTTGGGATGAATCTCCTTCTTGTAGGTAGCTTCCCCTGGCAGAAATCTCACTGCTCTGGAATCAGCAACATCTTTGAGTCTCCAACATTGCAAATCTACATAAGAGTGATGACTAAAAACCAGTCAATATGAGGCTATCTTGAAATATCCTCTGTGAATACAATTAGGTTGCAAACTCCCCAATTTAGCTTCAGGCAGATTCCAAGAAAGGGGCAGGGAAAGCAAACAGATAAACAACAATGCAACACATGTACTCAGCCAAAATTTCACAGGAATGGCCTTTTACTCAGTTGCTAATTTGACGGCCCTCTGAAACCTCTTGGGCTGAACCTCCACAGTCTATAATAATGCTCTCAGCACCCTTTTCCTTTCTTTCATGGGACATAGGCAATAAAGGATATGGTAGGCAGGAAAGGATAGAATAGGCCATGAGCAATGGTATTGTATACAATTGCATGAGAATGTGGAAAAGAAAAGTAAGGAGGAATAAGATCAGTATTGTAGGATAGAAAACAGATATTAAATAATTAGGGGCTACCATCTTTATTGACAGTTAATATTCTAAGATGAGCAGGTATCCTTTTCTCATTGAAATATAACAAAATATTATGGTGGTTTCTCTGCAGAGTGTTCAGAACACCTTTGAAAACTCATTGGTTATTTCTGCAATTTGTTGTTGTTGTTGTTGGCTTTAAAAAAAAAAGAATTGTGTCTCTTTGATACTCAGTTTTGTCTTAAACAAAAATATCCTCTCCAGCACCCTACATTTTGTGACTGCTGGCACCTCTGCAAGTATCTTTGTCAAGAGAAAGCAGAATGCTAAGGTAGACCCATATTTTCCAATAAATGATCCTCAAATTTTGTTGGTTTGTTTTTGTATATTTCTTCTTCTAAATATTATTACAATTATTATTATTGTTGTTGTTGTTGTTGTTGTAGATGTTGTTTTTGTTGTTGTTGTTTTTTAAGACAGAAATCCTGTCTGTAGACTTTACTGTCCTGGACTTTCTTTGTAGACCAGGCTGGCCTTGAACCCACAGAGAACTGCTTGGCTCTCTATCCCGAATGCTGGGATTAAAGGCATACGTCACCGTGCCAGGCTCTATATTTATTATTTTTTCCTATAGTTGTTGTTGTTGTTTGAGACAAAAACCCTCTGTGTGGCCAGAGGCAGAGGCAGGCATGGATCTCTGTGAGTTCGAACTGAGACCAGACCGATCTACAGAGCGAGTTCCAGGAGATCCCCGAGTTTGAATGAAACACTTCCTGTATTGGTTCCACTAATTGCGATGGCTCTGTGTCCAAGCTTGAGACGTGGCCTAGTAAAATCTGAGGGCAGGCAGTGTTTATGTCTCACTCAGAGATGGGTTTAATTTTTATAGGTAACTTTCTTTTTTCTTAGGCTAAGAGTATTTAGGGAAGTGGACCTGCGCATACGCCAAGCCGAGTAGCAATGTGGCGCATGATTGGCGCGCTCAGATGGCGTAAATATCTGGTGACGAGTCAGGTGACGCCGAGGAGCCAATCAGATTTCTCCAGTCACTGGTTTAAATGGGAAAGGCGGGACTGTTCCGAGGACGGCTTCCTTCATTCACGTGGCATCGGCCGCCTCCGCTGCCGCCATCGGGAAAGCCTCTCAGAAAATGAGTGGCTGCCACTGCTGAACACATGAACCGTCTTACTTAGGTAAACTACGAGGAAGTTAAACCTGTTTGGGGCTAAATGACAAGGGGAGAGGGATTAATCTGTGACCGGGACGGAGGATTCCCCAGTGGTTCTGAATCGGCTTGCCTTTGGTGCGTTTCTTTTGAGGTGATGCTGTGTCTGGAGGCCGGTCTTTCTCCCGAGGTAGCGGTAGCTCAGGAGAGTTAGATTCCTGAGAAGGACTTGGTATTTCTACAGCTGTGCTGCGCGGATTTGGAGTTCTGCGTCAACCTGCCGGAACGTCTCTTATGGGCCAGCTCTTTAAAACAGTAAGGACCGAACTGTGTAGATTTGTATTTCGCTTTCTACAGGATTTAATTAGTTTGGTTTTCACTCCTGAAGAGCACGTACATGCTCATGGACCTTGCTTCATACTTGCCATAGAGGAACGTGATTTTGTTTAGTGTAATAGGCTCTCAGATGCTTTGGAAGTTTTCCAGTCAAGGTGGCCATGCAACTTCTCACGGGTCTTTACGATCCCCCGGCTTCTGTCTCTAGTGATGTCATTACAGATGTGTATCTCAGAACCTCTTTAGATTACAAACTGAACTTAGGTGCATAACACAGTTTTCCTGCCCCCATATTACCCTAGTATACATAACTTACAACTCTAAAAGGGTTACCAGAAACAGGGAGATGAATATTGCTGAAGTCCTAATAAGTAAACCACCTATTTCATTTGTATTTTATGGTTTATTCATGTAATGTTGTCATTGTTGTCCAGGATTCCATTTAGGATACTTCAGTGCGTTTAGTCATCGTTTCTCCATAGTCACATCTACGAGGACAATTCCACAATCATCACTGAAGTTTAGAAGCTGAACACATCTGAAGATTTCTGGTCAGGTACACATTAAATTTTTTTCAATTTCTGTCAATTTGCGTTTGTCTCACTTAAGAATATTCCATTATATGCACAAAAATGGGTTTTGCTGTGGCATTTAAAAGCACATATATTTTTATTGCATACCATATATAATACATATATATCTATATACATATACATATATTGCCTTTTTGAGTTTCTCTGTGTAGCCTTGGCTGTCCTGGACTCACTTTATAAAGCAGGTTGGCCTCAGACTCACAGCGATCCTCCTGTCCCTCCCTGCGGTGTGCTTGGATTAAAAGCCTCTGCCAATATGCACAGCTTATAATATATATGTATATATTTAATAAAAATCATATAAGGACTGATTGTTTGAAGTAGAAGGATTATAGGAAAAGGAAAATGGATGGAGGGAGAAAAGAACATTATCAGGTCAATATAAGTAGGGAACAAGTGCGTGTATGTCTACATATGTATTACATATGTGTGTTTAAATACATTTTTAAGTCTAAATATTGCATATGAGAGAACCTATGTTACATTTGTCTTCCGCATTTGACAAAATCAATGTGTAACTGTTCCTTTTCCCTACAACCTCCTCAGCATTTGTTGTTATTTGTTTTCTTCCTTATTTTAAAAAAAATTTGGTTTTTTGTTTTATTTCGTTTTCTTTATCCAGACCGGTTTTCTCTTTTAGTCCTAGAAGTCCTGGACTTGGCTTTGTAGACCTTGCTGGCAATGATTTCACAGAGATCTGCCTGACTTTGCCTCAGGGGTGCTGGGAATAAAGGCATCCCAAACCCAGCTATTAGCTTTCTTTCTTTTATCTTTCTTAATTTCTTTTTTTTTTAACCTTGAGACAAAGTCTCTCTGTGTAGCCTTGGCTGTCCTGGAACCTCCTTTTAGACTAGGCTAGCCTTGAACTCACAGAGGGGTACCATAGTGCTGGGAATACAGGTCTTTGGTACTGTGCCCAAGTCTGTTTTCTTTTTTTTATAAAAGTATATATTATATTATAATTGCGTGTGTTTGTGTATACACATGAATGCAATGCCCTCGAGGGCAGAAAAGGATGTCAGATCTCCTAGAGCTAGAGTTAGCAGGAGTTGTGACCTACTTGATACGGGTGCTTGGCATCAAACTTGGGTCCTCTCGAAGGGCAGTGAGCCATCTCTCCGGCCTGTCACTCTACTGTTTAATTAAACAGCTGTAGTAAAACATTTTTACTAAGCTCCAGAAAGAAGAAATAGAACATCAAAACAAAGCACAGCAGAGCAGAGGATGTTGGGTGAACAGCTGCCTGCATGCTGGCCTCACCTCTCAGACTAGGCCACATGCAAGGTAACTGTCTAGGGGGGCTCAGCCTTGCATGCTACCATTCTCTAGTTGCCTGATCTTTGGAAATTTCATATCCATTAGGAATCTTTCAAATTGCTGCTATAATGGCAGAGACATGATTCAATTATACCTCCAAATTAATTGAGAGATGTATTTAAGGGCTAGAGTGAAATATCTGTCTCTAAGCGCTCAGTAAATATTATCTTCACCTTCCTTTAATAGTAATCTTTCCTAGAAAAAGAACAAATGGCCTCAGGTTTGGATGGGCGTAATGTCTAACTGTGCCTGGCTGTTACTTGTTTTCTTGTATTCTCCCTTTCTGTCTGGGAACCGTATACTTTCAGAATGCTTTTGATGAACATTTATGTAATGACTGTGATGTTTAACATCATAAAATCCATTTATTGGCCGTGTGTATTCCTTTGAGAACTGTTCAGTGCATTTGGCATGTGTTGATTTGGTGGTTCCTTTATTTGGTGATTAAATGTTGACTTGTCTATAGATTGTAGATATTAATCATGTCAGATAGTGGGAAAGCATTGTGGCCATGCTGATGTTTGTCTCTTCTCTCTTACTTATTTTCTTTGCTTGGCAGAAGCTTGTTTACTTCATACAATCCTTTCACTCAGTTCTTATTGTTTCCTGAGCTGTTTCCAGGGTCCCTATATCTTAAAGCATTTTCAGCCTGTTCTTGTGAGAGAGGTTTCAGTATGTACCATCACACATTAGGAACTTTGATCTATGTTGATTTAGATTTGGTGAAGAGTGAGGGACAGGGGCCTGACATCTCAGCACTCAGGGAAGCAGAGGCAGGCAGATCGCTGAGAGTTCGAGGCCAGCCTGCTCTACAAAGGGCATCCAGGTCAGGCAGGGAGGGCTGTGTTACACAGAGAAACCCAGTCCCAAAAAAGAAAAAGATGATTTAAAAAAGTATGAGTGTCCCTGACTATATGTCTGAGCCATCTATTCCAATCTGGGGGTCTCCATATGTCTCTTTTTCCTGTAGTGGCATTCATTTTTGTTTCTGTGGCTCCAGGGTGTCATCTGAGAACAGGTATTGTGTGTGCTTCCTCCATCATTGCTCTGCTGCAGCTTTTGCTTTGGCTAACTGTGGTCTTTTGTTCTTGTCTCTGTATTTTGGACCATGCTTTTAGTTCGTGCTAAATATAATTGGTGTTTTGCAAGGCATTTCATTGTACCTGAGTGTAACTTTCAGTAACATGGTCATTTGCCTCATCTGTGTGTACGGGAAGCCTTTCTCTCTTCTAGTGTCTCTTTCCATTTCTTCAGTGTTTCAAAGTTTCATTTGTTCACATATTTCAGTCCCTCGGGTTTATTCCTAGGCATTTTAAAATTGGAAACAACTTTACATGCAATTGCTTTTCTGATTCCTTTCATAGCATCATGTGTTTTCGGTGAGTGTGAACTGGATTTTTATGTTGCTGTGAATCTGGCCTCATTAGTGAAAGTATTAGGTACACCTTAGTGCTTGTGTTTGAGTGTTTGTACTCTTTTAACCCTTTGAGCTTTTCCCTTGCCCAGAGAGAGATTATTTAACCCCATCCTTTCTTGTTTGTATCCCACTTACTTCCTCCTTTTGTATCATTGTTGTACGCAAAACCTTCCAGCAGCATATTGAAAATAGTTTGAGAGAGCAGGCCCCATTGTATTATTCCCTGACTTTAGATGAAGAAGTCTCTGGTTTTCACTGTTTAGATTAATGTCAGCTACAAGTTGGCCATGAACCTTCATAGCTTTTGTCATGAGCATATCTGTATCTTTTCACAAGGCCTTTTCTCTGTGTCCTTACTTTTTTTAGGATGTGTCCTTTTTAAGCCAGCACTCTTTGCTGTCTCTTTTTCGGATCATCCCATGCTCTCTGCTCTAATCCTATGTTCTGAGCTCTATTACAACTTTAGTGATTTGTGTCACCGAAACCATCTGGTGTCCCTGATAAGAATCCACCTAGATGATGCTTTGCTGGGGGTGGTGAGCATGCTGCAGGACCTGAGTTTAGTTTACCCAGTTTCACCTTGGTTATTTATTTCTTTTATGATCTTGATGTTTAAGTGGATAATTTCCTAGAATCTTGTTCCAGCCCTAATATTCTATAGGTTAACTGATACAGTCTGCATGTGAACCTTTCTACTCTTCTTTTTGTTTGTTTGTTATTTAGTTCTAATGTTTCTATTTCTTCTCTTTTCAAACTCACAATGTCCTGCTGACGTACTCATGCATGTTTCTGGTTTGCATCTCCAGGTCCTTAGTTGAATTCCTTCACCTGCTACTTTGAATCTTCTCTGAAATCGCCGAGAGTCCTATTTTGTGTGGTGTTTGAATTCTCAGTGGAGCCCTCCAACCACTTTATTGTCTTTAATTTACACATTTGAGAGTTTGTGAGCCTTTCCCATGCTTTTCATATGACCTATGCATCTGTGCTGTGATGTCTCCATCACCTGCTCTTGGTATCTCTTCACGGTTTATTTGGAGATGTTAGTGAGCAGCCTCCTCCAGTGGGGTAAACCTTCAGTACTGTTTAGAGAGGACCAAAAGTAAGCACTGGATCACCATCATAGACCATGTCTTTAAAGAGACACAAAGTTTCTTACATCCAACTACCACAGCGCAAATGGGAAAAGATCAGGAATCAGGAATATACTGTGCAGTGAACCATAGAGTTAAAACTGAATGTGGACCAAAGTGGAAACAGTAAACTGAGCAAATGAATTGGGTGGGTGGGAGGAACCCAGGGACAGGCAATGCCTAATAAAAGAAAGGAAAGTGGAGAAGGGAAAAGTCGAAGCATGTTAGGAAGTGGAGGGGAAAGGACAGGGATAGAAGCACATTAGTTAGAACAAATATGTGAACAAACTAGGTAATTGTAACCAAAGGAATAAATGCTAGAAGGTTTAAAGTGCTGGAAGGTATAAATCATACCAAAGCCCAGCAGGGAAAAGAAAAGAGGAAACACATTGGGATATACAATTTATATTTAATGTCTACATCTTGTAGGTGCTTGTTTCTAGGCCCACTGTTGGAGTGAGAGAACTGAGAATTGACTTTGGGTTTTCTCATCTTTATTAACTTATAGGTTTGTGCTGATCCACGATGAGTCAAAGGTCAGTAGTCTGACAGATTCTCTCTCCCTCTCTCTCTCTCTCTCTGTGTGTGTGTGTGTGTGTGTGTGTGTGCGCGCGCGCGCGCATCTGTGTTTCCCACTTAGCCCCACTATGTATTCAATGCTTTTTTTTACCTGTGGGGGCGCAGTTCTTCCTCCCTCCAGAGACTCGCCCATTTGCAAATTATGAGGTTGCGGATGCCCATGCATGGTGATGAGTATCTAATGTGTGTTTTAAGATTTGACAAGGAAATCACCCTGAGATTTGTGTAAGGGGTTTGATCTCAGTGCGTTATTATCCCACCCACAAGGAGATCAGGCTACTGAAACATTTAAGGCTTATCTTTTCTTAACCTACTACTGTTTTGCTTGTTTCTATAATTTTGTTTTATTTTTAAGTTGTTGCATTTGTGTTTGTTATAGGTGTTTATGTGCAGGCGGGTACATGTCAAAATCTCTATGGATGTCTGAGGACAATTTTTCACGGTAAGTTTTTTGATTTGGTATTAAAGGTAATAGTTAAGAATATTCTCATTCTGTGTTTCTTTCGCTTTATCAGACTCTTAATTTCCCCCTTTGCTTTTTCCCCGTAAATACTGTATGTCTTTGAATGATCCTCATGGCCTGTTTGACTTTACACTTTCTCAGAAACTGCATTTCAAACTGGAAGTTTCATTTGTTTATTTTTAAAAATAATTTCATTGATTATTTGAAAATATCACCCAGTGTAGTTCAAACATATTCCCACCTTCAACTCAGTCTTCTCTACACTCTCCAACCCTTCCATCCCTTGACAGCCAAGGGAATTTTCTTATCATTTTCACATGGGTCTATTCATTTTTAACATACATTAGTTATTTTTCGTAATGGAATTCACTGTGTATTTCCATACCTTCCTGCACCCTACACTAACATGTCCTGTAATTCTCTTCCCACCTTGACACTGTATGTGGCACCCCCACTAGATGCTTAGAAGTTCTATTTTCAGGAAGATTGTTACCACATATGGGAGAGAGCGTAAGGATTTTAATTAGACATCTTTGGGAGGTTTGTTTCATTGAACTGTAGTTCTCCTTTTTCCTTTAGGATACATTATTTTTATTATATGATTATATTGTGACTAATCTTTCTGGGTATAGGCCAGGTCAGTTTGAAGCTCCTAACCATTTTCTCTTATTTATATCCCTTGTAATTTTGGAGTATCTCTACATGCCATGAGAGGGATGCCAGGATGACAAGTTATGGACTAGAATGACGTTCTTTTTTTTTTTTTATAATCGCAGTTAATTTGATGTCTTAGAATTCTCTAAAGATAATGATGATGCTATCCCTTGTATACTTGTATACTATTGAGATGAAATATCATTTCACTAAGTGATCCAAATTGGGTTCTACTAACAGTGTTCATTTCTATTGACATTTCATCACTTTCACAGGTTTATGTGTGTGTGTGTGTATATATATATATATATATTTACATATATATGTACATATATATGTAAAGCAGTTGTTATATATATATATATATTCATATACAAATAGCCATAATATACTCACAGGCATATGTCTATTACATACAAGTAGAGGTCTCTAGAAGTGGCTGTTTTACTACCAAAAGTTAGCATGTTGTTAATACTGTTTGCAAAGAAGATACTGTGGATGTTGTCAAATTTTCTAAATGATTCTCACTCTGATGCAGATTCATTAAGATGGACTTCAAGGAACCACCCACACTGTTGGATATTGCTATACAATGTCTTTTGCACCATGAGCCTTTAGCAATTCAAGCTCTCCAGGAGATCCCAAGGGAGCTTTTTGTTCCATTGTTCACTGCTGCCTTCAAGGGTAGACATGAGAAGATACTTTCAGCAATGATGAAGAGTTGGCCATTTTTCTGCCTCCATGTCGGGCCATTACTCATGCAGGAAGCCCAGCGCAAAATGTGGAAGGTCATGGTTGAGAGTCTTGAGCTTTTTCCTGCTGAGAACCCAGCTTTTAGGTAAGACTCTGTATAACGGAGGTGTAGTAAGATACAGGAGGTTATGCCATTGTCTGCTATTCTCTCAGAGGTAGTGTAGGCTAGTAGTGAAAGAGAAGATGAGACTGTTAGTCTAAACCTTGAGGTGACTTTGAAACAAGTGTCTCACAATATTGGATACGGAATGTAAAGGATCGAGGACAATATTGATGGATTTGTATTGTGGTATTACTATTTACATTGAAGTAAGACTTGAGTGTTAAGTCGGCTGAGGATTGGTGGCGAATTAAAGGAAACAGTCGTGAATGATGTTTACTTTTCATGGGAATGACTTGTTGGCATTAAGTCAGTATAAGGAATGTAAACCAAGAATAAAGTGAATTTTCCGAGTGCACAGTAATCCATGATCTTGAGGAGATCCCAAGATAACTTTGTTCTGTTGTTCAATGCTGCCTCAGTGGATGGGCATAAGATGCACTGACAGCAATGGTGAAGTTTGACCCTTTTTCTCACACTGCATTAGTCCTTAGGCATACCTGTTGCAAGAGAACACCAGCTAGCTGTGGTATTTTATCTTCCACAGTTTGTTATGGTAGATGTGGAAAAATGGGTGTAAGGTGTTGGTCTGTCAGGTGAGAGTAACATGAAAACTCTGGGGTATTACAGAGGGTTTTACTTTGGTAATTGAGGTTCATGAGTCTGCTATTGATAGATATACATAAAATGGAGGCGGGAGCAGCAAGGCCTGTGGGATTCAATTGATATATAAAATATTGAAGGATAGTAAAGGCTATAGAATTTGCATAGGAAAGTCTTGCTGATAGCTGGTATATAGAACGAAAAAAAAGGAGGAGATCATTTTGTCACTACATGTTATTATTGATGCCGCTTGGTTATATTAATATTTGCTACCTCTCAGATGTTCTATGTTTTTTTAACCTACAGGAGCCCTAAACTGAGGATCCTAGATTTAACTCAGCATCCTGGCTGCAAGACCAAATGCCCTGTGATCACTACTACATGCAAACCCTGTTTGCGTTCTTGCACTAACTCTGAGCGCTCTCTCATGAAAGTCGAAAGCCAATGTAGTAGTTTAAGCTCAGAATCTGAGAGTCAGTCCCCGAAGACAACTATGGAATTACTAGTGAGCCTTTCCCTTGATAGGGCCTTTAGGGAAAATGAATTTTTTGCTTTGCTTCTGAGTAAAGTTGAGCAGAGCTTGGGATCTTTGCACCTGTGCTGCCGTGATTTGCGCATTAAGAAGTTGAATGAGTGCAGAAGTGCCTTAAGCCACCTTGATCTGAAATGTGTTTCTCACCTGGCAGTTGATGAGGCTTCCCTCATTAGTGTCCTGTCCCTTCTGGGGCTGACTGTAAACTTAGATAGTCTGAGCCTGTCTAAAATCACTTGTAGATCTTTCAATGGAAGAGCCTTTAGAAATTTCCTTTCCCAACTGAGATGTATGGACCACCTCAAGGAGCTCAGCTTGTCCTCATTCTGCCTCACCGATCATCTTGAACATGTCCTGAGGTAAGAGCTTGGGATAGGTACTGGGTGTCCGTTAATAGCGTATTTTTAGGATGAGAAAAAGAATTCATCTTTCACATTCCGTGTTAGCATGCGCAATGCTGTGGGTTTAAAAACAGCCATGAAAGGGCATCGGCACCTTTTTCTAATTGAAGAGAAAAACAGAGTTGTAGTAAACAGAGATGTAGTAAACTACATCTAAGCGCATGCAGGCAGTGTGTGCAGTGAAGGTGAAAAGAGCAGTGCAGTACTTCTCTAGCCATCACTAGATGAAGAGGAGGAATTGAGAGAAAGTTTATGTTGTGGCACAGGCGCACATACTTATAGCTATGTATACCCATAGACTATGGGCCAGACAAAATCCCTAATGTGCTATCTCCAAGGTTCAGGCCAGGAATGTGGAGGCTGTCATTCATGGGCAGGACACAGGGAGCTTTCGTTTGCTTGCGCCCTCTACCCTATCTCTTCCAAGCAGCTGAACTAGTCCCACCTTTAATTATATTCTGGTTACTAAGTACATAATATTTTCACTGAGCTCTCCACACACCTCTATAGCCATATCTTGTATGCATTATCAATATTAAAATAGCTTTTGTTAAAGTGATAAAGTATGTTTCACAGATGCACAAGTCTACTAAGTATGTGAAAGCCCACAGCATTAGCTGCTAATGCAATATATGTGCAAAATACATTACTCTAGATTCCAGGATATAACTCCCCTCTCATAGTGCACATTTTCCAGAAATTCTTGTTTGTTTCCTCTCTGCAGAGTACTACCAGCTGATTTGTATTTTTTGCAACTGCCATTCTGTGAACTTTCTTACAGCGACTTCAAGTTTCTGTCTCAGTGCCCTCAAGTCAACCATTTAAAATTGTTGGATATCAGCAACAATGCAATATGTTCGGAAGATTATGAACCCTTTTTTTGTCTCCTGGAGAATCTCTCTTGTACCTTGCAGCATCTGGCAATGAACCATTGCCTTTTAACAGATGCTACACTCACTGCTCTGGCCCCGGCCCTGAGCCGCTGTTCCCAACTCCGTTTGTTCAGCTTTTCTTCTAATCCCATTACTATGCCTATGCTCATGAGAATTCTTGAGTACTTAACGCCCATGACGCAGCTGAAATATGTGATGTATCCTATTCCCATGCATTGCTATGAGAGATGGCACGTTCGGTGCAGTTTGGATCGACAGAAACTTGCTGGTGTGAATGCACAGTTGAAGATCATGCTGCAGGAGGCAGAAAGGGACGACATGTGTTGGATCACTTACACTGGTTAAATTGCATACTCCAACACAGTTTCAACTTGATATGTTCCCCTAAGTGCTGAACGGATTTTTTGTTGTTGTTGTTAGTAATTCCACAGAGTTAACACAAACCGGTCCTTATGTTGTAGGAAAATACAGTTAAAAAGTATAGGTGTGTAACGGATTTCAATAGCGAGTAACTTAGAAGAAAATGGAGGACTTTGAGAGTAGCCGTGTGTCTCTTGACTATTGTTCTTGATAGTATTTCATCTTACCTACTAACATTTGACGTAGAGAATTTGGAAAGACTACATGATGAAATGTCACAGCTCCATCTTCAATGAGCTTTATGTGAGGATAGGTAACACCATTCGCGACAATCTAACCTGTCCTACTTCTGGCTTAGGAGGGCAGGTGGTGATTGAAGCCAAACATGTTTATCCCTGAAGTTGTATTAAACTTGTCTACTTAAGACTCTCTTTAGCTGTTTATAGAAAACTATCCGAATTTAACATTGAGGGGAAGAAATGTACAGGCACTATCCATTGCGTGTCTTCATTTTTATTTCATACTCATTTGCCAAGGATCCATTTGGCAGCCTGACAGTAAAGACGAGCAAGGCAGGCTCCTGACTCAAGCCACTCATAGAGAGGCTGAGTGTTTCCGTGCCTCTTCTGCCATTTCTGCACAGTGGAAAGTTATCTTTCACTCTTGGAGTGTAAGTTGTATCTTTCTTGATCTTCTTCCCTGTGCTGTTCAGTGCCTGGTGGACCCTATGATACTGGATCTTTTCTCACAGAATTCGTGCATTCAGTGTTACCATCATGGAAGCTTTCTCTCACATCTGTTTCATGTCTGCCCCCTGTCACTGTACAAAATACCTGGCATGACAGACTGGTAAGGAAGAGAACGTTGTTTCCATGTTTTAGATGGTTCACCAAGGTTGCTTCATTGCGCCTCTTGGGATCTTCGGCAAAGCAGACCATGGTAAAGAGCTTGTGGCAGAGGTAGCTCCTTTCAACACATGAGTCCAGGAAGTGGAGAGAGGGGGAACCTGAGTCTCCCTCAGAAGCTGGACTACACCAATCTGTGTCCCCGAGCTAGCCTGCTCTAAAGTTTCCACCACCTGCCCTGGAGCCATTCTTGAACTAACCTGCTCAAAACTATCACCCGCCTGCCATGGAGCCATCGGCTTGAGTCCAAGATTTCATCATTTGAGCTAGGGAGGACATTTAAGAACCACCCACAACACTGACTTTTCTTCCTTTATATTTTTTCTTTACCACTGGTTCTTTCATGTCAGACATGATTCTTATTGAGTGTTTTGCTGTTTCGTTTCTAGTAACAATTGTTATAATATCGTGAAGCAAATGTGTGCTTGGAGTACCCTATAATTGACACCGCAAGTGTGATTACCCTATAAGTAGAAAAGCATATTGTTTGTTCACGATCTAGTTTAAAACAACCATATAAAAGCAATTAATTAGTAATGTGTTTACTTTGTGAATTCATTGGAAATGAAACATGCAATGAAACTGCATTGAAAAGACACAGCAAAACATGTATACAATTTAGTTTATTCCTGTCACATTCTGAAATGTCAACACGACTGCATTTTAGTAAGTATGAAGGAAAAGAAAAATAATTTATGCAGTGCTTTTTGTGAAATAAATCTAACTGCATTTTAAAGATCTAGCAAGAAAATGCTAGAAACAACGGCATGTCTATATTGCTTCAATTTTGAAATTATAACTTACTGAATTTAAGCTCTACTAAGCAAAAATACAGTTAAAAGCTACAGAATTTTGTTCATAGTTGTCATATGTCAAGATGAAAAATGAAGTACATTTTGGAGATATAAAACCTGAACGTTTACCTAGAAAAGTAAAGTATCCATTCATTACATCCTTGAGATAAAAGATGATCAAAGTGAAGAAGTACAAGTAAAAAAAAGATGCACAATTCTGATGCATTTCTGAACATAGCATCTCAAAGTCTTGGGAGCAAGCCCGGAGAATTAATGGCATTCCCAGTTTTCATGTTGCTTATATTGTGCCATGTTATTTCACAGAATGTAAAAACTTACTAAAATGTCAATGTAACTAGCAAACGGTTTATATTGCTTCCTTGTTAACATCAGACTATTTTGACACTTTATATTAAATGAAACATCAAAATTTAAGTTCAAAAGTCTCATTTAAGTTTTTCTTTTGGTTTTCCTCTTTCCAGTATAACTATATGTTTTCTTGGCATATATATGTAGCTTACTCTCAAATGTTTGCTTTCACCTGACTTGAAAAATAACCCATGCTCAGAGATGATCAGAGCTAATTTTAAAGAATATCCCTCCCGAAGAATTAAGTGCTAATCTATGCCCAATTTCTTCTGTAGTATTGTGTCAAAGACGCACAGGTTGATGTTGGTTCTGGAGCGTTTTCTCACAGGAGGCTTAACTGTGCAGGGTTTTGTTGTTTATTGTGTGCATGCATATATTACAGACATGTGGATGTGGAGCAGATATCACATGAAGGTCTCTTCCTCAGTCAGTCTCCACTCTATTGCTTCAGGTAGGGTTGCTTACTGAATCTGACTGGTTGGACCACAAGGCCCCTTGGTCCTCATGTCCACCTTCAAGTTCTGCTATTACAGGCATTTTCACACTGCCAGCGTACCTCTTTACAGGAGGAGGAGGACAAAGAATAT
Organism: Acomys minous; assembly: GCF_964271855.1. Lineage (NCBI taxonomy): Eukaryota > Metazoa > Chordata > Mammalia > Rodentia > Muridae > Acomys > Acomys minous. Next base: position 49,490,724 of record NC_140488.1, read on the forward strand.
GCCACCAAAAGACCTGCTTTCTGGTGCATGGCACAGGCTGGTGAGGATGTCACTCAGGGGCCTGACAGCCACATGGCCAGCCTGCAACAGGAGCCACCACAGTGTATGTGGTTGACAGATGGGTGGGAGGGAGAAGTGGAGCAGCTTAAGCAGTATGAAGAGAGATGGAACAGGAGGCACAAGGGTGGAGAGAAGTAGCCTGTTGTTAGCAGCTTTCCCCACCACCTGGGGCCATAATGAAGTGTAGACTGAGGCCCCCTCTGAGGGCCATGTCTAGGTCTATGGCTAATGTCCCATCAGGAGTTGGTATTGCCGTACAGATCTGGCCCCATTCCTCACTGACTGCGGTGCTCTGGAGCACTGGCCCCACTTCTCACTGACAGCTGCAGTTGGGAGAGGGGACCCTGCACCCAGCTCAGGTAGCACGGTGGAGCTGGCCATGATAACTGGGCTGTGGGTGAGTGGGCCCTGACCGCGGGAGTGTGGGGGAGCTGGCCCTACCACTTATCTGTGGTGATGCATCATGGGCACAGGGGTGATGCCTTCCCCCTTTGCTACCTGTGGTAGTTGGGAGAGCTGGCCTTGAGGTCATGAGAGCACAAGAGCTAGATCTACCCTCCTCACTAGCTGTAGAACTTGGGAAAGCAGGCCCTGCAGCTCTCCTGGGAAACAGAGTGGCTCTGGCCCTGATGGCTCCAGAAGGCCCTGGTGAGCCAGCCCTGAGGATGTGAGATGAGCAGAGCTGCCCAGCCTCCTAGGGTCTAGCACTTGGCAGCATGGGCCCTGTACTTTCACTGGGCGGCACAGTGGAGCTGGCTATGAAAGCTTGGGTGCCTGTGAACAAGCATGAGAGCAGGAGAACTGCCCCTGCCTCCTGCTGAGGGCAGCACTGGGTGGCCTAGCCAGAGCAGTGCTGGGGAGCTCACCCTGGTGGTGCAGATAAGGGAGAGCCAGCCTGCTGACCAACTGAGCTACCACCCAGCCCAGATCCAGGGCTCTGAGTTAGCCCACCCCCAAATCTGTACCATCTGCAAATGGTTGGGATGCATGAAAAAGGCCAGTCCTGCTGACCCAAAGCTGCAGCATCTCGGTGACAAAGCAAAAACAGGAGAACCAGGAGGAGGCAGATGAAGATCCAATATTGACGGTGTCACAGGTGCCAATGACTCATTGCAATGGACATTTCCGAGTGAAGATGTGTGGACAGAGTGGTGTCCTGTGGGACACTCTGTGATATACTACAGCTTCCATGATAAGATTTCTTCTATGGTGTGTGTGTGAGTGTGTGTGTGTGTGTGTGTGTGTGTGTGTGTGTGTGTGTGTGTGTGTGTTTGTATGTGTGTGTATGTGTGTATGTGTGTGTGTTATTTGGGAGGGTGATGTAAAGGTGAAGAACAGGTACTGGAGGATAGGGAGATAAATGTGCAGATGAGCAGGACTGGGTTCCATGATGTGAAACTAACAAAGAATCAATAAGAAGGTTTTATTTTTTAAAAGAAAGTCTTTATTGGCTAGTCTGCACTTAAACTGAATGCTCAGGATCCCAGTGTAGCCCCTCTCCTTTCTCAGGTCAGCTTGTAAGCATAAAATCCTTGTCCTGGGTGGACATACTTCAGTGAAGAACATACCTCAGTTCCTGAAGTGGAACTGCAAAAGGCAAAAGGCAACGTTAGTACATGTAGACTTTTCCCAACACTGTGGACTGTGACAGATTGGGGCTTTGTTTTAGTTTTGGCAGGTGGTGCTGTCTGTGTGTGCTGAGTTTTACAGGCTGGGTGACACTTCCATCATGGAGTCACTTGTGATAAGGTCTGGAGGTCTGCTGAGGGCTGGGGCCCTGTTATATTCCCCACAGGTCTTAGTGAATGAGTCAAGTCGTGGACTCATCCTGCTCTAAAGAGGTGTGGTTGGTCCTCAGGACAGTTAATTTGACTGAGCTGACACATAATTGGCCACATAGTTTAAAATGCAGGGTCCAGCCACTTCTCCATTCAGATTGAGAATGCAAGGTCCAGTCAGCGCTGATAGAAGAGCTGCTAGCCAGGGGGCACCAAGGAAACAGTGGCTTGTGCCAATTACCTGATTTATATCTTTGTCTCTTTGTCTTTTTGCAGTTTTCCCCAACTCTGGAAGGTTTTCACTAATTATCATGAAAAAACCGGGGTTTTTCTCCCTCCAAGCCATGCATAGTCCCTTATTACATGAGAAGTAATTCTAAGCCTCTCCAATTTTGTAGGGCTATTTCTGTGAGGGAATCTAACTGTTTTAGTTCTGAAATGGAAACTGAATAGATCTGCATCCTAATCTACCTGTCTACTTAGTTTGGAAGACATGAGAATAGGCAGATTTAGTCAAACCCTTAGTACATGCCACCAAGTAGACTCAGGGGCCTAGCAATGCTGCTGTTGCCCAGATGAGGCAACCCACAAGGCAGAATAGCAGGCATCAGACTAAGCAGAAGTGCCTAGCTTAAAGTTTCTGGAGATTAGACGAGTGCCAGCCACGTGTAAGTCCCCTAATGTTAGTTTGGGCTGTTCCCAGTCACAGTGGGTTTTGTTAGTCTTTTGGAGAGGGCTTTCTTTCCAAATATGCATCTATGTGTATTCAGTTGTTCCAGGCAACTTGGGGACCCAGCTGCAGCGCATGCATAGAATTGTTAACTCTGTATTTGTATCTTAAAAGATAAACTCCTATTATTTCCCGTTTTCCAACACAACCTTTTAAAGCAAGCATCAGTATGCAAAGGTCAAGAAGAATATGGATTGCTGGCATGTAGTCACACTAGTTAATACCTTCCTTTTATCTGTATTCCACAGTTCTCAGGTCCAGGCCTGGAGGGTTGAACAATAACCCTGTGTTTATATCAAACTTAAGACTTAGGCAGAGGTAGAGGGGGAGGAAAGGATGGCCTCGGGGGCCTGACAAAACTTAATTGGGTCCATAGTTTAGAGATAGTCTGTTTTCCATGATCGCATGTGGCTTCCATTTTCATAACCTGGGTAAGCTGGATCCATGCTATGCCAGCTACCTTCACAGTCATAGCAGTGGAGAGAATCACTATGTAGGGTATTTTCCAGTTTGGTGCCAGAGCCCCTTTGGGTACCTGCTTGACCTAGATGGAATCACTGAATTCAAACCAGGGGAAGGTAGTGGTGGAGTCAGAGGCTGGCGGGATCTCCCTGGTAGTCCAATTAGTAGCCTGTATGGAGAACAAAAAAGCATGTAGTGACTTGCGAAAGGAGTGCTTAGAGAGTTCCACCTTCTGGGTCTGTGACATGGGGGCAGTGGGGGGTGTCTTTGGAACATAATATCATAAGGAGGGATTCCTCCCTTTATAGTGTATTGCGAGCCCAAATGAAAGGAAGGAAATCTATCCGTCCTTCTCAGGACTGTAAGGAAAGTTTACTTCATGGTTTGGTTTGGGTTTTATGTTTGTTTGTTTTGTATTTTGGTTTTATAAGATCCTGTTTATTCTTTCCAGTTGCCCAGAACTCTGAGGTCTGTGCTATATGTGCACAGTGAACTTTTTAATCTATATGTAAACATTAACTATTGAAATAATTTCAATACGTAAGCCAGGCCTGTGTAAGACTCCATTGCTAGGAGGAGCCCAAATCAGGGGACCAGTTCCTTGAGAAGCTTTTAAGCAGTTTCAATCCTAGAAGGAGAATGCTTTCACCCATCTGGAAAGACATCTATAAGCACTTGGAAGTACTTTTATCCTCCCTTGGCAGGCCTGTCATTCAAACTCTTTTCTGCATAAAGTGTCAGTGTTTTGGATTTACTTAAGTGCAAACCTGGCATCTCGCTGAGACATCCCACACTATGCTGTCTAGCCTAGGTATAATATACCTTCCTCTGAGCCAATCAGAAAGTTTTATGTACCGCAGAGGAGTAGCCTGGTGAAGGTCAGTTACCAGAGCCCTGCCACCAGTGGACACAGTAGTAAAAAGCATAGCGACTGTCTTCCTATAAGGTGCTGGAGTTTCCTTTTCCCTCTCTGAAAGCCTGAGTGAGATTGATCAGTCCTGTTCTCTGCTCTGAGGTAGGTGACTTGGGCCCCAATCTTTTCCGTGAAAGTAAGGACTGCAAAAGATCATCCTGAGTGAGGTAAGCTGGAGCCAGAAAGACACACGTGCTATGTACTCACTTATAAGTGGATTTGAGCCATATAGTCAGATTAATCATACTACAATGCACAGACCCAAAGAAGATGAGTAACAAGGAGGATCCAGGGGAGGATGCTTAAACTTCACCCAGAGGAGGACACAGAACAGACAGAGGTAGTTGTTGAAGAGAAGGAACAGCATAGGTTAGGGAGTGCAAATAGACATAATGGTGGAGATTAGACCTGGAGGGAGCAGGGGGAAGGAGGAGGCTGGAAGGCTTGCAGAAGGAGAAAAGTAAAAGAAACGGTGGGCAGGAGCTTCTCTGTGGCAGGCTGCACACCTAAGTCAGGGTAGGGTCCTAGCAGGATATGAGACGGACTCTAGGAGAGACTCCTGGTATCAGGGGCCATAGAGACTGAAGAGGAGACCCTAGAACTAGACAAATCTCCTAGTAGAGGGAGGGGAACATTAACTCACTCACAGGAACTTCAACCTCACCCTGACTACAAGCTGTGCAGGGATAAAGATAGCAAAGATAGAGCAGAGATAGTCTAACCAATGCCTGGCCTAAGCCAAGACCCGCCCTTTGGGAGAGAGCCAGCCCCTGACACTATTAATGGTACTCTGTTATGTTTGCAGACAGGAGCCTAGCAGAGGTGTCCTCTGAGATGCTCCATGCAACAGTGCTTGGTAACAGATGTAGAGACTTGTAGCCAAACATTGACGTTGCGAATGGAGTGTTATGAAAAAGTAGCGAGCTAGGGGGAGGAAGAAAAGGCCCTGGAAGAGACAGGAGCTCCATCAGAGGACCAACAGAGCCAACTAACCAGGGCCCAGAATGGCTTGCTGAGACTGAAGCACCAACCAAGGACCATGCCTGGACTACAGCTAGGCTCCCTACAGAGAGGGAGCTGATGGGCTGCTCAGGCTTCATGTGGGTCCTGTAGTGAAGGGAATAGGGCCTGAGTCTAACAGGGATTCTGTTGCTAGCTCTTTGATCACTTCCCTCTGATGTCACTGCCTTGCTAGGCCACAGGGGAAGAGAAGGCGCTCAGTCCTGAAGGGAATTGATGCACTGGGGTGGATTAGAAGTGGGGCTCCCCTTTTCTGAGGAATAGTGAGAGGGATGGGGAGAGGGAGGGAGGGTGGTACTGGGAGGTGAGAAGAGATGGGGCTAGGACCAGGATGTAAAGAGAATAAATAAACCATTTTTAGGTCTAGACAGATTGTTATTTGGTGATAGCGATGAGATATGATAGAGATTGTTTTAAGTACAAAATTTTGGAATCTCATAGATAGGATAGATAATATTTCCACTAACTTGCCAAATGCATCTGTACTGGACACTACAAATGTAGATCTTGCCTCACGGCTTTCATAAATGTTCCAGAATTATTGTTGTATATTAGTTTATTATTGGGGAAAAAAGGAAGACATGAGGAGAAGACTGAGAAGCTCCAGGAGAAATGAACCAGGTCCTGAAGATGATTCAAAGGCAAGTACTAGGTGGGAAATCTGAATTGGAAGAAACTATGCTAGAAAGGAGGTTTACGATGGATTGGGCAGCATTGTGCTATAGGCTAATTAAATAGATTCAAGTCTTTCTTTGTGCTTATTTGGTAATTAGGCTGATGAAGGGGTAATCACGGATCTTACTAAAATAATAATTCAATATTAAATTAATCAGCTATTTCATTACTCAGCAGGTAATTTTTAAAGCATCTACTGCAGCTCCCACGTACCTGGTTTCATCTTTTATCTTGTCACAGTCATGGATGAGCACCCGCAGGTCATTATTGGGCCGGAGGCACATGATTGAAGGCAGTGGGTTTCTCAACCTGGCCTGCAGGGTGGGTCAGGAGTAGGGCTTGATTCTGGGTCACACACTTATTAGACAGCCAGCATTCTGGTGTGCCTTGGAGGAGGGCCTCAGGCACATCGTGGGGGTGCTTTGAGTTTAAGCTTCTGATCCAGAGTCAACCTGGCTACTTTTTTTCAATAAACTGGCAGTAGCTGCCACAGCCCTTACACAGGTGGGGCTATCCTGTGGCAAGAGGGACCAACTGTTTGGACCAGTGTGTCACAGAGTGTTTCCATGCTCCATGGCCCTACAGTTTATGTTAAACACCTTTCGCTATATTTTTTTCTTGTGTTCTTTTGCTTTTGTTGTTTGCTTTTGTTTTGTTGTTGTTGTTTGTTTTTTGAGTCATGGATTCTCTGGGTAGCTCTGGTTTTCCTGCACTTGCTTTGTAGACCAGGCTGGCCTGGACCTCACAAAGATCCACCTGCCTCTGCCTCCCAGGAGTGCTAGGATTAAAGGCATGTGCCATCCCCACCTGGCTTTTAATGATTTGTTGTTTTGTGGACAAACAGATGAAAAGATTTTGCAACATTTGGAAGTGCTAGGGATGGAGGCAAAGTCAAAGCTGTCTTTTTCCCCCTGATTCATTCATTTATTTATTTCCTTTACATCCTTATCTGAACTTCTCTTCCCATGTCTCCTCCCAGTCCCTCCCTGTCACCTCCCTTTCCCTCCCCCACCCCCCGTGCCTGAGCTGCCTCCCTTCCTTCCCACAGAAGGAGAGGCCTCCTATGGATATACCAACCCCTTGGCATATCAAGTACGACTGGGCACATCTTCTACTGAGGCTAGACAGGGCTGCCTGTTAGGGGAAAGGGATCCAAAGGTAGGCAACTGAGTCAGAGACAGGCCTTGCTCCTGCAGTAAGAGGTCCCACATGAGGACCAGGAGGTAGGTCCGTTACATATTTGTCATCGGGGGAGCCTAGGTTTACCCCATGGATGCTCTCCAGTTGGTGGTTCAGGCTCTGTGAGCCCCTGTGGGTCCAGGTTAGTCAATCTTGTGTCAGGGGCCATTCAGGAGGAACAGCAAAACAGCTTTAGCACTCCTGGAATGCAACCCACCAGTTAGCACAACCACCATGGGTGTACCTTGGGAGGCAGAGCCACAAGGACGATGTATTCTGAGCAACTCATCCTGTTAGAGAGCATCAATCTGCTTGTTGCCCCTGTGGTCACCACAGACTACATGACTTGTATGGAAACTCTAAGGGGGCTTCTAGCCCCTTTCTGGGCACTCTCATTGGCACTTACAATAATAGTGCTTGCTGTGTTTCAGGAATTGCTGCTGGGGCAGATTAATGATTCAAGCAACACCCCTAGAAAGTCCTTAGAGATGTAGATAGTTAGCAATGACCCCTAAGCCTATAAAGGATTTGGAAAAATAGATTGTTTAGTAGGTTAAGATGTTTTTCTATATGGCTATGATGTAAAAAATCCGAGGGAACAGTTTGAAGTACAGAAAAATCCACTCTTAATAGTTGAGCTAGGGACCTTTTGAGGTTAAGGAACAAGAAAAATAGCCCAAGATAGTTCTGGCTGACATGCCTCTCTCTCAACTTGGGGTTGATAGGGTGATGCTTAATTTCTTGTAACCAGTTTTGCCCTCAGATTCCTGCTATGATTTAACAAGAATTGTTAATAAATAGATGTGAGGCTTGAGGGTTTAAAGTAGAAATGGATTGTTCTATGTAAAATTTTGGATTTGTGATTCTTCTAAAATGTTTATAAGACTACTTTTTAAGACAATTGATACTGTGTTTGTAACCTCACATTGCAGCCTGCCAGTAAAGAGAAACTGGCTAAGAAATTGGCTTGCTTGCTCACACTTTGTTAATCTATATCAAGTGGCTCAGTTACAAATGTATGTCGGTTCTTGGGAATGACTTGCTTTCTTCACCTGTAATATGTATAAGGCTTTTCATGTAAAGGTACTGAAAAAACCATATCGTATTTTCTGATCACTCATTTAAAGACATACAGAATTAACCCACATTGTGAGTTTTGTACTACTTGAAAGATTTTGCTGGGATATACAAGCTCTGGGAGAAAATAACAAAACTGTTGGAGCCAACTCTTTTAAGTTTACTCCATCCATTCAGTTATCTGGTGAATTTGTTGGAACGTGCTATTTGGAGCTTGTCTTCCTTCATCCATCGTGTGTGTGTGTGTGTGTGTGTGTGTGTGTGTGTGTGTGTGTGTGTGTGAGAGAGAGAGAGAGAGAGAGAGAGAGAGAGAGAGAGAGAGAGAGAGAGATGCTTTCTCCTTCCTTTTCTCTAGTCACTGATTATAATCAGCAGCAGTCCCCACCAGTTACAGTGACGTCTGGCCTGGAAACTGGATGCTGGCTACTATCAATAGCACCCTATGGTGGCTACAGTCAGTGACAGCTCCCTTTGGTCAGGGCATGGAGAATCAAGCTTTCTACCCTCAGAGAAGTCTGCTGGGTGATCAGCTAGCCGCCTATCTATGCCCCGTCTCAGTTTACCCTGTGGTGTCAAAGCTGGTCTTTGACAGTTTTGCAGAGTTTCTTGTGGTGTCCTTGACTGCTCTGACTCTTCCAACCCTTCCGTCGTTCTTTTCCTGTATAGAGGCCTTACTATTTCCACAAACTCTGCTGTCCAGGGGCAGCAATTCTGAGCTGCAGCTAGGAGCTGTCAAACCTGTCTCTTAGCTTCTGGAGTTGGGATCTGAAGGATTTAAGTAACCCTACTCTGAAGCAGCTTCCCTTTGCCTCCCCTCAGGTGGCAGCCAAGATAGGTAGGCTCTGGTGTACCAAGCTGAGCTTTCTTAGTGGGCATTCTCTATTCCTGGCTCTGTAACTCTTGCTGCAGTCCCTCAGGGGCCCTTTTAGAATCTATTGAATTGCAGAGGCTAGGAGCAGGTAATCTATGTGTTGGAAGAATATGGCCCCAGGAAACCTTTGGCAGAAGGGCAGGGGATCAGCAGGTAGTGATTTTAAATCCTTAGGGCAATCTGGTCCAGTTGCCCACTGTAATCTCCCCATGGGTCTCTCCGTTTTAAAACTTAGATGCCTTGACTCACCTCTGTCACTGGGAGGCTGAAGAATGCATCTTTCTGGTCCAAGACCGTGGACACCTGTTTCTCTGGAGGAATCAACATCTTGAGAACGTGAGGTCCCAGGTTTCTTCACAGGCAGGGTGACCGGCAGGAAGGCAGCATCCCTGGCTCTCCAAGCCAGGCACTATGGACTGCAATTTCCCTTTTAGTTTCCAGGGACTTTGGGTATTGTTTAATCTGCAGAAGAGTAGCTGAGCCGGTTAGTTGAAGAATTGTAGGAACTTGGTGTTGGGCCAGTCTTGGGGGGTTGGTTTCTGCTCATACACCTGAGAATCATCGGTGTCAATCTGAGAGATAGTCCAACTGTATCTTTTGATTGAGGAGAGGACTTTGAGCTAGGAGATCTTCTTCCCACAGAGGGTAAGACTCCCGACTTCTGCTGGGTAGATGGAAGTCTAACATTGTCTCCTCACCTGAGAAGTGACAGTGGCTGTTGCTTATACAAGAAATCTGTCCCAATCAGTTCTCTGTTGAGAAGTACCTTTTCAGCTACCTCCACCAACTGGGGCCTACTCATACCTCTAATCATTTAAACATTTATAATATTTTCCTTATGCGTTGTGGTTACTTTTATGAAACCGTGCTTGTTTCTTAGTTTCTCTCTTATCCTGGCTATCACACAAAAAATTGAGACTCTCTTATATTTGTTTAATAATGAGCTTCACAACTCTATTTCTTACTCTCTCAAGTACTTTGGTTTCCTCCAAGCTTACATCTCAGTGATACTGGTGTTTTACAACTTTCCCTTTTTCTGCTTCTTCCTGATGTCTCTTGGACCTCTCTCTCATGGCTCAAACCCCAGGCCAGATCCCTCCTTCCTCTTCTAAGTCATGCTCTCCTATTGGCAGGAATTCCATCCTTATAGTCTCCCCTGCTCAGTGACTGGCTGCAAGCTGCTTTGTTGACATACCAGGGGACAATAATGGAGTTTACACAACATTTGAGACAGAAGATTTGCAGGATAGGGTTGCAACCAGACATGGGAGATACAGAAATCAGCATTTGAATTATACAGTAACCTTATGCCAACACTAATACCTGGGGATTAGGGGTGATGACAAATGGGTTGCAAAGGAAATCATTTAGCAGATGTCTTTAAATTGTCTAAAAATGGCCAATGAAAATTAGGCTAACAGTATCATTGGTCTGTGTTGGACAGAAGGCAAAATTACTTTTATCCTGGCTGCGTTGTCTATCATTAATTACCCCATGCAGCCCAGGGGCAGTTTTTTCTACTTTTACTCAGAGAATGTCGGGTTTTGAGTTTCTCAATTGTATGGATCATCAGTTGAAAAGTTGGAATAAAATCATGAAAGAAGAAGGGGTGAAACATCTTTTCCTCTCAGGGACAACCCAGGGGAACTTTTCCCCTTCTCTGTGGCTGCTTAGAATTAGCCAGAGAACTTGGCAGCCTAAGGGACTACTTCCCCTCCCTGTGTGCATTTTGCTTCGACATGGCAAAGTCCTGAAGGAGAGGCCCAGCCCTTCTCTTACTCCACACAGGGGCCTAGACCATGATTGGGACTCAGGCAACGAAATAAGCTAGAGCCCTGGAGTTAGGCAGAAATGGGTTCCAGTTTGGGTTTTGTTTTCTCTGAGGGACCTGACAGAGGCAAAGTAATTAGGTCCAAGTATGAAGGGCAGTATAAGTGTAAAGCCTGGAGAAATGGCTTTGTCTCATACCAGAGAAAACTGTTTGTCAATACAGGAAACAGAACTGACAGAAATACACAGAAAAACAGACAGAGAGACACATACAGAAATACAAGAGTAAAGACAAACCGGGGTGGCCACCACACATTCATATACCTAAGACAGACAGGAGGAATCTGGTGACTTCTCACATGGATCCTAGTAAGTGAGTCAGTAGCCTTAACATATCTTTCTTATGTGTCCAAACAGAGGTGCTTTAACCAGACTTCCCTCTAGGGGTGACAGACTAGGTGGCTTTGTAAGGTGGAGGGGGGCCCTCTTGCAATAATTGTGGTGGTTTGAATAAGAATGGCCCCCATAGGCAGGTATATTTGAATGCTTAATCATCAGTGAGTGGAAGTACTTGAGATGGATGAGGAGGTGTGACTTTGTTGGAGGAAGAATGTCCCTGGGGGTGCACTCTGAGCTTTCAAAGGCCAAGCTCCTCTCAGTGTCTCTTTCTTCCCACTGACTTCAGGTCTGGGCATAGAAGTCTCATAGTATCCTCCAGCAACATGTCTGCCTATATGTACCAACGCTCCCCTTATTGACAATAGACTAAGCCTCTGAAACTGTATGAGAGGCCCTTGTAAAATGCTCTCTTTTTTTGGACTTGCTATGATCATGGTGTCTATTCATAGCAATAGAGCATTGGCAAAGAAACCAGTTAAAATGATTATTGAAAGTTGGCCATGGACTGCTAGGCATGGTTGACTCAAGGAAGGCATTATGGCTTCTTTCAATCCTCTCTTCTTGACCTAGCTGATAATGTCATATGAATGTTCAAATAGCTCTTAGAGAGACCTACATGGCAAGGAATTAAGGCCAGAGTTCTAAACTCTGAACAAAGTTTCCATAACCATTCTAAAGCAAATAATGTTTTGTACTACTACGTATCCAAGTGGTCATTTGCTTTTCTGATTTAGTAGTTTTCCTGCCTGTCGTTCTCTCCTGAGTCTTAAAAAGATGAGTGGAACCCCATGTAGATTATACTCATTGGGGAAGGATACGATAGCCAGTTAGCTTACCTGGATACCTGTCAATGAACTACTTTCTTCAACAAGCATAAACTTCCTTGCTCTTTTGTGTACTTTTTAACCTGTCTGACTGCAGACAAGAATTTTATTTTATGGATGGGGGTCCAAGATGGCGGCGAGCAGTTTGGACCGTGTTTGAAAGCTCCAGTGAACAATTCAGGGAATTGCGCAGATTTCTGAGCCAGGAACACCAGGGTCCCCACACCACAGCAGCAGAGGTGCTCCGTGGTTCAGAGGGACCAGGGTGCGGAGGACCTGCTTGCCCCTGCACACGGGAGGAGCGTGGACTTTCTCGTATCAGAGCAGCAGCGGCAGAGACAGCGGTGCCACCGGCGGCTCCAGCGGCACCAGCGGCTCCAGCGGCACCAGCGGCGGTGGCTGAGGTTTGCAGCTCGGAGCCTTCCAGTGAAGGCGATTGGTGTGGTGGACGGTGGGAGTTGCTGCGGGAGAGGGGACTCTGGACGGGACTTGGGTCATGGTGCCTTGAGACCCAGGCTGGACTCAGCGGACGGTTGGGCCCCAGAGTCCTGGGTTTGCTCAGTGGGCGGTGCCGTGGAGAAGCAGGCTCAGCTCAGCAAGCAATTTTGCCCGAGGCACAGCTCCCATGCTGTGACACAGGCTAGGCTCCAGCTCAGCTAGGCCCCGCAGTTTTCCTGCTGTGACACAGACTGGGCGGGCGCTCACTTTTACCCTGGGTGCTTGCTCAGCGCAGTCGCAGTGTTCCTGCTGTGATGCGGGCTGGGCGGAGAGCTCAATTCCACCCTGGGTGCTTGCTCAGCTCAGTCGCAGTTTTCCTGCTGTGGTGCAGGCTGGGCAGAGAGCTCAGTTCCACCCTAGGTGCTTGCTCAGCTCAGTCGCAGTTTTCCTGCTGTGGTGCAGGCTGGGCGGAGAGCTCAGTTCCACCAGGTTCTTGCTCAGCGCAGTCGCAGTTTGCCTGCTGTGGCAGACGGTTCAGGCCCTGAGAAACTAGCTGAGCTCGACGCGTGGTTCGGGCCCAGTATCCCTGGCAGGACTTGGCAGGGAACCCAAAAGGCTGTGGATACCTTGGCCTGATCCAACGCTCATTAAGAGACCCAGAACAATTGCAGGACCCACAGCAAAGGGGAGCTGAGGATCTCTGGCTGTGAGAGCCCAAAACGACAGGGCTAACCTCCTGACATCCACACCAGTGAGGTATCAGGGCTTACAGCCTACGGAAATTGTGAGAAAACAAGTGAATCTATCATCAGACTCCCCCCACCCAACTCTGGAAGTTACCCAGCAAAAACAGAGACGGCAAGATGTCTAAGGGACAGCGTAAAAGCATACGGAAAAAAACCCAAAACAACATGGTATCTCCAGTTCCCAGCTATCCCAAAGAAAACAACCCGGAGAACTCAAATACAACGGAAACACAAGAAAATGACCTCAAATCCTTGGTAATGAGGATGATAATGGAGGAAACAAATAAAATTCGAAATCAGATGCAGGAAGATGCAGCGAAGCAGGTGCGAGACATAAAAGAAGCACATAGAGTGGAACTGGAAAATTTTCAGGAAAATGTAAACAACCAGATGAAAGAAATAAAAAAATCTGTTCAAGATATGAAGATGAAAATGGATTCAATGATAAACACACAGACAGAAGAAAAACGAGAACGTGAGGCCTCTGAGAAAAAGGCGAATGACACAGTGCTGAGCTTTTCTAACAGAATCCAAGAGATGGAAGAACGAATCTCAAGTCTAGAAGATAGAATCACAGATCTTGAAGCAACGATTAAAGAAAATGCCAAATATGGAAAACTCCTGACACAAAACATCCAAGAAATTAAGGACACCATGAAAAGAAGAAATCTGAGGATAATAGGCATTGAAGAAAGAGAAGATATCAGACTCCAAGGCCCAGAAACTCTTCTCAACAAAATCATAGAAGAAAATTTCCCCAATCTAAAGAAAGAGATGCCTATAAACATACAAGAGGCATACAGAACACCAAATAGAATTGACCAGAAAAGAAAAACTGCCTGTCACATAATAATCAAAACACAAAACATACAGAACAAAGAAAAAATATTAAAAGCTGCAAGGGAAAAGGGCCAAATAACATTTAATGGCAAACCTATCAGAATTATACCCGACTTCTCAGCAGAGACCATCAAAGCCAGAAGGGCCTGGACAGAGATCCTGCAAACCCTAAGAGACCACAGATGCCAGGCCAGACTACTTTACCCAGCAAAACTATCAATAACCATTGATGGAGAAAACAAAATATTCCATGACAAAACCAAACTCAAACAGTACCTATCCACAAATCCAGCTTTACAGAAGGTACTAGAAGGAAAACTCCATCCCAAAGGGTCAAGCTACAACCAAAACTACTCAGGAAATAGATAACTATACCATGGCAAAAACACAACCTCACAAACGCTCGACTGGAACCAACATCAAAATTAAGACTCTTAATAGTAACTGGTCATTAATATCTCTCAACATCAATGGTCTCAATTCTCCAATAAAAAGACACAGACTAACTGAATGGGTGCATAAACAGGATCCAACATTCTTCTGCATTCAAGAAAAACATCTCACGCATAATGATAGGCATTACCTCAGGATAAAAGGTTGGAAAAAAATATTCCAAGCAAATGGTCACAAGAAGCAAGCAGGCGTAGCCATTATAATATCGAACAAAATAGACTTTCAACCAAGATTAATCAAAAGGGATGAGGATGGACACTTCATACTCATCAAAGGTAAAGTCAATCAAGATGACATCACAATCCTGAACATCTATGCCCCCAATACAAGGGCACCCACATTTGTAAAAGATCTGCTAAAAAGACTTAGACCATACATCGATCCCCACACAATAATAGTGGGAGACTTCAACAACCCACTCTCTCTGAAGGACAAGTCATTGAAACAGAAACTAATCCGAGAAATAACATCATTAACCAATGCCATGGGTCAAATGGATCTAACAGATATCTATAGAACCTTTCACCCAAACAAGAAAGAATATACCTTCTTCTCTGCACCCCATGGAACCTTCTCCAAAATTGATCACATCGTAGTTCACAAAGAAAGCCTCGACAGATAAGAGAGGATTGAAATAATACCTTGTATCCTATCAGATCATCATGGGCTTAGGCTGCAATTCAACAACAACAGAAATAACAAAAAGCCTACACGTATGTGGAAACTAAACAACTCTCTGCTAAATGACACCTGGGTGAGGGAAGAAATAAAGAAAGAAATCAAGGAGTTTCTGAAATTCAATGAAAATGAAGGAACAACATACCCAAATGTGTGGGATACATTGAAAGCATTGCTAAGAGGAAAATTCATAGCACTAAGTGCCTTTAAAAAGAAATTGGAAGCATCGCACATAAACACCTTAATGACACAACTGGAAGCCCTAGAAAAAAAAGAAGCAGAAACACCCAAAAGGAGTAGACGTCTGGAAATAATCAAACTCAGGGGTGAAATTAACAAATTAGAAATTAAGAAAACAGTCCAAAGAATCAACAAAACCAAGAGCTGGTTCTTTGAGAAAGTCAACAAGATAGACAGACCATTAGCCAAACTAACTAAAAGGCAGAGGGACAGTATTGAAATCAACAAAATCAGAAATGAAAAGGGAGACATAACAACAGACACTGAAGAAATACAAAGAATCATAAGATCCTACTTTGAAGGCATATATGCCACAAAATTTGAAAATCTAAGGGAAATGGACGATTTTCTTGATCAATTTCACTTGCCAAAGGTGAGTGAAGAACAGATAAACAAGCTAAATAGTCCCATTTCCCCTACAGAAATTGAAGTAATCATTGATAGTCTCCCAACCAAAAAGAGCCCAGGGCCAGATGGTTTCAGTGCAGAATTCTACCAGACCTTCAAGGGCGAGCTAATACCGATACTCTTCAAGCTACTCCAAAAGATAGAAAGGGATGGAACATTACCAAATTCGTTTTATGAGGCCATAGTTTCATTGATACCTAAACCTAACAAAGACTCAACAAAGAAAGAGAATTTCAGACCAATTTCTCTGATGAACATCGATGCAAAAATACTAAATAAAATACTTGCAAAACGAATACAAGAGCACATCAAAGATATCATTCATCATGACCAAGTAGGCTTCATTCCAGGCATGCAGGGATGGTTTAATATATGGAAATCCATCAATGTAATCCACCACATTAACAAACTGAAAATAAAAAAAACACATGATCATCTCTTTAGACGCAGAGAAAGCATTTGATAAAATCCAACACCCATTCATGTTTAAAGTTTTAGAGAGATCAGGAATACAAGGCACTTTCCTCGACATAATAAAGGCTATATATAGGAAACCAATAGCAAAAATCAAAGTAAATGGTGAGATACTCAAGGAAATTCCTTTAACATCAGGAACAAGGCAAGGCTGCCCACTCTCTCCATATCTCTTCAATATAGTACTCGAAGTTCTAGCCAGAGCAATAAGACAACAAAAGGAGATCAAGGGTATTCAAATCGGAAAGGAGGAAGTCAAATTATCCCTATTTGCAGATGATATGATAGTCTACATAAGTGACCCTCAAAATTCCACCAGAGAACTCCTACAGCTGATAAACACCTTCAGCAAATTGGCTGGATACAAAATTAACTCCAAAAAGTCTGTAGCCTTCCTATACACAAATGACAAGCTTGCAGAGGAAGAAATTAGGAAAACTACACCCTTCACATTAGCCACAAGCAATATAAAGTACTTAGGAGTTACTCTAACTAAGCAAGTGAAGGACTTGTTTGAAAAAAATTTCAAAACTCTAAAGAAAGAGATTGAAGATGACATGAGAAGATGGAATGATCTTCCTTGCTCATGGATCGGGAGAATTAACATAATAAAAATGACCATCCTACCAAAAGCAATCTACAGATTCAATGCAATCCCTATCAAAATACCTACACAATTTTTTAAAGACATTGAAAGTTCAATTCTGAACTTCATATGGAAAAACAAAAAACCCAGAATAGCTAAAAGAATCTTGTACAATAAAAAGTGCTCCGGACGAGTCTCTATACCTGATCTCAAACTGTACTATGAAGCAATAGTAATTAAAACAGCATGGTACTGGCACAGCAACAGGCTGTTTGATCAGAGGAATCGAATCGAAGACCCAGATATGAATCCACACACATATGGTCACTTGATTTTCGACAAAGAAGCCAATTCCATTCGATGGAAAAGGGATAGCATCTTCAACAAATGGTGCTGGTCTAACTGGATGTCTATGTGTAAAAAAATGCAACTGGACCCATATTTGTCACCTTGTACAAAACTCAAATCCAAGTGGATTAAAGACCTCAACATAAAACCAGAGACACTAAGTCACTTAGAAGAAAAAGTGGGGAAGAGCCTGGAACATATTGGCACAGGAGACAACTTCTTGAACAGAACACCAACAGCCCAGACATTAATGTCAACAATTAATAAATGGGACCTCATGAGGCTGAGAAGCTTCTGTAAGGCAGGAGACACTGTCAAGAGAACAAAGCGACAGCCTACAGACTGGGAAAAGATCTTCACCAACCCTACATCTGACAAAGGTCTAATATCCAAAATATATAAAGAACTCAAGAAATTAAACACCACCAAACCAAATAACCCAATTGAGAAATGGAGCTTGGAACTAAACAGAGAATTCTCAACAGAGGAATATCAAATGGCTGAGAAACACTTAAAGAAATGCTCAACCTCCTTAATCATCAGGGAAATGCAAATCAAAACAACTCTGAGATTCCATCTTACACCCATCAGAATGGCTAAGATCAAAAATTCAAGCGACACCACATGCTGGCGAGGATGTAGGGAGAGAGGAACACTCCTTCATTGCTGGTGGGAATGCAAACTAGTACAACCACTTTGGAAATCTATCTGGTGCTATCTCAGAAAAATGAGAATAGGGCTTCCTCAAGACCCAGCTATTCCACTCCTTGGAATATACCCAGAAGATGCTCCAGCACACAACAAGAAAATTTGCTCAACCATGTTCATAGCAGCCTTATTCATAATAGCCAGAACATGGAAACAGCCTAAGTGTCCATCAGTAGAAGAATGGATAAAGAAACTGTGGTACATATACACTATGGAATACTACTCGGCTATTAAAAACAAGGAATTCCCGAAATTTGTGGACAAATGGATTGAGCTAGAAATGATCATAATGAGTGACTTAAGCAAGAAGCAGAAAGACTCAAATGGTATATACTCACTTATATCTGCACATTAGCCCAAGGGGCATGTCCCACGAAAGCCTTCACTTACCAGGAAACTGAGACAGAGGGGAGGACATTCTAGTGGGACTCTAGATGAGAGAAGCATGGGAGAATGGTAAAGTAGAAGGATCCAGAGGGTCCTAGAAGCCTACAAGTAGAACATTATGATAGGCATATTTGGGCACAGGGGTCCGGCTCAAACTAAGGCACCAGCCAAGGACAATACAGGCGGTAAACCTTAAACCCCTACCCAGATCTAGACAATGGACAGAACACTCTCCACAGTAGAGTGGAGAGTGGGATATTACTTTCTCACATACTCTAGTGCCTCACCTTTGACCATGTCCCCTGGAGGGGGAGACCTGGTGGCACTCAGAGGAAGGACAGCAGGTTACTAAGAAGAGACTTGATACCCTATGAACATATACAGGGGGAGGAAATCCCCCTTAGGAACAGTCATAGGGGAGGGGAATAAGGGGGAAATGGGAGGGAGGGAAGAATGGGAGGATACAAGGGATGGGATAATCATTGAGATGTAACAAGAATAAATTAATAATGTAAAAAAAAAGAATTTTATTTTATGGCAATTCACAGTAGAATCAGCCTGCAAATAATGAGAATCAGACATTGATATTCCTGATCTAAAGTTCCTTGGGGTCTTAGGTATGGATTGAAGTCTGAATTCATAACGGACTTTTGGGATTCGTGAGGATAGAAAAACCAGCAGAAAGCCACACATAGATATATCAGGACATCAGAAGTGATGGTCACTGGGATATTTCCCATTCTATTCCTTGTCAGTATAATGTGGTAAATTTAACCTCAAATACTTCACTGCAGAGTCAGTGGATACAGAAATCTCAGTCGTAATAAGAAGATTCTAGAGGGTTCTGTTATGAGCTAGGCCCTAATCCACTCACTGTGGCTCCCGCTGAGCTACGGATTCTTAATTAGATAATAACTTGAAATTGCATGAAACATTTTGCACACACTTTAAAACAATGGAGTCTACCTCTTGAAAGTTGAAAGATATGGAAATTTGTCCCATGTTCACTATCTACCACCCCACCCACTATGCCAGTCTGGGATTTCTTGGAGACTGAACACAGAGTTTGAATCTGAGAAGTGGAGTTACAACAAACATCCTAATATACTCAAGGAAGGTGAGACTAGCCGTACAGACCAAGAAACGCCACAAACATCCTAACTCTAGATGTCTAGATCCCATTGCAAAACACAAACTGCAAGAGCAGACAAGACAATTCCTGTTTTCAAGAAATTAGCAATAGCCACTTTAATTTGATCAGATGAAAACAACATAGCTGATTTATAAGAATTTCAAATTAGCACTTGCTAACAAATGCAAGGAGCTAAAAGAAGAAACAGAAAAATTACTGAATGCAGACCATGAAAACACAAACACTTAAATAAGATAATGAAAAATTAAAGGCATGAAAACTTTCATAGAGAGATACAAACATAGAAGAATAACCACCCTGAAGTAAACTAAAAAGAAGCATAAAAGGAAAAAGAAAAAGGAAACCAGAAAGTCTAATCATCAAACCAAATGAAGTGTAAAGGTGACAATAGCAGGGTAGAAAGAAAAGGATTATGAAATCAAAGAGAAATGTTTCCAAAAAAGGAAACAGTAACAAAAACAGGAACAAAACAATGAGGAAATCTGGGATGCAATGAAAAGACCCTACCTCTGAATAATAGTTAAAAAGAAAGGAGAAAAAAGGAAGCACAGAAAATATTTCCAGCAATATATTCACAGGAAACTTCAAAAATTAAAAAATCAAAAAACCAAATTACATAAATCCAACATACAAGGACACAGCATATATATTGTCATTCCAAAAGGGAGGACTAGGGCCACTCTGAGGACATACTGAACCAAAGCCAGACCAAAATCGAGGAAGAAAAGCTCCAGAGCCTGTAGCTCCGTGCTTGAGATTAAAGTGCTCAGAGGGTTCCATCCTGTCAGCTTTTCTACCTGCTACACACTTTGTTCTCTCTTGGGATGAATCTCCTTCTTGTAGGTAGCTTCCCCTGGCAGAAATCTCACTGCTCTGGAATCAGCAACATCTTTGAGTCTCAAACATTGCAAATCCGCATAAGATTGATGACTAATAACCAGTCAATATGAGGCTATCTTCAAATCTCCTTGGCCAATACAATTAGTTTGGAAACTCCCCAATTCAGCCTCAGGCCGATTCCAAGAAAGGGGGCAAGGAAAGGAAACAGATAAGCAACAATGCAACACATGTGCTCAGCCAAAATTTCACAGGAATGGCCTTTTACTCAGTTGCTAATTTGACTGCCCACTGAAACCTCTTGGGCTGAACCTCCATAGTCTATAATAATGCTCTCAGCACCCTTTTCCTTTCTTTCATGGGACATAGGCAATAAAGGATATGGAAGGCAGGAAAGGATAGAATAGGCCATGAGTAACGGTATTGTATACAATTGCATGAGAATGTGGAAAAGAAAAGTAAGGAGGAATAAGATCAGTATTGTAGGATAGAAAACAGATATTAAATAATTAGGGGCTACTATCTTTATTGACAGTTAATATTCTAAGATGAGCAGGTATCCTTTTCTCATTGAAATATCAACAAAATATTATGGTGGTTTCTCTGCAGAGTATTCAGAACACCTTTGAAAAATCATTGGTTATTTCTGCAATTTGTTGTTGTTGGTAGTGGCTTTCAAAAAAAAAAAAAAGAATTGTGTCTCTTTGATACTCAGTTTTGTCTTAAACAAAAATATCCTCTCCATCACCCTACATTTTGTGACTGCTGGCACCTCTGCAAGTATCTTTTTCAAGAGAAAGCAGAGTGGTAAGGTAGACCCATGTTTTCCAATAAGTGACCCTCAAATTTTGTTGGTTTGTTTATGTATATTTCTTCTTCTAATTATTATTACAATTATTATTGTTGTTGTTGTTGTTTTTGTTTTTGTTGTTGTTGTTTTTCAAGACAGAAATCCTGTCTGTAGACTTGGCTGTCCTGAACTCTCTTTGTAGACCAGGCTGGCCTTGAACCCACAGAGAACTGCTTGGCTCTGCTTCCCGAATGCTGGGATGAAAGGCGTACGCCAACGTACCAGGCTCTATATTTATTATTTTTTGCTGCTGTTGTTGTTGTTGTTGCTGTTGTTGTTGTTTGAGACAAAAAACCTCTGTGTGGCCAGAAGCAGAGGCAGGCATTGATCTCTGTGAGTTCGAACTGAGACCAGCCCGATCTACAGAGCGAGTTCCAGGAGATCCTCGAGTTTGAATGAAACACTTCCTGTATTGGTTCCACGAATTGCGATGGCTCTGTGTCCGAGCTTGAGACCTGGCCTAGTAAAATCTGAGGCCAGGTGGTGGTTATGTCTCACTCAGAGATGGGTTTAATTTTTATAGGTAACTTTCTTTTTTCTTAGGCTAAGAGTATTTAGGGAATTGGACCTGCGCATACTCCAAGCCGACTAGCAATGCAGCGCATGATTGGCACTCTCGGATGGCGGAAGTATCTGGTGACGAGTCAGGTGACGCCGAGGAGCCAATCAGATTTCTCCAGTCACTGGTTTAAACGGGAGAAGGCGGGACTGTTTCGAGGGCGGCTTCCTTCCTTCTCGTGCCGCTGCTGCTGCTGCCGCCATCGGGAAAGCCTCTCAGAAAATGAGTGGCTGCCGCTGCTGAACACACGAACCGTCTTACTTAGGTAAACTACGAGTAAGTTAAACCTGTTTGGGGCTAAATGACAAGGGGAGAGGGATTAATCTGTGACCGGGACGGAGGATTCCCCAGTGGTTCTGAATCGGCTTGCCTTTGGTGCGTTTCTTTTGAGGTGGTGCTGTGTCTGGAGCCCGGCCTTAATCCCGAGGTAGCGGTAGCTCAGGAGAGTTAGATTCCTGAGAAGGACTTGGTATTTCTACAGCTGTGCTGCGCGGATTTGGAGTTCTGCGTCAACCTGTCGGAACGTCTCTTATGGGCCAGCTCTTTAAAACAGTAAGGACCGAACTGTGTAGATTTGTATTTCGCTTTCTACAGGATTTAATTAGTTTGGTTTTCACTCCTGAAGAGCACGTACATGCTCATGGACCTTGTTTCATACTTGCCATAGAGGAACGTGATTTTGTTTAGTGTAATAGGCTCTCAGATGCTTTGGAAGTTTTCCAGTCAAGGTGGCCATGCAACTTCTCACGGGTCTTTACGATCCCCCGGCTTCTGTCTCTAGTGATGTCATTACAGATGTGTATCTCAGAACCTCTTTAGATTATAAACTAAACTTAGGTGCATAACACAGTTTTCCTGCCCCCATATTACCCTAGTATACATAACTTACAACTCTAAAAGGGTTACCAGAAACAGGGAGATGAATATTGCTGAAGTCCTAATAAGTAAACCACCTATTTCATTTGTATTTTATGGTTTATTCACGTAATGTTGTCATTGTGGTCCAGGATTCCATTTAGGATACTTCAGTGAGTTTAGTCATCGTTTCTCCATAGTCACATCTACAAGGACAATTCCACTATCATCACTGAAGTTTACAAGCTGAACATATCTGAAGATTCCTGGTCAGGTACACGTTAAATTTTTTTCAATTTCTGTCAATTTACGTTTATCTCACTTAAGAATATTCCATTATATGCACAAAAATGTGTTTTGCTGTGACATTTACAAGCACATATATTTTTATTGCACACAATATATAATACATATATATCTATATATACATATACATATATTGCCTTTTTGAGTTTCTCTGTATAGCCTTGGCTGTCCTGGACTCACTTTGTAAAGCCGGCTGGCCAAAAACTCACAGCGATCCTCCTGCCACTGCCTGCGGTGTTTTTGGATTAAACACATTTGCCAATATGCACAGCATATAATATGTATGTATATATTTAATAAAAATAATATAAGGACTGATTGTTTGAAGTAGAAGGATTATAGGAAAAGGAAAATGGATAGAGGGAGAAAAGAACATTATTAGGTCAATATAAGTAGGGAACAATTGAGTGTACGTCTACATATGTATTACATATATGTGTTTAAATACATCTTTAAGTCTAAATACTGCATATGGGAGAACCTATGTTACATTTGTCTTCCTCAAATTGCCAACATCAAAGTGTAACTGTTCCTTTTCCCTATATCCTCCTCAGCATTTGTTGTTATTTGTTTTCTTCCTTATTTTAAAAAAAATTTGGTGTTTTGTTTTGTTTTGTTTTGTTTATCCAGACAGGTTTTCTCTTTTAGTCCTAGAAGTCCTGGACTTGGCTTTGTAGACCTCGCTGGCATTGATTTCACAGAGATCTGCCTGACTTTGCCTCAGGGGTGCTGGGAATAAAGGCATCCCAAACCCAGCTATTTGCTTTCTTTCTTTTATCTTTCTTAATTTCATTTTTCCCCCCCGAGACAGGGTCTCTCTGTGTAGCCTTGGCTGTCCTGGAATCTCTTTGTAGGCCAGGCTGGCCTTGAACTCACAGAGGGTTACCAGAGTGCTGGGAATACAGGCCTGTGCCACTGTGCCCAACTCTGTTGTCTTCTTTTTAAAAAGTATATATGATTTTAAAATTGCGTGTGTTTGTGTATACACATGAATGCAGTGCCCTCGAGGGCAGAAAAGGATGTCAGATCTCCTAGAGCTAGAGTTAGCAGGAGTTGTGACCTACTTGATACGGGTGCTTGGCATCAAACTTGGGTCCTCTCGAAGGGCAGTGAGCCATCTCTCCGGCCTGTCACTCTACTGTTTAATTAAACAGCTGTAGTAAAACATTTTTACTAAGCTCCAGAAAGAAGAAATAGAACATCAAAACAAAGCACAGCAGAGCAGAGGATGTTGGGTGAACAGCTGCCTGCATGCTGGCCTCACCTCTCAGACTAGGCCACATGCAAGGTAACTGTCTAGGGGGGCTCAGCCTTGCATGCTACCATTCTCTAGTTGCCTGATCTTTGGAAATTTCATATCCATTAGGAATCTTTCAAATTGCTGCTATAATGGCAGAGACATGATTCAATTATACCTCCAAATTAATTGAGAGATGTATTTAAGGGCTAGAGTGAAATATCTGTCTCTAAGCGCTCAGTAAATATTATCTTCACCAATCCTTCCTAGGAAAAGAACAAATGGCCTCAGGTTTGAATGGGCGTAATGTCTAACTGTGCCTGGCTGTTACGTGTTTTCTTGATTTCTCCCTTTCTGTCTGGGAACCGTATACTTTCAGAATGCTTTTGATGAACATTTATGTAATGACTATGAGGTTTAACACCGTAAAATCCATTTATTGGCCATGTGTATTCCTTTGAGAACTGTTCAGTGCATTTGGCATGTGTTGATTTGGTGGTTCCTTTATTTGGTGATTAAATGTAGACTTGTTTAAAGATTGTAGATATTAATCATGTCAGATAGTGGGAAAGCATTGTGGCCATGCTGATGTTTGTCTCTTCACTCTTACTTATTTTCTTTGTTTGGCAGAAGCTTGTTTACTTCATACAATCCTTTCACTCAGTTCTTATTGTTTCCTGAGCTGTTTCCAGGGTCCCTAGATCTTAAAGCATTTTCAGCCTGTTTTTGTGAGAGAGGTTTCAGTATGTACCATCACACATTAGGAACTTTGATCTATGTTGATTTAGATTTGGTGAAGAGTGAGGGACAGGGGCCAGAAATCTCAGCACTCTGGGAAGCAGAGGCAGGCAGATCGCTGAGAGTTCGAGGCCAGCCTGCTCTACAAAGGGCATCCAGGTCAGACGGGGAGGGCAGTGTTACACAGAGAAACCCTGTCCCAAAAAAGAAAAAGATGATTTACAAAAGTATGAGTGTCCCTGACTATATGTCTGAGCCATCTATTCCAATCTGGGGGTCTCCGTGTGTCTCTTTTTCCTGTAGTAGCATTCATTTTTGTTTCTGTGGCTCCAGGGTGTCATCTGAGAACAGGTATTGTGTGTGCTTCCTCCAGCTTTGCTCTGCTGCAGCTTTTGCTTTGGCTAACTGTGGTCTTTTGTTCTTGTCTGTGTATTTTGGACCATGCTTTTAGTTCGTGCTAAATATAATTGGTGTTTTGCAAGGCATTTCATTGTACCTGAGTGTAACTTTCAGTAACATGGTCACTTGCCTCATCTGTGTGAATGGGAAGCCTTTCTCTCTTCTAGTGTCTCTTTCCATTTCTTCAGTGTTTCAAAGTTTCATTTGCTCACGTATTTCACTCCCTCGGGTTTACTCCTAGGTGTTTTAAAATTGGAAACAACTTTATCTGTAGTTCTGTTTCTGATTCATTTCATAGTATCATGTGTTTTTGTTGTGTGTGAACTGCACAGTTTTTTATGTTGCTGTGAATCGTGCTTCATTAGTGAAAGTGTTAGGTACATCTTAATGCTTGTGTCTGAGTGTTTGTACTCTTTTAACCCCTTTAGCTTTTCTCTTGCCCAGAGAGATTATTTAACCCCATCCTTTCTTGTTTGTAACCCATTTACTTCCTCGTTTTGTATCATTGTTGTAGGCAAAATCTGTAAGCGGCATATGGAAAAGGGTTTTGGAGAACAGGCCCCATTGTCTTATTCCTTGACTTTAGATGAAGCTGTCTCTGGTTTTCACAGTTTGGACTAATGTCAGCTACAGGTTGGCCATGTAGAAGCATTTCATTTCGAGCAGTGTTCTCTCAGAACCTCCAGAGCTTTTTTCCTGCGCAGACCTGTAGCTTTTCCCAAGGCCTTTTTTGTGTGTCCTTCTGCTTTTAGGATGTGTCCTTTTTAAGCCAGCACTCTTTCCTGCCTGTTTTTCAGATCATCCCATGCTCTCTGCTCTAATCCTATGTTCTGAGCTCTATTACCTTTAGTGATTTGTGTCGCTGAAACCACCCGGTGTCCCTGATAAGAATCCACCTAGATGATGCTTTGCCGAGAATGTTAAGCATGCTACAGGACCTGAGTTAGGTCTTCACAGAGTTTCGCCTTGGTTGTTTATTTCTTTTATGATCCTGATGTTTAAGTGGGGAGTGTCCTAGAATCATTCTTCCAGCCCTAATATTCTTTAGGTTAACTGATACAGTCTGCATGTGTACCTTTCCACTCTCCTTTTTGTTTGTTTGATGTTTAGTTCTAATGTTTCTATTTTTCCTCTTTTCAAACTCACAATGTCCTGCTGACCTACTCATGCATGTTTCTGGTTTGCATCTCCAGGTCCTTAGTTGAATTCCTTCACCTGCTACTTTGAATCTTCTCTGAACACCCAGAGAGTCCTATTTTGTGTGGCATCTGAATTCTCAGTGGAGCCCTCCAACCACTTCATTGTCTTTTAGTTTACACATTTGAGAGGTTATGACCTTTTCCCATGCTTTTCATATGACCTATGCATCTGTGCTGTGATGTCTCCATCACCTGCTCTTGGTATCTCTTCACGGTTTATTTGGAGATGTTAGTGAGCAGCCTCCTCCAGTGGGGTAAATCTTCAGTACTGTTTAGAGAGGACCAAAAGTAAGCACTGGATCACCATCATAGACCATGTCTGTAAAGAAACACAAAGTTGCTTACATCCAACTACCACAGCGCAAATGGGAAAAGATCAGGAATCAGGAATATACTGTGCAGTGAACCATAGAGTTAAAACTGAATGTGGACCAAAGTGGAAACAGTAAACTGAGCAAATGAATTGGGTGGGTGGGAGGAACCCAGGGACAGGCAATGCCTAATAAAAGAAAGGAAAGTGGAGAAGGGAAAAGTCGAAGCATGTTAGGACGTGGAGGGGAAAGGACAGGGATAGAAGCACATTAGTTAGAACAAATATGTGAACAAACTAGGTAAATGTAACCAAAGGAATAAATGCTAGAAGGTTTAAAGTGCTGTAAGGTATAAATGATACCAAAGCCCAGCAAGGAAAAAAAAGAGGAAACACATTGGGATATACAATTTATATTTAATGTCTACATCTTGGAGGTGCTTGTTTCTAGACCCACTTTTGGAGTGTGAGAACTGAGAGTTTGGGTTTTCTCATCTGTATCAGCTTATAGATTGGTGCTGATCCCTGATGAGTCAAAGGTCAGTAGTCTTACAGATTCTCTCTGTCTCTCTCTCTGTCTGTCTCTGTCTCTCTGTCTCTGTGTGTGCGTGTGTGTGTGTGTGTGTGTGTGTGCGCGCACACACACACACACACACACACACACATGCTCCCGCCTCTGTGTTTCCCACTAAGCCCCACTATGTATTCAAAGCTTTTTTTTACCTGTAAGTGTGCAGTTCTTCCTCTTTCCAGAGACTTCCCCATTTGTTAATTATGAGGTTGCATCTGCCCATGCATGGGGATAAGTATTTCGTGTTTGTTTTTAGATTTGACAAGGAAATCACCCTGAGATTTGTGTTAGGGGTTTGATCTCAGTGCCTTGTTATCCCACCCACAAAGAGATCAGGCCACTGAAACATTTAAGGCTTATCTTTTTCTAACCTACTACTGTTTTGCTTGTTTCTATAATTTTGCTTTTCAGTTGTTGCATTTGTGTTTGTTACAGGTGTTTATTTGCAGGAGGGTACATGTCCAAATCTCTATGGATCTCTGAACAGAATTTTTCACGGTAAGTTTTTTAATTTGGTATTAAAGGTAATAGTTAAGAATATTCCCATTCTGTGTTTCTTTTGCTTTATCAGACTCTTAATTTCCTCCCCCTTTGCTTTATCCCCGTAAATACTGTATTCCTTTGAATGATCCTCATGGCCTATTTGACTTTACACTTTTTCAGAAACTGTGTTTTCGATATGGAAGTTTCATTTGTTGATTTTTAGAAACAATTTATCGATTCATTGAAAATAGCACACAGTGTAGTTCAAACATATTCCCACCTTCAACTCAATCTTCTCCACACTTTCCAACCCTCCCATCCATTGACAGCCAAGGGATTTTTCTTCTCCCTTTCACATGGGTCCCTTCATTTTTAACATACATTAGTTACTTATCTTAATGGAAGTCACTGTGTATTTCCATACCTTCCTCTACCCTACACTAACATGTCCTGTAATTCTTTTCCCACCTTGACACTGTATGTGGCACCCTCACTAGACGCTTAGAAGTTCTATTTTCAGGAAGACTGTTACCACATATGGGAGAGACCGTATGGATTTTAATTAGATGTCTTTGGGAGGGTTGTTTCATTGAACTGTATTTCTCCCTTTACCTTTAGGATGCATTATTTTTATTTTAGGATTATATTGTGACGTCTTTATGGGTATAGGCTCAGGTCAGTAAAAGCCCCTAACAATATTGTTTTATTCATATCTCTTGCAATTTTGGTGTATTTCTATATTCCACGACGGGGATGCCAGTATCACAAATCATGGACTAGAATGACATTTTTTTTCTCTTTAATCACAGTTAATTTGATGTCTTAGTATTTTCTAAAGATAATGATGGTGCTATCCATTTTGTATATACTGACCCTTTCCTTTTTCATGGCTTGTATACTATTGGGATGAAATATAATTTCTATAAATGATCAAAATTGTGTTCTACCAACAGTGTTCATTTCTATTGGCATTTTATCACTTTCACAGGTTTGTGTATGTGTGTGTGTATGTGTGTGTGTGTGTGTGTGTGTGTTTACTTGTAAAGGAGTTGTTATATGTATATTCATATACAAATAGGCCACAATATACTCACAGGCATATGTCTATCGCATACAAGTAGAGGTCTCTAGAAGTGGCTGTTTTACTACCAAAAGTTAGCATGTTGTTAATACTGTTTGCAAAGAAGATACTGTGGATGTTGTCAAATTTTCTAAATGATTCTCACTCTGATGCAGATTCATTAAGATGGACTTCAAGGAACCACCCACACTGTTGGATATTGCTGTGCAATGTCTTTTGCACCATGAGCCTTTAGCAATTCAAGCTCTCCAGGAGATCCCAAGGGAGCTTTTTGTTCCATTGTTCACTGCTGCCTTCAAGGGTAGACATGAGAAGATACTTTCAGCAATGGTGAAGAGTTGGCCGTTTTTCTGCCTCCATGTTGGGCCATTAAGCATGCAGGAAGCCCAGCGCAAACTCTGGAAGGTCATGGTTGAGAGTCTTCAGCTTTTTCCTGCTGAGAACCCAGCTTTTAGGTAAGACTCTGTATAACGGAGGAGTAGTAAGATACAGGAGGTTATGCCATTGTCTGCTATTCTCTCAGAGGTAGTGTAGGCTAGTAGTGAAAGAGAAGATGAGACTGTTAGTCTAAACCTTGAGGTGACTTTGAAACAAGTGTCTCACAATGTTGGATACGGAATGTAAAGGATCGAGGACAATATTGATGGATTTGTATTGTGGTATTACTATTTACATTGAAGAAAGACGTGAGTGTTAAGACTGCTGAGGATTGGTGGAGAATTAAAGGAAACATTCATGAGTGCTGTTTACTTTTCATGGGAAAGACTTGTTGGCAGTAAGTCAGTATAAGGAATATAAATCAAGAATAAAGTGATTTTTGGAGTGCACAGTAATCCATGAACTTGAGGAGATCCCAAGATAACTTTGTTCTGTTGTTCAATGCTGCCTCAGTGGATGGGCATAAGATGCACCGACAGCAGTGGTGAAGTCTGATCTTTTTTCTCACACTGCATTAGTGCACTAGGCACACAAGAAACAAAGTAAATTGAAAGCCATGGCTGATGGTCTTCAGACATTACAACCAAGAATTCAGCTCTTACGAAAGAATGTGTTTACCATATACACGCTAAGATCGCTAACTTTATACTGGACCCTATGGCAAGAGAACACCAGCTAGCTATAGTAGTCTATCTTCCACAGTTTGTTATGGTAGATGTTGAAAAATGGACGTAAGGTGTTTGTTCTGTCAGGTGAGGTTATCTTAAAATCTCTGAAGTCTTACAGAGGTTTTTACTTTGGTAATAAGAGGTACATGAGGCTGCTATCGATAGATATACATAATATGGAGGCAGGAGCAACAAGACTTGTGAGAATTAATTGATATAGAAAATAGTGAAGGATAGTAAAGAATATAGTATTTGCACAGGAAAGTCTTGCTGGTAACTGGTATAGGGAATGAAAAAAAAAAGAGATAACTTTGTCATTACAAGTTATTATTGATCCCACTTGGTTATATTAATATTTGCTACCTCTCAAAAGTTCTATGATTTTTTTTTAACCTACAGGAGCCCTAAACTGAGGATACTAGATTTAACTCAGCATCCTGGCTGCAAGACCAAATGCCCTGTGATCACTACTACATGCACACCCTGTTTGCGTTCTTGCACTAACTCTGAGCGCTCTCTCATGAAAGTCGAAAGGCAATGTAGTAGTCTAAGCTCAGAATCTGAGGGTCAGTCCCCCAAGACGACTATGGAATTACTAGTGAGCCTTTCCCTTGATAGGGCCTTTAGGGAAAATGAATTTTTTGCTTTGCTTCTGAGTAAAGTTGAGCAGAGCTTGGGATCTTTGCACCTGTGCTGCCGTGATTTGGGCATTAAGAATTTGAGTGAGTGCAAAAGTGCCTTAAGCCACCTTGATCTGAAATGTGTTACTTACCTGGAAGTTGTTGAGGCTTCTCTCACTAAAGTCGTCTCCCTTCTGAAGCAGGCTATAAACTTAGATAGACTTAGCCTGTCTAAAATCACCTGTAGATCTTTCAATGGAAGAGCCTTCAAAAATTTCCTTTCTCAACTGAATTGTATGGACCACCTCAAGGAGCTCAACTTGTCCTCATTCTGCCTCACTGATCATCTTGAACATGTCCTGAGGTAAGAGCTTGGGATAGGTACTGGGTGTATGTTAATAGCCTGTTTTTACGATGAGAAAAAGAATTCATCTTTCACCTTCCATGGCAGAAGGGGGAATTCTGTGGATTGAAAAACAGCCAAGAAAGAGCACCTTTTTCTAATTGAAGAGAAAAACAGAGTTGCAGAAAACTGGTCATCTAAGCGCATGCAGGCAGTGTGCTCAGTGAAGGTGAACAGAGCAGTGCAGTACTTCTCTAGCCATTAGGAGATGAAGAGGAGGAATTGAGAGAAAGTTTATGTTGTGGCACAGGCGCACATACTTATAGCCACGTATACCCATCCACTATGGGCCAGGCCATTTCCTTAATGTGCTATCTCCAAGGTTCAGGCCAGGAATGTGGAGGCTGTCATTAGTGGGAAGGCCTCAGGGAGCTTCCTTTTGATTGCACCCTCTGCCTCTATCTCTTCTATGAAGCTGAACTAGTCCCATCTTTAATTATATTCTGGTTAATAAGTACATAATATTTTCACTGAGCTTTTCACAGACCTGTATAGCAATATCTTGTACACATTATAAGGTTAAAATAGCATTTGTTAAAGTGATAAAGTATCTTTCACAGATGCACAAGTCTACTGAGTATGGGAAAGCCCGTAGCATTACCTGCTAATGCAAAATATGTGCAAAATAGTTTACTCTAGATTCCTGAGTATAATTCCAATCATCTAGTCCTCACTTTTGAGAAGTACTTGTGTGTTTTCTCTTGGCAGAGTAGTACCAGCGGATTTGGATTTTTTACACCTGCCATTTTGTGGACTTACTTACAATGACTTCAACTTTCTGTCTCAGTGTCCTCAAGTCAATCATTTAAAGTTATTGGATATCAGCAACAATTCAATGTATTGGGAAGACTGTGAACCCTTTTATTGCCTCCTGGAGAATCTCTCTGGTTCTTTGCAGCATCTGGCAATTAACCATTGCCTTTTAACAGATGCTACACTCTCTATGCTGGCCCCAGCCCTGAGCCGCTGTTCCCAACTCTGTTTGTTCAGCTTTTCTTCTAATCCCATTACTATGCCTATGCTCATGAGAATTCTTGAGTACTTAACGCCCATGACGCAGCTGAAATACGTGATTTATCCTATCCCTGTGCATTGCTATGGGAGATGGCACTTTCGGAGCAGTTTGGATCGACAGAAACTTGCTGATGTGAATGCGCAGTTGAAGATCATGCTGCAGGAGGCAGAAAGGGGTGACATGTGTTGGATCACTTACACTGGTTAAATTGCATAGTCCAACACAGTTTCAAGTTGATATGTTCCCCTAAGTGCTGAATAGCTTTTTGGTTGTTGTTGTTTTTGTTGATCCCATAGAGTTAATACAAATGGTCCTTTTGTTCAAGGAAAATACAGTTAAAAAGTATAGGTGTGTAACGGATTTCAATAGTGAATAACATAGAAGAAAATGGAGGACTTTGAGAGGACCCGTGTGTCTCTTGACTATTGTTCTTCATAGTATTTCATCTTACCTACTAACATTTGACGTAGAGAATTTGGAAAGACTACATGATGAAATGTCACAGCTCCATCTTCAATGAGCTTTATGTGAGGATACTTAACACCAGTCGGGACAATCTAACCTGTCCTACTTCTGGCTTAGGAGGTCAGATGGTGATTGAAGCCAAACATGTTTATCCCTAAAGTTGTATTAAACTTGTCTACTTAAGACTCTCTTTAGCTGTTTATAGAAAACTATCCGAATTTAACATTGAGGGGAAGAAATGTGCAGGCACTATCCATTGCGTGTCTTCATTTTTATTTCATACTCATTTGCCAAGGATCCGTTTGGCAGCCTGACAGTAAAGACAAGCAAGGCAGGCTCCTGACTCAAGGCACTCAGAGAGAGGCTGAACATTTCCGTGCCTCACCTGCCATTTCTGCACAATAGAAAGTTATCTTTCACTCTTGGAGTGTAAGTTGTATCTTTCTTGATCTTCTTCCCTCTGCTGTTCAGTGCCTAGGGGACCCTATGATACTGGATCTTTTCTCAGCAGAATTCATGCATTCAGTGTTACCATCTTGGAAGCTTTCTCTCACATCTGTTTCATGTCTGCCCCCTGTCACTGTACAAGATACCAGGCATGACAGACTGGCAAGGAAGAAAACGTTGTTTCCGTGTTTTAGATGGTTCACCAAGGTTGCTTGATTGCGCTGCTTTGGATCTTTGGCAAAGCAGACCATGGTAAAGAGCTTGTGGCAGATGCAGCCCCTTTCAACTCATGAGTCCAGGAATCAGAGAGAGGGGGACCCTGAGTCCCCCTCAGGAGCTGCACTACACCAATCTGTGTCCCCGAGCTAGCCTGCTTGGAGCCATTCTTGAACTAACCTGCCCAAAACTATCACCCACCTGCCATGGAGTCATCAGCTTGAGTCCAAGATTTCATCATTTGAGCTTGGGAGGACATTTAGGAGCCACCCACAACACTGACTTTTCTTCCTTTAGATTTTTTTCTTTACCACTGGTTCTTTCTTGCCGGACATGATTCTGATTGAGTGTTCTGCAATTTACTTTATAGTAACAATTGCTATAATATTGTGAAGCAAATTTGTGCTTGAAATACTTGATAATTGATGACACAACTGTGATTAAAATATAAGTAGAAAAGCATATTGTTTGTTCAAGATCTAGTTTAAAACAACCATATAAAAGCAATTAATTAGTAATGTGTTTACCCTGTGAATTCATTGAAAATGAAACATTCAATGAAACTGCATTGAAAAGTCACCGCAAAACATGTATACAATTTAGTTTGTTCCTGTCACATTCTGAAATGTCAACACGACTGCATTTTAGTAAGTGTGAAGGAAAAGAAAAAATAATTTATGTAGTTCTTTTCTTCTGAAATAAAGCTAACTGCATTTTAAAGATCTAGCAAGAGAAAATTAGAAACAACAGTATGTCTATATTGCTTCAATTTTGAAATTGTAACTTACTGAATTTAAGATCTACAAAGTAAAAATGCAGTTAAAAGCTACAGAATTTTGTTCATAGTTGTCATATGTCAAGATGAAAATTGAACTACATTTTGGAGATATAAAACCTGAACGTTTACCTAGAAAAGTAAAGTATCCATTCATTACATCCTTGAGATAAAAGATGATCAAAGTGAAGAAGAAGTACAAGTAAAAACAAGATGCACAATTCTGATGCATTTCTGAACATAGCATCTCAAAGACTTGGGAGCAAGTACAGAGAATTAGTGGCATTCCCAGTTTTCATGTTGCTTATATTGTGCCATGTTATTTCACAGAATGTAAAAACTTACTAAAATGTCAATGTAACTAGCAAACGGTTTATATTGCTTCCTTGTTAACATCAGACTATTTTGACACTTTATATTAAACAAAACATCAAAATTTAAGTTCATGAGTCTCATTTAAGTTTTTCTTTTGAGTTTACTCTTTCCAATGTAACTATATGTTTTCTTGGCATATATATGTAGCTTACTCTCAAATGTTTGCTTTCATCTGACTCAAAAAATAACCCATGCTCAGAGATAATCAAAGCTAATTTTAAAGAATATCCCTCCCAAAGAACTAAGTGCTAATCTACACCCAAGGTCTTCTGTAGTCATGTGTCAAAGAAGCACAGGTTGATGTTGATTCTGGAGCATTTTCCCATAGGAGGTTTGACTGTGCAGGGTATTGTTGTTTATTGTGTACATGCATATGTTACAAACATGTGGGTGTGGAGCAGAGATCACATTAAGGTCTCTTCCTCAGTCAGTCTCCACCCTATTGCTTGAGGCAGGGTTGCTTACTGAATCTGAAATGTACCCAATGCTTAGGCTGGTTGGACCACAAGGCCCCTTGGTCCACATATCCACCTTCAAGTTCTGCTATTACAGGCATTTTCACACTGCCAAGGTACCTCTTTACAGGAGGAGGAGGACAGAGAACATGCCACCAAAAGGCCTGCTCACTGGTGCATGGCACAGGCTGGTGAGGATGTCACTCAGGGGCCTGACAGCCACATGGCCAGCCTACAACAAGAGCCACCACAGTGTATGTGGTTGACAGATGGGTGGGAGGGAGAAGTGGAGCAGCTTAAGCAGTGTGAAGAGAGATGGAACAGGAGGCACAAGGGTGGAGAGAAGTAGCCTGTTGTTAGCAGCTGTCCCCACCACCTGGGGCCATAATGAAGTGTAGACTGAGGCCCTCTCTGAGGGTCAAGTCTAAGTCTATGGCTAATATACCAGTAGGGGTTGGTATTGCTGTACAGATCTGGCCCCATTCCTCACTGACTGCGGTGCTCTGGAATCTGGCCCCACTTCTCACTGACAGCTGCAGTTGGGAGAGGGGACCCTGCACCCAGCTCAGGTAGCACAGTGGAGCTTGCCATGATGGCTGGGCTGTGGGTGAGTGGGCCCTGAGTGCGGGAGCATGGGAGAGCTGGCCCTACCACTTATCTGAGGTAATGCAACATGGCCGCAGTGGTGATGCCTTCCCCCCTTGCTACCTGTGGTAGTTGGGAGAAGCTGGCCTTGAAGCCATGAGAACACAAGAGCTAGATCTACCCTCCTCACTAGCTGTAGCACTTGGGAAAGCAGGCCCTGCAGCTCTCCTGGGAAACAGAGTGGCTCTGGCCCTGATGGCTCCAGAAGGCCCTGGTGAGCCAGCCCTGAGGATGTGAGATGAGCAGAGCTGCCCAGCCTCCTAGGCTCTAGCACTTGGCAGCATGGGCCCTGGACTTTCACTGGGCAGCACAGTGGAGCTGGCTATGAAAGCTTGGGTGCCTGTGAACAAGCATGAGAGCAGGAGAACTGCCCCTGCCTCCTGCTGAGGGCAACACTGGGTGGCCTAGCCAGAGCAGTGCTGGGGAGCTCACCCTGGTGGTGCAGATAAGGGAGAGCCAGCCTGCTGACCAGCTGAGCTACCACCCAGCCCAGATCCAGGGCTCTGAGTTAGCCCACCCCCAAATCTGTACCATCTGCAAATGGTTGGGATGCATGAAAAAGGCCAGTCCTGCTGACCCAAAGCTGCAGCATCTCGGTGACAAAGCAAAAACAGGATAACCAGGAGGAGGCAGATGAAGATCCAATATTGACGGTGTCACAGGTGCCAATGACTCATTGCAATGGACATTTCCGAGTGAAGATGTGTGGACAGGGGTGTCCTGTGGGACACTCTGTGACGTACTACAGCTTCCATGATAACATTTCTTCTGTGGTGTGTGTGTGTGTGTGTGTGTGTGTGTGTGTGTGTGTTATTTGGGAGGGTGATGTAAAGGTGAAGAACAGGTATGGGAGGATAGGGAGATAGATGGGCAGATGAGCAGGAATGATGTCCATGATGTGAAACTAACAAAGAATCAATAAGAAGGTTGTATTTTTTAAAAGAAAGTCTTTATTGGCTAGTCTGCACTTAAACTGAATGCTCAGGATCCCAGTGTAGCCCCTCTCCTTTCTCAGGTCAGCTTGTAAGCATAAAATCCTTGTCCTGGGTGGACATACTTCAGTGAAGAGCATACTTCAGTTCCAGAAGTGGAACTGCAAAAGCCAAACGGCAAGGTTAGTACATGTCGACGGATTGGGGCTTTGTTTTAGTTTTGGCAGGTGGTGCTGTCTGTGTGCTGAGTTTTACAGGCTGAGGGACACTTCCATCATGGAGTCACTTGTGATAAGGTCTGGAAGCCTGCTGAGGTCTTGGGCCCTGTTACATTCCACACTGGTCTTAGTGAATGAGTCAAGTCGTGGACTCATCCTGCTCTAAAGAGGTGTGGTTGGTCCTCAGGACAGTTAATTTGACTGAGCTGACACATAATTGGCCACATAGTTTAAAATGCAGGGTCCAGCCACTTCTCCATTCAGATAGAGAATGCAAGGTCCAGTCAGTGCTGATAGAAGAGCTGCTAGCCACGGGGCACCAAGGAAACAGTGGCTTGTGCAATTACCTGATTTATGTCTTTGTCTCTTTGTCTTTTTGAAGTTTTCCCCAACTGGGAAGGTTTTCACTAATTATCTTGAAAAAAAAGGGGTTTCTCCCCTCCTAGCCATACCTAATCTCTTATTACATGAGAAGTAATTCTAAGCCTCTCCAATTTTGTAGGGCTATTTCTGTGAGGAAATCTAACTGTTATTTTAGTTCTGAAATGGAATCTGATTATATCTGCATCGTAGTCTACCTGTCTACTTAGTTTGGAAGACATCAGAAGAGGCGGATTTAGTCAAACCCTTAGTACATGCCACCAAGTAGACTCAGGAGCCCAGCAATGCTGCTGTTGCCCAGATGAGGCAACCCACAAGGCAGAATAGCAGGCATCAGACTAAGCAGAAATGTCTTGGTTAAAATTTCTGGACATTTGATGAGTGCCAGCCACTTGTAAGTCCCCTAATGTTAGTTTGGGCTGTTCCCAGTCACAGTGAGTTTCTCAGTCTATTGGCTGACAGCCTGGATAGCAGCTCCTCTCCCTATGCAGTACAGGGGCCAGGGGTCTAAGCCTAGCCAGCAATCCTGGCCGATTTCTCCCTGACAATGATTAACTCTGTACCCAGGATCCTTTCCTGTGGGATAGAGTCTGAATCCCCAAGTTTTCCAAAGGCCATAATCTTTCTTGTGAAATTTAGAGATTTTTAATATCATGGCCATTGGATTTTATTTTCCTATTGTACCTTTCTTTTGGAGAGGGCTTTCTTTCTAAATATGCCTCTATGTGTTTTCAGTTGTTCCAGTCAACTTGGGGACCCAGCTGCAGCGCATGCATAGAATTGTTAACTCTGTATTTGTATCTTAAAAGATAAACTCCTATTATTTCCCTTTTTCCAACACAACCTTTTAAAGCAAACATCAGTGTGCAAAGGTCAAGAAGAATATGGAGTGCTGGTATGTAGTCACACTACCTAATACCTTCCTTTTAATCTATATTCCACAGTTCTCAGGTCCAGGCCTGGAGGGATGGACCATAACCCTGTGTTTATATAAAGCTTAAGACTTAGGCAGAGGTAGAGGGGGAGGAAAGGATGGCCTCAGGGCCTGCTGAAACTTAATTGGGTTCATAGTCTAGAGATAGTCTGTTTGCCATGATCGCTGTGGCTTCCATTTTCATAACCTGGGTAAGCTGGATCCATGCTATGCCAGCTACCTTCACAGTCATAGCAGTGGAGAGAATGACTATGTAGAGTATTTTCCAGTTTGGTGCCAGAGCCTCTTTGGGGACCTGCTTGACCTAGATAGAATCACTGAATTCAAACCAGGGGAAGGTAGTGGTGGAGTCAGAGGCTGGCGGGGTCTCTCTGGTAGTCCAATTAGTAGCCTGTGTGGAGAACGAAAAAGCATGTAGTGACTTGGGAAAGGAGTGCTTAGAGAGTTCCACCTTCTGGGTCTGTGACATGGGGGCAGTGGGGGATGTCTTTGAAACATAATATCATAAGGAGGGATTCCTCCCTCTATAGGGTACAGCGAGCCCAAAGCAAAGGAAGGAAGTCTATCCATCCTTCTCAGGACTGTAAGGAGAGTTTAGTTCAAGGTTTGGTTTGGGTTTTATGTTTGTTTGTTTTTGTATTTTTGTTTTTCAAGATCCTGTTCATTCTTTCCAGCTGACCAGAACTCTGAGGTCTGTGCTATATGTGCACAGTGAACTCTTTAATCTATATCTAAACATTAACTGTTGAGATAATTTCAATATGTAAGCCAGGCCTGTGTAAGACTCCATTGCTAGGAGGAGCCCAAATCAGGGGACCAGTTCCTTGAGAAGCTTTTAAGCTGTTTCAGTCCTAGAAGGAGAATGCTTTCACCCATCTGGAAAGACATCTGTAAGCACTTGGAAGTACTTTTATCCTCCCTTGGCAGGCCTGTCATTCAAACTCTTTTCTGCATAAAGTGTCAGTGTTTTGGATTTACTTAAGTGCAAACCTGGCATCTCGCTGAGACATCCCACACTATGCTGTCTAGCCTAGGTATAACATACCTTCCTCTGAGCCAATCAGAAAGTTTTATGTACTGCAGAGGAGTAGCCTGGTGAAGGTCAGTTACCAGAGCCCTGCCAGCAGTGGACACAGTACTAAAAAGCATAGCGACTGTCTTCGTATAAGGTGCTGGAGTTTCCTTTTCCCTCTCTGAAAGCCTGAGTGAGATTGATCAGTCCTGTTCTCTGCTCTGAGGTAGGTGACTTGGGCCCCAATCTTTTCCGTGAAAGTAAGGACTGCAAAAGATCATCCTGAGTGAGGTAAGCTGGAGCCAGAAAGACACACGTGCTATGTACTCACTTATAAGTGGATTTGAGCCATATAGTCAGGATAATCATACTACAATGCACAGACCCAAAGAAGATGAGTAACAAGGAGGATCCAGGGGAGGATGCTTAAACTTCACCCAGAGGAGGACACAGAACAGACAGAGGTAGTTGTTGAAGAGAAGGAACAGCATAGGTTAGGGAGTGCAAATAGACATAATGGTGGAGATTAGACCTGGAGGGAGCAGGGGGAAGGAGGAGGCTGGAAGGCTTGCAGAAGGAGAAAAGTAAAAGAAACGGTGGGCAGGAGCTTCTCTGTGGCAGGCTTCACACCTAAGTCAGGGTAGGCTCCTAGCAGGATATGAGACGGACTCTAGGAGAGACTCCTGGTATCAGGGGCCATAGAGACTGAAGAGGAGACCCTAGAACTAGACAAATCTCCTAGTAGAGGGAGGGGAACATTAACTCACCCACAGGACCTACAACCTCACCCTGACTACAAGCTGTGCAGGGATAAAGATAGCAAAGTTAGAGCAGAGATAGTCTAACCAATGCCTGGCCTAAGCAAAGACCCGCCCTTTGGGAGAGAGCCAGCCCCTGACACTATTAATGGTACTCTGTTATGTTTGCAGACAGGAGCGTAGCAAAAGTGTCCGTTGAGATGCTTCATACAACAGTGCTCTGTAATAGATGTAGAGACTTGCAGCCAAACATTGGTATTGCGAATGGAGTGTTATGAAAAAATGGGGAGCTGAGGGGAGGAAGAAAAGGCCCTGGAAGAGACAGGAGCTCCATCAGAGGACCAACAGAGCCAACTAACCAGGGCCCAGAATGGCTTGCTGAGACTGAAGCACCAACCAAGGACCATGCCTGGACTACACCTAGGCTCCCTACACAGAGGGAGCTGATGGGCTGCTCAGGCTTCATGTGGGTCCTGTAGTGAAGGGAATAGGGCCTGAGTCTAACAGGGATTCTGTTGCTAGCTCTTTGATCACTTCCCCCTGATGTCACTGCCTTGCTAGGCCACAGGGGAAGAGAAGGCGCTCAGTCCTGAAGGGAATTGATGCACTGGGGTGGATTAGAAGTGGGGCTCCCCTTTTCTGAGGAATAGTGAGAGGGATGGGGAGAGGGAGGGAGGGTGGTACTGGGAGGTGAGAAGAGATGGGGCTAGGACCAGGATGTAAAGAGAATAAATAAACCATTTTTAGGTCTAGACAGATGGTTATTTGGTGATAGCGATGAGATATGATAGAGATTGTTTTAAGTACAAGAGTTTGGACTCTCATAGATAGGGTAGATAATACTTCCCCTAAGTTGCCAAATGCATATGTACTGGACATTACAAATGTAGATCTTGCCTCACAGCTTTCATAAATGTTCCAGAATTATTGTTGTATGGTAGTTTATTATTGGGGGGGAAAAAAAGGAAGACGTGAGGAGAAGACCGAGAAGCTCCAGGAGAAATGAACCAGGTCCTGAAGATGATTCAAAGGCAAGTATGAGGGGGGAAATCTGAATGGGAAGAAACTATGCTAGCATGGAGGTTTTGGATGGATTAATTTTTGGGCAGCATTGTGGTATAGGCTAATTAAATAGATTCAAGTCTTTCTGTGTGCTTTCTTTGTGCTTATTTGGTTATTAGGCTGATGAAGGGGTAATCACGGATCTTACTAAAATAATAATTGAATATTAAATTAATCAGCTATTTCATTACTCAGCAGGTAATTTTTAAAGCATCTACTGCAGCTCCCACGTACCTGGTTTCATCTTTCATCTTGTCACAGTCATGGATGGGCACCCGCAGGTCATTATTGGGCCGCCTGCAGCATGATTGAAGGCAGTGGGTTTCTCAACCTGGCCTGCAGGGCGGGTCAGGAGTAGGGCTTGATTCTGGGCCACACACTTATTAGACAGCCAGCATTCTGGTGTGCCTTGGAGGAGGGCCTCAGGCACATCGTGGGTGTGCTTTGAGTTTAAGCTTCTGATCCAGAGTCAACCTGGCTCCTTTTTTTCATTAAACTGGCAGTAGCTGCCACAGCCCTTAGACAGGTGGGGCTATCCTGTGGCAAGAGGGACCAACCATTTGGACCAGTATGCCACAGAGTGTTTCCATGCTCCATGGCACTACAATTTATTTTAAACCCCTTTCGCAATATTTTTTTCTTCTGTCCTTTTGCTTTTTTGTGTTTGTTTTTGCTTTGTTGTTGTTGGGTTCTTTTGGATTTTGTTTTTGTTTTTGTTTTGGTTTTGTTTTTTTTTTGTTTGTTTGTTTTTTTTTTTTGTTTTTTTTTTTTTGAGACAGGGATTCTCTGTGTAGCTCTGGCTTTTCTGCACTTGCTTTGTAGACCAGGCTGGCCTGGACCTCACAAAGATCCACCTGTCTCTGCCTCCCAGGAGTGCTAGGATTAAAGGCATGTGCCATCCCCACCTGGCTTTTAATGATTTGTTGTTTTGTGGACAAACAGACGAAAAGATTTTGCAACATTTGGAAGTGCTAGGGATGGAGGCAAAGTCAAAGCTGTCTTTTTCCCCCTGATTCATTCATTTATTTATTTCCTTTACATCCTTACCTGAACTTCCCTTCCCTTGTCTCCTTCCAGTCCTTCCCTCTCACCTCCCCTTCCCTCCCCCTGTGCCTGAGCTGCCTCCCTTCCTTCCCACAGAAGGGCAGGCCTCCTATGGATATATCAACCCCTTGGCATATCAAGTACTACTGGGCACATCTTTTACTGAGGCTAGACAGGGCTGCCTGTTAGGGGAAAGGGATCCAAAGGCAGGCAACTGAGTCAGAGACAGGCCCTGCTGCTGCAGTTAGAGGTCCCACATGAGGACCAAGCGGTAGGTCTGTTACATATGTGTCGTCGGGGGACACGTCGCCTAGGTTCACCCCATGGATGCTCTCCGGTTGGTGGTTCAGGCTCTGTGAGCCCCTGTGGGTCCAG
The DNA here is from genome assembly GCF_964271855.1 of Acomys minous. Classification (NCBI taxonomy): domain Eukaryota; kingdom Metazoa; phylum Chordata; class Mammalia; order Rodentia; family Muridae; genus Acomys; species Acomys minous. The sequence goes on from NC_140488.1 coordinate 49,532,604, forward strand.
GTTAGTCGATCTTGTGTCAGGGGCCATTCAGGAGGAACAGCAAAACAGCTTTAGCACTCCTGGAATGCAACCCACCAGTTAGCACAACCACCATGGGTGTACCTTGGGAGGCAGAGCCACAAGGATGATGTATTCTGAGCAACTCATCCTGTTAGAGAGCATCAATCTGCTTGTTGCCCCTGTGGTCACCAAAGACTACATGACTTGTATGGAAACTCTAGGGGGCTTCTAGCCCCTTTCTGGGCACTCTCATTGGCACTTACAATAATAATGCTTGCTCTGTTTCAGGAATTGCTGCTGGAGCAGATTAATGATTCAAGCACCACCCTTAGAAAGTCCTTAGAGATGTAGATAGTTAGCAATGACCCCTAAGCCTAGAAAGGATTTGGAAAAATAGATTGTTTCGCAAGTTAAGATGTTTTTCTCAATGGCTACAATGTAGAAAATCTCGGAGCAGTTTGAAGTTCAAAAAAATCCACTCTTAATAGTTGAGCTAGCCCAAGATAGTACTGGCTGACATGCCTCTCTCTCAACTTGGACTGGTGATCATAGGGTGATGCTTCATTTCTTGTAACCGGTTTTGCCCTCAGATTCCCTCTATGCTTTAATAAGTATTTTTAATGAGTAGATGTGAAGCTTGAGGGTTTAAAGTAGAAATGGATTGTTTTATGTAACAGTTTGGATTTGTGATTCTTTTAAAATCTGTATAGGACTACTTTTTAAGACAATTGATACTGTGTTTGTAACCTCACATTGCAGTCTGCCAGTAAAGAGAAACTGGCTAAGAAATTAGCTTGCTTGCTCAAACTTTGTTAATCTATATCAAGTGGCTTAGTTAAAAATGTATGTCGGTTCTTGGGAATAATTTGCTTTCTTCACCTGTAATTTGTTAAGGCTTTTCATGTAAAGGTATTGAAAAAACTCTATTGTATTTTCTGATCCCTCATTTAAAGATATACAGAATGAACCCACACTGTGAGTTTTGTACTACTTGAAAGGTTTTGCTGGGATATACAAGCTCTGGGAGAAAATAACAAAACTGTTGGAGCCAACTCTTTTAAGTTTACTCCATCTATTCAGTTATCTGGTTAATTTGTTGGAACGTGCCATTTGGAGCTTGTCTTCCTTCATCCATTGTGTGTGTTTGTGTGTGTGTGTGTGTGTGTGTGTGTGTGTGTGTGTGTGTGTGTGTGATGCTTTCTCCTTCCTTTTCTCTAGTCACTGATTGCAATCAGCAGCAGTCCCCACTAGTTACAGTGACGTCTGGCCTGGAAACTGGATGCTGGCTACTATCAATAGCACCCTATGGTGGCTACAGTCAGTGACAGCTCCCTTTGGTCACGGCATGGAGAATAAAGCTTTCTACCCTCAGAGAAGTCTGCTGGGTGATCAGCTAGCCGCCTATCTATGCCCCGTCTCAGTTTACCCTGTGGTGTCAAAGCTGGTCTTTGACAGTTTTGCTGAGTTTCTTGTGGTGTCCTTGACTGCTCTGTCTCTTTCAACCCTTCCGTCGTTCTTTTCCTGTATAGAGGCCTTACTATTTCCACAAACTCTGCTGTCCAGGGGCAGCAATTCTGAGCTGCACCTTGATCTCTCAAACATGTCTCTTAGCCTTTGGAGTTGGGATCTGAAGGATTTAAGCAACCCTTCTATGAAGCAGCTTCCCCATTCCTCCCGTCAGGTGGCAGCCAATATAGGTAGGCTCTGGTGTACCAAGCTGAGCTTTCTTAGTGGGCATTCTCTAGTCCTGGCTCTGTAACTCTTGCTGCAGTCCCTCAGGGGCCCTTTTAGAATCTATTGAATTGTAGAGGCTAGGAGTAGGTAATGTATGTGTTGGAAGAACATGGCCCCAGGAAACCTTTGGCAGAAGGGCAGGGGATCAGCAGGTAGTGATTTTAAATCCTTAGGGCAATCTGGTCCAGTTGCCCACTGTAATCTCCCCATGGGTCTCTCCGTTTTAAAACTTAGATGCCTTGACTCACCTCTGTCACTGGGAGGCTGAAGAATGCATCTTTCTGGTTCAAGACCGTGGACACCTCTTTCTCTGGAGGAATCAGCTTCTTGAGAACGTGAGGTCCCAGGTTTCTTCACAGGCAGGGTGACCTGCAAGCGGGCAGCGTCCCTGACTATGCAAGCCAGGCACTATGGACTGCAATTTCCCTTTTTGTTTCCAGGGCCTGTGGGTATTGTTTAATCTGCACAGGGGTAGCTGAGCCGGTTAGTTGAAGAATTGTAGGAACTTGGTGTTGGGCCAGTCTTGGGGGGTTGGTTTCTGCTCATACACCTGAGAATCATCGGTGTCAATCTGAGAGATAGTCCAACTGTATCTTTCGATTGAGGAGAGGACTTTGAGCTAGGAGATCTTCTTCCCACAGAGGGTAAGACTCCCGACTTCTGCTGGGTAGATGGAAGTCTAACATTGTCTCCCTACGAGAGAAGTTACAGTGGCTGTTGCTTATACAAGAAGTCTGTCCCAATCAGTTCTCTGTTGAGAAGTACCTTTTCAGCTACCTCCACCAACTGGGGCCTACTCATACCTCTAATCATTTAAACATTTATAATATTTTCCTTATGCGTTGTGGTTACTTTTATGAAACCGTGCTTGTTTCTTAGTTTCTCTCTTATCCTGGCTATCACACAAAAAATTGAGACTCTCTTATATTTGTTTAATAATGAGCTTCACAACTCTATTTCTTACTCTCTCAAGTACTTTGGTTTCCTCCATCCTTACATCTCAGTGGTACTGGTGTTTTACAGCTTTTCCTTTTTCTGCTTCTTCCTGATGTCTCTTGGACCTCTCTCTCATGGCTCAATCCCCAGGCCAGATCCCTCCTTCCTCTTCTAAGTCATGCTCTCCTATTGGCAGGAATTCCATCCTTATAGTCTCCCCTGCTCGGTGACTGGCTGCAAGCTGCTTTGTTGACATACCAGGGGACAATAATGGAGTTTACACAACATTTGAGACAGAAGATTTGCAGGATAGGGTTGCAACCAGACATGGGAGATACAGAAATCAGCATTTGAATTATACAGTAACCTTATGCCAACACTAATACCTGGGGATTAGGGGTGATGACAAATGGGTTGCAAAGGAAATCATTTAGCAGATGTCTTTAAATTGTCTAAAAATGGCCAATGAAAATTAGGCTAACAGTATCATTGGTCAGTGTTGGAAAGAAGGGAAAATTACTTTTATCCTGGCTGCGCTGTCTATCATTAATTACCCCATGCAGCCCAGGGGCAGTTTTTTCTACTTTTACTCAGAGAATGTCGGGTTTTGAGTTTCTCAATTGTATGGATCATCAGTTGAAAAGTTGGAATAAAATCATGAAAGAAGAAGGAGTGAAACTTCTTTTCCTCTCAGGGACAACCCAGGGGAACTTTTCCCCTTCTCTGTGGCTGCTTAGAATTATCCAGAGAACTTGGCACCCTAAGGGACTACTTCCCCTCCCTGTGTGCATTTTGCTTCGACATGGCAAAGTCCTGAAGGAGAGGCCCAGCCCTTCTCTTACTCCACACAGGGGCCTAGACCATGATTGGGACTCAGGCAACGAAATAAGCTAGAGCCCTGGAGTTAGGCAGAAATGGGTTCCAGTTTGGGTTTTGTTTTCTCTGAGGGACCTGACAGAGGCAAAGTAATTAGGTCCAAGTATGAGGGGCAGTATAAGTGTAAAGCCTGGAGAAATGGCTTTGTCTCATACCAGAGAAAACTGTTCGTCAATACAGGAAACAGAACTGACAGAAATACACAGAAAAACAGACAGAGAGACACATACAGAAATACAAGAGTAAAGACAAACCGGGGTGGCCACCACACATTCATATACCTAAGACAGACAGGAGGAATCTGGTGACTTCTCACATGGATCCTAGTAAGTGAGTCAGTAGCCTTAACATATCTTTATTATGTGTCCAAACAGAGGTGCTTTAACCAGACTTCCCTCTAGGGGTGACAGACTAGGTGGCTTTGTAAGGTGGAGGGGGGCCCTCTTGCAATAATTGTGGTGGTTTGAATAAGAATGGCCCCCATAGGCTGATATATTTGAATGCTTAGTCATCAGTGAGTGGAAGTACTTGAGATGGATGAGGAGGTGTGACTTTGTTGGAGGAAGAATGTCCCTGGGGGTGCACTCTGAGCTTTCAAAGGCCAAGCTAGTCTCAGTGTCTCTTTCTTCCCACTGACTTCAGGTCTGGGCATAGAACTCTCAGAATATCCTCCAGCAACATGTCTGCCTATATGTAACAATGCTCTCCTTATTGACAATAGACTAAGCCTCTGAAACTATATGAGAGGCCCATGTAAAATGCTCTCTCTTGTTGGAGTTGCTATGATCGTGGTGTCTCTTCATAGCAATAGAGCATTCGCAAAAAAACCAGTTAAAATGATTATTTAAAGATGGCCATGGACTACTAGTCATGGTGGACTCAAGGAAGGCATTATGGCTTCTTTCAATCCTCTCTTCCCGACCTAGCTGATAATGTCGTATGAACGTTCAAATAGCTCTTAGAGACACCTACATGGCAAGGAATTAAGGCCAGAGTTCTAAACTCTGAACAATGTTTCTGTGAATCGTTCTAAAGCAAATAATGTTTTGTACTAGTACGTATCCAAGTGGTCGTATGTTTTCATGATTTAGTAGTTTTCCAGCCTTCCCTTGTATTCTGTGGCTCCATCTGAAGTGTGGATTCCTAATTAGATGTAATAACTTGAAATTGCCTGAAACATTTTGTACACACTTTAAAACAATGGATTCTACCACTTGAAACTTGAAAGATATGGAAATTTGTCCCTTCTCCACCGTCTACCCCCACACCCACTTTGCCAATCTGAGACTTTTTGGAGTCTGAACATAGAGTTTGAACCTGACAAGTAGAGTTACAACAAACATCCAAATATACTCAACGAAGATAAGAATAGCCTTACAGACCAAGGAACACCACAAAGATCCTAACTCTAGATGTCCAGATCCCATTGTAAAACACAAACTGCAAGAGAAGCCAAGACAATTCCTGTTTTCAAGAAATTAGCAATAGCCATTATAATTTGGTCAGATGAAAATAACATAGCTGATCTATAATAATTTCAAATTAACACTTGTTAACAAATGCAAGGAACTAAAAGAAGAAACTGAAAAATTACTGAGTGAAGACCATGAAAAAAGAAACACTTATATAAGACAATGAAAAATTAAAGGCATGAAAAATTTAATAAAGAGATACAAACATAGAAGAAAACCCACCCTGAAATAAACTACATAGAACCATAAAAGGAAAATGAAAAAGAAAACCAGAAAGTCTAATCATCAAACTGAATGAAGTGAAAAGGATATTATATCAGGGAAGAAAAAAAATGATTATGAAATCAAAGAGAAATATTTACAAGACAAACAGTAAGAAAAACAGGAACAAAACAACAAGGAAATCTGGGATGCAATGAAAAGACCCTACCTCTAAATAATAGTTAAAAAGAAAGGAGAAAAAAGGAAGCACAGAAAATATTTTCAGCAAAATCATAAAAGTTCTCAAATCTAAACAAAAATATAAACTTCAGAGTGCTTGAAAGCCTAAAGTCCAAAGTTACTTCTGACATAAGGCAATTTCTTCACAGGAACCCTCAAAACATAAAAAATCAAAAAACCAAATTACATAAATCCAACATACAAGGGCACAACATATATATTATCACTCCAAAGGGGAGGACTACGGCCACTCTGATGACATACTGGACCAAAGCCAGACCAAAACCGAGCAAGAAAAGCTCCAAAGCCTGTATCTCTATGCTTGAGGTTAAAGTGCTCAGATGGTTCCATCCTGTCAGCTTTTCTAACTGCTACACACTTTGTTCTCTCTTGGGATGAATCTCCTTCTTGTAGGTAGCTTCCCCTGGCAGAAATCTCACTGCTCTGGAATCAGCAACATCTTTGAGTCTCAAACATTGCAAATCTGCATAAGAGTGATGACTAATAACCAGTCATTATGAGGCTATCTTCAAATCCCCTCTTCGAATACAGTTAGTTTGGAAACTCCTCAATTTAGCCTCAGGCAGATTCCAAGAAAGGGGGCAGGGAAAGCAAACAGATGAGCAACAATGCAATACATGTGCTCAGCCAAAATTTCACAGGAATGGCCTTTTACTCAGATGCTAATTTGACTGCCCTCTGAAACCTCTTGGGCTGAACCTCCATAGTCTATAATAATGCTCTCAGCACCTTTTCCCTTCTTTCATGGGACATAAGCAATAAAGGATATGGTAGGCAGGAAAGGATAGAATAGGCCATGAGCAACGGTATTGTATACAATTGCATGAGAATGTGGAAAAGAAAAGTAAGGAGGAATAAGATCAGTATTGTAAGATAAAAAAAAGATATTAAATAACTAGGGGCTACCGTCTTTATTGACAGTTAATATTCTAAGATGAGCAGGTATCCTTTTCTCATTGAAATATCAACAAAATATTATAGTGGTTTCTCAGCAGAGTGTTCAGAACACCTTTGAAAAATCATTGGTTATTTCTGCAATTTGTTGTTTGTGGTGGTGGCTTTAAAAAAAAAAAGAATTGTGTCTCTTTGCCTCTCAGTTTTGTCTTAAACAAAAATAACCTCTCCAGCACCCTACATTTTGTGACTGCTGGCACTTGGGCAAGTATCCTTGTCAAGAGAAAGCAGAGTGGTAAGGTAGACCCATGTTTTCCAATAAGTGACCCTCAAATTTTGTTGGTTTGTTTTTGTATATTTCTAATTCTTCTTCTTCTTACTATTATTATTACTACTACTACTACTGCTGCTGCTGCTGCTGCTACTACTACTATTACTACTACTACTATTATTATTATCATTATTATTATTATTATTATTATTTTCGTTTTTCGAGACAGAATTCCTGTCTATAGTCTAGGCTGTTCAGCATTCTCTTTGTTGACCAGGCTGGCTTTGAACCCACAAGAACTCCCTGCCTCTTCCTTCCAAACTCTGGGATTAAAGACGTGTGACACCATGCCTGCCTCTATATTTATTTATTTTTTGTTGTTGTTGTTGTTTTTGAGAAAAAAAACACTCTGTGTAGGCAGAGGCAGAGGCAGGCATGGATCTCTATGAGTTCGAACTGAGACCAGCCTGATCTACAGAGCGAGTTCCAGGAGATCCTCGAGTTTGAATGAAACACTTCCTGTATTGGTTCCACTAATTGCGATGGCTCTGTGTCCGAGCTTGAGACCCGGCCTAGTAAAATCTGAGGCCAGGTGGTGGTTATGTCTCACTCAGAGATGGGTTTAATTTTTATAGGTAACTTTCTTTTTTCTTAGGCTAAGAGTATTTAGGGAAGTGGACCGGCGCATACTCCGAGCCGACAAGCAATGCAGCGCATGATTGACGCGCACAGATGGCGGAAGTATCTGGTGACGAGTCAGGTGACGCCGAGGAGCCAATCAGATTTCTCCAGTCACTGGTTTAAACGGGAGAAGGCGGGACTGTTTCGAGGGCGGCTTCCTTCCTTCTCGTGGCCTCGGCCGCTGCTGCTGCCGCCATCGGGAAAGCCTCTCAGAAAATGAGTGGCTGCCACTGCTGAACACACGAACCGTCTTACTTAGGTAAACTACGAGGAAGTTAAACCTGTTTGGGGCTAAATGACAAGGGGAGAGGGATTAATCTGTGACCGGGACGGAGGATTCCCCCGTGGTTCTGAATCGGCTTGCCTTTGGTGCGTTTCTTTTGAGGTGGTGCTGTGTCTGGAGGCCGGCCTTTCTCCCGAGGTAGCGGTAGCTCAGGAGAGTTAGATTCCTGAGAAGGACTTGGTATTTCTACAGCTGAGCTGCGCGGATTTGGAGTTCTGCGTCAACCTGTCGGAACGTCTCTTATGGGCCAGCTCTTTAAAACAGTAAGGACCGAACTGTGTAGATTTGTATTTCGCTTTCTACAGGATTTAATTAGTTTGGTTTTCACTCCTGAAGAGCACGTACATGCTCATGGACCTTGTTTCATACTTGCCATAGAGGAACGTGATTTTGTTTAGTGTAATAGGCTCTCAGATGCTTTGGAAGTTTTCCAGTCAAGGTGGCCATGCAACTTCTCACGGGTCTTTACGATCCCCCGGCTTCTGTCTCTAGTGATGTCATTACAGATGTGTATCTCAGAACCTCTTTAGATTACAAACTGAACTTAGGTGCATAACACAGTTTTCCTGCCCCCATATTACCCTAGTATACATAACTTACAACTCTAAAAGGGTTACCAGAAACAGGGAGATGAATATTGCTGAAGTCCTAATGAGTAAACCACATATTTCATTTGTATTTTATGGTTTATTCATGTAATGTTGTCATTGTGGTCCAGGATTCCATTTAGGATACTTCAGTGAGTTTAGTCTTCATTTCTCCATAGTCACATCTACAAGGACAATTCCACTATCATCACTGAAGTTTACAAGCTGAACATATCTGAAGATTCCTGGTCAGGTACACATTAATTTTTTTTCAATTTCTGTCAATTTGCATTTGTCTCACTTAAGAATATTCCATTATATGCACAATAATGGGTTTGGTTGTGGCATTTGCAAGCACATATATTTTTATTGCACACTATATATAATACATATATACCTATGTATACATATATTGCCTTTTTAAGTTTCTCTGTGTAGCCTTGGGTGTCCTGGACTCCCTTTGTTCAGCAGGCTGGCCTCAAACTCACAGCGATCCTCCTGCCCCTGCCTGCCGTGTGCTGGGATTAAAAGCCTTTGCCAACACACACAGCTTATAATATGTATGTATATATTTAATAAAAGTAAAATAAGGACTGATTGTTTGAAGTAGAAGGATTATAGGAAAAGGAAAAAGGATAGAGGGAGAAAAGACCATTATCAGGTCAATGTAAGTAGGGAACAATTGCGTGTATGTCTACGTATGTATTACATATATGTGTGTAAATATATCCTGAAGTCTAAACATTGCATATGAGAGAACCTATGTTACATTTGTCTTCCTCAAATTGCCAACATCAATGTTTAACTGTTCCTTTTCCCTACATCCTCCTCAGCATTTGTTATTGGTTTTCTTCTTTATTTAAAAAAATGTTTTTTCTTTTCTTTTGTTTTGTTTATCCAGACAGGTTTTCTCTTTTAGTCCTATAAGTCCTGGACTTGGCTTTGTAGACTTTGCTGGCCTAGATTCCACAGAGATCTGCCTGACTTTGCATCAGGGTTGCTGGGAATAAAGGCATCCCAAACGGAGCTTTTTGTTTTCTTTCTCTTTCTTTCTTTCTTTCTTTCTTTCTTTCTTTCTATCTTTCTTTCTTTCTTTCTTTCTTTCTTTCTTTTATCTTTCTTAATTTCTTTCCCCCCCCCCCCCGAGACAGGGTTTCTCTGTGTAGCCTTGGCTGTCCTGGAATCTCTTTGTAGACCAGGCTGGCCTTGAACTCACAGAGGGTTACCAGAGTGCTGGGAATACAGGCCTGTGTCACTGTGCCCAACTCTGTTGTCTTCTTTTTTAAAAGTATATATGATTTTAAAATTGCGTGTGTTTGTGTATACACATGAACGCAGTGCCCTCGAGGGCAGAAAAGGATGTCAGATCTCCTAGAGCTAGAGTTAGCAGGAGTTGTGACCTACTTGATACGGGTGCTTGGCATCAAACTTGGGTCCTCTCGAAGGGCAGTGAGCCATCTCTCCGGCCTGTCACTCTACTGTTTAATTAAACAGCTGTAGTAAAACATTTTTACTAAGCTCCAGAAAGAAGAAATAGAACATCAAAACAAAGCACAGCAGAGCAGAGGATGTTGGGTGAACAGCTGCCTGCATGCTGGCCTCACCTCTCAGACTAGGCCACATGCAAGGTAACTGTCTAGGGGGAGCTCAGCCTTGCATGCTACCATTCTCTAGTTGCCTGATCTTTGGAAATTTCATATCCATTAGGAATCTTTCAAATTGCTGCTATAATGGCAGAGACATGATTCAATTATACCTCCAAATTAATTGAGAGAGATTAATTAATAGAGTGAAATATCTGTCTCTAAGCGCTCAGTAAATATTGTCTTCACCTTCCTTTAATAGTAATCCTTCCTAGGAAAAGAACAAATGGCCTCAGGTTTGAATGGGCGTAATGTCTAACTGTGCCTGGCTGTTACGTGTTTTCTTGATTTCTCCCTTTCTGTCTGGGAACCGTATACTTTCAGAATTCTTTTGATGAACATTTATGTAATGACTATGAGGTTTAACATCATAAAATCCATTTATTGGCCATGTGTATTCCTTTGAGAACTGTTCAGTGCATTTGGCATGTGTTGATTTGGTGGTTCCTTTATTTGGTGATTAAATGTAGACTTGTTTAAAGATTGTAGATATTAATCATGTCAGATAGTGGGAAAGCATTGTGGCCATGCTGATGTTTGTCTCTTCACTCTTACTTATTTTCTTTGCTTGGCAGAAGCTTGTTTACTTCATACAATCCTTTCACTCAGTTCTTATTGTTTCCTAAGCTGTTTCCAGGGTCCCTATATCTTAAAGCATTTTCAGCCTGTTCTTGTGAGAGAGGTTTCAGTATGTACCAGCACACATTAGGAACTTTGATCTATATTGATTTAGATTTGGTGAAGAGTGAGGGACAGGGGCCAGAAATCGCAGCACTCAGGGAAGCAGAGGCAGGCAGATCACTGAGAGTTCGAGGCCAGCCTGCTCTACAAAGGGCATCCAGGTCAGACAGGGAGGGTAGTGTTACACAGAGAAACCTTGACCCAAAAAAGAAAAAGATGATTTAAAAAAGTATGAGTGTCCCTGGCTATATGTCTGAGCCATCTATTCCAATCTGGGGGTCTCCGTGTGTCTCTTTTTCCTGTAGTAGCATTCGTTTTTGTTTCTGTGGCTCCAGGGTGTCATCTGAGAACAGGTATTGTGTGTGCTTCCTCCAGCATTGCTTTGCTGCAGCCTTTGCTTTGGCTAACTATGGTCTTTTGATCTTGTCTCTGTATTTTGGATCATGCTTTTAGTTCGTGCTAAATATAATTGGTGTTTTGCAAGGCATTTCATTGTACCTGTGTGTAACTTTCAGTAACATGGTCACTTGCCTCATCTGTACGAATGGGAAGCCTTTCTCTCTTCTAGTGTCTCTTTCCATTTCTTCAGTGTTTCAAAGTTTCATTTGCTCACGTATTTCACTCCCTCGGGTTTACTCCTAGGTGTTTTAATATTGGAAACAACTTTACATGCAATTGCTTTTCTGATTCCTTTCATAGCATCATGTGTTTTCGGTGAGTGTGAACTGGATTTTTATGTTGCTGTGAATCCGGCTTCATTAGTGAAAGTATTAGGTACATCTTAGTGCTTGTGTTTGAGTGTTTGTACTCTTTTAACCCTTTGAGCTTTCCCCTTGCCCAGAGAGAGAGAGATTATTTAACCCCATCCTTTCTTGTTTGTATCCCACTTACTTCCTCCTTTTGTATCATTGTTGTAGGTAAAACCTTCCAGCAGCATATTGAAAATAGTTTGAGAGAGCAGGCCCCATTGTCTTATTCCCTGACTTTAGATGAAGAAGTATCTGGTTTTCACTGTTTAGATTAATGTCAGCTACAAGTTGGCCGTGTAAAAGTATTTCATGTTGAGGAGTGTGCTCTTAGAACCTTCAGAGCTTTTTTTCATGAGCATATCTGTATTTTTTCACAAGGCCTTTCCTGTGTGTCCTTCCCTTTTTAGGATGTGTCCTTTTTAAGCCAGCACTCTTTGCTGTCTCTTTTTTGGATCATCCCATGCTCTCTGGTCTAATCTTATATTCTGAGCTCTATTACTTAGTGATTTGTGTCGCTGAAACCATCCTGTGTCCCTGATAAGAAACCACCTAGATAATGCTTTGCTGTGGGCAGTGAGCATGCTGCAGGACCTGAGTTAGGTTTACCCAGTTTCACCTTGGTTATATAATTCTTATATGATCTTGATGTTTAAGTAGAGATTTTCCTTGAATCTTTCTTCCAACCCTAATATTCTTTAGTTTAACTGATACAGTCTGCAGGTGAACCTTTCTACTCTGCTTTTTGTTTGTTTGTTATTTAGTTCTAATGTTTCTAATTTTTCTCTTTTCAAACTCACAATGTCCTGCTGACGTACTCATGCATGTTTCTGGTTTGCATCTCCAGGTTCGTAGTTGAATTCCTTCACCTGCAATTTGAAACTTCTCTGAAATCACCAAGAGTCCTATTTTGTGTGGCATCTGAATTCTCAGTGGAGCCCTCCAACTACTTCATTGTCTTTTAGTTTACACATTTGAGAGTTTGTGAGCCTTTCCCATGCTTTTCATATGACCTATGCATCTGTGCTGTGATGTCTCCATCACCTGCTCTTGGTATCTCTTCACGGTTTATTTGGAGATGTTAGTGAGCATCCTCCTCCAGTGGGGTAAATCTTCAGTACTTTTTAGAGAGGACCAAAAGTAAGCACTGGATCACCATCATAGACCATGTCTGTAAAGAGACACAAAGTTGCTTACATCCAACTACCACAGGGCAAATGGGAAAAGATCAGGAATCAGGAATATACTGTGCAGTGAACCATAGAGTTAAAACTGAATGTGGACCAAAGTGGAAACAGTAAACTGAGCAAATGAATTGGGTGGGTGGGAGGAACCCAGGGACAGGCAATGCCTAATAAAATAAAGGAAAGTAGAGAAAGGAAAAGTCGAAGCATGTTAGGATGTGGAGAGGAAAGGACAGGGATAGAAGCACATTAGTTAGAACAAATATGTGAACAAACTAGGTAAATGTAACCAAAGGAATAAATGCTAGAAGGTTTAAAGTGCTGTAAGGTATAAATGATACAAAAGCCCAGCAGGGAAAAAAGAGGAAACACATTCGGATATACAATTTATATTTAATGTCTACATCTTGGAGATACTTGTTTTAGGCCCACTGATAGAGTGTGAGAACTGAGAATTGACTTTGCATTTTCTCATCTTTATTAACTTATAGGTTGGTGCTGATCCACGATGAGTCAAAGGTCAGTAGTCTGACAGCTTCTCTCTCTCTGTCTCTCTCTGTCTCTCTCTGTGTGTGTCTGTGTGTGTCTGTGTGTGTGTGTGTGTGTGTGTGTGTGTGTGTGTGTGTGTGTGTGTGTGTGTGTCTGCTTCCCACTAAGCCCATTATCTATTCAAAACTTTTTCCTCTAGGGGAGGAAGGTTCTCTCTTCCTCCAGAGTCTCACCCATTTGCAAATTATGAGGTTGCAGCTGTCCATGCATAGGGATGAGTATCTCATGTGTGTTTTAAGATTGGACATGGAAGTCACTCTGTTGTTTGTGTTAGGGGTTTGATCTCTGTGATTTCTTAGCTCACCCACAAGGAGAGCATGCTACTGGAACATTTAAGGTTTATCTTTTTCTCAATCTACATTATTGTTTTGCTTCTCTCTATAATTTTGTTTTAATTTTAAGTTGTTGCATTTGTATTTATGATAGGTGTTATGTGCAGTTGAGTACATGTCAAGGAACTGTATAGATGTCTGAGCACAATTTTTCACAGTAAGCTTTTTGATTTGGTCTTAAAATAATAGTTACAAATATTCTGATTCTGTGTTTCGTTTTGCTTTATCAGACTCTTAGTTTCCCCCTTTGCTTTTTCCCCATAAATACTGTATTTCTTTGAATGATCCTCTTGGCCTGTTTGACTTTACACTTTTTCAGAAACTGCCTTTCTTATAAGGAAATTTCATTTGTTTATTTTTAAAAATAATTTCATTGATTATTTGAAAATATCACCCAGGGTAGTTCAAACATATTCCCACCTTCAATTCAATCTTCTCCACACCCTCCCATCCCTTGACAGCCAAGGGATTTTTCTTCTCCCTTTCACATAGGTACCTTCATTTTTAACATACATTAGTTACTTATCTTAATGGAATTCACTGTGCATTTCCATACCTTCCTCTACCCTACATTAACATGTCCTGTAATTCTTTTCCCACCTTGACACTGTATGTGGCACCCTCACTAGACGCTTAGAAGTTCTATTTTCAGGTAGATTGTTACCACATATGGGAGAGAGCACAAGGATTTTAATTAGACGTCTTTGGTAGGGTTGTTTCATTAAACTGTAGTTCTCCCTTTACCTTTAGGATACATTATTTTTATTTTAGGCTTATATTGTGACTAGTCTTTCTGGTTATAGGTTCAGGTCAGTTTGAAGCCCATAACCTTTTTCTTTTATTTATATCTCTTGTAATTTTGGTGTATCTCTATATGCCATGATGGGGATGACAATATCACAAATTATGGACTAGAATGACTTTTTTTCTCTTTAATCACACTTAATTTGATGTCTTAGATTCTCTAAAGATAATGATGATGCTATCCATTTTGTATATACTTACCCTAACCTTTTACATGCCTTGTATATTATTGAGATGAAATATGGTTTCTCTAAGTGAACAAAATTGTGTTCTACCAACAGTGTTCATTTCTATTGGCATTTTATCACTTTCACAGGTTTGTGTATGTGTGTGTGTATGTGTGTGTGCGTGTGTGTGTTTACTTGTAAAGGAGTTGTTATATGTATATTCATATACAAATAGACCACAATATACTCACAGGCATATGTCTATCGCAGACAAGTAGAGGTCTCTAGAAGTGGCTGTTTTACTACCAAAAGTTATCATGTTGTTAATACTGTTTGCAAAGAAGATACTGTGGATGTTGTCAAATTTTCTAAATGATTCTCACTCTGATGCAGATTCATTAAGATGAACTTCAAGGAACCACCCACACTGTTGGATATTGCTATACAATGTCTTTTGCACCATGAGCCTTTAGCAATTCAAGCTCTCCAGGAGATCCCAAGGGAGCTTTTTGTTCCATTGTTCACTGCTGCCTTCAAGGGTAGACATGAGAAGATACTTTCAGCAATGGTGAAGAGTTGGCCGTTTTTCTGCCTCCATGTTGGGCCATTAAGCATGCAGGAAGCCCAGCGCAAACTCTGGAAGGTCATGGTTGAGAGTCTTCAGCTTTTTCCTGCTGAGAACCCAGCTTTTAGGTAAGACTCTGTATAACGGAGGTGTAGTAATATACAGGAGGTTATGCCATTGTCTGCTATTCTCTCAGAGGTAGTGTAGGCTAGTAGTGAAAGAGAAGATGAGACTGTTAGTCTAAACCTTGAGGTGACTTTGAAACAAGGGTCTTATAATGTTGGATATGGAATGTAAGGGATCGAGAGCACTATTGATGGATTTGAATTGTGGTATTACTATATACATTGAAGAAAGACGTGAGTGTTAAGGTTGCTGATGATTGGTGGAGAATTGAAGGAAACAGTCATGAGTGCTGCTTACTTTTCTTGGGAAAGACTTGTTGACAGTAAGTCACTATAAGAAATACAAATCAAGAATAAAGTGATTTTTTCTGAGTGCCCAGTGATCCATTACCATGAGGAGATCCCAAGATAACTTTGTTCTGTTGTTCAATGCTGCCTCGGTGGATGGATGTAAGATGAACTGACAGCAGTATTGAAGTTTGACCCTTTTTCTCATGCTGCATTAGTGCATTAGGCACACAAGCAACACAGTAAATTGAAAGCCAAGGCTGATGGTCTTCAGACGTTACTACCAAGAATTCAGCTCTTCTGTAAGAATGTGTTTAATACATACATGGTAAGATAGCTAGCTTTATACAAGAGAACACCAGCTAGCTATAGTAGTCTATCTTCCACAGTTTGTTATGGTAGATGTTGAAAAATGGATGTGAGGTGTTTGGTCTGTCAGGTGAGAATAACTTAAAAATTCTAAAGTCTTACAGAGGGTTTTACTTTGGTAATTGAGTTGCATGAGGGTGATACTTATAGATATACATAAAATGGAGGCAGGAGCAGCAAGACTTGTGAGAATTAATTGATATAGAAAATAGTGAAGGATAGTAACGGATATAGTATTTGCATAGGAAAGTCTTGCTGGTAGCTGGTATAGGGAATGAGAAAAAAGAGAGATAACTTTGTCATTACAAGTTATTATTGATCCCACTTGGTTATATTAATATTTGCTACCTCTCAGATGTTCTATGATTTTTTTTAACCTACAGGAGCCCTAAACTGAGGATCCTAGATTTAACTCAGCATCCTGGCTGCAAGACCAAATGCCCTGTGATCACTACTACATGCACACCCTGTTTGCGTTCTTGCACTAACTCTGAGCGCTCTCTCGTGAAAGTCAAAAACCAATATAGTAGTTCAAGCTCAGAATCTGAGAGTCAGTCCCCGAAGACAACTATGGAATTACTAGTGAGCCTTTCCCTTGATAGGGCCTTTAGGGAAAATGAATTTTTTGCTTTGCTTCTGAGTAAAGTTGAGCAGAGCTTGGGATCTTTGCACCTGTGCTGCCGTGATTTGGGCATTAAGAATTTGAATGAGTGCAAAAGTGCCTTAAGCCACCTTGATCTGAAATGTGTTACTTACCTGGAAGTTGTTGAGGCTTCTCTCACTAAAGTCGTCTCTCTTCTGAAGCAGGCTATAAACTTAGATAGTCTTAGCCTGTCTAAAATCACCTGTAGATCTTTCAATGGAAGAGCCTTCAAAAATTTCCTTTCTCAACTGAATTGTATGGACCACCTCAAGGAGCTCAGCCTGTCCTCATTCTGCCTCACTGATCATCTTGAACATGTCCTGAGGTAAGAGCTTCAGATAGGTACTGGGTGTATGTTAATAGCCTGTTTTCAGGTGAGAAAAATAATTCATCTTTCACCTTCCATGGCAGAATGGGCAATGTTGTGGGTTGAAAAACAGCTAAGAAGGGCACCTTTTTCTATTTGAAGAGAAAAACAGAGTTGCAGAAAACTGGTCATCTAAGCGCATGCAGGCAGTGTGCTCAGTGAAGGTGAACAGAGCAGTGCAGTACTTCTCTAGCCATCAGGAGATGAAGAGGAGGAATTGAGAGAAAGTTTATGTTGTGGCACAGGCGCACATACTTATAGCCATGTATACCCATAGACTATGGGCCAGACCATTTCCCTAATGTGCTATCTCCAAGGTTCAGGCCAGGAATGTGGAGGCTGTCATTCATGGGCAGGCCACAGGGAGCTTCCGTTTGCTTGCACCGTCTGCCCTATCTCTTCCAAGCAGCTGAATTAGTCCCACCTCTAATTATATTCTGGTTACTAAGTACATAATATATATCATTGAGCTTTTCACACATCTCTATAAATATGTCTGGTACACATTATAAGGTTAAAATAGCATTTGTTAAAGTGATGAAGTATCTTTCACAGATACACAAGTCTACTAAGTATGTGAAAGCCCAGAGCATTAGCTGCTAATGCAATATATGTGCAAAATAGTTTACTCTAGATTCCTGAGTATAATTCCAATCATCTAGTCCTCACTTTTGAGAAGTACTTGTGTGTTTTCTCTCGGCAGAGTAGTACCAGCGGATTTGGATTTTTTACACCTGCCATTTTGTGGACTTACTTACAATGACTTCAACTTTCTGTCTCAGTGTCCTCAAGTCAATCATTTAAAGTTATTGGATATCAGCAACAATTCAATGTATTGGGAAGACTGTGAACCCTTTTATTGCCTCCTGGAGAATCTCTCTGGTTCCTTACAGTGTCTGGCAATTAACCATTGCCTTTTAACAGATGCTACACTCTCTATGCTGGCCCCAGCCCTGAGCCGCTGTTCCCAACTCTGTTTGTTCAGCTTTTCTTCTAATCCCATTACTATGCCTATGCTCATGCGAATTCTTGAGTACTTAACGCCCATGACGCAGCTGAAATACGTGATTTATCCTATTCCTGTGCATTGCTATGGGAGATGGCACTTTCGGAGCAGTTTGGATCGACAGAAACTTGCTGATGTGAATGCGCAGTTGAAGATCATGTTGCAGGAGGCAGAAAGGGGTGACATGTGTTGGATCACTTACACTGGTTAAATTGAATATTCTAACACAGTTTCAACTTGATCTGTTCTCCTAAGCGCTGAATGAGTTTTTTGTTGTTTTTGTTGTTATTAGTGATCCCCCAGAGTTAACACAAACAGTCCTTATGTTGTAGGAAAATACAGTTAAAAAAGTATAAGTGTGTAACTGATTTCAATAGCGAATAACTAGGATGAAAATGGAGGAGTTTGAGAGGACCCGTGTGTCTCTTGACTATTGTTCTTGAAAGTATTTCATCTTACTTACTAACATTTGACGTAGAGAATTTGGAAAGA
This sequence comes from Acomys minous, assembly GCF_964271855.1. Lineage (NCBI taxonomy): Eukaryota > Metazoa > Chordata > Mammalia > Rodentia > Muridae > Acomys > Acomys minous. The sequence goes on from NC_140488.1 coordinate 49,550,761, forward strand.
CTACATGATGAAATGTCACAGCTCCATCTCCAATGAGCTTTATGTGAGGATACGTAACTCCAGTCGCGACAATCTAACCTGTCCTACTTCTGGCTTAGGAGGGCAGGTGGTGATTGAAGCCAAACCTGTTTATCCCTAAAGTTGTATTAAACTTGTCTACTTAAGACTCTCTTTAGCTGTTTATAGAAAACTATCCGAATTTAACATTGAGGGGAAGAAATGTGCAGGCACTATCCTTTGCGTGTCTTCATTTTTATTTCATACTCATTTGCCAAGGATCCGTTTGGCAGCCTGACAGTAAAGACAAGCAAGGCAGGCTCCTGACTCAAGGCACTCAGAGAGAGGCTGAACATTTCCGTGCCTCACCTGCCATTTCTGCACAATAGAAAGTTATCTTTCACTCTTGGAGTGTAAGTTGTATCTTTCTTGATCTTCTTCCCTCTGCTGTTCAGTGCCTAGGGGACCCTATGATACTGGATCTTTTCTCAGCAGAATTCATGCATTCAGTGTTACCATCTTGGAAGCTTTCTCTCAAATCTGTTTCATGTCTGCCCCCTGTCACTGTACAAGATACCAGGCATGACAGACTGGCAAGGAAGAAAACGTTGTTTCCATGTTTTAGATGGTTCACCAAGGTTGCTTGATTGCGCTCCTTTGGATCTTTGGCAAAGCAGACCATGGTAAAGAGCTTGTGGCAAATGTAGCCCCTTTCAACTCATGAGTCCAAGAATCAGAGAGAGGGGGACCCTGAGTCCCCCTCAGGAGCTGGACTACACCAATCTGTGTCCCCGAGCTAGCCTGCTCTAAAGTTTCCACCACCTGCCCTGGAGCCATTCTTGAACTAACCTGCCCAAAACTATCACCCACCTGCCATGGAGTCATCAGCTTGAGTCCAAGATTTCATCATTTGAGCTTGGGAGGACATTTAGGAGCCACCCACAACACTGACTTTTCTTCCTTTAGATTTTTTTCTTTACCACTGGTTCTTTCTTGCCGGACATGATTCTGATTGAGTGTTCTGCAATTTACTTTATAGTAACAATTGCTATAATATTGTGAAGCAAATTTGTGCTTGAAATACTTGATAATTGATGACACAACTGTGATTAAAATATAAGTAGAAAAGCATATTGTTTGTTCAAGATCTAGTTTAAAACAACCATATAAAAGCAATTAATTAGTAATGTGTTTACCCTGTGAATTCATTGAAAATGAAACATTCAATGAAACTGCATTGAAAAGTCACCGCAAAACATGTATACAATTTAGTTTGTTCCTGTCACATTCTGAAATGTCAACACGACTGCATTTTAGTAAGTGTGAAGGAAAAGAAAAAATAATTTATGTAGTTCTTTTTTTCTGAAATAAAGCTAACTGCATTTTAAAGATCTAGCAAGAGAAAATTAGAAACAACAGTATGTCTATATTGCTTCAATTTCGAAATTGTAACTTACTGAATTTAAGATCTACAAAGTAAAAATGCAGTTAAAAGCTACAGAATTTTGTTCATAGTTGTCATATGTCAAGATGAAAAATGAAGTACATTTTGGAGATATAAAACCTGAACGTTTACCTAGAAAAGTAAAGTATCCATTCATTACATCCTTGAGATAAAAGATGATCAAAGTGAAGAAGAAGTACAAGTAAAAACAAGATGCACAATTCTGATGCATTTCTGAACATAGCATCTCAAAGACTTGGGAGCAAGCACGGAGAATTAATGGCATTCCCAGTTTTCATGTTGCTTATATTGTGCCATGTTATTTCACAGAATGTAAAAACTTACTAAAATGTCAATGTAACTAGCAAACGGTTTATATTGCTTCCTTGTTAACATCAGACTATTTTGACACTTTATATTAAACAAAACATCAAAATTTAAGTTCATGAGTCTCATTTAAGTTTTTCGTTTGGGTTTACTCTTTCCAATGTAACTATATGTTTTCTTGGCATATATATGTAGCTTACTCTCAAATGTTTGCTTTCATCTGACTCAAAAAATAACCCATGCTCAGAGATAATCAAAGCTAATTTTAAAGAATATCCCTCCCAAAGAATTAAGTGCTAATCTACACCCAAGGTCTTCTGTAGTCATGTGTCAAAGAAGCACAGGTTGATGTTGATTCTGGAGCATTTTCCCATAGGAGGTTTGACTGTGCAGGGTATTGTTGTTTATTGTGTACATGCATATGTTACAAACATGTGGGTCTGGAGCAGAGATCACATTAAGGTTTCTTCCTCAGTCAGTCTCCACCCTATTGCTTGAGGCAGGGTTGCTTACTGAATCTGAAATGTACCCAATGCTTAGGCTGGTTGGACCACAAGGCCCCTTGGTCCACATATCCACCTTCAAGTTCTGCTATTACAGGCATTTTCACACTGCCAGGGTACCTTTTAACAGGAGGAGGAGAAGGAGGACAGAGAACATGCCACCAAAAGGCCTGCTCTCTGGCGCATGGCACAGAGGCAGGTGGTAGACACCCCTTGAGGATGTCACTCTGGGGCCGAACATCCACGTGGCCAGCCTGCAACAGGAGCCACCACAGTGTATGTGGTTGACATATGAGTGGGAGGGAGAAGTGGAGCAGCTTAAGTAGTATGAAGAGAGATGGAACAGGAGGCACAAGGGTGGAGAGAAGTAGCCTGTTGTTAGCAGCTTTCCCCACCACCTGGGGTCATAATGAAGGCTACACTGAGGCTGCCTCTGAGGGCCTAAGTCTGTGGCTAATGTACCATCAGGAGTTGGTATTGCCATACAGATCTGGCCCCATTCCTCACTGACTGGCATGCTCTGGAGCACTGGCCCCACTTCTCACTGACAGCTGCACTTGGGAGAGGGGACCCTGCACCCAGCTCAGGTAGCAAGGTGGAGCTGGCCATGATAACTGGGCTGTGGGTGAGTGGGCCCTGAGCGCGGGAGTGTGGGGGAGCTGGCCCTACCACTTATCTGTGGTGATGCATCATGGGCGCAGGGGTGATGCCTTCCCCCCTTGCTAACTGTGGTAGTTGGGAGAGCTGGCCTTGAGGTCATGAGAGCACAAGAGCTAGATCTACCCTCCTCATTAGCTGTAGAACTTGGGAAAGCAGGCCCTGCACCTCTCCTGGGAAACAGAGTGGCTCTGGCCCTGATGGCTCCAGAATGCCCTGGTGAGCCAGGCCTGAGGATGTGAGATCAGCAGAGCTGCCCAGCCTCCTAGGCTCTAGCACTTGGCAACATGGCCCCTGTACTTTCACTTGGTGGCTTTGTTTACCTCAGTAGCTTAGGGTTCACAGAGATCTGTCGGCCTCTGCCTCAGGGGTTCTAGGATTAAAGGCATTCACTGCCAAACCCTGCTATTTCCTTTCTTTCTTTCTCTCTCTCTCTCTTTCTTTCTTTCCCTTTTTCTTTCTTTCTTAATTTCTTTTTTTTTCTTGAAACAGGGTCTCTCTGTGTAGCCTTGGCTGTCCTGGAATCTCTATGTAGACCAGGCTAGCGTTGAACTCACAGAGGGGCACCACTTTTTCGGAAGATACTTAAAGAGGCCCCCTAAGCAGAGGAAGAAGACAGGTATTTTCATGTTTTCACTTTTCAAAAGTCAAAAGCACTTTTAAAACTAAGGGAATGAAATACAACAAAAAAGAAATTAATAATTACACAGCTCACTCCTTGTTACTTTAAAAAGCTGACATAAAAAATAAGTGTAGAGGAGGAGTAAATACAGGTGGCGCGTGCCTATGATCCCACTACTCATGGAGGCAGAGGCAGGCAGATCTCTATTAGTCTTCTCTACAAAGTCCAGGACAGTCAGGGCTTTGTTACACAGAGAAACCCTGCCTGGGAGGGGAAAAAAAGGAATAAAATCCTTTTGTGTGTGTGTAGGCGGGGGGGGGGGGGGGGGCAAGGTTTCACCATGTATGGGCAAGGCTGGCACAGATCCCCCAAAACATCTTACTTCAGTTTTGTAAATGTTAGGGCTAGCCTGATGATGGTGATGTATGCCTTTAATCCCAGCATTCAAGAGGCAGAGGCAGGTGGATCCCTGTGAGTTCGAGGCCAGTTTGGTCTACAATGGGACTCCAGGACAGCCAAGGCTACACAGAGAAACCCTGTCTTTAAAAACCAAAAAAAAAAAAAAAAAAAAAAAAAAAAGGGCTATGGCATGCCCAACCACACCCGGCTGAAGAGAGTAAAATATTTTTAATAAGCGAAAGGATGCTTTGAGACCGTTAAACACTATGAGTAGTCACACAATCGAAGCTAACAACTTCAGGATAAACTATCCCTGAAGTGAGCTCCATTTGGGGACACACTGATCGATCCAGTTAGAAAACATTAATCTCCACACTAGGGCGTGCGGTAATTTAGGTGCCAACAGTTCCATTTTAAAAAAGAAAACTGTTTAAACTTACTTAAGTGGGATGACAAGGAAAATCTTTTGATTTTCCCAGGACCTCAGAACAGTTATTATGTTCTGGGGAACTAAATATAAATGACAGAAGCTGGAAAACTATTGAGGAGTCCCCAGCTCCACTAGGGCCTGGGAACCAGAACTTAGTTTTACTTTGTGATTAGAATGACATCTGAAAGCAAAGTGACGGGACTTATGACAAGTTTCTTTTTGCTGGTTCCCAAAGGGTTGACATATTTCAGTTAATAAGAACAGGTAGTCAGAATCAGAACTACAGAGTCAAGCAAGTTAGTAAAGTTAGAGACTTTCTCAGAACTATGGAATTTGATGGATTAGGTCTTTGTTTTCATTTTAACTTGTAGTGCTGTGTACTGAGTTTGATGGCCTGAATGTTACTTTCATGGAATCAGTGATAAGGGACTACTAAGTTCTGGGGCCCTGTTATAACATGAGTACAGTAAGTAAAGATATATGATAGCATATATATCTGGTAGTAGTCTCTATTTCCTGAGAAATTTTTTGAGTTTTCAAGTGATCACACTCAACCTATAAAAAAATAACTATGTCAATGTCTGTAACTATATCAGAATTAGAAGGACAATACATATCGTATCATCAAATAGCCATGCAAACAGTGTCACATTTTAAATTGATAGAAGGCAGTTGAAGTACTAAGTTGTCCAGAAATTCTAGACATGAAATTCTAGAATTGAAATAAAACCTAGAAGGGATTATTATTTAGCCTATTCTCCCTTTCTTAAAATAAAGCACATTAGATAAACCTAACATCAGTTACTACCAGATGTACCATCAAGAAGAAAAAATTGAAAGATCAGATTGTGTTGCTTTATATAATTTTACATTATTTCAGTATACTTTTCTGTACATTTAGATGCAGCAAACATAGGCAAATGCAAAGTGTCCAACAACTGACTTGGTGTGATCACTGTTCTTGGTTGTCAACTTGACTACATCTAGAATTAACTAAAACTCAAGCATCTGTGATGGAATTTTTCTAAATTAAAATATTTGTAGTGGGGAGACCTACTTTTAATCTGGTGTTTTGAAGTGAGAAGATACACCTCTAATTTAGATCTTCTGAGATGAAAAGATCCACCTGTAGTCTGGGAGACACCTGTAGGCAGCCTATATAAAGGACATGGAAGAAGGAAGCTTTTGTTCTTTGCCTGCTTGCCCTCACCTTGCTAGCACATCCATTCCTTCCTTGGCATTAAAGCCTACTTCATCAGGATTTTACAGTATACTGAAGACCATCTCAGACATACACCCTCATGAACTAAACAGTTAATGGATGCTTGGACCTTCCATTGGTAAACAACCATTTTTGGACTAGCTGGCCCACAGCCTGTAAGCCATTCTAATAAATCTCCTATCTGTCTCTCTGTCTGTCTCCTCCCATCTGTCTATATAAAATGAATATATATTCTTTACTCATGAATATTCATATATTCATTCAACCAGTTTCGGTCTTTTCAAGTCTCTAATACAATTGTAAAATCAGTATTCATTGCTAAAAATGGAAAATATGGTTAGAGTCACTTTTTGTATTATAAAAAAAAATCTGGTTTCCTTGTTGTCTGAGATATTGTCCTTCTGAATCCTAAATATAAAGTTACTGTGTAAGTCCTACCCTAGCGGCATGGGTCTACAATGACCACCAATGGGAAGCTGAGTGAAGAGGATCACAATAGGAAGAACTGCTTGGGCTATAGAGTGGCATTTAGGTCAGCCTGGGTAATTTAGCAAGACATTTTTTTAAGAAATGAAAAAAAAACTGAGGTTATACCACAGACTAGGAAAATATATGTGGGGCTCCAGGTTCAATCTTTAGTACCTCTCTCACACACACAAAGGTAATTATACTGCAAGATACACAGAAAGCTAAAACAAGGAAACATACTTTCCTTCTTTTTAATCTATACCTTATGATTTATGGCATTTAAATAAATGATACACAAGAAGTTTCTTACATGGAAGAAAATGTAATAGATTCAGGATGATGTGATTTATATTTTTCTGATTTAAAAAAATAATCCTCAGATAACTTTGTACAATATATTTTGATCATATATTACCCTTTTCCAAATCCTCAAAGATCCATCCCCTTTTCCTAGAAACCCACTTTTGGATACATTCTCTTCTTTTCCTTATAACACACCAAGTTCAATTTTTGCTGCATATGTATTCTCGGATTTGTAGCCTTCCATCGGAACACAGTATATCTAGCAGGGGATGTATCTTTAAAGCAAATGGACTCTGCTGTTATTAATTGCCAATAGCTCTTCTGCTAAGGGTAGAGCTTTGTGACTACCTCCCACTTTCTTCTGAGATTTAGTCTATCACTGAACTTGTGCAGGTCTTGTGAAAATTCAAGTGGTGTCTTATCATTATTATGAGTTCATATGTGCAAAGTGGTCTGAAAATGTTTCTCCTAATCTACAGCTTGTATTTTCATCTATTACATGTAGTCTTTCACAAAGCAAACATTTTTTTTTATTTCAATGGGGTCTAGTTTGTTTTTGTACTATTTGCAAATTAAATTTTGAGGTCAGGTAAAACAGCCTTTCCTAGGCCTAGATTCCAGAGGTTTGTTACAAGGATATTTTTTACGAAGCATTATACTTTTGCCTTTTACGTTGAAACCTCTGGCCTACTTTGAGTTGAACTTTGTATGCTTTGTAAGGGTATTTTGCACCCCCCCATATGGATACCCAATTGTTTACCATTATTTGTTTAAACTTCGTTCCTTTGTAAGTCAAACTGTTTTGCAGCCTTCTCAAAAATTCAGCTGGAAAATGTGTATGAATTCATTTCTACATGCTGTTTCATTGATATGTATGTCAATAACCATGCCATTGTCTCAACATCTTTAGTATATGTATACTTAAAGTCACACAGAACGACTTCTTACAATTTATTATTTTTACCAGATATATATTAGCTGTGGTAGAGTTTGTCAATTTCCATAGAAATATAGAATAAAATTGCCTATATAAATAAAAGGTTATTAGTATTTTTATAACCATTGTATTAAAATTGTACAAGAGTTTTACAAGAATTGGCATTTTCCAAATATTGAGTCTTCTAATCTGTGACCTCTTCATGATATATCTCTGATTTAGTCTCCAGTTTCTTCCATTTTGTGTTTTGAAACATCCACATAATAGATACCATACATAATTTACCAGATTAAGCACTAAAACTTTTATTTATGAAGTTTCAAATATGTTTTCTATTATAATTTCCACATTTACATTGCTAGCATACCCACAAAAATTAATTTCTTTTGTCCGGTTTTCTAAAGTTGTGGTTGGTTTTGGTTCTAAGTATATTTTATAGAATTGTTGAAATAATTTATGTGTCCAGGTATGTCATCAGCAAGTAGGAATAATTCTATCTTTTTAAAGTTTGACTCTTTGTGCTTATGTTGGGATAATGATATTCAGCCATTATCCCTTCAAAGTCTTTTAAAAGCCACATTCATACTCTCAGTTCACTTCCAGAAAATAACACTATAACCCTAGCCATTTTATTATGCTTCTGCAATTCCCTGACACTGATGTTTCTCATTGTACTTTCTCTGGCTTACTTATATTCAGGAAATTCTACTGCTGTGTCTTCAAGTTCACAGATAATGGCTTCGGTCACATATATTACTGATCCCATATACCAAAGTCTTCTATTGTGTGATTTTCAGCTTATAAGTTTTTCTTTTTTTCCTTATATTGAAAATAGATTTTTTGCATAATATATCCTGATGATGTTTTCCCATCCCCCTACTTCTCTAAATTTCTCCCCAACTCCCCCTCCATCTAGATCCACTTCCTTTCTGTTTCTCATTAGAAAATAAACAGGTTTCTAAGATATAACAATCAAACATAACAAAATAAAATATAACAAAACAAAAACTCGCACATTAGAGTTAGACAAGACAAACAAACAGAAGGAAAAGAGTTCAAGAAAAGACAAAAGAATCAAAAACCCACTCACTCACACATTCAGGAATCCTGTTTAAAAAGCTAAACTAGAAGCCATAATATATACACAGAGGACCTAGTGTAGACCCATGCAGGCCCTGTTCATACTGCCAAAGTTTTTGTGAGTTCATGTAAGTTTTGAGCATGTTGATTTAGAAGTCCTGATCTCCTGGTATCCTCCACCCTCTCTGGCTCTTAGGTTATTTCTGCTTCTGCTTCCAAGGGGTTCTCTCAGCCCAGAGGACAGAGATTTGATGGACACATCCTATTCAGGGCTAAGTATTGCAAGGCTTCTTACTCTCTGCATAATTTCTGGGTGTGGGTCTCTATAATGTTCTCATCTACTGCAGGAGGAAGCTTCTCTGATGATGGTTTTACAAGGCACTAATCTATCAGTATATAGCAAAATACCATTCAAAGTCATTTTATCACTATTTTTTGTTAAATATTAATATTAATTTGGTCTTACTTTAGGTCCCTGGGCTATCTTGTCTCAGGTTTTTGGCCGCTGAAGCATTGTTAGGTATGGGTTCCATCTAGTGGAGTGGGCCTTAAGCTAAATGAGATATGGGTTGGTTACCTCTGCAAGCTTTGTGCCATTATTACCTTACCATATCTTGCAGTCAGGACACTATTGTAGATCATTTTGTGGCTGACTTGGTGTTTACATTTCTTTTTTGGTAGCCTGAGGAGTACATTCCTCTACCAAAGACAATGGAATGTAGGGGCAAAGGTACTATGTAGGCACCAGCTTAACTTCTTCATGTTAAATGAACTGTATAGGTGTTGTTTTCAGCAATGGGACCTTGCTGTCAGTTTGTGGAGAGCAACTTATAGTCTTGGCAATAGCCTGGGTTGTTTGGAGGATTCCATGACATCTTTGGCCAACAACTAAATTAGATGTAACCTAATCTCTGTACTGGAAGCCTCATTTAGTGATAAGAGATGGGCTCCTTCATACACTTTTTTTTCTCTTGAAATCCCTCTAACACTTTTATGTTCTTTTTTTTTTTTTATTCTGCTTATCCTTATTCCAAGGATAAGTGAATGGGTATGAAACATTTCCCTGGGTGCCGCCTAGAGAGGAAATGGGTACTTAAGTTTTACTTCCTGTGAGACATGAATTCTGCCAATACCACAATGTTTATGAGAGCAGTTATTTTCCTTGTGTTTGAGTTGATTTGAGTTGAGAACTCTTCTTATAGTCAGTGTTTCATAGCTAACCTATAAAAACTGTGAGAATATAAACTTTGTTATTAAATGACTCTAAGTTTCTGCTGATTTAATACACAAAATTAGAAATAATATAGGCCTTATATCACAATGTAGAAAATGCATGAATATGTTTTAGGTTTTAAAAATAAAGCAAGTATTTCTCAGAAAAGATGGTTTAGTAAAACAAAATAAGATAGTATTTAAATTTAGAAAGTCAACAGAATCAATTTTACTTCTACTACAAGATGAATATTAATGTTAAAATGTTATTCTTAATATCAGGAAAATTAAGTTTAACATTTAAATGCATCCTATCTTTAACAAAATATTAGTAAGCTTTAAAAAGGGGTATATTTTAAATACCTAATGCAATTCTTAAAATAATAATAGGTGAGAAGTTATGAGGAAACATGTTCGGGGTACGTATGAGCAAAGTGCAGTGATATGTATGTATGTATGTATGTATATATGTATGTATGTATGTATGAAAATTCCATGATAAATTCATTATCTTGTATCACACAAAGAAATCTCAGTGATTTTTTTGTCAAAATCAAATAGCTGATTCTATAAGCTCGTTAGATGAATCTGTGTCAACTTCAGAAACATATGCTGCAAAGAGGAGAATCTAGAACTAATCAAAGCAGTAGTTTTTATTGCTGTTTGACTTACAATACTTGAAATATTTTAAGACATTTCACATAAGTACAAGTTAATCGATTGAGACCATAAGATTTTTTTTATCGTTTTAATTACTAGATGAAAATGTGCTCTTTTAATAAAAAATGTTCCTGAAGTATATCTGTTCATTATACAATAACAAATAGTCAGCACTGAAAATATACAGACAAGTAACATTATACAGATTGAGAAGATTATATTAGGAATTTATATGTATATACATATATGCACATAATAATTAATCAAAAGAGGACATGAATTTGAAAGAGAGTGTGGAGAGGTATATTACAGGGTTTGGAGGGAGGAAAAGGAAGGTAGAAATGACATAATCACAAAAATATAATAATAAGTTGAGTGGTAAACAATAGCTTCTAGCACAGAGAAAAGGAAGTAATGCAGTGTCTTAAAAGCTTCATTTCTTAGCCAGGCAGTGGTGGCGGCATGTGCCTTTAATCCCAGCACTCGGGAGGCAGAGGCAGGCAGATCGCTGTGAGTTTGAGGCCAGCCTGGTCTACAAAGTGAGTCTAGGACAGCCAAGGCTACACAGAGAAACCCTGTCTTGAAAAACAAAACAAAAAACAAACAAACAAACAAAAAACAAAACAAAACAAAAGCTTCATTTCTTGTCAAGATTTTTAACTTTTACAGTTACTTTTGTTATGTATATGTGTGTTTTGAAAACATCTGTCTGTGCACCATGTGCATGCAATGCCTGAGGAGGCAAAAAGAGGATGTTGGATCTTCTGGGACTGGAGTTACAGACACCTGTGAGCTGCCAATTAGGTACTGAGAATAGAGCACCAGGTCCTCTGGAAAAACAGCTAGTCCTCTTAAACACTGAGCCATCTCTTCAGCACTCTCTTCAACATTTTATCTTAATGCTAATCATTATTCTGTGTCATCAATAAAGAATAAATGTATTTATGATGTAAATCTTGTTTGATTTATATTTTTTATGTAAGCATATACTAAGAAACTAATTTAATCCCAGCACTCAAGGAGGTAGAGGCAGGCTATCTCTCTGAGTTTTGAGGACAGCCTGGTCTACAGAGTGAGTTCTAGGACAACTAGAGCTACACAGAGAAAAAAAAGAAAAGAAGAAATTCTTTCTGATGTCTACAGGTGGGTATAAACACAGGCACTGCTTTGACATGGTGGGGTAAGAATGAATTAGAAAAGATCGTATCTTGGTCTAACACTCATTTTGATGTGTAAAATGGTAGGCATGGGAGAAGGGTAGAGTTTAAAGGAGGCAACAGCTGTTAGAGAAGACTGGCAAGTAGAATGACTTTTCCCCCCCAAAATCTCTCCAACCAGCAAATTCTTTTGACCCCTCCACTCAAAAACTTGTCTCCCTGTATCCAAGAAATGGTCATTTGTTGAGTGGGAGGAAACAGTGGAGCATAAAGCCCTAGAGAAGTGAATAAATTATTTAAAAATAATTACTTTTAGTAACAAAGCATACTTATCGAAAGTCAAGTATCTTCTCACAGCATGGGAAAAGAGACATTGAGGCAGGGTAGAGGAAAACAGAAGATTTTTTATCATTTGATCAAGTGATCAGTCCTCGCCACTGATTTCTTTAAGCATAATTCAAGACTAAGAGATAAAGATTGCCTCTGATCTGTGCACATAGGAGGTTGAATAACATGTAAGAGTATCAGGAATCAGACCCGAATCTGGGAAACTCATATCTTTCTAGGAAAAGCTGAACAAAAAATTACAGACCTTTGTCTTATGAAGGAAGGACTGAATATAGGAACAACAGAGTTTAATAGACTGTCTAGGAGTTGAGGCCTAGACATTTAATGATTGCTCTACCTACTAGTATAAAAGTATTTTTCATTTTCCTGAGGTAATTGTCCTCTTACTGCCTCTCTCTGCTAACCTAGACCCAGTCCTGGAAACTTCTAGCCTGTGTATAATCTAGTATAGGCCTAACAAATAATATAGAAATGTATCCCATGTCTTTACACTATGAATTTCAGTTTAAAAAAAAAAACAATGTCTTCTGGAACCAGCATTGTTCACCCATCCAGGGTAATTTCATTATAATAACAAAGACACTAAGTTTCTGGGATGCTGGTAGATCTCCTTCAGAGAGTGTACAGTCTACCTGATCCCAGTTTTCCTTTGTTACTTGTGTCTGTCTTTCTTAATCTCCCATGTCCCACTGCCCCACTCATGAGACCAGTTGTGCAGGCCTTGCAGCTGCTCACAGCCATCTGTAACTCTAGTTTCATGGGATCTAATACCATATTCTTGTTTCCACAGGCACTGTACACATGAGCTGTACGGAGATATAAGGTAGGCAAGGCCCCTATATATGTTAAATAAAGTTTTAAAAACATGATACAAAATATATATTATTATTGAATTAGCAGGCAGTCATATATTTCAAATGCAGAGGAAGGTTGAGAGAAAATAAAATTGATATGATTGTTTGAGGCTTGTCTTAGGGTTTTATCACCATAATAAAACTCCATATCTAAAGCAACTTGGGGAGGAAGGAAGGGTTCATTTCATCTTACAGCTTATAGTCCATCATCCAGGAAAGTGACAGCAGGAACTCAAAGCAGGAACCCAGAGGTAGAAGCTGATGCTTCCTTACTGGCTTGCTCAGTCTGCCTTCTAATATCATCCAAGACCACCAAGACAAGTGTGGTACCACTCACAGTGAGCTGAGACCTCTCACATCAATCATTATGCATGAAAACCTACCACAGGCCTGCACACAGGCCAATCTTGTGGGGCCACTTTCTCAATTGAGATTCCCTCTCCCCAAAATGATTCTAGCTAGTGTAGAATTGATATAAAACCAGCCAACACAAGAAGCATTTGATGAAGAAAACCTTTCACTGTTGTAGGGTTAAAAATTAGGTTCATCAAAAGAAAAAAAAATTCTTATTTTCTCATTTATTCCCCAGCACTCTTGCCTTTAACACATATGTATGGTTGGTGAGGTTTAAGTCGATATATTCATGGCATCATTGGTTAAATAATTATTTGAGACAATGAGCTTCATCAGCTAGGTAGGGGTTGTATCCTTTTATAGAAAACACTGATGTAGCAAGTTTGCAATTTTCCAATAATGGAATGCATTTCCAGATAAAAATTAAGCCCAGGTAAATTAAAAGTTTACACTAAAATGAACAACTAAGCCCATTTCCTGTAAGCACTTCTTTTTTCTTTTGGATTCACTTTATGTGAATTACATCAATTCCATAATTGTCAGCATTTTTTGTTTTAGTATATAAGCTTTTACTATTTTGTTAAAGAATTTCACTTTACTTCTATGTTAATTATCAATAGTTAAGGTCTTAATAGTTAAGGTCTGTTGTTGTTTTTCTGTTGGTTTTCTTGGTAGATGCTCCTTCTTCCATAATCTTTAGTGGTGAAATGATTTCTTTAGTGATGTGTTTTGATTCATTGAATATTATTTGGATGTCATCATTATAGGTTTTTGTTTGGTGATTAGCTTTAGGTTAATACAAATATCTTTTGATTATAGAAAAGTTAGTCTTGAAATGATACTGACATTGGTTGTGAAACTAAAAGGAAAAAAAAGAAAATACCAAAAATAAAATCCTTGCAATCCGTTCTTCCTCAGAACTCATGAAAATAAAAGAGTAAGGAGAAAAAAATAGAATACGAATAATTTTTAAAATGCAACTCACTTTTCCCCACATCCCCACATTTTAAATTTAATTAAAAAAATATTTTATTTGTTTACCTTATGTCTTGGCTGGTGTTTCTATTACTGTGATAAAACATCATTATTAAAATCAATTTGGAGCAAAAAAAAAGGGGGGGTTCTTTCAATCTGCAATTCTCTGGTCACAATGAATCACTGAAAGAAATCAGGGCAAGAATTCAGGGCAAGAACTCAGGGCAAGAACTCAAGGCAAGAACCTGGAGGTCAGAATTGAACCCCAACCTTGACACAATTCTGCAGTTGAAGTGTTATTCAGTAGCATTTGGTAAAATTCTTTTAAAACACATTTGCAAGCTTACATCTGGTGCTGTAGTGAGCTCCACTACCTTATCCCAGATCACTGACCATGTTCAGTTGTACAGCATTCTGTTTGGCTCTGAACTTCACAGCGGAGGAAATATCACTGTTTCTAAGCAATGATTTTGGACCTAGTTCCTCGATTTTTCTTCATGTGGATAGTGATTTTTGCCATATTGTCTCTGGGATTGTAGGAATGTTGGAGTAGGCTGTACTGTGGCCAGCAATGTTGCTACACTGTGTCCCATTAGGAACTACAGAGACCAGATTAAGATGTATACTGGAATTGTCTGCATAATTCTGTGACACACTTATGGCTTGAGACAGCTTTATGCAGTAAAAAATTCTCTTTAACAGAATATAATTCTTTATACTAGGGCCACAGGTCTCCTTATGTCACTGTGATGCTTTCTAATGTTCTGCTGATGGGCACTAACCTAGGTACAGGGACTCTGGGGATTTTCCTGGTGGGGGGGTTCATTAGCTTTTCTGTGGTGTGTGTGTGTGTATGTATATATGTATGTATGTATGTATGTATGTATGTACGTATATGATCATATTGTATGCCATAAGTATGTAGCCAGTAGCTATTCTTTACAGAGGAAGAAATATGAATGTTCTCACACAAAGAATAATGTGTGTGATGACACAATAAAAGGTATTTATTGCTGAGCATGGTGATGTGCACCTTTACTCTCAGTACTTGAGAGTCAGAGTGATGGATCTCTGTGAGTTCACACTAGCTAGGACTGCATCATGAGACCCAGACTCAAAAATTGGGAGGGAGGCATCTATCAGCAATTTTAAAGGGGAAAAACCTAAACTACTACTGCTACCACTTTGAATTAGTAGAATTGTGAAGAATCTACTTCTGTAATTTAAGTCACCCAGTGTGTGATATTTTATTATAGCAGCTCCAACAAACTATAGCACCAGATCAAATATAGATGAGTTATTTTGGAGACCTGAGAGACAGAGTAATGCCTAGAGACTGCATTATGATTCAGAGGGTTTTTTTTTGCTAGAATTTTACTTTAGGGGAATAGCAATATTTTGGAACTAGACTGAAGTAGTTACACAACATTATGATGTACTGTTACTGTACTGTTTAAGTTGTTAATTTAATTGGGGAATATTAGATTGTGGAAAATGCAAGTAATTAAAAATTTACATCTTAGTCATACATTTCAGAAGTATTAAGTAATTCACAATGTTACAAAATTATACCAATATGTATGTGTACACAGTTTCATTTTTTCAAAGCTTAAATTTTGTACCTGTTTAAAGATTCAAATCTATATTCTTCATTTCCTCCTTTCTATAGCCTTTTGTAGGCTTTTTCTGTAATTCTAAATAAAAATTTTAAGGTAAGAAAGGGAAAACAGAATAAAGTCTAGAAAGGCATATAGAATCTATCCAAACACAGACAAAATGAATATATAATTTTTTTACCGGGGGGGGGGGGGGAGAGAAAGAGAAAATGAGAATCAGTGAATATATTTGTAGGAATTATGGTTAAATTCAAATAAATTTTATAAACTCAACATAAAGTCAATTTCATATTAAAAATAATGGAATCACAACAATGACCAGATATTTAATATATCCCAATGGTACAATAATAGCACTTACATCTTGGGAGTAATCAATAGTCTTAGTGGACTTTGAACCTGCCATGGTACTGTAACCCTAGCCAGCTAACTACCAGTGTCTGTAAAAAGTCATTGATCCTAGAGGAGAAACTACTGCTACCATTTTCTTAAATCAATAGAGTCTCTAATTGTACCATAAGCATTTTTTATACCCACAGGTAAGTATAGCTCTTACACCTAATTTTGAGGCGGCTTTTGCAGCAGATGTAAACCATCACAAAGATCCACAGCTTGTCAAACTACAAAGAAGTTACTGTGGGTCTCTTAGCTCCAATTTGCCCACAGCTTTAGGCTCCAGGAACATAACAGAAGAATAAGTGAAAAGATAGTCATAACAAGTAGACCAAGATGCCCACTGTGAGACAGTATCTTCTACACATAAAGTGATGCTGCCTGCATGAATATTAATAGTGTAAGTGGTCTATGTATAGAAAAATGCAAATAGAAAACTGCAGAAAACTATATCTAAGTGGATTAAAGACCTCAACATGAAACCAGACACACTAAATCTGTTAGAAGAAAAAGTGAGGAAGATAACCAAGCTCATTGGTACAGGAGACAACATCTTGAACAGAATACCAATAGCTTGGGCTCTAAGATCAACAATTAATAAATGGGACTTCATGAAACTGAAAAACTTCTGTAAGGCAAAGGACTCTGTGAACAGAACAAAATGGCAGCCTACAGACTGGGAAAAGATATTCACCAACCCTACATCCAGCAAGGAGATATTATCCAAAATATATAAAGCACTCAAGAAATTAAATATTACCAAACCAACTAATACAATTTTAAAATGGGGTACAGAGCTAAACAAATAATTCTCAACAAAGGAATATTGAATGGCTGAGAAATATTTAAAGAAATGTTCAATGTTCTTAGTTATCAGGGAAATGCAAATCAAAACAACTGTAAGATTCCATCTTGCAACCATCAGAATAGCTAAGATAAAAAACCTCACATGGCAGCACATGTTGGCAAGGATGTGGAGAAAGGGGAACACTCCTTCATTGCTGGTGGGAGTGTGAAGTTGTAAAAGCATTTTGGAAATCAATCTGGTGCTTTCTCAGAAAATTGGGAATAGTTCTACCTCAAGACCCGGCTATACCAGTCCTGAACATATACCTAAAAGGTGCTCTACCATACCACAAGGACATTCGCTCAACTATGTTCATAATAGCCAGAATCTGGAAACAACTTAGATTTACCTCAACTGAAGAATGGATAAAGAAACTCTGGTACATTTATACAATGGAATATTACTTAGCTATTAAAAAACAAGGAAATCTTGAAACTTGCAGGCACATGGATGGAACTAAAAAATACCACCCTGAGTGAGGTAACCCAGACTCAGAAAGAGTCACATGGTATATACTCACGTATAAGTGGATATTAGCCACATAATGCAACCACACTACAAAACACAGACCTAAAGAAGCTAAATAACAAGGAGGACCCTGGGGAGAATGCTTAATTCTCATTCAGAAGGACAACTTGAATAGACACTGAAAGCAGTTTAAGAGAAGGAACAGGAAGGGAGCCTACCATAGAGGTCCTCTGAAAGACTCCACCTAGGCAAGGATCAAAGCAGATGCTGAGACTCACAGCCAAACTTTGGGGTGGAGCGCAGGGAGTCTTATGGAAAAGTTGGGAGATAGAAGGACCTGGAGGGGACAAGAGATCCACAAGGAGACCAATGTAGTCAACAAATCTGGGCCCAGGGGTCCTACAGAGACTGATGCACCAACCAAGGACCAAGCATGGTGAGGACCTGGACTCTCTTCCCAGATGTAGTTGATAGGCAGCACAGTCTCGTTGTGGGTCCCCTAGTAGGGGAGGCAGGGGCTGCCTCTGACATGGACATTTTTTTTTTGCCTACTTGTTGATCACTTCCCCTGGAAGGCAGCCTTGCCAGGCCACAGAAGAAGAGGATGCAGGCAGTCCAGATGAGACTTGATAGGCTGGGGTCAGATGGTAGAGGAGGGGGGCTCCCCCTTTCTGAGGACGAGGTTGGGGGGAAGGATGAGAGAGGGATGGTGGGACCAGAAGGAGATGAGGGAAGGGGCTACAATCTGGATGTAAAGTGAACAACAACAACAGCAACAATAACAACAACAACAAGTATGAGACAACCCAGAAAGTGGGAACACAATATGAACTGTGAACTGAGGACTTAAGAGACTGGGGACAGAAACCCTGAGAACTTCAATCCTCTCCTGGTGAGCTCCAGGCTCTGTAGTTAGGTAGAACTATTGTAAAGTGGGATTCGAGAGAGTTCTTGGCAAAGCCCCTTACTCCTTCTAATTGATGTCACAGTTTAGGAGAATGGGCATCTGACAGAGATTCTCAGAGAAGGCAGCCAGGTACAGCACTTGGAGTCAGTAAGCCTTCCCCTCCTCCTTTGCTTGGCCACGCCTCTCCTTTCTCTACACTCCCACTAACTGTTCTTGCTCCCCACCTCCTCCAGGGATGGGAAGTGAGGAGACAACTGGGGGGGCGGTGGATTTAGCTAGGGTGACGCTTTGCTCACGTGACTGGCTTGGTGCCCACGTGGGCACCAGCCCCCGCGCCAGCTAGTTCTGCTGCGGGTACCTGTACCCAACACCCGCAGTCGCGCAGCACCATTTCCTTGAGCTGTCGCGGTTACTGTGAGCCCTGAGAAGGCACACAGGCCTCTTCTGGGTCTCCGAAGGTCAGTATCTAAATGCTGGCTTTGCTAGCAGAGCCAGGCAGGGGTGGTGGGGATGGCAACTGGAACCAGCTGCAGCAGGAGGGAAGGGGGAAGGGATCCGGGATGTCGGTGAGGAAGAGAACACAGAGGGTGAGGTGGGAGGAGAGAGGAAGGAAGACCCCGCAGCCGGTTCCCTTCCCTCACTCCACTCCCTGTACATTTTGGGAGCAAGCTGGGGTGAAGGGCCCCGCAGTGCGACTGTGAGATGTAGATGCATTCCGAAGTGATCCACTCACACTCCAGACTATGAAGACAAATTGACCGGGACCATAAGGGCAGTGGGGGTGGGGCAGTCTGCCTCCAGAGTACAAGTGGGGAGCGCAGAGTAAAACGGAGTTTGGAGAGCATTCCTATTTAGCGCCCAAGGCCTGTAAAGAAATGGCGGCTGGGGTATGGGGAGGGGAGGGTGGCAGAGGAAAAGGTTGGGTGATGAACGTGGGCTGCTGGACAGGTACCCAGTCTCTGTGCATGCGCTGTGTCCTGCCTGTAGGTCCCTGCTGTTTCTGAGGGATTGTGACATCTGAGAAGGAGGGTCGACCTGCGCAGGATCCCTGCAGGTCAGTGATTAATGGCAACAGGGGCAGGTGCTCCAGGATTTGGCTCCCCACAGCCTGTTTCTTCCCAAGCCATTCCATATAACACAAACAGAGCTTGCCACCGAGTGCGTGGAAGGGCCTGACATGGAATGGTTGTCTCGGGGTGGAGGAGGGGTGCAGGCAAAGGGCGCCCTTGGAGGGTTGGGACAGCCACCAGGACCCCTGCAAAGGGCCAGGCTCAAAGACAGACATTAATGAGCTTGTGTTCTTAGTCTCTCACATCTCTTCTTTTTGCCCCGTTTCCCCACCTTTTACCCTAGGCACAGGAAAAGGAGGGAAATCTTGACATGGAAGAACTCCGTGGTGAAAACGAAGGGAAGCTGGAAAAGGAGGGAAAGCCAGAAGATGAAGTAGAGCCTGAAGATGACGAAAAGTCAGATGAGGAAGAGAAGCAGGACAAGAAAGCAAAGCCAGCACGCCCGGGGAAGTTAGAGGAGGAGGCAAAGCCAGAGGAGCAGGGGCAACCACCAGATGAGGGGAAGCCAGAAAAGCAGGGAAAGTCTGAAGGGGAGGGCAAGCGCCAAGGGGAGGGCAAGGCCGACTCCCAGGCAAAGGCAGCCAGCGAGGCCCGGGCAGCAGAAAAACGCCCTGCTGAAGATTATGTGCCCCGGAAAGCAAAACGAAAAACAGACAGGGGGACAGACGATTCTCCCAAGAACTCCCAGGAGGACTTACAGGACAGGCACGTAAGCAGTGAGGAGATGAGAGAGAGTGTGCAGATGTGACAAGGGCTCAGGAAGAACTGAGGAAAAGGCAGAAAACGGGTGGTTTTCACTGGATGCCAAGAGATGCACAGGATGCTTTAGTCCCCAGGGGCCAACAACGGGGAGTCAGGGGAGTGAGGGGGGGCGGAGGCAGGGGCCAGAGGGGCCTACATGACATCCCATACCTGTAATGCCTTTGGCCTTCAATTCTGACCTCTCAGATGAGAAAGAACACTGCTGGCCCTGCTTTCCCTGGTAGATACTTGCCAGGCCCTGTGCTTTAACCTTCAGCCGAAACTCTGCTTTAGGTGTCACTGTCCTTACCAGCAGCCTTTGACCCACTACAGTGCTCTCTGTCTTTCAGTACAGGATTTTCACCCATGTGCATGAAAAATATGTTCATGGTACATTGTAAAAATGAATAAACAAAACAGTTTGCAGAACCACAGATAAAGTATCTGTTTTTATAAGAATGTAAATATGCTTCCTTAATGCATCTGTGCACAAAGAAAACTATGAAGGTGTGTACACTAAACAGCTAGCACTGGCTATTCCTTCAAGAGAGACATAAATACATACGTGTCACATGTACTTAAATATTAGTCTTGCTGTCTGACAGTTGGGGACTCCCATGCCATTCCTCTATGGTGTGCCCACCCTGAGTCTTTTCTAACATTTTCAGTGGCCACTGCTATCCCAATGTCTGTGTCACCCATTCTATGCCTCCTCTATATGTGTCCCTCCCCTTGCCCCCACTTTTCTTTGTGTGTGTGTGTGTGTGTGTGTGTGTGTGTGTGTGTGTGTGTGTGGTCTTCTTTACTTCTTTCTTTTCTTAACCTGCTTTCCTAAAGAATGTGGAGTACATATCACATGCTACTGTCTGTTTAAAAGTAAAATGGGACAATAATACATGATAAACAATTGAAATGTGAATTGTTTGAATGGGCTTACAAAGGCAATGACATTTTAAATGCCTGTTGTTAGGACATAAAACTGATAAAGTTCACTCTACCTCTGGACCTCATGGCTAGAAGAATCAACTTGTCACGTTAACAGATTCCCTTGCTATAAAGACCAGTCTTGTCATTTTGAAATGGCACATTTGCTTCATAATACTTCCCAGTGCATTAGATGACACGCTAGAGAAATGAGCTGTGTTGTGGCCTGTCTTCCACCTCCAACAGGTGTTCAAGGAGGAATAATTTCTATATCCCTCCCACGGTAGTAAGAACACTGAGAGAATCTGACAAGTCCAGGCAACAAAAATGTAAGTAATAAGTATGCTATGATGTCTGGGGGAGGGGAGGCTTTGACCCCTCTCCTGTGCCCAGTACTATGTAGTGATACAGGCTTTAAGTTGCTCTTCAGTTTGCTTGAGTCACTGGTGAATCCATGTTCACATATCTCTTACCAATATGCAAGTGCATAAAGCCTTATTCTCTTCTCCCTTGGGAGTGCTGTCAGTTAGTCACTTGTGGCTACTTCTTTGGTTTTCTTTGACCTTCATATATACCTTTTAGATTATTTTGTATAAGAAAATGATCATCTGTGTATGTTTCATTGATTTGTTTTTGTGTTTTTATAAACTTAACTATTATCTTCACTAAGTTTACATATTACAGGCTACACCAGGAAAAATATCCATAAAGACAGCTGTTACGCTCTTTGTGGTTTATACGCTGTGTGCAGATTTTCCTTCCTAAGTTGACTTTACTCTCAAGAAGCTCTCATAGACCCTTACCTTAGCACCTCAGCAGACCAATCTGTGTGTTTTAAATCCTTAGTAGTGAGCACAGAGTATACAAACCAGATGCATCAGCATCATCTGAGAGCTAAGTAGAAACAAAACAAGAATCTCAGAATCTCAAGCTCTATTTTGGGTCTACTGAGAACATTTAATCCTTTCATAAATACAGATTACTTTAACAAGATCACAGTGGGGATTCCTTTACACTTTGAAGTTTGAGAAAAACCTTTTTATGGGAGGCAATAAACCTCTTTATTGCCACTTTTATATGGAATATAAGCCTGAAAATATAAATATATGCACTAGGCAAAATATACACTACAGATAATAATTATCCTTCCCTAATACAAATTAGACCTCAATCTTGATTTCAGTGGTTTGAAACGGTACCTACAAGGCTTCTAAATTATATAAACTAAAATAATGAAATAGAAAATATCTTATTGCTTTGCAAGTAAATAAGGTGAGTACAATTTTATGAGATTTACGCTTGAATTATTTACATATGTGTGTGTGCACTATGAGTTGTGATTAATTTTAGGTCGTGAATAAAAACATGGAGAAACTGAGCATCAAACCCTTTGAACAAATATATTCTCTACTAGGGTATCTCTAGGAATTCAAAAGTACTAGGGACTCCTGAGCTTTGCAGGCTCATCAGGGGCTGCTATAGTGCATAGTCAAAGATGCCATTATAAAGAATATACATTTATTAATCCGGGTGTGGTAGAGCACGCCTTTATTCCCAGCAAGATAAAGATCTACATTAAGTTCAGACCTCATGACTCTTCAGATTCAGTGATATTTGCTAAATATTAGTTAGACTTTATCAAGTCTTAGAAAGTATGGTTATGTGACACAGTTTTGGGGCTTTAGAGCATACTGGGTGTCCATGAACCACACATGTAGTAATCCCCTCTCTTGTTGCATAGTCTACATTTGAGATGCTTTCATGCCTTGTTAATAAACTGTAGTAGAGATAACACCCAATTATGGGAAAGAAGCCGCTCACTGTGAACTTGTTTACATCTATTCTCTTGAGTAGCTAAGTTTGCTGTGGATATTTTTATACATGTATATCATGTATTTGCTTATATGTGGGCTTTACTCACTTATATGTACTTTTGTTATTCCCCCATCAATTTTCATTTTTAAAATTAACTTGGTGTCAGTGCTCAGAAGGAGTCACATCTAGTTGTGTAGTTGGTCAAAAGGATCCCATGGAAACACCCCTCAAAAAAATCCCACAGGCTATTGTCACTGATATAGGTTGTTCTCTACAATCAAAGCCTTATTATTGAAGACAAAAGTTATATATCTTATTAAACATGGAAAAAGCAAACTGTGTCTAACTACAGCCATCACCCCTACTGGCTAGTGTTCATATTACTGGAAGACAGTCTGCACAGAACCAGTGGAGAAAAGTAACCACCAACCTAGGTATGCACCCTGTGATATACAACAACAGTGACTTACCTGCAAAACACACTTGCTTAATTGTGCTACAAAAGTTGTGGGGGTAACAAACCACTCTTTGATTAGATTGAAGGCCTACTGTATGGGATGGAATCCATGCATGGCACAACTTGGGCAGCAAAGACTCTGAGACTGGATATCACATGGGCCTAGGGGAAAACCACTATTGTTTTGCTGAAGGAACATAGGAATAAAGTGACTCCCAATGACATTCTGGTATATTCACAGATAAGGGTCTCCAAAAGCCATATCAGAGAAGCTTCTTTTTGCAGTAGATAGGAAATAACGCAGAGACCCACAACTGGGCAATGTGGAGAGTGAGAGGTTTCGGAGCACTTAGTCTCAAATTGTATATCTTCATCAAACCTATTCTCTCAGGGCTCAGGGAGCTATACACAAGAGGAAGCAGAAGATTGTGATATTCAGAGAGGATGGGTGACTGAGGAAACAGTGTCTTCCAGACACAAAATGACTAATGCACTTATGAACTCAAAGGACTGTGGCAGCATGCACAAGGCCTGTTCAGGTTCAAGCCTGACTCCCAGCACTAAGTGGCCGAAGTGGGCACAGATTCCCCCCTCTAACCAAGAAGTTATCTGCACTTGACATCTGCTTGCAAAGGCAAATTTCGTTTTCCCCAATGAAGTCTCATTTCAGAGATATAGCATTTACACCGAAGGCTAGGACCCAAGCTCAGAAGTAGATGGCCAAAACAAAACAAACTCCATAGTATACTTGTAGACTTTTTGTCTCATGTTGCTCTTTGGAGTGAACTTTTTTTTTATCTCCCTGGTCTTTTGCTTTTAAATGACGTTTTTCTAACTTTGTGTTTTGATGGTTTCTTGTGTGTATGTTTGTGTTTCTTATGGTTTTTTTTCTTTTTGTTTTCTTTTCATTCCTGTTTGTTTGCTTTTGTTGTTTTGCTTGCCTGTTTGGACAGAGAGAAATAAAGACTGTGGAATTGGATGGGTGAGGCAATGAGAATTTGGAAGGAGCTGGGCAGAGGAAAGCATGATCTGAATTTATTGTGTAAAAAACTTTTTACAATAAAGATAATATTATCTTGATATTATTGTGTGCTTTGAATTTCATATCTTCTTTTTTGTTGGCTCAGTGATGTTTGTATCAAAACATTCATTTTTCCCTTATGCTGTACTGTCAGAAGAAATTTTGCAATTTTAGTTTGCAATTTACACAAAATGAAGATTTCCCATATCTTTATTTATGTTTATTATGTTACTGGATATATTGTCTCAGTGTCTCTTCTTGATATATTGTGAAATAACAAGAAACCAGGATATCTTATCAGGGCTTTCTGTGGCATTTGCCTCAGTTAAATAATCCAGTTTATAGTGAGTTATGCTTCCTACATAACATAAGAGACAGTTTTTTCTAGCCTGTGTGCCATTACATTTAGGTAGCTATGTTTTTTCATTTCAAATAAAATGTTCCTTACATCCTGTGTGTGTTTCACAAGCAGGAGCTTTGCAATGCGTTTTTTCAGTTAGGATCTCCTTAGTTAGCCTTACAGGGTCTCAGCCTGCTACATAGACCAGGCTGGCCCCAATATTTGTGACAATATTCCTGCCTCTGCCTTTCAAATGCTGTGATTATCATGTGCTATCACAGTAGGTAAGTTACATGTTCTCATATATAGTAGATGATGATAATGGGACTCCTCATATTTCTCCCATTCATATCTCCTCGTCACTTTTTCAAGCTCCTCTTAGATATTTTGTACTGAGTAAGTCATACAGCACTCAATAATCTGCTCATTTACTTTTAGGAAACTTCTGATAAGCCATCATCAGAGATCCAAGTGAATCAAGTCTTTTCTAATGACCATTTAATTTCTATTACTTGTGGTAATGACACATTGTCCCAGATTTAAAGTCTTGCCACTGGACCTATATTAGTGGGATTTTATTATACACCAATAAGATCAGGCAGTCTAATTTCACTAGAGAATTCATGACCATCATCTCCAGTCCACACAGGCCCACAGAAATCTTCAAAGATTCTAGTTACCTTTTCTCATCAACTCAGTCTTTACTACCTTGAGGATATATCTACACAAGTGCCCCTTTACCATACCTAAGTGTTTGAAATTCTTTCCCTACTAACTGTTCTTACTTTATTAAAAAAGCATGGAAGGTAAAACATTTCATTGGCAGTGAAACTACAACACTCTAAGGTATTAAATTAAACTTTGCCCTTAGCTGTATCTGGGGGGGGGTGGTAATGAACTCCTTCAAACCTGCCAAGTGACCTTCCTTGTGCTACATGTATTCTTAGCTTTCTCCAGTCCGTTCTCTTTATATATTCTTTAGTGTCTTCCGATGAGCTCAATTGTGTCTTATTGTTTTTTATAATTTTGTCTCACTGCTTAAGTGATATAGTCACTTTGATTTTCCAAACATTTTATTTCATATATACTTCATTGCACACCACTAGTGGGGGTTATATTAATAATTGTAGTATGTCCACTGACCTCTCTTAACACCTCCACACTTTGCTGTTCTTCAAGGTCCTTTATTTTTACTTAAATAATAAACACATTTCTTGAGTGGTTAAACTTTGGCTTTTTCACCCATAAATTTATAAATTGGAGATTGTGTCCCTCTTATGGTGAGATAGGAGCTGATGGGCATTTAAAGAGTGATGTTTTAGTAGGCAGCCACTAGGTGAGAGCGAATCCTCTCTGCAAGGACTCAGTAGTTCATGTGAGAGATAATCCTTGGTATTTCTTGAAAAGGATGCTTATAAGAGCATAAAGTTGGCTCTATTCTGCTCCCACTAGCTTCCTGTTTGATATATGTTCACTTGCTCCTCAGCACATTCCTACCACTACCATCCACACAACAGAGAAGGCTGTGTCAGTAAAAGCACCATACTTTGGAGAGTAAACAATGAGCTACTTTATTTTTTCCATTTTCTTACCTTGGCTTAGCATCATGGTGATAAAAGTTGTATACTAAATACTTGGAATATCTCTGATAGCTGTAGTATAGCCAAAAAGTGCACAGCAGGAAACAGGGCAATGTTGCAATTCATAATAATTCTCTCAGAGAATCCTTCTTAAATATCCACTATCACCAGGTATGATATTCTAATCAGAGTGTGTCCAACCATCATTTTTCAAAACCAGGACTGTCTTACTACTAAGTACGACAATCATGCCTGCCAATAATCTGAGCTGACACATGGAGTGATAGTACTCCAAGATTCGTCATTATCAGCTTCTTAGTTCTTCTATTTAAATTATCTATTTTCCTGGGTGATCTCATTCATTTTCCACTAAACTACAAAAACTGACTCATAATCTGCATCTTCATACTTTTCTCTACCACCCCAGGCCTGCCTCGATCCTCACTACATGAGTGATCCTTTGGTACCTCAAAGAGTTAATCTGTAATTTTGAAGAAATTTAAGTGTATTGAAAAATACAATGTGAGAGAAACTTCTCACATGTGCTAAAGGAAGCTGGTACAGAGGAATCACTATGGTTATTGCCCAGTTTTACAATTAAGCTTAGTTGTTTAGGGGTTAGGATGTTTTTAGATCTAGACAGATGTTTTAAGTTGATAATGATGAAATATGATAGATATTGATTTACATTCAGAATTTTAGATGCACCAAGATAGGAAATATGGTTTCTTTAAGGATGCCAAATACAAATGGTCAAAATATTAAGAATGTATCATTTATATAATTCCTGATTGTGTCATGGTTCTTCTTGCTATAGGTAGTTTATTGTATATATGTGTAATAATATAAACATATGTAAAATATTTAATAAAAAGGAAAAATATCTAAATATTATTTATGCAAAATAAATATGTGAATAAAAATGACAAAAACATTTCTTATTCTCTGGGAAAACCTTTTAGTCCTATTTTGAATGGAAAATAGGTACTGTTAAAATATGAGCTGTGACATAAAACGTTTCTTTGCTATGTGTTTTTTTCAGAACTGAAATTGAAATGTGGAGCCTTCTACATGATAGCTACAGCCCCAGTGCAGATAACATTTTCAAATCATTTCTTTTATTTTTGAGATTATAATATAATTACATGATTCCTTCCTTCCTTTTCCTCCCTCCGAACCCTCCCATATATACATTCTTTCTGTCTTTCAAATTCATGGCCTCCTTCATGGGTCAGCCCTGAAAACATACATACAAGTAACATTACACAAACTGAGTAGGTTGTATGTATAGTTTGTTTTGTTTTGTTGTTTTTGTTTTTGTTTGTTTGTTTTTTTGCTTGGTTTGATTTTTTTGATACAGGGTTGCTCTGTGTAGCCTTGCTTGTCCTGGACTTGCTTTGTAGACCAGCCTCGCCTCAAACTCACAGAGATCTGCCTGCCTCTGCCTTTCTGAGTGCTAGGATTACAGGCATGTGCCACCGAGCCAGACTTGTATGTATGTATTTAGGAGTGTGTGTGTATGTGTGTGTCTGTGTGTGTGTGTGTGTGTGTGTGTGTGTGTGTGTGTGTAACAGAAAGCATTTCTTGTGGAAAAACTACCAGTAATCTATGAAGACTTCTATTATTGGACATATTCCTTACTACTAAGACTCCTGGAAGTGACAGTAACTTGCTCATAAAATGTATTGGCTCTTCATAGCCATAGGACTTGGCTTTTTGTACTCTTTTTTAAAATTGATTTATGCAGATTACATCACAATTGTTATCCCATTACTTGTATCCTCTCATTCCTCCCTTCCTCCCACTTTCACCCTATTCCCCTCCCCTAGGTCTATGACCGAGGGGGACCTCCTCCCCCACTATATGGTCATAGGCTATCAAGTCTCATCTTGGTAGCCTGCTTACACTTTCTTTGAGTGCCACCAGGCCTCTCCACCAAGGGAAGGGAGTCAAATATGGGGCACCAGAGTTCATGTCAGAGTCAGTCCCTGCTCTCCATGTAACTGTGGAGAATATCCTGTCCATTGGCTAGATCAGAGTAAGGGTTCGATGTTTACTACTTGTATTGTCCTTGTTTAGTGCAATAGTTTGAGCAGACGCCCCCAGGGCCCTTATCCACCCATCACAATGTTCTTCTTGTGGGTTTCTAGGACCCTCTGGGTCCTTCTATTTCCCCATCTCCTATATTTGTCTTACCTAGAGTCCCAGTAGGATGTCCTCACATCTATCCCAGTCTCCTGATAATTAAAGACTTTCATGGGACATGCCTTTTGGGCTAGTGCCCAATTATAAGTGAGTATATTCCATGTGAATCTTTCTGCTCCTGGGTTAACTCACTCAGTATGATCTGGGACTTGTAAGCAAGTTGTTCCCACACTCTCTAAGATCACTCTGACTAAAGTGAAGACTTACTTGGTGGGATAAGGGATACAAAAGAGAAACTCTAGTCACCTCTCTAATGACTGCTCCCTCTGAGCATAGAGGCACACTTGATAAAGTACTCCACTTTACCCCTTTATGACTTTTTTTCCTTCAGTGCAATACACTATGCCCCAGTCTAGAGTTTCATTGTTATGTGGATGATTGTTCAAGAGGAGAAAGCTCATACCATGAAGACTGAAGAAAAATTGTGAACTGAATATGGAACAGAGAGTAGCCTTTGTAGCTCAGAAGGAATGACAAACAGGGGCAGGGTGGGGAATTTTAGTGTGAGACTTTCCTAATCTCCAAATAGCAAGACTTAGAGGCAAAATAATACTGAGATGTACTGTCATATCAGAACAGCTAACTGCCCTGCTTCCTCTGGTCCTTTGGAAAGAAACACTAGATTCCTATTGACATTCTGCTTGTACAGTAGATCTGAACAAGCAGGTGAAGGCAGCAAGTCTCTTCTCACAGATCTAGCAAGCTTGAACTTGTAGAGACAGCTAAAAAGACCAAAGAGAATGCATCAGAGAGAGTACAGCCTTGGCCTCATGACTTCATGCCAAAGCACAGTTCTTAATCCAAAAGTAAGAGAGACGTGTGGGTAGGAACTGGGAGGCAGAGAAATTCACGCACAAAGTGTTTAAGCTTGTGGTGGTGGAATGAGGTGTCTGTGGGAAAGAAGATATAAAGAAGAAAAGAGGGCTGGATGAGAATAAAGAAGGCATTCAGAGCAAATGTTATCTTATGAGGAGTGGGGAAGTCATGGCTGGGAGAAGAGATAAAGGGCAGAGCGCCAGCCTGAGTTATGCCAGAAATGGTGACAGTGGGAGATTAGCATCCTCCACATGTCAAAGAAAAAGTTATGTGTACTCTCAGAAGAGCCCCAGTTCCTGGGGCTGAAGACATGAGGAGAACTTACTGGGTGGTGAGCTTGAGCTTTTGCTCTTTGGTCATAGGATTTAAATTCCAGAGAACACAGGGAGAGTAGGAGAGAGAGAGAGAGAGAGAGAGAGAGAGAGAGAGAGAGAGAGAGAGAGAGAGAGATGCATCAAATGATAGCTTAGGGTAACAAAGGAGGCAGATGCATGAGCAGACACATGATTAGACGGGATTACTTTTCTGTGGACACATAAGAGAGAACAAAAACAAAAGGCTTGGCAGTTTCTAAATTGAGATCTGGAATAAAGACATATCCGGGCTGATGTAGAGAAATGAAGAAGAAAGCCAAATGGCATTTGCCACTTGTGACAGTCAGTTGTCTGTGGCATTTACTTAGGGTTTACAATAGGATTTTAATATCATGTTGCTTTTGGATTTTAGCATGGGCTAAAATGTTAAGAGGAAGATGTGACAGATGTCACTAAAATTAACTTCACTGAGTTGTAAACCAAGAAAAATAAAATCAAATAACCACATAATTTTTCCCTTTTGTCTTTAATTGACAAAAACGTTCTTCCTTCTTCAATGGAGTACGTAACGTTGAGACTGTGAGAGAAAAGCAACATTCATTGTCCTTAACAGAAATATAGATGAAGACGTTTTGTGGGCAATAGATACCAAAGGTTGTGGATTTTGCATAAGTTGTGATACAGAAGTCTTTTTTCTGAGCACTTATTTTGTATAAATAAATATAGATGCCAATAAAGATGGAATTAAAACCCGATAGTGGAAATACAAACATCTCACAAAATACTCATATTTTAACAAGTATAAATTATTCTATAATGCTATGCAACTATTGACAATAATGACAAGGAAATATATTTAATTAGATGAAAGAAGTTAACAAAGTCTTTAGAGCTTCATACATGGATGATACTGGTTTTGTAATCATTATGTAGAAAACCAAAGAAATGTGTTGCAATATTAATTACAGTGATTTCATGTGATAGAATTATACTTCATTTTCCCATTTTTATTTTATATTATCTATTCTTATTTTTCAGATTTCTAATGTGAATAGATTACTTCGTTAGTATATAAACATTATAAAAATAGGTGGTTTCATTACAGTAGAAATATATATTACCTTAAAAATGTCATATGAGATAAAAGATAAAGCATACAAACTAAATGCTATATATTAAGGGTTTGATCAGTTCACTTGCTCTCGGAGACCAAGAGCAAATCCATCCTTCCTAGCTGCCCAGGAGCAAGGGAATCACTCTTTACCCTGTATGCTCTCCTAACATCATACTCACTCCTGATATGTTCTCATTTTACCTTTATGCTCCTATATCCACACTTTTCCCATAGCTCTGAAAATAGTGAACAAGATCTAGATGTATTTACAGACATGTGTAATTCTCAGGGCTGGATATATATTGATCCTCACTAAATGTTTGCTGAAAAAAAATGAATTTATTATGAAACATACAGGAAACCTACTTTTGCTAGTGGTCGGTCCTGAGAAAAGGCCTAGATATAGATGGGATTAGAGGCACTTTAGGATCTCCTTCTCACTTTGACGAAGAACAATAGTTTCATTCCTTAGTAGCTGTAAAGGTGCCAGGCGCAAATATTAATACCAAGTGGAGCCAGTGTTGCAACCAAAATGAATGGAGCCACGGGGCTAGATCCTGGTCTGATTAAAAATAAAGCCCTGGGCAGATTTCAGGAAGAAGCTGGAAAGCAGCAGAAGCCAGGCTCATGGGAGTACCAGCAAGAAGATACTGCATTACCTCCTCCACTGCCAACTTCTTTGCTATCTATGAAGGTATAAATAGCTGGCATTAAAAAATAACCATTTAAGTAAAGCCAAAGTAAATCAAGGGATAAAAGAAACAAACAAACCTATTTCATCAGCACTGGGTCTCTCCTATATGCAGAATGCAGTCCAGTTTTTTTTCTTTTTCTTTTCTTTTCTTTTGTTTGTTTGTTTGTTTGTTTGTTTTTTAAACTGCCTCCAGTTAGGAAGATTAGATGAGGAGAAGCCAATGAGGTTGGATTCTGTGACTGTAGAACTTCAGAATTCATACCATAGAAGCTTTGTGACATAAAAAAATCACTGGCTGGTGGTCCTATGAAGCCACAAAAAGGGATGAGTCCTGGACCACACAACACCTGACCTCTTGTCTCCATAAAGAATCCTGAGCTAGGTGTTGCAGACATACAGATATGAGTGACTGGGATCTAGCCCTGTACTCACACGCCCCTAGTGAGGCTTCTTGGTTTTTGTATAAATAATTTCTACATGCTTACCTAACCTGGGAAGGACATTTTTAACTGCAAATACACAAGTCACAACAACATACATATGTGCAAATTACCCATCTACTGTATCAAAATTATTAAGTACAAATGAACTATATTTCCATGTAGCATATATATGCCAACTACAACTGAATCATTACCACAAAAAACATTTGTCTTTGGATATCAAGGAAAAGGTAACTCCATCATGTCTTACATTCCCAATTCAGCAACAAGAACTTCAGGCAAATGGATCGAACTAGAAAAGATCATCCTGAATGAAGTAACCCAGACCCAGAAAAACACACATGGTAAGTACTCATTTATAAGTGGATATTAGCCATATAGTGCATACTACACTATACTACATATGAACAGACTACAATGAACAGACCTAAAGAAGATAAGTAACAAAGAGGACCCTAGGGAGTATGCTTAAATCTCCCTTAGAAGGAGAAATTGAATAAATGGCAGAAGTGGTTGAAGAGAGGGGAAAATGTAGAAAAGGGCTCACAGAAAGAAATGAGAGTGGAGATTAGACCTGAGGACAGCAGGGCAAGAGGACAGAAGGCCATCAGAGAGAAGAGAAACCATGAGGGGAGACGTCTCTGTGACAAGCTAGAGGCATAGGACAGTATGGGCTTCTGGGAGAGAATATAGGGGTGACTCTACATGTGATTCCTAGTAGTAGGGGTCATGGAGACCAAAGAGGACACCTTCTAGCTACACAGAACTTCTAGAGGAGGGTAAGGAATAGCAGCTCACCCACAAAAACTTTCACCCAAAATTTATTCTGCCTACAAGATACACAGGGATAAAGACAGAACAGAGATTGAGGGAATGTCCAACCAATCCCTGGCCCAACTTGAGACCCACCCCATAGGAGAGAGGGAGTTTCTGACACTATTAATGATATTCTGCTATGCTCACAGATAGGAGCCTAGCATAGCTGTCCTCTGGGAGGCTACATCCAGCAGTGGATCAAAGCAGATGCTGAGACTCACAGCCAAACACTGGGCGAAACATAGGTAGCCTTGTGGAAAAGTCAGGGGGAAGGATAGAAGGATCTGGAGGTGACACAAGTTCCACAAGAAGACCAACATAGCCAAATAACCAGGGTCCAGAGAGACTTGTGGAGACTGAAACACCAACTAGGACCATGCGTGGACTAGACCTAGGCCCCCTACCCAGATATAGCAAATGGGCAGCTCAGACTTCATGTAGGTCTACTAGTAAGGGAAGTGAGAGCTATCTCTGACATGGACTCTGTTGCCTGTTTTGTTTGTTTTTTGTTTTGTTTTGTTTGTGGTTGTTTGTTTGTTTGTTTGATCACTTCCTCCTGGCAGGGCTGCCTTGCCAGGCCACAGGGGAAGAGGATGTGCTCAGTCCTGATGGGACTTGATGAGCTGGGGTGGGTAGGGGGTGTGTCCTCTTTTCTGAGGAATAGGGAAGGGGCGAAGAAGGAAGGAAGGATGGACTGGGAGGAGAGGAGGGAAGATGATATGATTGGTATACAAAGTGAATAAATAAGTAAACTAATCCAAAAAAGTAAATGCCATTTCCTCCATTTGCATGAGCAGTTGACATAAACTCAGTCCTGAAATTCCATGAAAATTACCTTGAGATTTCTTTGTTTATTGACACAAATTAAGTCCAAAGCAGTTAAGTGCCTTGTGTGATAAAGCTATTACTAGTTAGCAACCCTTGTGATGCCGGTGACCCTCGGGTAATGAGGCCTTCTTGCTACCAACCATGAGCATCTAGAAAGGGAGGGACTGGATGAGCTTTATTTAGACAATGAACTCTGAAGTAGTCTAGATGGACCTCCCCTCACTGGTCAGCTCCACAGTGGAAGCCTCTCTCATGGGTTCCTTGGAATAGTTCAAATAGACTAAGTTTTAGCCCATTTAACTAGTAGGTGTGCCATAAGAAGTCATGGGTAGAGATAAGGGCTCCCTTAGACAGGACTTGACAAGCTGGTATCTCTCCCAAACACTGTTCATTTTTTAAAAATACCCCAACAGCTATTTGGAACAAAATAATCATAGACAGGAAGACGACTGAAGAACCACAGGCATGTGGTGGGATTCCCCACGATGTGTGGAAATTCATTGCTGCCTCTAAGACTATAGCTTCCAGCTGACATCTTATTGGACAAGCTGTCCTTTAAAGTGAGAATCAAAGAACTTATCAAATTCCCCAAGCAGACCAATAATCTTCATGATAGAAGCGGACATAGTTGATGTAAGTTTGATGTTTCCCATCTTATTACATTCTTAGGGATATTTTTGTGTGCCATGTAGATTCTTCCTCAGCTGTCTGTAAGAATGGGCTTTCCACCAGATTCTGATTGTGAACAAAAGCTAGTCCAGATGTTAAGATGGCTCAGTGGGTAAAGGTGCTTGTCACTGAGTCTGATGATCCACACGGTAGAAGGAGAGAACTAAATCCCACAAGTTATTCACTAACCTCCACGTGAGTTGTAAGCATGTATCTTGAAGGACACACATGCATACCCACTCCCACACACAATAAGCAAATTAAAATGTAAAAAATGTTTTTAAAATACAGTTTTTCATAAAAAAAAAAAAAGAATGAAACTCCAAGGCAAATCGCGAGGAGATGGGTCCGGAGCCTCAGAGAAGGGCTTACATAGTTCTTTTTTTTATTTAAAATCTTTTATTTATTATAAAATTTCACATTACATTCTGATTGTTATCCCCATGCTCATATCTTCCCATTCCCATCCTCCTTCCCTCTTCAGATCTCTTCCCCTCTCCTAGACCTCTGACAGGTAGGGTCTTCCTCCCCCGTTGTCTGACCTCAGCCTATCAGTTCTCATCTGTATAGACTGCATCTCCTTCCTTTGTGTTCCCAGGGGGCTGCCCCACCAAGGGGAAGTGATCAAATTGCAGGCACCAGAGTTCCTGTCAGAGGCAGTCTCCTGCTCTCCCCTACCTTCCTGATGCACCAACCAAGGAATTTACAAGTAGAGAACCTAGAGCCTCTGTTCTTTCATGCATAGTTCTTTCATGAGAATAGAGCACACACTGGTGAATCATATTCCTTTCGAGGACCTAGAGCTCACTCTACATTAAAAAACATGCCCTGAGACAAGACAAGCATTGGTAGCATTGAAACACCAAACCATGTTTTTCTCTGTAGACTGATGCTGCTAGAAGGGTATACTGTCATGTAAGTAGGTTTCCTGGTAATGGGAATGAGAAAATTCTAGAACACTGAAGATGAGTGGAAGTCCTGAATAGCTAGAAGCAAAGTTTTCATACTTCTTTAACTGGTTTGAAGTTGGAATGAAGCTAGAAGGGCCTGGCCTACAGGACTTATCTAAATGGCTCATGAGCTATAGTATTATTTAAAACAAGACAAAAAAGGGACAATCTAAAAGATCAGCAGAAACATAGATATATGAGCAAACTAAATATAAGTACTTGTCCAGAGTGGAGGAAATCCAGCTCCAGTGGGAAAATACAATTTCTTGTCCCATTTACAGATCTAGGCCAAGTTTCCTTTCCTGTTCTAGAATAGTTTGACTGAAGAAGATGCTGGGTTCCTATGAAAGAAAAAACCCCTGATTAATGAAACCAAGGGTATATATTAATGATTACTGTATTCATATAAGTAAATGTTATGTAAATGTGCACCTCTGAATATACTAAAACTCTGAATGAAGAATATAGGTTTACATTGATATCTAAGGATCCAAAGCATACTGGGGCTACTCCATTAGGAAAAGGACATGTGATAAAGAGAAATTATAGGAGAAACTTAGCCAAGTTACAATCTAGTTTTAGATGTGGTGCCAGGTTGAGTTAACATAATCTTGGTTACATGGACTGCAGCCATGTATCTGGCGATGCATTCCTTTCTCAAATTCATCATATTTCTTCTTGCTAAGGAAATAGACCACCATGGTGGAGATGTTGTCTCCAGGTTGACTCTCATCAACTAAGAGCAGTCTGAAACTGGAGTGGATGGTAGCTTCTAAGGTAGATCAGACTCATGAGCACACATGCAGAGTCTACTCCCTTATTGAGTAACTCACTGAAAGAAAGAAAGAGGTACAAGATGCATATAGATGGAATGGGGACCAACACTTTGGCTTTTTTCATGGTGCAGAAGACAATCAGTATATGGGTGCATTTGCATGATACCCTGCACCTACTATTATTCTGTTCTTTAACATGGTATGTCTTTAGATCCTAGGTAAATTTTACAGTATCCCTGGATTCAATGCCTTGTAGGGTGATTGGAATAACTTTAATCTCAGAAACAGCACTGTTACCTAGATTTGAGGAAAGCAATGTTGACACATACACTCAGACAACAAAGCTTCTGAAACCCAAAGAGATAATCTATAAAACTGGTGTCATTTGTACAAAGATAGTATAGGGAAGAGGTAAGCATTTGGGTTTAAAAGTCACTTCTACCTTTTATTGTGTGGTCTCTAACAAAGTTCTCTATGTGATGCCTTCTCTACTGCCAATATAGAGGACTATGATATCTCATAATATATTATACATGTATAAAATTATATAAATAAACATAATATATAATGTTAAACAATATATGTAAAACTTACAATATAGTGCCTTAATAAGTTTTATTAATGATAATGGGGGTTCAAGAGCATAGTAATCAGAACAAAGAAGTGGCCAACCTCAAACTGTTATGAAGCATATTTTAAGAATACAAAGGAAAATGGCATGGATCTTAACAGAAGGAGGAAGAGGTTTGTTTGTTTGTTTGTTTGTTTTGACACAACAATGGAAGTGGAAGAGTAGAAGGAAGATGCTAGTTGAGAGGAGCCTTTTGTACTTCAGGCACTGGGGACTTGGCTCTGTTCTATGTCACAGGGAAGTGTCACACCAGCATTACAAAATCACTTCAGGACAACGCACCTCCACTTCCTTAGGTTTGTTGCTGGGAGGTTCCAAAGCAATGGATCAGCTTTCAGAGTGCTTCTGATCCTGGAGAAGAGATATATAATTGTTTGTGGGGTTGCAGAAGGACACTATCTCAAAAAAAAGCCCCACAAAGCAAATAAAAAAGAGCAAAAAAGTATGTTTCAATAATTATATCTCATTTCATTCTGTGTGTCTCTGTCCCTTTTCTCTCAGTCTCTTGCTCCAGTTCTCTCTCACTTTCTCTGTCTCTGTGTCTGTCTGTCTGTCTCTCTCTCTCTTCTCTGTGTGCCCTTCTATCTCTGTTTGTCTCCATCTTGCATAGTCTTGTTCTCCATCCCCCTCTTTTCTCTTGATCAGGTTACCTACTTGACTACTTTCCATCTTTTTTCTATTGTTTTAAAGATTTTATTTATAATTACTTGTATGTGTGGGCAGATGGGGCACGTGTGCACATATACAATTCCTGTGAAGGCTAGAAGAGAACATTGAATATTCTATATAATTTAAGTTTAAAGTAGTTGTGAGCTTCCCAATGTTAGTGTTGAGAATCAAGCTGAGTAATGGTAAAGAAAAAAAGATTAAGGGATATAATGCCAGAAATCAGACAGTATAGCCTGGAGAGGTAGTTTAGTGGGTAAGGTACTTGTGGTGCAAGCATGTGGGTCTGAGGTCATATCCCCACAACACACATAAAAGCTGAGCATGGCAGCGTGTGCTTGAATCTCCAGTGCTGACAGGCAGAGACAGGTGGATCCTGGGACTCACTTGCCAAGTGGCTCAGCAAAAATGGAGCACAGCAGAGAAATGACCAAAGAATAAATCCCAGTGTCAACCTTTAGTCTCCACACAGGAGATGTACACACACACACACACACACACACACACACACACACGAGAGAGAGAGAGAGAGAGAGGAGGGGGGAGGGAGAGAGGGAGGGAGGGAAGGAGGGAGAGACAGAGACAGAGACAGAGAGACAGACAGAGAGAATGTGCATGAACATCCAAAAAGTGAGTAATCCCCTGACACACATGCAGGTGGAGACCTTACCCTCTTAGAGTTGCCTAGCCACCAATTCAGCAAAGGTTAAAAAAAAAAAGCTTCCTGCAGGGCTTCATGGCTCACACTTTCAATTCCAGCAAACAGTCTTCAGATGCAGGCAATTTCTGTGAGTTTGAGAACACCCTAATCTACGTGGAGCATTCCAGGCTAACCAAAGTAACATAATGAGACCCTGTCTCAAAAACAAAAATAAAAACTAAAACCAGTTTCTTACCACGGCTCCAGTCAAATGCCAGATTTGACAGGATTTTCCCACAGTGTGTACCTACTCTAGTATTCCTGTCTGAGTTAGTCCAGTTAGATTTCATTGTGTTTTTGAGTCTCTCTTCTGGTTTTTGTTTTCTCTTTGGTTTCTGTCCTTCCTCTGCCCTTTGCACCCATCACATAGCTGTTCTCTCTCTTCTCTTCTCTCCATTTCTCCTCCCCCCCCAAATCCACTTTCCATCCCCCTCTTCCTCTGCTCTGTAGATAATCAGATAGTTAGAGTAGGTTCTAAATTTTCTGAAAAATTTAAGGGCTTAGTTCCAATTTTCTGCAGTTGCTCTCCCTCTGCATTGGGATCAGAGCATTCCATAGTTGGGTCTGGATTCTTCCATACCTCTCCACTGTATAAATATTCACTTATTTCTTTGCTGCTGAAACTACTGTATATCTGTCATCATCCACCTCACAAGGGCAATTGCTCTCCAGCTATTCCTTGTTAGTTACCCAGAAGCTGAAGCACCCAGTTAGTGACTGTCCTTTGCCATATTCTGAATCAGTTCAATGTTCTATGGAATCAAAATTATGGCACTGAGTAATAAGAGTTATGCCCAAGGAAATGTGGGCTGATGTGACATTTGCCTCTTATAAATGTAGTTTTTATTTCCTCAGATGAGGGGATGAGATGAGAGCCACACCCAAGCTTTACTAATACATGGGTTGGACTGATTTAAAAACATTTATGTCTGAGTATTCCTAGGCCTAGGCTTGGAAACTTCTAGCCACCACACAATCTAATCTTCTGCAAGTCCAGACCATCAAGGCTTCAACTTCTAGCCTCTGTCTGGTAACCTAGGCCTAGAATGTTTTCAGCCTCTGATACTTACTGCTGGGTAAATTCACCATTTCCAGGTCTTTCTGAACTCTATCTGGATGGTTCAACTCAACTGTTCTGGCTCAAAACTCCTCTACAAGCTGACTGATTCAAACTGGCTTCTCTCAGCTTCTCACTGAATTGTTCTGCTTGGAAAAATTGCCTCTAAACTCCATGAACTTACTGAACTGGTTGCACTGAACTCAACCAAATTTCCAAATGGCACCAAATTGTACTGTATCGACTACACAATCTTTACTGTATTCCTGTACTGTACTCTCTTCCACTCTCTGTACTATCTGTTCCCTACTCCTTCCTTGCACTGCTCTTAAGTAGCCTGTCCTTCCTGTCTGTTCTCATGAGAGTTGGGTGGATCCTATCTCTGACTCATTCTATCAAATCTCTCATTCCTTTGTCTGACCTTCAATTAGACATCATTGCTTGGGACTAAAGGTGTGTAGTAAATTCTAGCCAGAGGGATTAAGGGTGTGTATTCCAGCCAGATCATACTGTAATCCAGAGCATGTCTGCATTCCAGCCGGATCACATAGATCCTGAAGGTTTTCTGAGGTGATCCCTTGA
Source organism: Acomys minous (assembly GCF_964271855.1). NCBI lineage: Eukaryota > Metazoa > Chordata > Mammalia > Rodentia > Muridae > Acomys > Acomys minous. The sequence continues at coordinate 49,590,150 of NC_140488.1, forward strand.
GAAAGCAGCCATGTTACCAGATTAAAGTTCCTCTACAGCCTCCTCAACAGTTGACCTCTTAGAGCCTCACAATCAATACCTTCATCATTCCAGCAGAGGCCTTATCATAGGAACTAGGAAATGGCAAGGCCAAAAGAAGAAAATTGTCCCCACCACATCCTTCCTTTTAATCTCAGAAGTAGATTGTGTTAGGTAAAGAAGGTGCAGTGTTTGCCTAATGGTTGCTCCTCAACTGCTCAGCATGCTAATACAGTCATCAGGAAATTTCGGACCCATGCCACCATGACTAGAAAGATTCTCACCTTTTATATTGTCCAGCTCTGCCACACAAGGCTTCCAGCCAGTTGCAACCTCCCATCAAAATAAAACCCCATAAATTATTCATTTGCCACACATTTGCCCATTTTTTTACTTGACCACTCTTATAGAAAACTATATTTGAGAACATGAACTTTTCAGAGTGCAGATAAATGCTAAAGCCCCATAGGCTGGTGTCCATGGTTGTTGGTTGTTGGAGGTTGGTCTGATGTATTTTGATGCTAATTATTGCTTGCTGTCTCTGTGACTCACCTTCTCTAAGAGCCTAACCTGTTTGACCAATAAGAGGCTATCACACCTTGGCAAGGCCTATAGGATAGTCCTGGCTAAGATTCCAGGGCTTGGGGAGACAGAGAGGATGTTGGGGGAAGAACAACCAGAGGAGAGGAGAGGAGAAAGAGGCTGCATCATCAGGGGCTAAGTGGAGGAGAAGCACATGGCCGACATGGACAGAGACTTGGCCCAGATAAAGAACATTAGCAAGTATTTGGGATTATGGATGGGAGGTAGCTTAATAGAAATTATTAGAAGCAGATGGCATGGGATTGGAACTGGTATTCCATACCGGCCCCACTAAGGGAAGTAGTTTAGGGATTAATATTTGCCCTGCCCCAGGTTAACTAAGGCTATTTTAAAATATAACAGGTGTCTGTGTCTTGATTGATTGTTAGCGGGTTAGAAAACACTGCTATAATAGTAATTATAGGCCTAATAATAAGCATTATTAGACCATACTGGTAAAATAACTGCAACAGTTGGTCATATAGAAAGTTGTGTGCCATTTGCTAGGAGCTGTGGCTAAAAGAGAGATAAAAGGAAAGAAATGAGACTCGGGGATTTTCCTAATTCCTCTCTCCCCTGTATCCTCCTTTCTCTCCTATCTAGTGTTGGGGGGTGAAACCAGGGGAATAAAGGGTGGGAAAAAGAAGAACTCAGAAAGTAGCAAAGGCCAGCTGCAGAGATGAGTCGGGGAAGACTTAAGAGAAGGTGTTGAGGGGATGACATAAGAGAAAACAAATGTTTTAATTTAAAAATAAGAAAACCCTATCATGCTTATGACCCACACACTTCTACTGGACTCAACAACCGTGAAAACACAAGAGGGTATAAAGGGAAACTTATATGCAGGCAAATTTAAATCTGGGAGGAGATGAGATAATTACTTTATATTAATGTGGAAACTTGTTTCAGTTGCAAAGGATTAAGACTTTTATTTTTTAAAATCAATTCTTAAATTGCAAATCTCCAATCAATCATATAGTCAAATCTCTGCATCTCTGCCTCTGTGTTTGTGTCTCAGTCTCTGAAGACAAAAGAACAAAAGTAGATTTCTCCATTCTCCCTTAAGATTCTGCACTTCCTAGGAACTCTTATCTCCACTAAACTAGGACGTCTGTCCCCAAATTGCAATGGGTGCATTGTCACCAAAGTCACAACATTCTTATTTTTCTCTAAATTTGTACAAAATAGCCAACATACTGATAGTGACTTTCTTTTTTATCATTTCTTTTTAAAATATATTTTATTAATTTATTCATATTACATCTAAATTCTTATACCCTCCCTTGTATCCTCCCATTCCTCCCTCCCTCCCATTTTCCCCCTACTCCCCTCCCCTATGACTGTGACTGAGGGGGACCTCTTCCCCCTGTATATGCTCATAGGGTATCAAGTCTCTTCTTGGTAGCCTGCTATCCTTCCTCTGAGTGTCACTAAGCCTCCCCATTCAGGGGACATGGTCAAATATGGGGCACTAGAGTTTCTGTGAAAGTCAGTCCCCATTCTCCACTCAACTATGGAGAATGTCCTGTCCATTGGCTAGATCTGGGTAGAGGTTTGAAGTTTACTGTATGTATTATCCTTGACTGGTACCATAGTTTGAGCGGGACCCCTGGGCTCAGATCCGCCCATCATAATATTCTTCTTGTAGGTTTCTGGGACCCTCTGGATCCTTTTATTTCCCCATTCTCCCATGCTTCTCTCACCTAAAGTCCCAATATAATGTCCTCCCCTCTGACCCACTTTCCTGCTAAGTGAAGACTTTCATGGGACATGCCCCATGGGCTAGTGTGCAGATATAAGTGAATATATACCATTTGAGTCTTTCTGCTTCTGGGTTAGCTCACTCATTATGATCATTTCTAGTTCAATCCATTTGTCCACAAATTTTGGCAATTCCTTGTTTTTAATAGATGAGTAGTATTCCATAGTGTAAATGTACCTCAGTTTCTTTAACCATTCTTCTACTGAGGGACAGTTTGGCTGTTTCCATGTTCCACTCCTTGGAATATCCCCCAGAAGATGCTCCAGCAAACAACAAGAACATTTGCTCACCCATGTTCATAGCAGCCTTATTCATAATAGCTAGAACTCATAGTGACTTTCAATGTGCTTTCCTTTGGCAACTCTGTGACGCAACAGCAAATTCGGGCCATTTTCCCACAGTCCAGAAAAGTCTACTGGATACGAATTCAAGGTCTTTATATTCACAATAAATGAACAAGAAAGTGCTACTTCCATCTACCATATTTCCTGGTCTATAAGACAACTAGGCATATAAGATGACCCCCAACTTTGCCAATTAAAATACAGAGTTTGGGATATACTCACCATGTAAGACTACCCCTCTTCCAATGCACACCTTCATTGTGCAGCAGACGTGGTCATGTGTCTAATTACAGGAAGGGCACAGACAGCCACACCACAAAATATTGTACTTCCTGCCTCCCTCTTAGATGTAGAACCCTGTTAGGTGTCAAAACTCTGCAGCAAGGTGGCTCCTTTGGGCTAACCAGGTGAGAGCAAAGATATACCTGTCTTCCAGATGGGGAGAATGACATTTTGATTTTTCCCAGAGGAGCGATATCAAACTTCATGTGTAAGATAATGAAACACCCAAGAATGTGGAAAGCCTTGTAGCCACAAAATTTGGAACTCAGGGGGATCCTTGAGATTCAACAGCAACAACTACATTATGCTTAATAGTCTGGGAATCATTAACAATCATGAATATTTTAGGCAGTCATAAAGCTGTTATGATCATGCCTAAAATCTACAAAATAAAGCATGTTAGGGCATAATATATAATCCTGAGTTATGAATGTGAAATTGGAAAGAGGATTGTAGCACCTGCTCTCTCAACTACTTCCTGCTGGTTAGGGTCCTTGGGTTCCACAGGGCATGTCCAAGCTTCCTTTCAGGATATCTACAACTTCCTCTCTTCAAACTGCATCAACAGCAATCAGAAACAGCAGGAAGGAGCACCAACATTCCTTTTCATTCTTGGAGCATCCTTGGCTCTCTCTCCCGGCTCTGGCAATTATGCCCTCTCAGAGTCCTCAGAATTAAACTATCTGCAGCTGGCAAAGATCACACCCCTGCCAGAGCACAAGACTATCATAGTTAACAGCTGTCAACAAACTAAGGCAGCCCCATACCCGACACCTGGGATTAAAGCTAAAATGTGTTTATATCACATAACTGAGTTTTTAAAGTAACTAAAATGTCTACTACAGAGGATACACAATGAGAAGAAAGGAAGGTGAAATGGAGGGAAGAGATAACTCTTGTGGCTGCGGGGATGACTTTGGCATCTGAGGAGAGGCTGTAGAAGGTGCTCCATCTTTTGAAACTTGAGTAAGTGTGAAAACTTAATGTGAACGCATTAGAAAACACTTGAATCTTAAAGTTGCCAAGTATCCCATGCTTGTTTTCCTTGGATTTCAAGAAACACCTGCAATGATAATACAGGTTATGAACGTTAGTTTCATTTTCCTGAAGAGAATGGAAATCTGTGAAATAAAAGTTAGGAAGGCATTGGTCATTCGCGTAGTCAGCACGTATCTGAGATCCTGGCCTGATGTTGGCTACCTACTGATAGATCTGAGGAGCTTTGTACTGGGGCTTGTGGGATGGGTTGAATGATCCAGGAAAGCTACTACCAGTATCCTGTGCAACCTGGGGTCGGCCGTTAGGCAAACCCTGTGACTTGAATCCCAGATGTGATCTCTCACAGGATATTCCAAGAAGGGCCATGGACACAACTGGATTTCCTCAGAGGCATGAGGTAGAAAAGCCCTTATCTTGGACCCAAGACTGGAAAACCTTATTCCCAAGAGGTTGAATGCAGAACACCCAAAGGCATTGCTTCATTAGTGTATGTGCCTGTGTTCTCAGTAGGAGAAGCAATGAGAAATGACTGTCAATATGTCTGACTTAAGCCTCACCAGGCCCCTAATGCTATGCCTCAACATCCAAGAAAGATTTATGTTCATTTGTATCCACGTGTGAGTGCCAGCATGGGTTATGTGCACCATGCCCTCTTGGGATGACCACAGCACCCACAAGACAGCATCAGGCACCCTGGAATGGCAGTTGTGAGCTGAGAACCGAATGTTTGTCTTCTGTGCAAGTAGCAAATAATTTTAACCACTGGGCCATCTCTCCAGTCCCCATGTCCCAACATTTAAAGATCCATCTGGGCCCCGGCGGCCCTCTGAGACCCATCCCTAAGGGAAGAGCCTCACTCCAGCTCCCAGGCTCCATCCCCTGGCACCCCACCCCCACCTGCAGTCCAGGAGACCTGAAACCACCAGGGAACAACAGAGCCTTGCCAGCAGAGGTGCAGTCTGCCCCTGGCCATCTGTGCCAGGTCCTCAATCAGCATCCCCATCATCTTTCACGCACCTCCTTCCTTCCATGGCACAGGCTGTTGCTTCGCAAGGAACTGCACAGCCAGCTGCCATTTTGTAATATGGACCCTCAGAGTATAACATCTCTGAATTGACTCTGGAATGTTCTCCAGGGATCTATTTTTTGAATCTTTGTTGTCAAGGTAACATCTTTGGGGAGATGCTATAACTTTGTGAGAGGCTCCCATGCCATCAGACCTGCACCTCTGTCTGTCCTGTCTCTTTTAGCCTCTGCTCCCTAACCATGGGAGGGCAGACTTTGCTCTACTGTGCACCTAAACCAAATGATGCAAAACCCAAAACAGCAGAGCCCAACAGTCCAAGACTGGAGGTCTCAACACTAGGAGCAAAACTGTCCTTTTTCTCCTTATAAGCCGATACTCTTTTAGTCTTAGGTATCTCTTGCTGCAACAGAAACCTCACCTGCAAAGTCTTCTTTAGACCTACTGGGGCTGTCAGAATAATTAAATCCTGTATGCTCTCTACACAGCTGTGGAGGAGATGCTGCCCATTGGCTAGATCTGGACAGGGGTTCTCAGTTTACTGCATGCATTGTCCTTGGTTGGTACAGTAGTATGAGCAGACCTCCCCACCTCGGGATCTATATCCACCAGCCTTGATTGTCTTCTTGTAGGTTTCTGGGGCCCTCTGGATTCTTCTATTTCCCCATTCTCCCTTACCTCTCTCACCAGGAATCCCAATAGGAAGTCCCAGTATCTTTCCAAATCTCCTGCTAAGTGAAGAATTTCAGGGGACATCCATGTTGGGCTAGTGTCTAATTATAAGTGAGTATATACCATGTGTTTCTTTCTGAGTCTTGGTGAACTCACTCAGAATGATCATTTCCATCCATTTGCCTGCAAATTTCAGGATTTCCTTGTTTTTAATAGCTGAGTAGTATTCCATAGTGTAAATGTACCACAGTTTCTTTATCTGCTCTTCGAATGAGGGACATCTAGGTTGTTTCCAGGTTCTGGCTATTACAAATAAGGCTGCTATGGACATGGTTAAGCACATTTTAAAAGATAATCTCACTATACCCTCACTGGCCGGGAACTTGCAACAGACATCAAGCTGGATTCAGATTCATAGATATTTGCCTATTCATCCATCGTGGGTATTGAAATTAAGAGTGTGCAAAACCGTGCCCGTTTAAACTGGATTTTAAAGGAATTATTATATTTTTATTTCTTTTTTTTTTTTTTTTTTGGCGTGTAGAATCTAAACCCTGTGTTTGTATATGCTAGCTCAAAAGAGTCTCTGCTACTGAGTAACACTGCCATCCCAGAATATTTTCGTTGTTGTTGTTGTTGTTGTTTGCTGAGTCCATACCAGAGGAGATTTCTACCACCCAGTAACATCCTCAGCACCTGGATGTTTCTTTGGAGCTCTCTGAGCTTTAGCTACTTTGTTTCGTAATGCCACCTAGTGGTACAGTCCTGAAGTGCAGCCAGAAGACAACAGCGACTCAGGAAGGAGGGAAGTTCAAAATTTTGAGAGAGGGGCATTGGTGGACTCTAAGGGGTAAAAATTAAGTTCATTTCCTGTATCAAATAAAAAGTTCTGTGCTGCTGGAAGTGAAAAGTCTCTTCTGTTGCTTTCCTGTTTCGAGATCTCTGCATAGAGATCCACAGAAATGAAAGTGAGTGAGTTCCTGTCAGTTTTTGACTTAAACCCACAGCTCTCATCTTAAAGGGAACAAGAGATACTTCATGCTGGAGCCATTATGAGTGACCATGGCCTAGAAACACAGATTTAGGTTACCCCAAACTCCATGGCCCAACGGAGAAACAGGTTCTTATTTTTAAGTTTACAGCACAAAGAAAGTCGTAAGTCAAGGCGAGTTTAAACTACCTTGGTGGGCACAGCAGAGAAGCAGATACATTGAGAAGGGAGAAGGCTTTGTATAGGTCTAAGATGCTGCCCTGTGAAGTCCTTCGCTCTTGCGTGGGTGGCAGCTAGTGCTCCGCTAAGTTGGTAGACTCTAAGGGGTTTTGCTTATTCTCAAGGAGGATAGCTCTAAGCTAATAGCTTCTGGAAGCCTTTGTTCTAAGCGACATAAGTTCCGATAGATAAGGGGGAAAGGAATGCCTGTTTCTGGAGGCTAAAAACAGCCCAGGATAAAGGAAATGGCGTCTGAACCTACGGAATTGCGCTGTCTCCACAGTACTGAAATCTCAAGGGCCCCAGTGCTCTCTGTGAACGTGGAGGCTCCCCCCCCCCCAGGAGTCTTGTGCTCACAGCCACACAGCTTCTTATCAGGGGTTTTCTTTCTCAGTCTTGATAGCTGTGATAGCTCTTCCCACGGCCATATTTACGTAAGACCGTGCTTACCTGGCACCGTTTTAAACATTATCAAAATTTCAGGTTTGAGTTTTATGCCAGCAGGGTGACCCAGAGGGATAACTGCTTTTTTGTTTTGTTTTTTGTTTGTTTGTTTGTTTGTTTATATTTTGTTGGTTGGTTTGGTTTGGATTGGTTTTGTTTGGGTTTGGGTTTGGGTTTTCAAGACAGGGTTTCCCAGTGTAGCCTTGGCTGTCTTGGACTTGCTCTGTAGACCAGGCTGGACTCAAACTCACAGAGATCCAACTGCCTCTGCTTCCCTAGTGCTGGGATTACAGGTGTGGGCCAGAAAGCCCAGGTTGACAGGGATACGCTAATGTCTGTCTCAACAGTGCTCAAATGATGGGGCTGTAGTTTCATTGCCATACTTTCTATTGTCTACAATGATACATCCTGCAAACACTTGTCTACAATAGGATCTTGCAGGTGTTCTTTCAACATCATAAAATCTGTATTTTATATTAATGCATTACATAGGGGAGCCCAATGACAAAGTGTATTTCTGACAAGACAATGAGGAAGTATCTGCTTTCCCTCACACTGGAGGCCATGAGAAGCACTGCTGCCCTGACATGCTAGAAATCATCTTCAAGTAGATTGTTTATAATCTACTCTCAAGCCATGCCTAGGATCCTGTCCTGTGGGTAGGACAACCACTTATCATAACGCGTGTTCTTTAGATAGGTCGGACAATGCATAGCGAGAGGCTACCATCCTTTTGGATCTGTGCACTCTGAGGAAGCAGAGTCCACACTGTTGCTGGAGCATGTGGGGGACCCTTGTGCTGGATGCCAAGGGCTACTGGGAAAATTGGAGTCCCACATTTTCAGTACTTAGTCTTGTTAATAAATTAATTGAGAAATGGAGGGAGAAGGAAGCTCAGGGACAATTTTTATTTGGCCTTGAGAGGAGAAGCTCCAGGGTAGGCAGGCGTTGGGTCTTACAGGAGGAAGCTACAGAAGCGGGCGGGGGGAGGGTGGGGAGAGAAAGCTATGTAGTTTGTAGGCAGTGATATGGCAAAGGGGGTCGGGACAGCCTCGGAGAAGCAGAGAGAAAGCCCAGGGCACAGGAGAAAGCATGCTTAGACCCCAGGGAGCCTTAGAAAGCAGAACACCGGCAGGTTCCACTGTCTGACCAGGTTCTGCAGTGCTGTGGGAGGAAGGCCCTGTGAGCGCCTGCACTGTGCAGGGTGGGCTTTCTGAGAGGGACAGGCTCATCCTAGCTTTATGCAGATAACTCTTCTCCCCATCTCCTTAGCATTGCTTCCGGAAAATCTGCATGCTGGAGGGGCTGCCCTTTTGCCAGGTGACTGACAAGCCCAGGTGAACTAACTCTTGAGGGCCTCTGTGGTTGTGTGTTACAGCCCTTCTTTAGAGCACTTTACACTGTTGGGTTGCCAGCCACAGCCAGAAGTGCATTTCATTCTTTCAGTCAGAAGGAAAAATAGTCTCCCTTAAAGAGCCTCAACACAGTTCCAGTATCCATCCCCAAAGCCCTCCGGGGCTCCTGTCACAACGCACCCTTGGGAGTCCCTAAAATCCTTCAAGAGGTGGGTTAATAATGGGGAATGGATACAGGACAATGTTACCATGGAAACCCAGATCCATGGTCAGAGGTGTTCTCCAGCAAGGACCATGTCTCAACTGGAACCCCAGTCCTGTCTGCCCATGTCCTTCAAGCAGGGACGATAACTTAGCAGGAGGTGAGAAGCTAGCTTTCCCTTGTGGCATCCCTGGTCAGAAAGCCGAGGAAACTTCCCACTCACTTGGAATGTGGTGTGGACTGGGTGTTTCCTTCCACATCTCTCAAGTCTCCCTCCCTCGATGTTGGGAGCCAGTGGAAGAACTCTGGCAGGGCACTGACCTGTAAGCAGACACAGAAGCAGAGCCCATGGAGGAACCTTGCTCATTACAGTCCTCTTCAATGTTTGCTCATCCAGGCTTCTGACATCACAGAGAACCACCTGCCCAGGGACGACATCTCTCAGAGAGACCAGGGCTCTTCCACACCAATCATTAACCAAGAAACTGCATCCACAGACTTGTGCTCACTTGGATGGAGGCATTTTGTCAACTGAAGTTTGACTTCAAAGGTTAATATAGCCCATGTGAAGATGACACAGAAACAAACCTACACAGAACACGTTAGATTTAAAGTTATTTTTCTTACCTATTTTTTAGTTGTGCACACACATTTGGCTGTGAGACGACATTCTACAGGAGTTGGTTGACATGGAGATCATAACATATGGGTCCAGGGCACTGAAAGCAGGCTATCAGGCTTAGGGGCTGCGACTTTGCACACTGAGCCACCTCTTGCAACATTCTTATAGGTCTTAAGAAGTTAAAGGTACCATGAGCTGGGTGCAGTGACACACGCCTGTAATCCCAGCACTCGGGGAGGCAGAGGCAGGTGGATCTCTCTGAGTTCAAGGCAAGCCTGGTCTAAAAACTGAGTCCAGGTCGGCCAAGACTACACAGAGAAACCATGTTTCAAAACAAATAACAACAACAATAACAACAAAAACCCAAAAACAAGATGAAGTAGAAGAGGAAGAGGAGGAGGAGGAAGAGCTGGAGGATGTGGAGATAGGGGAGGAGATGGAGGAGGAGGAAGTTAAGTGTACCTTCATTTGGAAGACAGTATAGACATATCTGGTTTGTCAATGGATAGTAAATTTCAAGTTACTTATGATGAATTAGAATAATCACTTATGTTTCCATTTGTTATTAGTTCATGTAGTGGTCTCCTTTGTAAACCTAAAGTGTCTGGATTTTACTTCTCAGCCTAAATTTTCAGAATTAAGGTTCAAAAGTGCCAAATCCTAAATATACCACTCAAAGGGATCATTTCAGTATTCACAGTTCTGTTGGGCCTGACTGAGAATTACTTTGGAAAGTCAAAAAACAAATATAAAAATAAGCAAACAAAAGAGAAAAAGCATTAGCCCTGACAGCCATCTATCATCAGTATTGAGTAGGCAAGTCAAGAATACTTTGAATGAGCCAGGCAGAGTAATTTTAGAGTGATGTGAACTTTAAAGATGCGTTAAGATGGGGGCAGAAGGCACGGCTCGGTGGCGAAGAGCACTTGCTGTTCTATCCAGAGACTTGGGTTTGGTGCTTAACACACACAAGAGAATTCACAGCCACCTGCAACTTCGCTGACACCCTGATCTAGCACCTGTGGGTATGCGGGGGCAAGTGTGCAGAAACAAACATTCAGGCAAACACCCATGCACATAACAATAAATAAGTCCAGAAAAATTCACTAAAATGATGAGGCTAAACATGCATTGGTCAGTCACTTTGGGGAATTCTAGAGGCTAAAATTGTGGTTTAGCTTAGGGCATCATCATGGTGGCTTACACAAAAGGTAATACCACGTGACTATTTCCAGGTAAGCATCCTGGGATGACTGATGTGGACTTCCTCCCAGAAAGCCACCAATGAGCAAGCTCTTCCCTCTTGTGTGCCTTAGGTAGTAGCCCTGGAAGGAAGAGGCAAGAGGCATATCTCAGAGACTGGTGTGACCACACTTTATGCGCTTCTCCCAAAAGACCTGTTGGAGATCATATCAAGCCTTGAGGTTTGTGTCATCTTCTGATGTGATTCTCTGTGGTATTTTGAGGCCAGATACCACCTTACACCCCTGGAAACACTCTGCTCACTGGAGTCACTCAGAGTGGGCTGGAAGGAGCCAGAGCCATTAGCTCTTCCCTTTGGTGTCCATGGAATGTGCCTGTGGATACATCTGGGAAGGACTATTGCTTCAGCCATCAACTTTGCAGCCTGCATGAAGCCAGTTAGCACAGGCACAGGCACACAAATGTCACATTAAAAAGTGAATTCATTCAGAGTACACTGTCAAACAGTAAAAGGAGAGGCCAACAGGATGTCTCCCTAGGAACCACCAAGATAGCCTAGGATTAGTACTTCTTGAGCCTTCACAAGTTACAACAGAGTTCTTTAAATGAAATTAACTCAGATTAACATCTTAGTAAAAACATTAATCACCATCTCACAATAAAATCCATGTCCTCGTGTTTATTCGAACACCACCCAGCAGAAATAGCATCAACTGGCACGTCTTAGGGGCTCAGGATGAGTACAAACAGCTTTCATACTGCAAACATGGAGTTAAAGATTAAGCCTGTGTGCACACAGATGCCAAACCAAGCTACAGAGAAAAGCAAGCAACATGAGTGTGCTGCCAACAAAATCAGAGTGTCCTGTCACAGAAACAGCTGTCCAGGAAATGGAAAAGGCCTCCAAAGGGACAGGCATTGCACATATACAATTTTTCACGCATTGATACCAAGAGCACAAAACAAACTGGGGTCCATATGGCATGGAGTAGGGGCTGGGGAGTGCAGTGTCGCGATAACAAGGAGAAGCCCATCGACAGAGGAAGATGAAAATGCTGCCCGGCCTGTACAGCAAAGGAGCTTGTGTGGGCAAAGCCCAAGAAATACAAAGAGGAGCTGGTTGCCATGTCCATCACGGATAGTGGCCCAGTGTTTTGGAACATGTGGCGTTTGCCCACTCACTAGCCCACTCCCACGAGAGTGTTCTCCTCCTACACAAGTGGTCCTTATTTCTATCTGTAGCCAGGTGTCCCTGGTCCATTTCTGTGGACCCAGACACAGGAACCTGAAAACTTCATCTTCCAAACTGAGGCACAACTGCACCAGCTAGAACGGCGTGGTCAGGAGCTCTCCAGATCACAAACACAAAAACTGAGTTGCATTTCACAAAGGAGCCCAAATCAAAAGCCCAAGAGCATGATTCTGGTAGCAGCTCATCTGAGAGGGTCGTTATGTTTGCTGTGGAAGAAAGAGAGGGGCGAGGACGGAGCGGGTGTGGCCAGAAGGATGGGGTGAGGAGGAAAGGGGGCAAGAAGGAAGCCAAAGAAAAGCTGAAAGGGAGAGGAAAGGAAACAGAAAAGAAAAGCAAATCTCGCGCTACCCACCCCCAGGCCCCCAGCCAGAGCCGACTCCGGAATTACTCCATGCGATTCACAGAGAGCTTGTGGAAGGGGGCCCTACCCAGCCAGGATGTTTGTTCTCTACCTGCCAAGGCTGCTCTGGAATCTGGAGACAGACTCTGCTTGACTCGCAGGCTTCTGAGTGAAATCGGGTCACCTGGTTGTAAGCCAAGCTGTTTGCTTTTTGTCCAAGACATGTAACTCCCCTTTGAGTCTATAGATTCCCTTAGCAGAGCTATTTCTCAGAAGTGGAACACATTCCGTATCCAAACCGTACCAAGAATAAACAAAACTTGGCCAGGGAAGCTGATATTTTTACGGGTTGTGTGTAAATGGCTGAACAAATGTTCAAAATGAAAGACCCATATTTATGGAATCAACACAATCGCACAATTCCAATCATAGGAAGTAGTGACCAGGGACCTAATAAAAGCTGTACTTTTTTTTTTCCGAGACAGGGTCTCTCTGTGTAGCCTTGGCTGTCCTGGACCCACTTTGTAGACCAGGTTGGCCTCGAACTCACAGTGATCCACCTGCCTCTGCCTCCCGAGTGCTGGGATTATAGGCGTGAGCCACCACGCCCGGATTAAAAGCTGTACTTCTTTTTCAAAGTACCATAAGAGGATTATACACACATAGCCTTTGACTGTCATTCCTACTTCGGGATGTAAAATCACTTACTGCAATAATGAGCTTGACTGATGAGGAAGGAGTGAAGCTCTGATCTGTGGCAATAGCAGAATGTCTTTGGAAGTCATTTGTTTCTGTGTTTTTAAGAAGGACGGTGATATTTGGTTTCCCTTTTGGCCAATGGCCTTCATAGTCTCAGGTTCTTGGTCCCTCAAGCCCTGACAGCCATGGATGGGTTCCATCTTATGAAGGGGACATTAATTCCAACTAGAGAGGGGTTGGTTGCTCCCACAATGTTTGTGTCACTATTGCACCAACATGTCATGCAAACAGATTACTATTGTAGGTTTTAGGGTTGAGAGACGAGTGGGTGGTTCCTCTCCTCTGGTAGCGTGAAGAGTAACGTCCAGTACCATGAACATTATCGAGAAGGCTGAAAGCTCTTTTTACTCACCTGTTTGACTTCTTTGTGTTTAATGAGATATGTAAGTATTGTCTTCAGTAATAGAGCCTTACTGTGAGATTGTGGAGTGCAATCGGTAGCCTTGGAATAGCCTGGGTTGCTTCTCATGCCCTCTGACCAACAACTTAAGTAGACGCAATCCATTCCTGGCACTGGAGGTTTCACTCGGTGTTAACACATTGCCTCTACCATTATTTGGTGACTCCATTTAAATTTCTTTCATGTATGTATGTATTGTAAGAACTTCTTGCAGTAGTAGGTTTCCAAATGAGTCCTCAAATGACCCTTAGTGTTAGTGTTCCCCACTGTGACCCCGTTAATGCCCCCTCTGCCTTTAATCCTCAGGCTCCAGCGTCATCCTGTCTCTCCAGGATGCTAGTTCCCCTCACTTGGGAGATTGGAAGAGTGACACTTGATCTGTGTTAGTTGCCGTGTGTGTGTGTGTGTGTGTGTGTGTGTGTGTGTGTGTGTGTGTGTGTTCCTGACCATTATGATGAAGGTGCATGTCTCATGTCTTTTACAAAACCTACAACTCCAGGTTCAAAGCATAGCAGTCACCATCAGTTCTTTTAGAGAAAGCTTGTGGAATTTTATCTCCAGATGACCATGTAGGAAATCAGTTCCTCCTCTCATTATGTTAGTGGAGCTTGCAGACTTAACTGGTGCCTTCATTTTGTTGCATTTGAACCGCCCTCAGATGGACCTGCAGAAACTTAATTTCATGTGACTTTTGTGGTCTATAAGTGAGCAAGAGTGGAAGACCCTTCAGCCAGGAGGATCTGGATGTCCCACTGCCCAGCACCTCAATGACTTCAGGGTCTTAACCATTACGTGGACTTGTTAGGTGTGTATCATGTACCAGAGCAGACCTGAACGCGATTAAGAACTGCTCCCACATAATGAGTACCTCAAGGGGAAAAACCCAGAGGGGGCGATCTAAAAATGTATTTCTGGTCCGGGGACAGGTGGGGTCAGGGAAGAAGGAAATCCTGAGCTGTCAGAAACATCAGGAGATGATTCTCTAGCGGAAGGCTCGAGGTAACGAGCAGAAACGCTGCCCACTGCCCTCTCCAGGAAGCTCCCTCCCGAATGGCTTGCAGCTAGCCTGGGCATGGACATACCCTCCAGGACAAGGTAGCAGGCCTAGAGATGTCAAGAATGGCACAAAATCACCCTAAAATGTAGGTGAGCGCACTGGTTTCTTTGGCCATTACACTTCTGTGGCACCTTCACATCTAGGTGAGCCTTGATGTCACAGCCACACCCGTAAGGTCAGACGTTCTGGCCAGTCTACCATCCCAGGTGTAGCTCTGTGGCTTAACTGACCTTCCACTCGTCCTCCATGTGCCCTCCATGCCGACACATATGGCCATGATCTAAGCTCTGGGCGACCACTCCCGTTTCCTTGCCTACAGCTTGACATTGTGCCTAGAGGACAGACCCTGTCCCATTCAGGGGAGCCTTCGCTCCTCCCCGTTCTCAAAGGCCCTGCTCTTCCCCTCCTCCCCACCTGCCATTCCAGTCGCCATCAATTTGCTGGATCAAAGGAATTCTCTTCGTTATATTCTTGCAGAGGCTCTCTGAGCATTCTCTTTACTCTTAGCGCAAGCGCTTTGCCTGCAGGTTCCTACCCGAGGCCAGCAGTGCTCACAGCAGAAATCATGGCTGCCTGGGCTGCTGAAAACAGCTTCAAGATGTAAATGGTGAGAGATCTGACTACATACACAAAATATCTGGGCAGCACAAATTGGTGTGGAAGGATAAGAGAGGGAGAGAGAGAGAGAGAGAGAGAGAGAGAGAGAGAGAGAGAGAGAGAGAGAGACAGAAAGACAGACAGACAGAGACAGAGATGGAGAGAGACAGAGAGAGACTCAGAGAGAGAGATCCAGAAAGACGTGCCCCTTCTCAGAGGCTTCAGCATGTGCTATGAATAATGCCAAGGAAACAGCACTGAGATTTCATTGGAGACATTGATTCCTGTAACTTTTCCAAAAAGCATAGTATGCAAGCAGCAGAGGAATGTACACATGTGTTCATGTGTATGTGTGTTCTGTGTGTGTGTGTGTGCATATGTATGTGGTCGTGTGTAAAGATGGTTGCAGAGGTACAGTTTTCTGAAATATGCCTGTTAGTAGGAGCCCCTGGCATGTGAGGGCTTTTCTCTTCATGGGTGCGTCATGGGGGGGAAGGGCAGAAGACACTATGCAAACTGTGAGGAATGGAGCCCAAAGGACCTCCTTGAAGCTACAGACCACTCACATTAGTGACTGGTGTACAGGATCTGAGGTGCAGATTGTGGTCTAGTCACGGGCGAAATTGTCCATCTTGGCTTATCAGCAGCAGGAGGGCCTCTCCGGTGACATATTCATCATATGATAGGCCACACATTCCTTTACCTCAGAGCTTGGCCTGCAACGCTGAGAACATGAATGCTTCTCGGCATCATTACGTCAGGGAGGGGAAGGACACATGTGGAGAGTCTAGTTGCTTGAAGGACCTGGAGGAAAACTGATTGTTTCAGAAGTGAGGGGTCAGGCCACCAGTGATACTTAGTGCATCTCACACAAAGGGCTGGTGGTCTGGCATGTGGTCTTATGGGTGTAGGTCAAGCTCACACAGTGCCACACAGCACCTCAAAGATAGAGTTGCCTGCTGTGTCCTGTGTGGCTCAGGCCTGTAGTATTATTCCTCAGGCTTCAGGGTGTCTGGCATTAGATCCCACACCACAATGCCTGACATTTCAAATACCTGGGCCCAGGAATTAAACCCAGGGCCTTGCAGATACCAGGCTTTACCATTGACCTACACCAGAAGCCTTGATGTGACCTTTTCATTTGTCGAATGAAATTCTACATAAGAAGGACAGGTCACGGCCCTTTCAGTATTTACTTGGAAGCCTAGATGCCCTCTGTAGGTTTTCCTGTCTCCAAATGGTTAGTAATTGCAGTGTGTGCAGGCCTGCGTGCCTACGTGCCTGTGTGCATGCATGTGCGTGCACGTGCGTGTGCATGTGTGCAATAGCGCGTGCGCGCATGTGTATGTGTGTGTGTGTATGTGTGTGTGTGTGTGTATGTGTGTGTGTGTGTGTTTGTATATTTTTAATCCTTGGGCTAGGTGAAGAGTAACATTGGTAGCCAACTGTGTGGACTCCCACGTCTGCCCTGGTCTCATATACATTGCAGCTCCCTCCCTAATCGGATGGTGGTTGCTGGAGGAGACTGTGGCACTTGCAGTGTCTTCTTGCCTCAGTGTGATCGTTCACCGGCTCCACAGCCCTGAATAAGATCTGGAGTGGACAATGGTAGTGTGTGCTGAAGGTTTCTATTCTGACCTGGCAGGGTTATGGGAAGTCCAGCAAGGGCAGGATATGCACGTGGCCTGAGACCTCACCTCTTCCATGCCTGTTGGTACAAGAGTAATAAGGTTTCACACTCTGGTGGACCCTGGGCCCTGGCGACTGCCCGCACACATGAGGAATCCGCGCTTCCCTGTGTCCTGCAGAAAGGGGCTGAGGTGTCCCAGGTGCCACTTCTCACAGCTCCCGTAACCAATTAATATAAATTAATGCATGTTCATGTAGCAGGAACAAGGACACAGTGCTCAGAGGCCAGCCCGATTCTAGGGCTCACCTCCTTGTACCACCATCTCCCCCTTCCATTTAAGTCTGCTGCGTAACTAAGGCACACTCACTCTGGTCCACGTACGTTTTTCTTTTTCAGTCATACACCGTGGCCACAGTACCGGTTCCAAGAAGGCCACAGAGTCAGCGGTGTGAGCATTGAGAACTCAGCACTTTTAATCCCAGGACCCTGACCCCAATCGGGTATATGGCCAGGAGGATGGCCCTGAACCCTGAGCCCAGCCTCTCCCAGGACAAGGACAGAAAGAGTTCTGAAGTGAGGGTCTCTTAAGCTCTTAAGCCTGAGGTGACTCACAGCTACCCTTGCAGAACTGGCTTTAGGCAGAAGGGCTCCAGAGCCATGTGGGACATTCCAAGAATTCCTTAGGCAGAGCAAGGCCTTCTCAAACTGTAAAAGGCAGTGGTGAGAAACATCCCTGCTAGCCTGAATGCTAACTGGAAGGGACAGAGAAAGACTCTCTTCCGGGACCACACATTCTGCACCCGCAGATGTTGGACACGAGGTCCTCATAAAGCCAGCTCTGACTAGGGCCTCTTTCTCAGAGACTTCGCCTGCCCCCCATTTCTCATCTTCTTGCGCTTTCTGTGCCCCTTGCCCTCTTGCTGCCCGGGGCCAGGTCAGCCAAAGAGCAGCATCCCAATGGCTCCCTCCCCAGTCCAGGACACTGAAATCATGACTCGCGTTATCTGATGTGAGTCAGTGAACAGAGTAATCCAGACAGCAGGAATTAAGCCACCCTTGGGGCTTGCTTGGTTCTCCTTTGCTGACATTGTCTCTTGTTGGCTGCCAGAGCGAACGGATCACTGCCCCAAACTCAACAGGACCCTGTGGGGTTCCACTGACCATGAGCACCTAGTGAGAGCTGTCGGTCTTCCTGAGTCCTTTTTCTATATGCCCATTGCTATCCTTACAGTGGATCCAAGGTGCAGATTCGGCTTCATCCAGTTGACCCACTGTTGAAGCAGCTCTCCTTCTACTCCTCCTCTTCTGCATCCTCCTATTTCTCCTCCTCCACCTCCTCCTCTACCTCCTCCTCTCCCTTCTCCTCCTCTTCCACCTCCTCCTCTCCCTCCTCCTCCTCCTCCTCTTCTGCATCCTCCTATTTCTCCTCAGTCAAGTACTGAGATGCACTAGGATGTGCCAGACTTACCCAGAGAATCCCCGTGATGCAAAGGTGGCCATGCTCACTTTAATTTATTTCTCTGTCTGGCCTGGAGGCAACTTGAGCCATCTGCGGCCTTCTTTGATGTTCACTTTCGTCTTTCAGGTTTGGTCGGCTGTGGTTCTAAGCCAGATGGACACTGACTGCATTTAAAGGAGTAAGCCTGCAGTAGGTGAGTCTGGCGGGTCATTATGTGGGCCCCGCCCAGCCTAGCCTCCAAAGGTTTTTCTGTTCCACCGAAGACAGGAGCACCACCAGATGCTGGGATGCCCCAAGCTCTGGAGCTAGCACTCTGCACTGTCAATACAGTGTCTGTGTCTCCATGGAGTAGGTGGGCTTATAGAGTTTGAAAGGGGATGAAACTCTGTTTCCTTAAATGTCTGCATTGCCTGAGGAGCCATCCACCTGACCTTACTTGGAGAAAACAGAAAGTTTGCCGTTATGGATGGGTCAGAGTAAAGGACACGGGCAGTTCTCTGCTCTGTATTCCACGTTTTTTTATTATTGTGTGAGTGTGCGCATATTGTGTGTATCTGGCTGTATGCGCTTGTGTAAGGGAGGGGCCTCGGCAAACAAGTGAGCAGGCTAGAGGAGGACGTCAGGTGCCTTCCTCTATCCATCTCCACCTTCTCTTCTGAGACAGGGTCACTCACTGAATCTCAGGGCTTCCATTTCAGCTGGGCTGTCTGGCCAACAAACCGCCAAGATCTGCCTCTCTCCCTGCACCAAGGCTGAGGTCACAGGTAACCTTAGCCATGCCTAACTTTTGTGTGGAAGCTTCTCGCTTCCACAGCAAGCACTCTGCCCATCGAGGCCTCTCCGCACCATGCTGAACTCTTTTTTAAGATATTCCCCCCTTGGTTCCCAAGTGGAAATACCATGGAGCATAGTGAATACGTGAATTGAAAAGCACAGCCACCTGTGAGCACACAGAACCTTATCCTGGGGCTTAAGCCCTAGACGTTTCCTTGGGATTCCAGCACAAGTGGTTGGTATTGCTGGTACCAAGACAAAAAAAAAGCACATCCTTTAGGAGGTATCAGATGAGCACGGGGCCTTCTGCATAAACAGAGGTTGAAGGGTGGGGAAATCTGGCGTCTGGGGTCACAGAGTGACAGGAAAAGACAAACAGAGAAACACTGGACAGGAGCAGGATGACAGAACCACTTGACTCCCTGATTCCTCTAGAAGCTCTTCAGGAGCAGTGGGCGGGGCTTATCCCACTTGAAGATGGAGAAGATGGAGGCAGTCTGGTGAAAACCCACGTCCAGGTAATAAAGACCTTGCGTCTAGCCCTACTCTTCTCCATTTTCCATGCTGGGGGACCATATGGCCCCCACTATGAGAAAGGGATGGAGTTGGCAGGGCTCAGGGACTCGTGACTATGAGGCACACGGGATCTGTGGCTTTATTTGTAGGAGCCTCCAGGTGTTCTTGCTGTGGTTACTGCCTGTGTGAATCTAAAGACACTGCCGAGTTCTAGGCACTTGAGTTTCAAAGCCTAGTTCCATGGCTCTCCAGATGGCTCCTTGCGAGGACCATGGCAGGGCTAGATGACCGAGCAGGACAGGCTCAGACACAGCTCTGCTCGGTGTTTGCCACCCCTCTGAGTTGTGTCTTGCAGGATGGGACTCACTCTGACTTCAGCATCCAGCATGTCTTACATCTGGACTCTCTCAGGAAGATGAACTTGGCACCAGTTAGCTCCAGTCATCCGTATGCTTTGGCCCCAGGAGAAGTGCCCAATCATCCCTTCCCGGGGTCTGCCCTGGCCAGTCTCTGACTGCATGCTCCCACCTAGAGGTCTGGCAGCTCTCAGATGGACCCTTCCCCATGCCTGATTACTGCCTGTGGGTATTGGGTCAGCAGAGCCTCTGGTGCCGCAAGGGCCACTCTGGTTCCGGGGACCTCCCACATGGGCCACATTTGTGCATGTTCCCATGCTGAACCATCCTAAGGAGCCTGTCTGGTTTAACCTATTGTTTTCAAATCTGATCCCCTGGCGATGCTTCACTTACAGGTAAGACTCCCTGGGGAACCCTCACTCCTATGTGAGATTTGCTTCTGCAGCTGAACTTGCAGGCGAGTGTCCCCTGTGCCCCCCCAACCTCTCAGAGATTTCTACTTCAGTGGGAGTGTCTCTGGGGCACCTTGACACCCAGATGGGACTCCCTAGTGGAAAGGCACTTTGAGCTGGGCCTGCTTATGTTATCAACTGGGGCTGCTGTCTGTGCAAATGAAGGGTCTTGGTGGTTCTGATCAAGACACAGGCCTAGATACACAGGGAGGTCTGTGCTTGCAGCGCTCAGTACCTTGTGAAAAGGAAGGATGTGCTGAAATGATTCCCAGGCCGATCGCTGACCTATCCTGGCAAGTTCTCCCCCTGTGGCCTGGGTAGAATACAGTTCCAGACTGTTCTAGAGTTCTGAAGGCTTCTGGTGGCAAAGTTATAGTGCAAGCTGTTTGCAACACCCTTGCTGTAGCATCGCCTTCTCATGAGAAAGCTGTGTTTTGTCAGCAACCAGCTCCACTTGCTGTGTCACTGCCTCAGGGTTTGTGTACAGCGTCCAGTGGAACCCACGCAGACATGAAGGCCGTCTTGCTGGCTGTTTGGCTGTCATCCCTTCACTGAAGACAGTCAGGCAACACGGGGAAAATCTAGCAGCTGCTAGTTAGGAAGCCAATTTTCCTCTGCCCTCTTATTTCTTGGAGTTTTTAAAGAAAAGGGAAATATTTCTTAAAGGCAGAGTTTACAGTGATGGCCTATTGTTGATGTTAACTGTGATTTATACACTAGGTAAACTCCTGCACCAGTGCCCAGGAGTAATTGATGCCTTCAAATAACTGTATGGGGATGGGAGACTAGCAACATGTATATATATATACACACACATACATACTGTGAAATTCACTTCTTTTCTTTCAGAGTTCTAGAGTGACTGTATTACTTAAAAATTCATATACAGGGAGCCAAAGACAGGCCAATATCTATGAGTTTGAGGCCAGCCTGTTGTACAAAATGAATCCAGGACAGCCAAGGCTATGCAGAGAAACCCTGTCTTGAAAAATAGCCCCCCCCAAATCATATACTTAAGCATTAATTTCCACCGTGGTTGTTTTTTGGGACATGGCAGTTAGTGGCCTTTACGTGAGGTCACAGAGGCAGGAAGCTGGTCTGTTGGAGTCACTGTTTCTAGTGAGTAGGATCCTGGGAACCCTCTTTCCACACCCTGCCCTCCTGCCCTCCAAGTGAGAGCACAGTAAGAAGATGGGCATTCACAAGCAAGGAAGACAGATCTTACATACATATATATCTTACTATAGCTCTGCCTTTCCCAAGGTGTGGGGGTGGGTAACTGTGTGACTTGACCCCATTGGTTCTGTCTTTCTTTCACACACCCTTTAGGATGACATTGCCTGGAGCAGATGTCTTTCCTTTGCGGCATTCCTCAGCGATGGCCAATGGAGGAAGTGACCACAGGCTGAGGGTCTGTTCACATGCAGGCTGCGGGTCTGTTCCCAGGCAGTAGCATTTACACCTTTTGACCTGTGTAAGTAAGGCTTCTATAGCAGAAGACCACACTTCAAGGAAACTCTTCATTTTTCAGTGTTCTCGTTAATTCACTTCATTTTGATGGGGTGGCTGTGAGGGTAGGTTGGGCCCACACAAATGGAAGCCTGGGACATTGCTCAGGAAACCATATGCTGTTGCCTGCGTTCTCCTGGTTCCTGGCCTATAGGTGACCCTGTACTCAGAGCAACCCAACCCTGCTACGCCTCAAAGGTTCCCGGTGCTGCTGTGTACCCAGGCTGGCGCTGTGGTGGGACAGTGACTACAACACTTCACACAGTTGCACCTCAGGGGCACACACGTCTGCCACCTGCCCTGGTCAGAGGTCTGCACACCGGCCCTGAACATGAGAGGAGGCTGCCAGCCCCCCAGCCCACTACCCACAGCCACAGCGTGGTTGAGAAGCGGCTACGGCCACGTATCTCACTTAGGTTTCTGCCACTGTTTTGAGCTCCATGGCCCAAAGCAGCTTGGGGCGGAAAGGGTTTCCTTCACCTTACACTTCCTGGTTAGGGTGCATCACCAGGGGAGTCAGGACAGGCACTCTAGCAAAGCAGGAACCTGGGGGCAGGAACTGAAGCAGAGGCTGTGGATGAATGCTGCTCATTGGCTTGCTCAGCCTGTTTTCTCCTAAGGCCCAGGACCAGCTAGGTAGGGGTAGAAACACACACAGGGCAATGGGCCCTCCCACATCAGACATGAAGGAAGAAAATGTCCCACAGCATTGCCCACAGTCTGATCATACGGAAGTATCTCCTTGATTGAAGTTCCTTCATCTCTGATGATTCTACCTCGTGTCAGAGTGTCATAAAACTAAGCAGAAGACAGTAGCAGAATTCTTGAAATTTCTGTGTAGGATCTGCCCAAGAAAGTGCTTAATCTACAGGTGCCTTTGCCTTCACCTCACATGAAGGTACCACACATGGATGGACACCCCTGAATGGGCTACTGTGAAACCAAGCAGTAGAGAAAAGGAGAAAGTCTTGGGGCCAGGCAGTGGAGGCCCATGCCTTGAATCCTAGCACTGAAGATGCAGAGGCAGGCAGAACTCTGAGTTTGAAACCAGCATTATCTACAGAACAAACTCCAGAACAGGTGGGGCTACACAGAGAAGCCCTTTTTCCAAAAACAAACAAATAAATAAGCATGAAAAAGAGAAAGTCAGACGGGCTTCATTGCACTGACGATAGTCATGGTGCCACAAAATGTTGGGAGAGTAAGAATGTCCCATACACCTTGCCAGGCCTCTCTGAACTTTGTAGGATAGAACTTTGTTCCTGTTGTGTTAGGGGTGGGAGCTGAGAAAACTCACGGTAGACAAAGAAGCTTAAAAGGAAGGCTTTATTTTCTGAGTGCAGGGAGGTGGCCAGTTCGGGATATGAACCATGTCACCGAAGGGAGATTGTATAATATTTTTTTAAGGATGGGAAAGCAAAGCAAGGGGGCGATGTAGCACTGTCCAATCATGTTTTGACTCAAGGGGTTCGGCAACGGGGTTTCGGTCAATCAGGACAGGAGCAGGTGCCTGAGCCTGGGAACCTGAACTTGGTTGACCCTGCCAGGAAGATGGGGAAGTTGTCCTTGAGTACCAGGCCTGCTCAGGATGTGGGCAGAAGCGACAGTAAGGAGGGATGCATGGGAAGTGAAGCGTGCCTTCCCCTCAAGGCTGCATTGACAACGTAGTAGCAATTTTTATCTTAACTTCACGGGCCAACGCAGGTTTTTCCTGTAACTAGGGAGAGTGCAGCGTAGGGGGCTTCCAGCAGAATTGGGGTGGCGTGGAGATGCTCCAGCCCTTTCATCCCTACGGCTGAGGAGAGTCCGAAGACAAAATGATAGTACTTAGAGTAAGTTTCTTTTGCCCGTTCCCAACACTTCTGTAAGGCTGAGCACTGGCAGATGTAACACAGTCCACACTCCACAAAGTGCCTCAAGTCCCCATAAGCAATGAGTCTCAGTCCTCCCTGTTTGGAGGACACCTGGCCCTTCCTCATACCTTCCTTCAAACTCACGGATTCTGGGGCCACAGGCTTATGATGTCAGGCATGGAACCTAGGCTGCTTGCCTGGAGGAGGCCCTAACAGGAAGTGACATTGGTCTCACTGGCTGACCCTCCCAGGCCCTTACCCGTGTCCCACATGGGCTGCTGAATGACTGTATTCCCTTGCCACTGCTCCCTATATGATGGCCAGTAAACACAGGCCAAATTAGGGGCCCAGGGGATGGTGGACTTAGGGGTGCTGTCGCCAGGGACAGACACAGCTTGCAGGCTGAAGAATAGATGCACAGAGGGTCATGGGATGACCTCAGGACACAGATGCAGGCCTCTGGGTGACACTACCTGATGACAGCCTCTAGCATTCCTGAAGTCCCAGGTGAGGCCCTCTCTGGCACTGGTGAGTTCTTGGTGGTGGAAGCCCTGTGTACCTCAACTCCAGGTAAGCCCAGCTGGCTGCCTGCATTCTCAGATGAGAACCCGCGGTGCTCCTGGCGTCCTCAGTGAGAATTCCTGGTGCACTGTTCTTCTGCAGTAGACTCAGGGTGCTCCTTCCCCGGAGTAAGAACACTGTATCCCTTGCGCTTACAGTGAGTCTCCCGGGATCCTCTGCACTTCCGGGTGGGTCTGTCATTGCTGTGCAGGCCCCAGCTAGACCCATGCCTACCCCTTTAAGATGAGAGGGCTTAGCAGCCCCATGAGCATCAGCAGTTTCTAGGACAGGCTTCTCTTCCGCTAAGGCAGCTTTACCGCCCTCCATGGGTTATTTGACTCCCAGGAGGGGCTAACCCCTGCACCTGACTCCCATGAGGCAGACTGCAGCACTTGCAGTTCCTGGTGAGAATGACCCCACTGAGGACCTGGAATCCCAAGGGAGATTTGTGTCTGCACTCCTGAATCCCTGCAACACACCTATTGATCACTGAGTCCCACTGGAAAACACACACACACACACACACACACACACACACACACACACACACACACACACAACCACACTTCTCCAGGAGACTTCCTGGTGAGCTCCTCTTCCTGATAAACCCTCTGCTGACTCGGCATTGTCACATGACAGTCTCTATGCCATTTGACTTTCGGCCACTGATGACTCCTGGTGCATGTGCACTATGGCACATGACAGCAGTACACCTTTGCTTTATGGGAAGTGACGCTGGCGTACCTCCACTCCCAGCACCTTCTCCCTAGTGAGCACGCACCTTCAGTAAGAGGGCATGCTGCCACTGCACCCCCAGCTGAGTCTAAGACTCTCACCTTATGCTGGTGTGTCCTGCTGCACCACAGCACTCTGCTGCAGCTCTCCCTGTAGTAACCGCACTTTCTGGGAGGCTCCCTGAAGCACCTGTCCTTCCATGGAGGCTTCCTGGTTCACTTGCAGCTGCAGGCCAGAAACCCTAGGGCAGCTGCACTTCCTCTCATCCTGTCCTTCAAAGCAGGACTCCCAACTGCATCTAGAATCTTGGGTCAGATTCCACGAGGCGCTTCTGTTTCCTGGTTAGAGTCATCCGTGCATCAGAACCTCCCCCCCTCACCTCCCTGTGCCTCTCTGATGTCCCTGCACTCCTGCTACTCAATTTTCGTGCCCAGAACAACACATGACTCACCATGGCCTGGTTTCTAGCTGAGCCTCACTGCCATTAATAGATGCCTATCTGAGCATGCCTACCGCACGTGCACCTCTAAGCCTTGCTCCCTTGTGTTCCAGGCCTCTGAAATCAGCCACCCTGTTGCTCCTGCCTTTCCAGGTGGGCTTCCTAGTTGCCTTGAGCTCGCAAATGAATCCCGCTGCCATACCTGCAGGGCTATAGAGTTTTCAGATGACACACTGGTGCACCCGTCAGGTCTGGTTGACGCGTGCACACTTCCAGGTGAGCAACAGTCGTGCTGATGAACTCCTAGATGAAATAGCATGCTGCCGCTTAACACACGGGAGAGACTCGAGTGGTGCAAATGCAGTTCACCCTGTTACGCCAGCTTCCCGGAGACTGTGCGGCCCAGGAGACCTCCAGGTCCTGCCATGTCACACTCGCATGCCTGCTTTCTCACAGGAGTCTCTCTGAACCTTCTTCGGATCAGTTTGAGATTCTCAAATGTGCAGCCACTGCCAGATGCCACCCCCTGCTGCATCTAATTGCTGCCTCCCTGGGGCACTTGCACTCTCAGGTGAGGGCCCTGTTGCACCAACACCTCCATGTGAAACTTCCTGGGGTACTTGACCCCAGAGGTGAGAATAACTGAGGCACCTGGTGTTTGAGTTGGGGATTCTTGGTGCATCGGAAACTCCCAGTTGCTCTCTCTGGACTCACAAGGAGTCTGCGCCTGTTCAAACCCATGTGATCTCACCTAGGGTGCATCTGCCCCTCCAGCTGAGCCTGTCTCTGCCCGTGCACTCCCAAGTAAGTCACCCTGGAACACCTAACAGGTCACCTCAACCATGGTGCTGCTTCTGCGACTTGCAGGTTACACTCCTTGATATACCTGGTTGTGCTGATGGGGACAACTGGCCCTTGCACATTCAAGTGCTATTGCCTGGTGCCCGTGCACTGCCGGGCGACACAGCCTGCTGCATCTTCCCAGGGATGTGAGAGCTGGTGGTACACCTGCTCTGAGGATGAAGCACACTGGTGAAAATGCATGCACGGGCTGGACTGCTGCAACTGTACATGCGTGCACTTCCCCCTGGATTCTGAATTTCTAAGTGAGCAGCTTGTGCGCCTGATGCCTGTGTGATACTCGGCTACCTGAGTTAAGATGGCTTCACCTGAACTTCCAGCTGACTCTCTTTGCCGCATCTGACCTCCCCCCTTATGCTCTCTGGAGAAGACGACCCAACAGGTGAGCAACTGGAATAGACACAAACAGAACATGTGGTCGTTGTGTCCTCTCTGAGCTTTATCTCTCCTTCAGTGTGATTAAATTACAGTATTGTTTTATGTTACCTTCATCTACACTGTTTCCCATGCAGACTTTCCAGCCTCTGTGTCTCTGTTTCTGTCTCTGTCTCTGTGTCTGTGTCTCTCTGTCTCTCTCCCACCCTCCCTCCCTCCTTCACTCTGAAAGAGAGTTAAAAATGAGACATACTGTGCCTTTGTAGCCCCATTCTGATGCCTCTGCAAAATATGTTCATGTTGCTATCTAACTCCTAGGAAACACAACAGGGCTGTGGCATTCATGAACTCACAACATACACGGCTGCCTGCACAAAGTTAAGCTACTCAGCACTCCAGCCCCGAGGGAGGGGGACACTCTTTAGTCCCACCACTAGCTGAGGAGCTGTCAGCAGTCGCTTATGGATGCTGGGGGAGGCAGAGTCAATTATCCTCAGGGTGGAGCCCCTGGTAAAGCTGTCTAGGCTCCAGGGGACAGCCCTACCCCCTTGGAATTTGCATGGTAGTTACTACCAGGACTCAGAGGATTGTGAAAAGGAAAGGAGAGGGGGACAGGAGATGTGGGGAGGGGTGTTGACAATGTGGTTGGAAGGGGTCGAAGAAGGTAGTAAGGGGTATGTGTGACCAAAGTGCAGTGTATTAAATTCTCAAATAATAAACTTGTAGGTTAAGTCTCCCTGCAGAATAATATGCACTGGGCATGGCAGTACATGACTATTATCGCAATCCCAGCGCTCTGAAAGCGAGGGCAGGAGGACTGTGCGTTAAAGCCACCTTGGGCTACATAATGAAACCCTGTCTTAGAAGACAAAGAAGAAGAAGAAAGAAAGATCCACGCTACATATGCGTGCTTTGCTCGTGGTTTTTCGCTTCTCCACTTCCAGGACTGCAATGGCAAACACAGTGGTTGACGGCGCCTGGCTTCTTTTTGCCACTCCACGCAATCTCTAACTTTTCCTCCTTTCCTCCTCTCTTTCAAACTGAACGGGTTGCAATACTCTTCCCCTGTTATGCCCAGCAGCTCTTTGGTTCCCCTTTGTGGATATACAAGTCTTGGCTTCCTGAGTGGTATGCAAACACTTCACTACTTCACCACTAGCCTCCAGCAGCCTCAGCGATCCCTGGAATTGCAGTCTGATCGGCAGCTCTTAAGGTGATGGTGAACTTCCCTGTGGAATTCT
Organism: Acomys minous; assembly: GCF_964271855.1. Taxonomy (NCBI): domain Eukaryota; kingdom Metazoa; phylum Chordata; class Mammalia; order Rodentia; family Muridae; genus Acomys; species Acomys minous. Next base: position 49,618,035 of record NC_140488.1, read on the forward strand.
CATCTTGTTCCTTTTAGGATATTGCAAGCGTCTGCTGACAGTGTCCATCCAGACATGCACTGTGGCCACCTGGCCTTCTGGGTTCTGTACACTTACTTGGCCTCACAGTGAACCTCTGAGTAGCTCTTTCTTTTCTGTGTTTCTCTTGCTCCCACTTTGCTACTGTGTATCTGTTGACAGACAGATCCCCTCCCCTGGTGTGTTTCCAAGTTTACTGATTCTCTACATTCAAAAGGTTTGTCACTAGAGGTGACAGGTGCTGCTCTCTATTGTGCAGCATCTGCCCTGGCTGCTCCCTGAGCTTGATTCTCCGCAGGTTCATTTTTAAGGCTGGTTGGGATGGATGCGTAGTGTCCCCTCCTCTGGAGGCTCCCGGTCTCCTCTTCCCACTCAACCTCCTTGTTGTGTGCCCACAACTGCCACGATGTGTCCTCTTTGCTGCCTGAGGTGCAGGCAGCCCTCAGTGCTGAGGAGCATCAGGGGCTGTTCTCTGGAAGCCCAAAAACGGCTTCCAGTAAAGTGAAGAATTAATATGCAACAATCTTGTTAATCAGCTCCTTACCCTATGACAACCCAGACACACTAGATATATATTTATAGCATAAGAACACGATAACTGGGCATTAAAAATCTATGCTGATGCTCCGTTGCCATTCCTCCCCTGGCCAAAATCCCCTTAATATTTGCATTTTTGGTTTTCTCTGGGGTTGGGTCTTTTCTCGTCAAGCCTCCTAGACTCTCTCATGGCAGAATCTCACTTTCTCTTCCTTCCCCACGCCTCGCCGGAAATGATGCTCCGCGCTATTCTCTCCAATGCCCAGCTACTGGCTGGCCAGCTTTTCTTGGCAAAGCAGACAACGAACTGTGAGCATGTTTGCACAAACCTGAGACAGGAGAGTCTTAGAATAAACCTTGCAGTGGGGGACTGAAGCCAGATAGTGGGATAGAGAAATCAGCATTTGAATAAACAGGGTAACTGTACACAGTGTGTGTGATAACATTGTGCCAGCAGCGTCCATTACACACGGAGAGCTTGGAGGTCTCAAGGCCTTGTACACTTTCTGTACCCACACTTTGTGCAGCCCCTCTTCTATGGTTCTCTGTCCCCCTAAGAATCCACCTGCCTGTGTCCCCAACAAACAAGGGAGACCACCTCGATCCCTCTAGTGGTCCTGCGAGTCTTCCATGCAGAATAAGGGGAGCGAGCCCGACTCTGTGGGACAATCACTTGCTTCTTGTCATCTGCTGCCTGAAAAGTGTTCATCCATTAGTGAACAGCTCGATGTGGAGGGCGTTGCCACTGTCTGTGACCTCACGGCAGAAGTCTCCAATTAAATATTTTGTCCTGTTCACAAAAGGTTGAGTTCTCTATGCCTGACTCTGCTGCATGTACATAGTTCTTTAAATGTTTAAAGTTAAAGGGTACTTGCACCTTCCCCCCTCCTCTCTCCAGCACTACCACGTCATCCCTGCTCCCTAAACATGCGTAGCCTTGTTCTTGCTGAGACCTTGTTAGTGTGACTTGTACATAGACGCTTATGGCTCACCACTTGGTGGTGGATAACCACTTAAGGGGCTCATCCCTGGGAAAGGCTAGTCACCCCTCTGCCTGGCGCTCTCCCTGGGGCCCTGGGAGTTCTCCTCCACCCATATTAGCATGCCAACCTATGTTGTCAGTCTTCAAGTCTCATGTAAACAGCTGCATTTTTGAGATGTCACAGGTGTAGGTTCCCTGACATATAGAAGAGGCCCAATCTTGCCCCAGACTTTGCTGGACTCTTTTGTGTGTGGCAGGGGGTGGTTGAGACAAGGTCTCTCTGTGTTATCCTTGCCTGTCCTGGACTTGCTGGACTCTTAACACAATCTCTCCACACTGTCTTCTAGTATGTTCTCTGTGCCTGATGGATCATGGCTGTGTTGTGGAGCCCTGGGGGGCAGGGCACCCAAAATGAGTTTCCTCTGCATTTTGACCATTGTAGCATCCATTAATGGTCCTGAATGATGGAAAATAGAATCCTCATTTAAATTATTTTGTTTTGTTTTGTTTTGTTCTGTGTATGGGTGTTGTTTCTGTATCAAGGTCTGTGTGTGTACCTTGTGAACACTGTGCATGCAGTTCCAGGAGATGCCAGAAGAGGGCATCAGATCCCCTGGAGCTGGGATTGAAGACAGGTTTTGTCCAACATGTTGGAGCACAGGAATTGAATTCAGGACTTCTGGAAGAGTTGCAGATGCACTGAACCGCTGAGCCATTTCTCTAGCCCCGGCACCTGAAAATAAGTTTGTGGTTTGTTTGTTTGCTTGCTTGTTTGATTGATGAGGGGTGAGGCCAATTCTTGTCTGTGGGTATGTGTACATAGAAAGTACTATGGAATTATACTGGTGTAAGAAAGTCGCTGTCTTGTGTTCTCCTGTGAGGTTCTCCACGACCTCACCAGACACAGGTAGTTGGCTACGTCTATAAGAAGAGGCATGGTTTCCCTCCTGTTAGTCAGGCCCTATGTCCAATTACGCAAATGTTGCTTCTTCCCCGGGTGTAAATGTCACTATTGCACATTTAGGAATGTGCAGGCCTTGGTATGACCCATGGGCAACGCTGCACCATAGAACTACTGATTACTTCCTCCCTGGGCTGCTTGCATAGCACCTTCCCATACTGTGTAAACTAGACCACAAGGAGAAGGCCTTTGGGTCAGATCTAGCTTGACTCCTCCCAGCTTTATGTCCAACGTCCCTGGTGTCTTCAGCAATACGGACTGCCTTCAAAGTCGGCTGGGCAAGGAAGGGCAACAGAAATTGCCTGCATTGTTTGGGGACAGTCTCTTAGACTCCTCTGAGCAATGACTCAAGAGGACCTTTCTCGTGCCTGGTACTGTGGGTTTAGGTTTCAGAGCACTCTGGCTCTTGGGACAGGCATTGTCATTCCAACTGGCATAATTTTCTTTAAACACATATACAACACTATGTGCGCCATATCATTCCGTGTGACTGTAGATGACTTCGTTGTGGATATTTCAAGTAGCCTCATTGCCGTTCACATCTCGTCCTCCTGGAAGCCCACCCCATTTTTCCATTTCCCTCTTTGTAGCGCCCATCGCATGTTAGGCACCTGCAGTCCCTTTACACTTTCATGGTTTCTGTGGTAACTCCACAATGAGCATTCACATCTGAAGAAAAAGAGTGAGGAGCCACTGATGAGTGGGAACATGTAGCCTTTGCATTTCCAGGTCTTTGTTACCTCACCCAATATATTTTCTGGTTCACCCAGTTGGCTGCACATTTCGTGATTTCATTTGTCTTTACAGCTGAATAGTATTCCATTGTGTACACTACCAAACTATCGTCATCCATTAAGGGCGTTTAGGTTGTTGCCATGCTTGGGTGTGGGAATGAAGTGGTAGCGATCGTGGCTGAGCGCCTATCTGTGGAGTAGGGTGTTGACTCCTTTGGCACACGCCTGCCAAGGAGTGGAAGAGCTGGGCCAAGGCCACATGGTATGTTCACTTCTAGGTTGCTGGAAAATCTTAAACAGCACTTTCTAGCAGCACAACAAAAAGGGACATGGCGAGCTGCCTGGTGCTTTAAGATGGTCACCCAGTGTCACTGCCTGTGTCTGACCCTGGGCCGACCCAGCTGGTGCCTGATTAAACACAGTGGAGGCCTCTGTAACATTATACTGTTACTAATGCCACCAATGGGAACATTCTTGGTCATGTGCTCTTCCCGTTTCTGGCAAGTCACAGTCCTCCTGCCTCAGTTTTCAAAGGGATGGGAGTACGTCGCGACCACGGGGAAAGGTGTGAGGCATGGCCAGAAGAACACTTGCATCTGCCCTTTACTTATATCTTAAACAGTCCCTGTAGCAGCGGAGTACGGCCTGCCTTCCATAGGAGCTGTGCCGTTGCTGCTAATGCTGTCCACCTGAGTGAGGGGACAGGCCTCTGCAAAGACAGGTGGGGTGGACCAGCCTTGGAGCAGAAGGGGCCACATGGGGAGAAGGCCACTTTGCAGCAGCTGGAATACATATTTGTCCTCCTAGAGACTGGGCTTGGACTACTGGATACAGTTGGGGGCCACCATGCTTTTCCATGTTTCTCTTTCTGACCCTTGGCTGCTTGTTTGTTCCTCTTACTTAACAGTTTCCCTGGACACAAGGTCACACTGTCACCCAGTCTAGCTAGCCACCCTTGATCTTCCTGCCTTAGTTTCTGAAGTGTCGCTGTCATAGGCACGGGTCACCACATCACCTCCATCAGACTTGTCACTTGGTTATATGACATATAGCTTGGTTAGATGTCAGGAATATCAGACTTCTTTGTGACATGAACAGGGGGAATTCTCTCTTTGCTGTAAACTCTCCTGCCCTTTTAATTTCCTTTCTGCCACTTTCCCAAACTTCCGTGTATGGCTATAAATTCATAACTCACTACTCCCACCATTTTCGGTCATGGGTTTTGGCTTTTGTGCCATATATAGACACCTTTCTCTCTCCTGGAGTGTAAGGGACTTCCTCCATTGCAAATTCCTCCGGTCAGTCTATGGGTTCATAGCTATGTACAGCCTGTAATCTGTTGCTATTTGTTTTGAGATATACCAAGGAATTCAAATCCACTTTTCTCCTTCAAATATCCAGGCAGTGTTTTCCAGGATATTGGACTTGACCTGCACCCAGGACTCCTGGGAAAACACCAAAGACTATGCTACCCTACCCTGTGTTCTAAATTCAACTGACTACAGACACACACCCCGCCCCTGTGACTACAGCAGAGCGTTAGCTCTTTTCATCTGCCATGATACTAGGCTGAGAACCTCCAAACACTTGGTTCCCTGAGGATGAGCTGTGGCTCTCCTTCCCACTGACTCATCAGAAGAAAATGCCTGTAAGCCACCTCTCCTGCCAGGCCTTGAGAAGGGGCCCACTTGACCCCGAGAGCTGCTCCCTCTCCTGCAAAGAGGCCACCTTCAAAGGAGCATTTCCTACCTCCATATTGTCCAGAAGCCCCTGTTGCCAGTCTCCACTGACTGCTCCTTTAACTACCCTTGCTCCTGTCTATAATAGGAAAACTGTCCAAACGTGGGAAGCCTGCGGGTCGCTGGGTCACAGCACTGGCCTGGGCCACCACTCACAGCACGTTACACAAGCCCTTCCCGCTATGGTGAGCCTTTTCTGCTTCCTTGCTCCCCTCCACACTTCAGTAGTTGCCCCTCCAATAAGTAACTGCCCCTCCCCATTACAGAGATCCCTCCTTGCTCCCTTTAACTCCTCCATTCTAACGAAGCCCCTCCGGGTGGAGTCCAGATACGCTTATTTGACAGTGGTGCCATTTCTTAAAGTCCTTCTCTCCCCAGCAACCCGAGACTCCCTCCTCAGTCTGTATACAGTTATCAACCCAGGCTTTGTTCTCATATCGGCTCCTCTGAATCAATGTGATTTATGTACAGCAGGTATCCACAGCAGCAGCATCCTCTGACCTTCTGCAGCAGTGTTTCTAGTACATTCTTTGTTTCTCCTATCCAGAAGTGCAAGTGGCTTGCCCTTAAAACTCTACTGCTGTAAGGCAGAGCATCTTTCAGGTACATGCCCAAGAGTGGTACAGCCCGGGCTTGAGGTAGCACTGTTTTGAATTTTCTGAGGAATCGCCACATTGATTTCCAATGTGGTTCTACAGGTTTGCACACCCGCCAGCAATGGAGGAGTGTTCCTCTTTCTCTACATCCTTGCCAGCATGTGCTGTCACTTGAGATTTTGACCTTAGCCATTCTGACAGGTGTAAGATGGAATCTCAGGGTCGTTTTGATTTTCATTTCCCTGTTGACTAAGGACGTTGAGCATTTCTTTAAGTGTTTCTCAGCCATTTGATGTTCTTCTGTTGAGAATTCTCTGGCTAGCTCTGTACTCCCATTTCTCAGTTGGGTTACTTGGTTTGGTGGTGTTTAATTTCTTGAGTTCTTTATATAGTTTGGATATTAGCCCTCTGTCAGATGTACGGTTGGTGAAGATCTTTTCCCAGTCTGTAGGCTGTCATTTTGCTCTGTTGACAGTGTCCTTTGCTTTGCAGAAGCTCTTAAGTTTTGTGTTTTATTCACTGTTGACCTATGGGTATTCTGTTCAGGAAGTTGTTTCCTGTGTTAATGAGTTCAAGGCTCTTCCCCACAACTATGTTTACAGCAGCTTTATTTGTAATAGCCAGAATCCGGAAACAACATCCCTCAACCAAAGAATGGATAAAGAAACTGTGATACATTTACACAATGGAATACTACTCTGCCGTATTTTTTTTAAAAAAAGGAAATCTTGGAAATTTCAGGCAAATGGATGGAACTAGAAACTATCATCCTGAGTGAGGTAACTCAGATCCAAAAAGACATGCATGGTATACAGTCACTTATAAGTGGATATTAGACCATCATAATTGTCCTCTGAGAGACTTCACCCAGTGGAAGACTGGGACAGATGCTGGTACTCACTGCTGTACCCCAGGGAGGAGCTCTGAGAGTGGTAATGGAAGATGGGGGGATGGAAGGACCCAGAAGGTTCAGGAGCCCCACAAGGAGAACATCAAGGCAGGCAGATAGAGCCAATGGATAGCTCATTCTCCAAAGTTATGGGGAGAGTAGGGACTGCCTCTGACATGGACTCTGATACTCCCAATTTGAGCACTTCCTCTTGTTGGAGAGGCCGGCAGGCACAGAGAGGAAAGGGAAGCCAGCTATCCAGATGAGACCTCATAGACTATGGTTATATTGTGGGGGAGGAGGTTCCCTTCTGTCAGAGGTCTAGAGGAGGGGAAAAGGGTGGAAGAGGGAGGGATGGTGGGAACGAGAAGATATAATCGAGAGGATAACAACTTTTGCAAGTGAAATTACAATCATGCTGATGGTGTATGTTGAGCTGTGGACCATTTTTACCTCACTCCTCTTCTGTGTATTCAGAAGGTAGAAGAGTGTTTTAATTGTTCAAAGATCCTTGACTGTCTCCTTTCATAGTTTTTCTATATTAAAGAGTCTTCTAGAAGGCCACTGTTTTGGAGTGAGGTCCTTTAGAAGGCCTTAGGAGATAGCTAGCTGCATCCTGCCTGGGTATAATGGTCTGCTGCAATCTTCTGCCTCCCTCAAAAGCAAGCCCCAAACTGGAGGCTCTGTGGCAGCGACAGCTGAACCTCTGGCCAGAACATAGGTAAGAGAGGTACCTGTCCCTAAAGGCTCCCTGGGAACTTGAGCTGCCTCTCCAAGTAAAAGGAGGCAGCATTTGCCCAGTCTCTGGCCCATAGCCTTCAATAGATGCAGTGAGTTCCCAACCCTTTCAAATGTGAATTTCTTTGCCAAGCACTGAGCAGTTTTGTCACTATTGTCCAGGCAGCCTGGGGAAAACATACAGATGCCCCCTGAGGCGCTGCTTGTTGAGATGAAGCCTGGAGATACTCAGTGACAGTTGTCAGACTATCTGCAGCACTATGGGGGTTCTCCGTCATGGAGGCTAAAGGGCTCTGCTCCAGATGTGCCCCAGAAGTCCGATGACTGAATTAGTAGTCATTAAATCTGTTCTTTGACAGTTTTATTCAGGAAGGTCATTCAGACAGTATCATTCAGGCTTACAGTACATCCTGTTTACTTTCAACCCCATCCTCTCTTATCCCCACAGCCCCCTTCATCCCCCCTTCCTCCTTACAGGCCTCTTTCCCACATGCATGCTTGCACTTTTGTTTTGTTTCCCGACAAATCCTCTGATTTGGACCAGGACAGTCTGCGTGGTCACGGGGTTGGAACTCACTTTCTGGTCCACAACTCAAGGCAATGACTGCCCCTTCCCAGAATCCGGCATTTGGCTAAAGCTCACAGTGAGTGGTGGAGGCCCCATCACCCCCTCCTCACTGTGTGATTTGCTGCTGGCAGGACCAGCTTTGTACAGGCCCAGTGCAGGCAGCCACAGCTGCTATGACATCATGTTCAAAATGGCTGTGTAAATGGCCTGGAGACAGCATTTCACATCTCTGACACTCTTTCCCCTCCTCCCTCCGCAGTGTTCCCTGGGCCTTAGGGGCTGAGGTATAAGTGATGTGTGAACCACTTCACAGAAGGAAATATGTGCCTGGTACTGTAAGCCCAGTCTAAAGCCCCTGGCAAACACCCGTATGCATAAAATTTAAAAAAGTTAAAATATTTTTTAAAGAAAATAACACAGACTAAGGTGAATGGTACCCACTGGCAGCTGGTGGAGCTGATAAGAAAGTCTTGCTGCCTCCTTCCCAGAAGCCTGGCGCATCTTCCCAGTCCTGAAGGTGTTCTTGGTTGGCTCTGCTTTTCCTTTTGACTAGGTCACTTTTACCTCAGATGACAACTCTTGAGCCACTCTGGGGGGAGCAGATGGGGTTTTCAGTCCTGGGAATCCACTGCTCAGTGAGGCTGCATTTCCAAGGACACACAGCGACAGAACCACAGTATCAGTGCGGGTTTCTCTGTTGGCCCCTTCTTCCCAGATGTCTCTCAATGAGAGAGCTGGGCCCCCTTGCAGGACATGTCATGGGAAGTGGCCATGAGCACTGAAGGAAGTTGCAGCCTATAAGTCACGGTGACATATTTGGACCACGCCAAGGTGAGTCATCACTAGCTCTGCAGGGAGCAGTGCAATTTGCTGAATCTGCCACACAGGCGAACTCTGAGATTCCTTCCAGACACTTGCCCCAGTTTGTCGCCCACAGGAACAAGCTGACTGTACCTGGACTGTAGTTGGGAATCAGCTCTTTTCTGTAGGCAGAAGACCCATGAAGCAGCTGTGGGTCACAAGACTTACCGTCTACTCAGGGCAACAGTCCCAGAGTCACTAGCTACTGTTAAGGATGCTCAGAGGTTCATTATTCCCTGACTCACTTGCTCCCTTAAAAGTGCTGTGTGTCCAGGCGAGGTGGAGCACACCTGTCATCCCAGCACCCAGGAGGCAGAAGCAGGTGGATCCCTGTGAGTTCGAGGCCAGTCTGGTCTACAAAGTGAATCAGGACAGCCAGGGCTACACAGAGAGACCCTATCCTGAAGGGGAAATAGGCTGTGTGCAGCTGGAGAGCACACATCCCAATCCCTGGGCAGAGTCTGGACTCAAAAGTCCAAAATGAGGTACTAGCTGCATCTCCTCAGCTCCTTTCTTGTGGGAGGCCTGAGCCAGCACATCCTGTCTGAGGAATGTAAAGACTGCTCTGTAGGTGGTAATGGGATTAAGGGCTCCCTGGTGGATCTATGCCCAGGAGCAAGCCACACCCTGTTCTGCACTCTTAGGGTTGGGGAGGGGGCAGTCTGAGCATCCCTAAGTTATGAGACAGATAGCCCAGAGTTCAGCCGTGCTGCTCTCCTCTCCTGCTCCTCTGCCTCTGCATAGAGAACCATTTGCTTCTGGCCCTCCCATTGTCCACTGCACCTCCTGCGCAGGAGTCAGGCGCTCTTGGCTTCCCAGACACGTGTATCGATCGTGAAGCCCCATTTACGTGGGACTCTAGTACTATCTACTGTGGTGATGGTGTGTGACCCACACAGATCTCCCAGAATGACACGAAGCCAGGATACTCCTAGGACAGGAGTGCATGGCATCTGTGTGGCCCAGTCATTACTTATCACCATTAGTGCAGGGAAGGACTGATCAGCTCCCTGACTGAATTGTCTGCAAACTCGGTGAGGTGGGTCTCCTTTGACCTTCTGGTACGCCCAGTGCCTGCAACTCTGCTGGCCACATGACCGTGATCCTAGTCTAACTTGGCTGCCCTCATCTTCCTGTGCACCCATAGTCGAGAAAAGCCATATATGGTCCTTTCCCCATTCCCTAGTTTCCTTGGCTCTAAGAGACACATCAGGCACTCTGACTGGCTCTTGTCTGCCTCCTATCCTCTGGGGCACAGTGTCAGCAAAGCCTCAGGTTCTAGGTGAGCCAGGCAAGCCAGCTGTGTCACTGTACATGAATTTGTGACGTCATGTCCGGCCAGCCGCATGATCATCCCTTTGTACCCAGGGACAGGGAGGACGATGGGAAAGGGCTGGTTCCAGGGTCTGCAGTGCCCCTAAGGGCAGCAGTGGCCTGAAATGTGGAGAGAGTGGTTACCCCTGCCCTGAGGGATGTGCCCCGTGGGCCACCATGCCTAAAAGAGATGCCTCCTTTGAGCTTGGCCACGCCTGGCATTCTCTCCCAGTTGTCATTGTCTGAAGGCTCCTGTCTGAGGACAGCAGTGATACTGTTTAGCATCTTCTGCTAAGCTCAAGAAATAAGACTGGCTACAGTGCATTCACTGAATGAGTTCTGAGTGAGTGTGTTGATATGTGAATGTGTGGGTGTGGTTAAGTAGTGGGTGAGTGACTGCACACGTAGGTGAGTCCTGCAACATCTAAGTTTATAAGGACAAGGCACATTTGGCTCCTCTATCCAGCCAGATACTGGGTTGTCTCTGAGTATTTAGGAATGCTGTGCTGTCACCCACTGGCCAAACCAAGCCCCTGCTCTATAGAAGAGAGTCCCTCTTCATGGGGAACAAAGCTGTTGGTTGTGCTTGCGTGATGAGTGGAACTAGAGCCATTCACCTACTCTGTCTCTGACCTGCTACGGTTTCCTGGACAGGTAGTTTTGACCCGTGGTTCCCTCTGTCTATAAAAAGGGCTTGGGGAGGAAAGAGTCATAACGATTGGATGATTTTAAGTTTAGGGGGAGGGCAGGACAATGCCTGGCATCCTTGCAAGTATGAATACGGAGGAATAATTCTGTGCCAGGCACCACTAGTAGCTTCTTGACCGTGTCTGCCTTCTCAGTCTGCAAGGCTATTGCCAGGAAGCTTGACACATTCTGAGCGGAAGTTCTGCACCAGCCATCTACCTCCCACGTTGGCTGCACTGACTCTTCTGAGTCCTTGCAGCAAGGTGCTGCCTCCACGCCTCTATTCACTATCAGCTGCCTAGTTTATCATCTTCTCAGTGGAGTCCCTTTGGCTTTTCTACTGACCTGACTGTCCCCTGGAACCAAGCAGCCAGAATGGCCTGTCCCAAACCTCTCTTCTTCACCCTTCCTTGTCTGTGTATGGCCTGTCCTTTCTCTCGTTTGTCTGTGTGTCTCTGTCACAGATATACTGATGGTTTGCAGAGGTTGCTGTCTGCTACTTCAGCATTTCCTACACACTCAGGGTACATAACCTGTGAGGGACAAAGAAAAAGATGTGGGACTGAAAACTATTTCAGGCAGGGATGAACTGACTGGTGAAGATGGCCAGTCTAGTGTTCCAAGAGAAAGGAAGCTCCTTGTAGTTCAGAGCCTGCCCGAGAGTGGGTGATAGGGTCTACAACAGTGTCGTTGTCCCTTGGGCAGTGACAAGAGAGCCAGAGTAGGTTTAGGACAGAAATTTGGTCGGCATCTGGGCGTTCTCCTGAAGACAGCAGAGAGCCATGAAGTTCCTATGAAGAGCCACTTTGAGACCATGCCTCTTCAGCATAGGGGGGCTCCTTAGGACCTCAGTGTTGGATGGGGGCATGACAAGGAGCTGGCCCTAGGCAAGTGGCCACAATGGAGCCTACAGCCACGCATGGTCAGATGGTAAAATAGTCACTGGGAGGGAAAAGCTAAAGCCAGTGCACCCTGACCCTGCTGGACACAAGGCACTAAGCAAGTGTCGCTGCATTACTCTGGGCCATCCCTGGGGCCGCCATGTCCTAGGCCCAGCTGCTGCAGGCATGACACTCTCTACCTCCCTGCTAGAGGCAGATACTTGATGACAGAACTAGGACAGAATGAGGCCCTGGGGTTCCTGCGCTGTGTCCTGTTGTGTGAGAGGGCAAGCGAGCCAGGGAGAGAGGAATGGGTTACAGCAGGCACATCCCCACTAGATGAAGCTCCCCACAGGAGTAGCGCGCTCACTGACAAGGGAGATGCAGGGGGCACTCGGGGCCCCTTTGATTTGGACTGTGCAGGCAGAGAACTCAGCCCTTCCCAGGAAGGGTGTGCTAAAATGCACCCATGGGATCAAATCTACTAGCAGGGCCCAAGCAGAGTCCAGGGTACAGTGCCATGAAGGAAACAGTGTTTGTAGAGGCAGAAGTGCACTTAGGAAACCTCCAGTAAAGTAGACCTATGCCGTTACCCCTGGGCTTTCAGCTCCTAGCCCAGTCCATGGACACAGAGAGAGGGGAGAGATGCATTTTTTAGGATGGATGAGTCAGCCAGGTGGTGATGGCACACGCCTTTAATCCCAGCATTTGGGAGGCAGAGGCAGGTGGATTGCTGTGAGTTTGAGGCCAACTTGGTCTACAAAGCGAGTCCAAGACAGTCAAGGCTACACAGAGAAACCTTGTCTCGAAAAACCAAAAAGAAAGAAAGAAAGAAAGAAAGAAAGAAAGAAAGAAAGGAAAATGAATGGATGAATCCATTTTTTTTTCACCATTGCTGGATCTCCTGAGTCCACACATCCCATGCTGAGTGGAAATCCTCAGGGCAGTTGTGCTGTTGTCTGTGAGGGGCTGGTTCAGTGAGGAGGGCTTCATGGAGATGACAGGGAGGATGGAGATGGCTTAGTGTTGCTAGTAGTACTAACTGTCACCATGACAGACTCTAGAATTCCTTGGGAGATGGACCATGCACAAGCCTATAGGGTATTATCTTCTTTACGTTAATTGATTTGGTAATAATCTATTTCATTGTAGGCCATGCCATTCCTTAGACAAGGGTTGTATGTGTGAAGAGATGAAACTGGGCAGTAGCATATGTTCATTGCCTCTATTCCTGCTTAAGGATGTGCCTTGACCAGCTCCTACAAGCACTTGCCACTATGACTTCCCTCTGTGATGAATTATAACCTGGAATGGTGAGATAAAATAAACTCTTTCTATTTCAAGTTGCTTTTGTCATGGTATTTTATCACAGCAACAGGAAAAGATACCAAGACACTTGATCACCATGCCTAAAGGACAGGATGGCCTCCAGGACTTGAGTCTGTAAGTGTAAACCTTGGGTAGCCCCAGGCCACTTAGCTGCAGAGTCTTGCCTTGATCTTTTGTCCCCATCTCAGAGCTGTATAAGCCAGTTAGTCAAATAGACCAGGGAAGGAGTCTATAGGCCAATTTTGACCATACGGGTAGGGAAAAGTGTCTTTTTCCATTACTGTTCTATTGCTGTTAAGAGGCACCATGAGCAAATGCAATTTATAAAAGAAAGAATGTAACTTGTTCTTAGTTTCAGAGGCTGATTCCATGACCATCACACTGGGGAGTATTGGAAGAACCCTGCTGTTCAAGCTTGCAGACTTCTCAGTCTGGAAAGCCATTCTGAGCTGAGCATTAGGTGCAGGACTCCCCCTCTCCCCAGCAGGGCCTCCTACTCTCTGCCTGACCTTATTTGGAGAATGTCTTTAGACATAGATTCCCCCAACAACATTTGATTTAAGGCCTTTGACACACTTCCCTGCTAGCTTTCCCCTCTCTGGGCCTATAAGATAATTAGGTAGCGTGTTCCTGTTCATATGAAAGGAGCATACAGCCAAATGAAAACCAAGCATCTTTGAAGTGCCTAATTCCAACCAAGTATGTACATATATCCTGGGAGACCCCCCCCCACAACATTCCCCAAGGATTATAAAGCCTTTGTTCTTCCTGAATAAAGTTGAACTATCTCCCTGAAGTGGTTCCTGGAGGGTCATTCTGTGTCACGTTCATGGCATTTAAAATTCTACAACTTGCCTTTTGTTCCTCCTGTCTTTGTGGGCTGGTGGCCAACAGCTCCCCAAGGAAAAGGAGACCAATAGGGAGCATAGCATCAGGCAGTAGCTGAGAGCTCACATCTCACTGAAAAGCAGCAGGAAGAGAGGAAGACTGAAAATGGCACTGGCTTTTGAAACCTCAAAGTTCACCCCCTGTGAGATACTTCCTTCGACAAGGCCACACCTCCTAATCCTCCATAGCAGACAGTCCATCAACCAGGGACTAAGCAGTCACATATATGAGTCTATGGGGGACACTCTCATTCAAGTCACCACAGGAAAGTTACCCACTGGCCCCCTAGGTAACTCCTTGAATCAGGTAACTAAGGTAAAATGAGATAATAGTAGCTTTGTCAAGTAAGAAGTCAAACATAGGCTGAGACTCCCTGGAGCCAGTTCTGCCAAGATATCTGTACATATACAACTGTCATCAACACGGTTTTTAGTTATGGTTGGTTTCAAATCTACCAATGTGTAGTTTAGAGGGTGGCCTCTTTAGTCTCTATGACCCCCCTACTACTAGGAGCCTCAGCTAGAGTCACCCCTATTTACTCCCAGGAGTCAACCCTGTTGTCGGTCTCCAGCTTGTCTCAGAGATGACCCCACCCATGGTTTCTCTTCTCTGTACCATCTGTCTGTCCTCCCACCCCAGCCCACCCATGCCCCCTCCCTGCTCTCCCCACATCTGATCCCTACCCTCATTTTCCTCATCAGCTCCTGTCCTATCCTGTTCCCTCTCTTCAACAACTTCCACCATTTATTCTATTTCCTGTCCTGAGTGAGATTCAAGCATCCTCCCATGGGACTTCCTTGTTACTTATCTTCTTTGGGCCTGTGGATTGTAGTATGGCTATCCTATACTATAGAGCTAATACCCACTTGTAAGTGAGTAACATACCATGTGTGTCTTTCTGGGACATGCATTACCTCACTCAGGATAATACTTTCTAGTTTCATCCATTTGCCTGCAAATTTCATGATTTCTTTGCTTTTAATAGCTGAGTAGTATTCCACTGTGTAAGTGTACCACAGTTTCTTTATCCATTCTTCAGTTGAGGGACAGCTAGGTTGTTTCCAGATTCTGCTTGTTATGAATAAGGCTGCTATGAACATAGCTGAGCAAATGTCCTTCTTGTATGGTAGAGCATCTTTTGGGTATATGCCCAGGAGTGGTATAGCTGGGTCTTGAGGTACAGCTATTCCAAATTTCTGGGAAACCTCCAGATTGATTTCCACAGTAGTTGCACAAATGTGCACCCCTACCAGTAATGGAGGAGTGTTCTCCTTTCTCTGCATCCTCTCCAGCATGTGCTGTCACTTGAGTTTTTAATCTTAGCCATTCTGACGGATATATGATGGAATCTCAGCATCATTTTGATTTGCATTTCCCTGGGGAACACTACCCCACCCACAAAAACTTTGACTCAAAATTTACCCTGCCTACAGGATGTGCAGGGATAAAGGATAGACCAGAGACTGAGGGAATGTCTAACCAATGCCTGGCCCAACCTGATACCCACCCCATGGGAGCCAACCCCTGACACTATTAACAACACTCTGCTATGCTTGAAGATGGGAGCCTAACATTGATGTCTTCTTAGAGATTCCACCCAGAAGCCGATTAAAACAGATCCTGAGACTCACAGCCAAAAACTGGGAGGAGCTCAGGGAGCCTTGTGGAAGTACAGTAAGGGGAAGGATAGAAAGGCCCAGATGCTAGAAGCTCCACAAGAAGACCAATAGAGGCAACTAACCTGGGCTCAGGTGAGGGTAGGAGGCTTGTGGAGACCAAAACACCAACCAAGGATCATGCATGGACTGGACCTAAGCCTAGCACAGATATGTATGAATAGACAGGTTGGTCTTCATGTGGGTCCCCTAGTAAAGGTAGTGGGAGCTGTCCTGTTTCTGAATGGACTCAATTGGTACTCTAGTTACACCAAGGAGACTTGCCTTGAAGGGCAGGTATACACCACAGTCTCCTATGGAAGTTTAAGTACATGGACTCTGTTGTCTGCTTTTTTTTTTCATCGTTTCTCCCTGGTGGGGCTCCCTTGCTAGGCTGCCATGGAAGAGAACGTGCTCAGTCCTGATGCAACTTTATGTGCTGGGGTGGATTGGTGGTTGAGAGCCTCTCCCCTTTCCTGAGGAGTGGAGGAGGAGGGATGGGGAATAAGGAGGGAAGGTAGGACTGGGAAGAGAGGAGGGAGGGGGCTATGATTAGGATTTAAAGTGAATAAATAAATTTAAAACAAAACAAAACAATAAAAACCACAAAAGACTACAGATGTGATTTGTCCTATGGGAATCATCAAGTGCAAAACTCAGAACTCACTCAACCTTTGTCCCTGGAGGCAGTTATGAAGCATTTAGCAGTCAATCACTGCAAGGAGAAAGCAAAGCAAGAAGTCCTAGCCATGAAATGTTGTGGGGGAAAACCACAAATACATGCAAAGGCTCAGATATATAGCCAAAAATTCTCATAATGGCACCCAGACAAGCAAACAAATGAACTTCCCTACACAGTCCAAGCATAGAAACACCCTCCAAAATACAAACAAGCATGTACTCCAACACATCTATATACAGACACAATCATAAACATATACAAACTATCAGGCACACACATACATAGATAAACATATTCATGAAAATGAACAGGTGAGAGTCAGCCAGTTGGTCTTTCTTCCTCCTGTCTTTCTCTGATAGCTGGTCATCCCAAGCCAGGCTACATTAACTAGTCCCTGTTAATTGGCTGCACTATGCCATGATATACAAATAAATGTTAGCTCTTGTTTAGGCCCTTGTTAGACTCATTGTTAAGCATCTCCTTACTTATCAAATGCTTATCTTTTATGTCCCAGCAATCCTGCCCTCCCATACACTCACTTCTCCCTTAACCCATCCAATCACTTTCCCGTTCATCAAACTGCCCGTACAGCTACCCATTCCTACTTCCATTCATCTATCCACCTACCCAACCATCTACCCATTAATCCATCTTTCCACCCATTCCCACTCATCCACACATGTAAATGAATATTTATTACTCTTTCACACTTACCCTTCTGCTAAACCATCTGTCCTCTTTCTAGAAACTCTCCTGGGATAATATTGTGCTGCGTCTGGAAAAAGCCTGCATTCTGCTTGCTTGTCTGTAACTGCTGCTAAGTGAGTGTAGGCAACAGCTAATATTTACAGGCTTTTCAGGCAAAGCATTCTCTGGAGGTGGCCCACCCACTGTCACTGTTTATTTTTTTTTGTCATTTTTTTCTCCTTTATTAATTTATTCTTGTTACATCTCAATGGTTATCCCATCCCTTGTATCCTCCCATTCTTCCCTCCCTCCCATTTTCCCCTTATTCCCCTCCCCTATGACTGTTCCTGAGGGGATTACCTCCCCCTGTATATGTTCATAGGGTATCAAGTCTCTTCTTGGTAACCTGCTGTCCTTCCTCTGAGTGCCACCAGGTCTCCCCCTCTAGGGACATGGTCAAAGGTGAGGCACCAGAGTATGTGAGAAAGTAATATCCCACTCTCCACTTTACTGTGGAGAGTGTTCTGTCCATTGGCTAGATCTGGGTAGGGGTTTAAGGTTTACCGCCTGTATTGTCCTTGGCTGGTGCCTTAGTTTGAGCGGGACCCCTGTGACCAAATCTGCCTATCATAATGTTCTACTTGTAGGCTTCTAGGACCCTCTGGATCCTTCTACTTTGCCTTTCTCCCATGATTCTCTCATCTAGAGTTCCACTAGAATGTCCTCTCCTCTGTCTCAGTTTCCTGGTAAGAAACTGTGGTACATATACACTATGAAATACTATTCAGCTATTAAAAACAAGGAATTCCCGAAATTTGTGGATAAATGGATTGAATTAGAAATGATCATAATGAGTGAGTTAACCCAGAAGCAGAAAGACTCAAATGGCATATACTCACTTATATCTGCATATTAGCCCAAGGGGCATGTCCCACGAAAGCCTTCACTTACTGTCACTGTTTATATACCAGAAGCTCTACCTACATATGCATAGTCTGTGTTGAGTGGGTTTGTGTGTGTGTTCATCATATATATGTGTTGTGTTTGTTATGTTTGTGTGTGAAATGTGCTGTGTATGTGAATATTGTGTGTTGTGAGAATATTATTTGTTTAGTAATGTATAGAATGGGCTGTGCTGTATTAAGTGTTGTATTGTGGTATCTATGTTTTCTGTGCCTGTATTAATGTGGGCTGTAATATGGATGTTGAATGCTGTATTTTGTATGTGTATTGAGTAGTCTGTTGTCAAGTGTTCTGTGGAGTTTCCTCTCTTCTGAGTCCTGAGCCATTTTCCCCAAAATTCCTTCCCAATGACACAGCAAGATGTTATGCTACCAAAGTTTACACTGGGGAAGCAAGGAGTTTACTAGTCTCCCTTACAGAACAGTGCGTGAGGGGTTACATCCAGGAGCATGGGTGACTTTAAAGCAGCCACACTGGAAGGGCTTCAGTATGCATGAAGACTCCCCACCATGTCTGTATACATGGAGTCCTCTCCTCTCATCTTTCCCCAACTATATACTCCAGGCCAGCCAAGAGATTCAGATGCCACAAACAATTCGGGGTAGGATTGCATATGAGCTGGGAGGGGTGGTTGAGTACTCAGGTCCCATAGCTCCCCTTAACCATTCTTCCAGAGAGAGAGCATCAATACTCACCAAAGCAGGCTGTGATGATCTTTGGAGAGCAGCTGGACTCCTAAAAGTGACATCCGTTTGACTGGAAGGGTAGTACAATAGCCACCTTCCTTCCCCTTCCTCTGCTTCTTGCTGCTGCAAGGGCGGCTTCTCTCACAAACTGTGTTTAGGAAACCCCCTCCTCGGCCTGAGTGTCTAGCAACAGAATATGGCTCTAGTGCCTGTCCTTGTCCTTCAGTCCTTATGCAGACTGAGCCTTTGAACAAGGTAGCAGTGGAATGGGGTTTAGTCAGCCAGGTACCCCATTTTATTCATACACGATCCAAGCTCAGAAAACCAAGATGGACAGGGCATGAAGGAAACTTTCTTGCCAGCTGACAAAGCCAGACTCTAGCTTGGAGCTGCCCCTTAGGGCCCCATTTATCCTATATCACTGACCCTCAGGGTAGGCATGGTATAAGTCTGGGTGGACTCCAAGGTTGGAACCTATACAAGCCTCTCCTTTGGATTGAAGAGGTTTTCAGGAAGGAGTTCAGGGAGTACACTGAGGGGCTGGAGAGGCAGGCAGGAGTTCAGAGGGGAGAGACAGGCTGCTTGGAGAGTGCTGTTATCTGAAAGGCCCAGTGGGGAGTCCCTGTGCCTGAGAGAGGCTGGCCAGTAATCTTGTGGGAATGCAGAATCTATGGAATTTAGGTTACAGTGTAGCCTGGAGGGTGGGATTGTGCCAAGGAACATCAATGCACTCCCTCCCCTCACACACACACCCAGTGCTCTTTGTTCATTTGGGATGACCCAAGGCTCCACACAACTCTGGGAATTTGGAGTCACCTCAATACAAATGGCTCTCATCACTGTTTTTTTTTTTTATTTTTTATTAATTTATTCACATTACATCTAGATTGTTAGCCCTTCCCTTGTTTCCTCCTATTTCTCCCTCCCTCCCACTTCCCCCCTTCTCCCCTCCCCTATATCTGTGATTGAGGGAGAACTTCTCCCGCTATATTTGCTCTTAGAGTATCGAGTCTCTTCTTGGTAACTTGCTATCCTTCCTCTGAGTGCCGCCAGGCCTCCCCATCCAGGGGACATGGTCAGAAAAGGGGCACCAGAGTTCATGTGAGAGTCAGGTCTCACTCTCCACTCAACGGTGGAGAATATCCTGTTCGTCAGCTAGGTCTTGGTAGGGGTTCGAAGTTTACTGCCTATATTCTCCTTGGCTGGTGCCTTATTTTGAGGAGAACCCCAGGACCCAGATCTGCCTGTCATAAAGTTCTTCTTGTAGGTTTCCAGGACCCTGTGGGTCCTACTATTTCCCCATTCTTCCATGCTGCTCTCACCTAAAGTCTCAATAGGATGTCCTCTCCTCTGACCCACTTTTCTGGTAAGTAAGGTTTTTCATGGGACGTATCCCTTGGACTAGTGTCTTGATATCAGTGAGTATATACCATTTGTCTCTTTTTGCTTCTGGGTGAACTCACTCATTATGATCATTTCTAGATCAATCCATTTGTCCACAAATTTTGGGAATTCCTTGATTTTAATAGCTGAGTAGTATTCCATAGTGTAAATGTACCACAGTTTCTTAGTCCATTCTTCTACTGAGGGACACTTAGGCTGTTTCCATGTTCTGGCTATTATGCATAAAGCAGCTATGAATATGGTTGAGCATATGTCCCTGTTGTGTGGTAGGGCATTTTCTGGGTATATTCCAAGGAGTGGGATAGCTGGGTCTTGAGGAAGCCCTATTCCCATTTTTCTGAGAAAGCACCAGATAGCTTTCCAAAGTGGTTGTACTAGTTTGCATTCCCACCAGCAATGAAGGAGTGTTCCTCTCTTTCCACATCCTCGCCAACATGTAGTGTCACTTGAGTTTTTGATCTTAGCCATTCTGATGGGTGTAAGATGGAATCTCAGTGTCGTTTTGATTTGCATTTCCCTGATGACTAACGAGGACGAGCATTTCTTTAAGTGTTTCTCAGCCATTTGATATTTCTCTGTTGAGAATTCTCTGTTTAGTTCCAAGCCCCATTTCACAATTGGGTTGTTTGGTTTGGTGGTGTTTAATTTCTTGAGTTCTTTATATATTTTGGATATTAGAGCTTTGTCAGATGAAGGGTTGGTGAAGATCTTTTCCCAGTCTGTAGGCTGTCACTTTGTTCAACTGACAATCATCACTGTTTTTTAAAGGCACAGGGAAAGGTATATATGGTGGTTGTGGGGTTGGGAGCAAGAACAGAGAGCAGAGCCTGTGGGGAGAGTCTCTGAGATATGAGGACAGGTGACTCTGTTTAATGAACGTGGTGTAGAGAAGATAGGACACTATCTCTTAGTGGCACTGTCTCCTGTGGCATAGAAAGAATAACAACAAAGAAAACAATCAAATCTGCAGATTTACAGAAAAGATGCACTATGTTTTTAAGTGGTTTTGTGATCAGTTTGTTGACTCGACGAATGTGGACTTATCTAATTGACAGCTATTGACTATCAGCCAGTCAGCAGTCTGGATGGCCCCCATGTCAGCACTGACTGCTTCAAACACTCCAGATACTTTGAGGAAGTTACATGGCAAAAGCAGCTGCTTGTTGTCAAAACAGCAGAAAGAGCAGCAGCTAAAGGCATGGTGCTAGCCAAAAAGATGGAAGCTAAAGAGTTCCTAGTAGTTTCTATGGCAAAAAACAAAGGACCAGAAAGAGAGGCATCAGAGGCAATGTGAGCTGAAAGAAGTAAAGAGAAAGTGGTAAAGGAGGAAGAGTATTAAAGAGAAGTATGAAGAGATATATACGTACTATGGACTCCAATTACTGTCAAGACTTAATTTCACTTGATAGTTCAAATTCATTGTGGGAAATACGGGTGATGTTGAGTCTTGCCTGGCAGTTCGGGGGTAAGAGGGAGTCTTGCTCACATGGGAGCAAGTTCACCAGGGACTCCTGCCCTGTTGTTCAACTGCACCATGGAGATTCAGCCGGTATTGGAAGTGTACCAATGTGGACTCTAACTTAAGAGGGCAGGTAAATGAAGTAGATCTCACTTGGGAGTCCAGGGGGACCAGAGAGTTTTATTTCACAGCACAGGCATGCCAGTGATTTCTTCATGGAATGCCAGACACACCTGGAATCATACAGGAAGTGCACAAGCATCAGAATATCTCATCTGGAAGTGAAGTCACAAGAGGAAATCTTACCTTTGTAAAAATGCAGTGCCCCAGAGAAGAGAATATCTCCTCAAGTGAAGGTGGATAGGGGAGAGTCACGTGGACATGTATTGTAGAGAAGAAAGAGTGACTTGTAAATTCTATTTTACTAGGAAGACTCGGCTGGTACTCTAGTTATAATAAGTACAATTGCCTGGAAGGGCAGGCATACACCACAGTCTCCTGTGGAAGGTTAAGTACCCCAGAAAGTTTAAATGTTGGCTTCAAGTGCAAAACCACTGACTCAACAGATTTGTAATATATTAGGGAGACTAAGTGCAGGCACAACAGTGGTTCTTACCTGGTAATGCAATTTCACCAGATAAACTCACCTGGTTCCTGTTGTCAACTTGACGAAATCTAGAAACAACTGGAAGAGATGACTCTGAGCATGCTTGTGGAGGAATTGCCTTGATTACATTAGGTGAGGTGGAAATACTTGTCTTACTTGTGGGCAAAATCATTATCGAGGCAGGAGGTTCTGGACAGCATAAGAGTGGGAAAGGGGGAGTGACCTCTTGTATACATGTGGTCATCACTCTTTTCTTCTGACTGACATAATGTGGCCAGCTCCTTCAAGTTCCTGATGCTACCATTTCCTTGCCACGTTGCACTCCAGCCAGGA
The DNA here is from genome assembly GCF_964271855.1 of Acomys minous. Classification (NCBI taxonomy): domain Eukaryota; kingdom Metazoa; phylum Chordata; class Mammalia; order Rodentia; family Muridae; genus Acomys; species Acomys minous. The sequence goes on from NC_140488.1 coordinate 49,640,233, forward strand.
GCTGTGAGCCAAATAAAGCTTTTTCTCCTTAAAGTAACATGTCAGAATATTTGAACGTAGTGACTGGAAAAGAAAATCACCTGGCAAGTCAAGGTGACTAGAAATCTCATTTGGAAGTGCAGGTTCTTTGTGAATTTCACCTTAAAATACAGATATGCTAAAGAATGGGTAGAGTATGGGATCCAGCCAGAGTATTGGCTCTACAGGGAAATTCAAGTGGAAGTGAAGCTTAATCAAGGAGACTCACCTCAAGGGGCAATGAGGCCCAATAAAATAGTGTGTGTTTGCAGAGGCTCTGGAGTATTTGACCTGGAAGGTATGACTTATCAGGGAGAATTGCTGGGGATGCAGGGGCAACAAGGAAATTTACCTGAAAGCACAGGTGATTCAAAGAATCTCACTTTGTATTGCAATTGCACCAAGACACTTACCTGATCATACAGATAGAAGAGGAAGTCGCACCCAGGAGTAAATATACAACAGAGTCTCATGTCAGAGGTGCATGCGAGCCAGACTCTCTAACCTCTTACTGCATATTATGAGGGACTCTGACCTAGAACTGTAGGCATGCATTGGAGACTGACCTAGGAAGATGGGACAGCAAAGAGCATCAACTGGACATACAATTGCACCAGCAAGTCACACGTGGAGATAGAGGTGGAACAGAAGAATAGTATTTATTAGTGAAGATGAACCATTGAGTCATATCTAGAAGCTCTCATGGTATACACGAATGCACCAGAAAGTTCAGTTTTTAGAGAGAAGACCTATTGAAAGAGCTCTGGACAAGGGAGACTAACCTTGGTGTGCAGATGCCCCAAGGTGATTCATCCACAAGTTTGGCTCTATTCTGAAGGATCATTAGAGACGTAGTAGGGATACACAAGCCTGAAAGTGATGGCACATTTGACAGGAAGATTTATCAGGGCATCTCTCCTGGGAGTTTGTGTAAAAGAGGTAGTCCCATCTGAGAGGCAAGTTGCACCAGCAAGTGACATTGTGTTATATAACTGCATCAAGGACACTGCCTTGGAAGTCCAGGTACAAAACTGAGACTCACCAAGGAGAGCAAGTGAATCTGCAGATCTTGCCTGAAGTACAGATACCCTAAACAGTTTTTTCTCAGAGTGCAAGTGCCCACTGAGTCTTTTGAGAAAGCATTGCAATTTCACCAAGTAAGACTCACCTGGAAATTCAGGTACAATAGGAAGTTTTACTTAGCTGTGCAGGTGAATCAAAGCATCTCACCTGCTAGCGCATGTGCAGTGGGGAATCTGACTTAGAATGTTAAAACCAGAAACATCTACCTTCAGAGTGAAAGTGTACCAGGAAGTCTTCATTGGAATTTCAGGTACAACAGCCTGTAGTCAGTCTTCGCTTGAAACTTCACCGGAGGGCAGAATGTGATCAATAAAAGAAGCAAGGGTGCATTCTGCACTGACAACAGGATGGGTACAAAGAACTTCCTGAGACAAGAATATGGCGCAATAGTCATTGTGAAGATGATGCCTCTAGCTTTGTGCAAATTAAAGCCAGATGCTCTGAAATCCTGCAGGGATATCGCCAATCCCCTCCAAGTTGTATAGTTCTGGATGTCAGGAACAAGCTTACAGTGAAAGCAGTCTGCAATTTTGCATTTTCACAGCCATGGGAGAATCTGAGATAAAACACGAGCCAGAAGCAAAATCCAAACACATCAGCTCCAGAGATACACAGAGGAAGAATGCTATGCAAACATCTCCCTAAGGGCCCATGCTGGTATGGGGGCTGTGCACTAAGAAGAACAGGGTACACAGCATGGGGGGGATAAATGTGGATGCCTGGGGTGTGTGGTGAGTTTCTCAGAAGTCTGGTAACTATAGACTGTTATAACTGGATGCCTCACCCAGCCCTGGCCAGGTGCCAAAAGGTGTCAGTTGAGTGAAAGCAGATAGATTCTTTGGGGGGAAATGTAAGGATGGAGACAGACCCTGGACCTCAGAGTGCAGAAAGTGAGTAGCCTGAAAGGGAAACAGAAAAAAAAAAGGCAGACTACTCCAATGAGATGAGAGGATCCTACGTCACAAACAGTTCCAAACCCCTATGGGGAGGCTAGGTGAGGAGCAGAATGGAAGGTCAGGCTCCAAGACTCTTTCAGAGTCTATGGAAACCAGGCCTGAAATGAGTACCCCCCAAAATGCATCTGTTTCCCATGTCTCTTTCCCCTATGACTGGCAGGGAAGACTCCACTGCAGAGAGAAGAGTAGGAAGAAGTTTTCTGCAGAAACACCTTGACCCTGGATGTGAACATAGGCTGTCTGTCTCTTGGCTCTTCATTCTGCCTGTTCTATGCTTGTGGATGGAGAAAAATTAACACTGAGTTATAAGATGTCACAGCCAGAACAGCATGTTTAGGTCAAAAGCTGGGAGAAAGATGGCACAGAAATTGTGGGAGTGGCCAACCAATGACTGGTCCAGCTTGAGACCCATTTCACATGGGGGAGCCCACCTGTGACATTGCCTGGAGGGTCAGAACTGGGAGGTTTGATGGCCCAGAGACCAAGGACAGAAGCTAACATAAAAAGAAAAAAATAGAGAATGAAACTATTCCTAATTATATTCTGTTACACTCACAGATAGGTGCCTAACCCAATTATCATTAGAGAGACTCCATGCTGCAACTGATGGAAATAGATGCAGAGATCCACAGCCAAACATTAGGCAAAGCTCATGGAATCCTGCAAGAGAGGGGAAGGAAGGATTGTAGGAGCCTGAGGAGTCAAGGGCACCACAAGAAAACCCACAGAATCAATGGGCTTAGAGACAGAACTGAAAATCAAGGAGTCTGAATGGGACTGACCTAGGTGCTCTGCATATATGTTATAGTTCTGTAGCTTAGTCTTGTGGGACTCCCAACAGTGGGAGTGGGTATGTCTCTAACTCTTTTGCCTGCTTTTGGGACTTTTTCCTCCTATTGGGTTGCCTCGTTTAGCCTTGATGTGAGGGGATGTGCCTAGCTTATTGCTGTGCCCTGTTCAGTTGCTATCCCTGGGAGGCCTGAACTTCTCTGAAAAGAAAGGAAAGAGGAAGAGTGGATCTGGGTTTGGGGGAAGAGGTGGGGGGAGGGGCTTGGAGGAGAGGACGGAGGGGAAACTGTAGTAGGGATGTGTCCCCTTGATGGGGAGGCCCGATGACACTAGGAGGAAGGATAGCAGACTACCAAGAAGAGACTTGATACCCTAGCATCATATTCAGGGGGAGGAGGTCCCCCACAGTCTCAGTGATAGGGAAGGGGAATGGGGTGAAAGCGGGAGGGAGGGAGGAACGGGAGGATGCACGGGATGGGATAGCAGTTGAGATGTAATATGAATGATTTTATTTTTCAATTAAAAATGGAGGTGGAGAAAGGAAGAAAAGATGTCACAGTTATAAACAAAGGGGCTGGTGTCAGGAAAAAGTGCTATCCAAAACCTTGGAAATGAAGCTGGTCTGAGAGCTGGAATCTATGGAGCCCATGCCTCAGCACCACATTTCTTATCTCCTTTTCTAGCTTTGAAAACTCCAAGAAACATGATTGAAAGACAAAGCTGGGGAGCTGTACCAGGAACTGTCATATAAGAATGATTAGACACAGCCTAGAGACACAGTCAAGGCTGCTGAGCACTCGTGAGGCCCAGCAGCCAAATGAAAGGGACAGAAAGTTCCAGGGATATGGAGAAAATGGAAACAAGCAGACTTACAAAAGTTTTTTTGTTTTTGTTTTTGTTTTTGTTTTTGTTTTTGTTTTTGTTTTTTGGATTGTGGGCCAAACCCGGAGTCTCATCTTCACAATGAGACCTTGATGTATCTTGTTCTCAACCTAGGCAAGAGCAGCTAGATAGAAAAAAAAAAATCAATCATCATAAAGGACAGGAACATGCAGGCATCAGATAGAGGTGATAATGATAGGGCCACTGTACGTTTTATATTAGAAGAGCATATCTGTTCTTCATTGTATAGGAAGAACTCTGCACATACACACTGCACATGCTTTATCTGTTTTGAGTAAGCCTCCCAACACACACACACACACACACACACACACACACACACACACACACAGAGAGAGAGAGAGAGAGAGAGAGAGAGAGAGAGAGAGAGAGAGAGAGAGAGAGAGAGAGAGAGAGAGAAGGAGGGGCAGAGATAATGATACTGGAGAAAGGCATCTAAAAGACAACAGACAAAAGCCACAGGTCAGAAGAAGTCTGAGCTTTAAATTGATTTCCTTTGTTTTGGTTCCCTGTCAAAATGCTGAGACAAGGATTGGATGGTCAATAGATCTCACTCCGGTTTCCCAGAATGCCAGTTCTCTGACTAAATCACAGTTTTTAAATATTTTTATTTATTCATTCACTTTACATCCTGGTCATAGCTCCATCCCTCCTCTCCTCCCACTAAGTCACACTTTAAAAAATCAATTGCTAGTTTCTGTCTACAGTATAGGCAACAGACAAGATTGCAGTAACAGGAGAGCATACAGGACACACGCAGCATCAAGAGGACATTGTTACACAAGTAACGCCATGGGAATACTCCTCCCTGGCCTTCCCAGCTTCCTCCCACAGTGTCTGGAGCCGTCATGATAGTTGTGCTGCCATGGAAGAAAGCCAAGAAAGATGTAATGTAGTCCAGGGAAGCAGAAGCAACCCAGTCCGGGCTCACTAAGCACCGAGGGGTGATGTGAACTTGGGCCTCCTGTAGACAGCATTTGCAAATATGAGTTTAAGAAAAGAAAATAATAAGAGCTCTACTTTGGCAATGTCTCTTCCTGACCAGCCAAGTCCAACAGTATGCAGTTCCTCGTCTAGGTACAGATGTGGAGGTTTCTGTAGCTGTGGTCCATCACAGCCAGCTGACTTTCATTAAAGAGATTCCCTCCATCATGTGGGTAGGCCTCATCCAATCTGTCAAAGGTCTCAGAGCAAAACCAATTTTCCAGAGGGGAAATTCTGCCTCAGGGCTGCCGGGGCCAGCTGCAGACCCGAGTTCCCAGGCCTGCTATTTTGCCCTAGCATTTTACACCATTGCAGTTTCCTGTGTGGATGAATCCTTTTTAACAGTATGTAAGTATAAATGAATATGCAATAACTCTTTATATGTAATCTATGCCCAACATGCCCACATCTTCTTCTCTTTCATTAGAGAATCTGATAGGTGTATATAGAAGACAAACAAATAGGGAGAAGGCAAACCTTGGAAAAAATATCATGGGAGAAAGCAATGCATAGATAATAATTTATGTTTGTGTAGTTCTTTATACCAGGAGATTGTAAATAGTCTCCTTGTACTAACACAACTGCTTTTCACAAGAATTGAGCTCTTACAAGTATATTTACTATTTTATACATGTTTAGAGATGGAGAACCAGAGGCACAGAGAAGCTAATTAACATGCCCTGGACCACACAGCTGTTAGTGTCAGAGCTTTCTATGATGAACTACATCCCCATCTGCTAAGCAACATTTTCTGCTAATGTTTTGGTTAGTTCTATGACAAGTTATCACCATGAAGACCCCGCTGGCCTTGAACTCCTCCTACTTTAGCCTCCACAATACTTTAATAACAGGCGTGTGCCTCCTTTTCCAGAGGGGGATCTGTAAATCTTAAAAGGCTGGTGAGAACTGTGCCAAAGAAGGTCACACCCTCTGGTCACCATAGGAAGGAGTCATTGATCATGTCTGGATCATCACTGCTGCAAGGGAACCAAAGGGCCTCAAGAAAGCTGGATCTGCTAGTAAGCTGTGTGGCCTTAGGACCTCTCACAAAAAGCTATTTCCTAAGTCTATGGCCAAGGTCCTCATGAGGGTAAATGAAATGATCAGGATATGTCTCAGGGACAATAGTGAAACCCCTGTGGAATAAAATCAATACACTACATTCCAGAGGGTGACAGATGTCACGGGTCCTTTATTCTTGAGATTTGACAGCTCCTTTCTTACCTGTCTCTGACTTTGTCCATCTCTCCAGGTCCAATGTCAAAATTTCTTCCCTCCACTTCTGTCCTGGAGCTGAACATTAACAGACCCTACAGAGGCATTAGGAAAACCTTGATTTTTATCTCATTGAAAGTGTTGGTGGGGGCTGGGCAATGGTGGTGCATGCCTTTAGTCCCAGAACTCAGGAGGCAGAGGCAGTTGAATCACTGAGCTTGAGGTCAATCTGGGCTGCAGAGTGAGTTCCAGGACAGCCAAGGATATACAAAGAAACCTTGTTTTGGAATAGAAAGATGAAAGAAAAGAGAAAGCGACAGAGAGGGAGAGAGAGAGAGAGAGAGAGAGAGAGAGAGAGAGAGAGAGAGAGAGAGAGAGAGAGAGAGAGAGAGAGAGAGAGAAAGGAAATAAAGAAAAGAAAAGTACTGGTAGGACCAACCCTTGCCCTGGGTTATTTGATGCTATCTTCAGCTAGTGTCATCACTGAGGCAGGTGTGGAAGGACTACTCTCCCACCCTGTATAGCTGCTTGTGGTGATCAGAAACTCACTGTTCCACAGCCAGGAGAGGAAAGTGGAAGTTTTTCATTTCTCTCTGCTTTCTATCAGGACCTATGTTTCTTCATCATAACAAGGGGGAGTCGAAGCTCCTCCCTTCCTCACTTACCCCTTCACCTCAGCCATCACCTGCTTTTTGGGTTCCTGTTCCATCCTTGTTTGAGGAGCCTGGGCCTTGATCCTATTTCTCTTTGGCCTAAGATAAGCATGCATTTCAGATTTCTGGTGACATATTTGCAGAGTGCTTTTACAGTTTGTTCTTTGAAATGATCTTGTTATGGAACATAAGGTCATTCCATGAGAGTCCAAGGAGCAACCCACAAGCCCTCCTGAGGCCCCAGGCCTAGTACCTTCCTTGGACTCTAAGGTAGTTTTGAGCAGGCATCCAGTTAGGTTAGGGCATGCTTCATCAAGAAATGAGGGTAAGCACCTTGCTTCTGGTTTGGCTGCGGCTCAGTTGCCTTGTTGTTTTCTGAGCAGAGTTGCTGAGGATCATTCTGAGGATGGCTAACTGGGCAGGGCTCACACACATGCTGTCTCTCCAGTGGCACACTCCACACTTCCATTCAAATCCAAGAGCTATATCCTCAGAACTCACACCTACCACTGCATTGAACTCTTGTGTAGCCTGGGACAAAGGATTTACCTTTCTGAGCCTAGTTTCATCAGTGCTGATCACAGGCTGATGTTGAGAATGACATGAAATAAAGAGTGTGGTTAGCACAGTTCTAGGCATGAAGGGAGGAGCCCAGAAAGAGACTCTGGATTAGAAAAGGGCTGGATCAAGACCCATTTCATTCACTGACCAACTGGTCTATATTAAGAATCCTATGTTCCTTCATTCAGGCTCAGGTCTCCCAATAGATCCTTTCCCAAATGAAATGATCGACAAAGGAAGCAGTGCTGGAGCTACTCAGCCCCACATGCTGGAGACAGCCAGGCTCCACTCAAATCCAGCTCTGGGAAGGCCCCACAAAGCCTGTTGTTCTGTGAAATGCATCCAAAGCTGACTGATGCAAGGCAGTGCACTCCCCATGACCTCCAGGGTTTGGCTTTCCAAGAAGCCTATAGCTTTGGATCAGAGCCAAGACCAGGACTTGCTCGTTTGCTCCTCCTCACTTGTTCCATGTGGCTGAGCCAGTTTAAGCTCCAGGACACGTACTTCTCATTCAGGGTCATGAGCAATCTCCTGGCAGAAGAACATGGAAGAACTGCTAATAATTACGGCACCTTACACCAGAAAAAGGAAGTTGAGAGTAAGGGAGTATGGATTAAAGGGTGCATAGAAGACTAAGGTCTATAGTCCCCTGAAAGCTGATGAGGTTATTGTCCAGGAGGGAATCAAGTCAGGCCTTCATCTGGGTGGCAGAGAAGAGTTGAAGAAGAACAGAGGGCGGCCCTGGGAACCTCTGTCCTGGACACTGGCTAGAGATCAGCTCGTAGCACAAGTGAGTGTAGAGTGTGGATCTACCTGAGACACTGGAGACATGAGCAGGTGGCACAAAGACAGGGAAATGTGAGTCCACTTCCAGCACTGGGTTGATAAACTGGGTCTGTGACAGACTGAGCCTTATGATTGGTTATGATTATGTATGGTCGAGGATGTATGCCTCTCCACAACAGGATCCCAGAGCATTGTGAGTCTACAGAGAAGCCTCAGTCTGCTTTCTCCTGAGTGGACCACGATGAGAACTAGTAATGGGTTTCTATGGCAACCAAAATGTTAGTCACTCCCAAGTCTGGTTCCAAGGTGGGCAGGCATAGGAGTTCATTGTCACTTAGGAATTTAGAGCTCACATGTCCATGGCTGCTGTGGGTAACTGCTACCTCCCTATCAGGCCACCAGGAGATCTGCAGCTAACTCATCCCAGAGGAAGCAGGGTCCTCCTCCCTCTGTGGCCAAGGACAGCACCATTCATTGCCCTCTGCACTCTGCATCTATCACACAGGGTCACCTGTCCTCATACAGCAGGAACTAACCCCGAGTCCTGTCCTCCATACCTTATAACAACCCCTCAACAGCCACTGTATCCCCAGCTTTAAAAGAACTCAGTGATAAAGCTAGTTCTGGCAAAATGACCTCAAGTCTCTAGAGTTGTGTGGAGATCTGGAGCTTTCCACATGAAAATAGGGAAATTAAGGGCCCTGGTGATGCTCACAGCACTCTCCTGCACCCTTATACTTGCATGTCTCCCCAGGTCTCCTAGAATCTTCTCCCACAGGATATTAAGGTCCTTGCTTAGGAAACTCACCATTGTGCCCATGGAGAAATAGCACTCTCTGAGAAGCCTACCCCTACCCTCAGCCCCCACATCCCACCCTCTGCTCCCCCGCGCTGACCCCTGCCCCAGATTCTCTAGCCCCTTGGTATAGTGCATGAGCATTTTCCTCATCCATACACTGGCTTGCCTCTCTAACCTTTTGGTATAGTGCCTGAGGATTTTCTTTGAGAAATCACCCCCAATAAGAAGAAGACTCCCATTTTCCCCTTGTCCTAACAACTGCCAGGGCTTCCAGCTTTAAGGCATACCCCTACACTAAGCCACATCCATCCCCAGGTGTAGAGTGCATGGGGTAAGGGACCCTCAGGGTACCTCCAAGCTGTATTCTGGTTTTAGTGAGACAAAGACACAGAGCCCTCGCTGTCTTGCCCAGCTGAACATTCCTGTAGGCATCAAGTTGGGAAAAAACAGAGGACATTTGGCTAACCATTTCTTACCATTGTTGCCCTATCAAGGGCCCTTTGTGCTTGGAGATTGAAGTACAGGGCCCTGTACAAAGGCAAAGAGTATGCCTATAGGAGCCAGACACAGTGGTCAGCTATTGGGATGATTAATGCATGAGTAAGTGGAAAGGTGGATTCTCAGAAAGGTTCCCCAGGAGAGGCCTCCTTTGGAGATGTAAGAAGAAGAGCAGGAGGAAGAAAGGTAACTTAGGACACTTCTGGGTAGCTCTGTCCAGTAACATAAACATACCATACTCAACTCGGGCACAAAACAGTTACACACATCATAAACACAACACTCACCCACCAAACACAACACCCACTAGTCAACATGATAACACACACATACAACAAACAGCACATTCCATTTACCACATAATACATGTCTCTGTCATACCAACACTCAGCAAACAGAACACACACAACACTCAACCTATAACATGCACAACACACACACATATAACAAACAGAACACACAGCCCATATACATGTTTTAGACACACAACACAAACCTCACAACACATGAAAAACATAGGCACGTACAGCCTCTAGTTCTCTGGGGGACAGTAATATTGGACACTCAGTTTAAGATCAAGCTTTGCCTGTGATATCTCCAACTGTTTCCTCCTGACTCAATTTAGGGCAAGTGAGTGTGTGCTCCAGCCAGCTCTAAAATCGTCCTGTCCTAGGTGAAAGAATTCCTAGAACAAACACGGAAGAACTTACAGAGTAAGTATTGAGGAGGCATAAAGGCTCATTTGGATGAATGGGTGGGTGGGTTGGTACATAGATGGGCAGACAGAAAGCTAGATGGCTATACAAATGGATAGGCACATGCTGGCTAGATAGGTATATGTGGTGGGTGAATGCGCAAGTGGATGGATGGCTTCTGTGTAACTGAGTATGTGTTGGTGGATGCATAGATGTGTGATTTGATAGGCAGAAAGATGAGTTCAGAGATGGGTAAGTGGCTTAAACGGTGGAGTAAGTGGACAAGTCAATGCACACATACATGGGTGACTAGACAAATGGGTGTCAACCAGCCTCATGGACCGCAAGGCTGTTTCCACAGACTGAAGGATATGCCAGAGATCTGTGTGGGGAACCAGAGGACTCCAGGCCTTTGAGATCAAGAACAGTGCAAACAATCTCTTCTCGTTTTTCTTGTTCTTTCTTTCTTTCTTTCTTTCTTTCTTTCTTTCTTTCTTTCTTTCTTTCTTCTTCTTCTTCTTCTTCTTCTTCTTCTTCTTCTTCTTCTTCTTCTTCTTCTTCTTCTTCTTCTTCTTCTTCTTTTTACATTTTTCAAGACAGAGTTTCTCTGTGTAACAGTCCTGGCTGTCCTGGACTCGCTTTTGTAGACCAGGCTGGCCTCAAACTCAAAGCGATCCACCTGCCTCTGCCTCCCAAGTGCTGGGATTAAAGGCTCATTTTTCTTATTAAAGCAAGAAAAACATGAGGTCATGCTTATGGTTAGCTTAAGAAAATATAGGTACAGTGAGGAAATATACCTGATGGTATAACTTATCTTTGGTCATGTGAAAAATGCCAAGAATATTCCTTCCAGGCCTTTGCCTTTCCCACAGAGATAATATGGACATCCCAGGGCGTTCTGTTCAGGTCCTTGATTTCAAGGGCATTCACTTATCATAATTTATGCAGTTCTTTAAAGAAGGCCACCTCATGGGAAGAATACTCTGCACGGTGCCCATCCATAGTTCACAGTAAGACTACAGCTTTCTTTACACAGGCACCCACAGATGGGGAATCTGATGAAGCTATGGCTGGTGTGGATGGATGTGTAGATGGATGACCTGGGGATGGGTTGAGGAGTGGGAAGGTGGGAGATTGTGGGTGGTGGTGGATGGCTAGAGCTCGATCTGTAAGTCTTGGTTCAGTAATGAGACGCTTGGCAATGGGTTTAGTAATGGCCCAAATTGGATTAAATCCTGTTTGTCCATCTAAGAATTATGTGTGGCCAAAGAGCAGGGACAAGATCACATAGCTTGGGTATGGCTACCCAGCGACTAGAAGCATCTCCAGTCAAAGAGAGGCATGGGACAGAAGAAAAACATAGACTGGCTGAATCTCACTTGCTTTTGTTCACGTTTGTGTGGGCAGGGGGCAAGGAGCAGGTGAGTGTGAGTTCATGTATGTCTCCGACTCTGAATCTATTTGTGAATGTGTCAATGTGCTGGGGTATGTGTCTGTGTATGAGTATATCTGTGTTTGGGGAGCATGTTTGTGCCAGGTCACATAGGCTTGTGCATGTGTCTGTCTGTCTGGATGTCTTTGTGAAGTATTTAGCTGTGTGTCTCTGTGTGTTGCGCGTGTTTTCCATGCCTTGTGGCTGGGACTCTTACCTTCCTTATTTTATCCCTGCTCCCTGCCATTTGTTAAATATTTAATATATAATGTTTAACAAATGGCTCTGAGGGCAAGTTTTCCTATTTTGTCATTTCTGTGAAAGCAAAATCACCATAATTGTTTTCTTCTTTGCCAGCTCTGAAGGCAGGGCTGGTCAGAGATACATGGGCAAAGGCAACTTGCCAGAATTAGCACTAGCTAGCTCCAGACAGGATGCCTCACCTATGATTGAGTCTTCACTTGTTAAAATTCCTGCCGCCTCATTCCACCTCCATTCCTTGACCCAAGGACTGCTTCCGGTATCCTCGTCAGCCAAGTGACTGTGCAGGCTCTCCTGAGCCAGGCTGGAGAACCCTTTCTAGGCCTGCCTGGTCTGCTGAGGTGCAGGATCTGGGTAGGTGCACAGAGGCAGAGCAGGGCTCTACTGGAAAGGGGCCAGGGGCTCCCCTACGATCAGCAGCTGTCCAGCTACAGCCCTGGACTTCATCCTGCTCCCTAAGCGTAGAAGTTCTGCCAATGTCTTCCTTCCTCCTACCCTGCAGGGTGCCGTCTCTGCTACAACAGTTCCGCCTACTATCACAGACAGCAGTGTAATTACCCTCATGTCTCTCACTGCATACGAGCCACAAGGAACTGAGGATCCCCAACATGGTGGGCGATAGCATTCATCTATCCAAGTCTAAACACTGAATGGTTTCTTACCATGTGCCTCACATTCTTTGGGAGATGTTGAACATACAGAGATGGTGACACACCCCTGTTTTCTGGAACGTCCCCACAGAAGGACCAGTCCCTATTACAAACATTTGTTGCTTTGTGGCACAGTGCCTTCACTGCCTCCTAGATCTTGGGAGGAGACATGAGCTCTACCAGGGCTGAATCTTGCATCTAAACAGTCCACATCAAGTGTGTTCAAGTTCCTGCTGCATTTAACTTTGTAGTGAAAAAAAACTAGCCCTTCAGGGTACCCTAGGCTGGACTCTTCTCTCATTTCTTCCACTTTTGTCATGGGGATGTGGCAGGCAGCTCTTTGCTCCTCTACCCAGGCCTGCTCTCAGAGGTCAGGAACAGCCCTCATCTTTCAAACGGAGACATCAGGAAGCTTACTTTCAGACAACAGGTTTGGGAAATGGTGGCCCCAGGGTCTACATAGATGAAGGAAGCCTACTTCCTTCCTCTACATCCATCAGGGTGAGGTGACATTTATTATAGTCTTACCCACCCCCCGCATGTCATACCATTTGTACATCCTTAGTTACCACCTCTGCCCCTTTGATCAGGTTAGCACCAGACCCTTCATGTTCCTACCACAATTACGCCTTCTCCAGTAAGCATACTCTCCAGTATGTGTATGCCCCCCATGTGTCCTGCCTGTGGCTATCTATGGCTCTGTAGTGTCCTCAACGCCAAGCCCAGAGCCCAGAGATTGGTGCTTGTTGTACTCTCCCTGTCCATCCCTCCTCCCTCTCTCCGAGCCAGGTTCTAAGGCCCACGGGGATGCTTTATTTCCCTTGGCTATCTCCTGATTGGCAGCCCACACTTCAGCCCATCTTTGGATAGAACAGTATATATTTATCTATTCCTCTTTTCTATACACACATTTTTAAGTGGTCAATATGTGTCCAGAAGAATTAAGGGAATATGGAGTAGGAGGGATCAAAGACAGCATATCTTTCAAGAGCAGATAAACTAAGGGAAAAGGGAAGCTGGGTGCAAACAAGGACATGGAGAAGATTAAAGTGAAGCAGGATGGAGGTTAGTGCTCCAGTTGCTGTGGAGAGTTGCCAAGGGCAACTGTTCAGTAGTGGCGTCAAAGGAGGCCTTTTTCAGAAGATGGGGTGTGGCTAGAGACTGAAGGTGGGCTAAAGAGTAAACCAATCGCATGGATAGGGGAAATGTGCCCTAGGAAACAAGTGCAAAGTCTCCTTTGTTAGAGTTTTTCAACAAGATCTGAGAATAATCAGATAGATAGTGTAGCTGGATGCAGTGAGGAGGGGGCTGCAGACAGTCACACTGAGGAAATGACAGTCTGGCTGCTTTGCTGGATGGTTGAAATAGCTTGGCAGAGGTTTTAAGAAGCTGCCCTCTGGCCCTGCATGATAACAATCCCTCCCTGTGTGTGTATACTTAGATGCCACACACCATCCCCCAAATTCATATGCCACAGTTATTTAACCCTTACAAAAACTTCCTCCATAAGCCAATATTGCATATAAGTTAGTGAAAGCATACACACACACATATACACACACATGTGATATATATGTGTGTGTGTGTGTGTGTGTGTGTGTGTGTGTGTGTGTGTGTGCCCACCGTGAACCATGGCTTTATTTCCCATGACACTTCTGGGTGCTGGTGCTGAGGTGACAGCCCAGCACTGGGCGTGCCCAAGGACCAGCCAAGACTTACCTAAGCAAGGAAGCTCAATGTGCCCAGTTGCTTATTACCTCACTTATGCTTTGATTTACTCTACTGTACAGGCCAGTCACTATCACCAATTTCAGCATATTTTCCCTCATGTCTCCCACGGAATTTTCATTCACTCGCCCATTCATTTATTCATTTATCCACTCACCCATTTAATCTTTTCTGCATTACTCACTCATTACAGTCTATCTACATGTATTCCATGACCCTAGCAGATAACACTGGCATGAATCAATGCCATCCTCAGGCAGAAAAAAATCAGAGACAATTGGGAGGGAAGCCCCAAGCTTAGAGGAGGACTGTCTCATGGGCAGGAGTCACAGGGTACTCCATTCCTAAGTGGGATGACTAGATTCTTCCTCCTTAAGGTCATTGGTTCCATTCCTGCTCTAGATATCCCAGGAATGCTACAGAACATGGAATCGCCTACCTCTCACAAAGCTTATCCATAGCCTTAGCTGAAAATAGAGGAGGCCACATGATGTGACCTCATGGAGCCATGTATAGCAGCATGAAGTCCCATCCAGAACCTGAGGCTGGGCTAACACTCAGCCCCATAGGCCAGAAGATAGACACAGAGCAGCATTCAGTGGAGCCTGGTGGTCTTACAGTCAAGGCCACTAGGGAGTAGAAAATGGTCACATGTCATGGTCTCAGTGCACTAGGAAGACGAAGATGGCCAAGTGGGACAGAGGCAAGTTTCCCTCCCTGAGAGGTTCTAGACTCAAATTGTGCCAGAAGCCGAAGTCTTATTGAGCCTCACCCCACAGAAAGGTGTCCAGGTTCATGAGGAACATGTTTTTCTAGCCATCTAGAAGGTTGACTAAAAGCCATGGCCATCAAATATTTCTGCTCTCTCAGGATCACAACTTGTGAGGTCTCCCAGGTTCACACACCGTAACCCTGATTCAGAGAGTCCCCGGTTCCCCTTCAAAAAAAGCTCTAAGACTTGCGTGACTGGAGAGACAAAAGCTCCTGACACCTGCTTGGTCTAACCTTCACTGAGATGAGGTAGCCACCAAGGATAATGGAAAATAGGGGGCCCAGAGACAAATGCTTCACTGTGGGAGATATGGGCAACTTCAGCCAGGTTGGCCTTAGAGCTATCCACCCATAAACTGGCTATGTCCAGACCCATGGCTCCTGAATGCCAGCCTGGTAGGGCTGTAGGCACTCTAGATATTTCCCACCTGCCCCCTCTTCCTGCCCCAATGACTTGATCATCCAGGTACCATGTACTTCCCCATTGTTACTATCCAGAAGATTCCAGGCCTCTTGCACATATTCCATAATCCAGTTTCTGGTTCTGGGTCACAAAAAGCCCTTCATGCCCACTTATTTTTTGCAAGTGTTCCAAGGGACCCCAAAGCAGAAAAGGTTTAAGGGGACATTGTAGGTAAAGTTTCAGGCTGCTGGTGGCACTGAACAACTGCAATCATATCCCTTACCCATGAGGTGCTCTCAGCTGGCCATGGTCTCTCATGCCCAACTGCCAGTATTTGCTAACGGCCTTTGGGGAACAGCCCTTATGAGGAGAGGACAGAGAAAGCTGTGGTTCAGCCCCAAATGCAGACTTGCCTGTTCTCATTATCTTTATCCATGTATAAAAGCCAGCTTCCGCGTTCCCCAGGGGCAAGCTGCATGCTGGGTACTCAGTACAGGCAGTGACCTGAGAAAATGTAGTTCCTGCTGCAGTACCATTTGGTCAGTCCACGTCCACCATGGGACCTGGACACCTGAATGCAATGCCTGCAGAACTCACCACATTTTTTTTTCTTGTCCTAGGAGTACCTGGGTTAATTGCTCCAGGCCTTTCTTGGAGACACCTGCCAGTCCTGAGTCTTGACTTGGGGATGACCAGATGTAGTTTCTCAGTGCTGACATGGCCCTGTCATGAAGTAGGGACTTCAGCATCTAAAAAGTAAAGAAGGATATCTATGGATAAGCATAATTTTGTCTTAGGTACAACTATGACAACAGGTGAGGGTGGCCAAATGGGCCAAGCTTCACCCTTAACTGGGTTGTAGCCTGAGTCTCGTGTCCCTGGACTCCTCACTATTATGCACATGGATATGTTGACAAACATGACACTCTAGAGCTTCTGTCCGATAAGTCAAGCATATTAGAGTGAGGCACTAAGAACACAATGTCCAAGTCTCTTCCCTGAGGTTGTTAGAAGCAGTAGGAGTGCTAAAATTTTTTTAGAGGCTGGGACATACATGAGGGCACATATGGTAGACAGCTTTGCCCCCATTCTTTTGCCTCCAGGCTCAAGTAACACAGCTTCCCACAAGGCAGCAAGTGCAAATCACCATGAGAACAGAGTCCTGTGAGGGAGTTGAACTGATGAATGTGTTTCTAAACGAATATGGTTTATATCCAGCTTAGTAGGGAGTCTATGCTAGAAAGTAAAGGGCTCCTTTAGCCTGAGGGTATAGATCAGTGGTTCAGCACTTGCCCAGTATGTTCATGACCCTAGGTGCAATCCCCAAAATCACACACAGAAATTAATTAATAAGGCAGCCAGTCAGAATGCTTGCTATGGCTCTCGACTTCCAGGTATTCAGGAAGATAGGGCTACAGAGTGAGTTCAAACCCAGCCTGAGCAACTTAGTAAAACCTTGTCACAAAAAGTGGGCTCATAGTTTGGTGCCAGAGTGTTTGTGTGACATGCAAAATGTCCCGGGTTCAATTGCCAAGGCTGGAAATTAGCCCTACTTGCTGAGGTGTAGTGTGCAGCCTTGTTCCACCTGGCTGCTCTTCTTTGAGTCGCTATCAGCTCAGGTTTCTTGGGAGACTCCAAAAGGGCTAGGATCCCCATATAGCTTCTGAGCTCTGGAAAAAAAAACACACATAGGGTTAATGTTTATGAGCACCCTACTGCAGATCAAACTGAACTAAAAGAAAATAGAGGCTGTCACATGGAAAGTGTGACATTAGGAAGGCCCTGCTGGGGCTACTGACCCAAGCTGAATGCAGAGTGGCTCTGGGAGTAAGAGAAGCTCCAATTCAAATCTTGGTCCTTGACCAGCTTCTCTTCCCACTGATGTAGATGACCTGGAATGGTCCTTGTCCTCAGTCCTACCAACCTTCATATTCGAACTGTCTTCCTGTCACCCATGCCCTGTCCATGGGAAGAAAAACCCCAACATGCCTAGGGTCCTGCTAACAGGAGTATCTAAAACAATTCTACACACATGTACACACACACACACACACACACACACACACACACACACACACACACCTGTGGACACTGCATGCATGCTTCAGCCCCTGAATTTCATACCACAGCTTGTGGAGAATGACGGGCATTGGTGTCACCAATTTCACCTCTAAGCAGTGTCCTCAGCAACCTCTTACAACACATGCTCCCAGTCAGAGACTCCTAGTGTTGATATGTGGATCCCAGGACAGGTTTGAGTAGGACCCTTGAGTTCTACTGTGTAAGCTGTGCGGCCTTCCTACAGGAACCTGGTGACAACTCACCTAAATCAGTTTGGTGGGACCCAAGAATGCCACATGACTCCCTGGGAGAAAAGAAGAGGATTCTGTGAAAAAGGAAATGGAAAAGGTAATACGCAAAAAGAATACATGAAAGTGGGTGCGGGAGGCTTGTTGGGAAGAAGGATTTGAAAAGGGGAAGGAAAGGACGGGAGAGGGATATGGGGTGAAAACAACTAAAATTTTTATATAAATGTGTGAAAGTGTCGAATAGTAGTAAAATCAATCAATCAATGGCTGGCCAGGTGTGGTGGCATAGGCCTTCAATCCCAATGCTCTAGAGGCAGGCAGATCTCTGTGAGTAGGAGGCCAGCCTTATCTACACAATGAGTTCCAAGCACTACATAGTGAGAAATGTGTGTG
Source organism: Acomys minous (assembly GCF_964271855.1). NCBI lineage: Eukaryota > Metazoa > Chordata > Mammalia > Rodentia > Muridae > Acomys > Acomys minous. The sequence continues at coordinate 49,658,120 of NC_140488.1, forward strand.
TTCTCTCTGTCTCTTTTTCTCTGTCTCTGTCTCTCTGTCTCTCTCTATCTCTGTCTCTCTGTGTCACCCTGTCTCTGTCTCTCTCTGTGTCACTCTGTCTCTGTCTCTTTCTGTGTCACTCTGTCTCTGTCTCTCTCTGTCTCTGTCTCGCTCTCTGTCTCTTCCTCTCTGTCTCTGTGTCACTCTGTCTCTCTGTCTCTGTCTCTTTCTCTCTGTCTCTGTCTCTTTCTCTCTGTCTCTTCCTCTCTATCTCTCTGTCTCTGTCTGTCTCTGTCTCTCTGTCTCTGTCTATCTCTTTGTCTGTCTCTCTCCCTCTCTATCTGTCTCTCTGTCTATCTCTCTGTCTCTGTCTGTCTACACACACACACACACACACACACACACACACACACACACACACACACACAAGAACTTATGGTTACCAGGACAGAATGTTTTAACAAGATGTATTCTGGGGCAACTTTAGTGAGCTCCTATTTCAAACTGAAATTTTTAAAGTGTGTGTGTGTGTGTGTGTGTGTGTGTGTGTGTGTGTGTGTGTGTGAGAGAGAGAGAGAGAGAGAGAGAGAGAGAGAGAGAGAGAGAGAGAGAGAGAGAGAGAGAGATATTTTGTGGAGTTGGTCCTCTCATTCCACCTTTACATTAGTTTTGGGGATCGAACACATGCCGTTAGGTTTATGTGGAAAGACCTTTCACCTGCTAGTCCATCTTGCTATCCTCTAGACTTTTACATTTTAATTATAACTTTTCTAGAATAGATTTAGTTTAGCACTAATAATGTTTCCGGAGCCCACTACAGCTTTTAAGCTAGTTAGGATTTTTAATTTTCTGGTTGAAATACTTAAGTGGGTGGTATGGAGAGTGAAAGGCACCTTTGCTAGGGTGCTTGGTTATTACCTGGCATGAAATCCACCCACAGCTTAAGGCTTTTACCTTGCGAACAAGGAAACTGAGGACCGCTGGGTGGCGCAGGCATATCTAAAGGTGCTTGCCTGTAGGAGGGAATGTGGGACGCTCTGAGAGTCCAGGGCTCAGTGATATGTTTCCCAAATCCCCGGAAGGCCCCTGTGAGGAAAGGGCGCACAAGGATCAAGAGCCTGAGGGAGTTGAGGCTGTTGCCTCTGGCTGCCGAGATGCAGCAAGCGACTGGGTGGACGCCACGTGGGGCTACTAGGAGGTGGTTCCGGGAGCGCTCCTCCCGGATCATTGCCTTTCCCCATCTGCACACTTGCAGGCCAACCTGGACCACTCGGAGGTGCTAGAGCTGATGGCGAGCGCGGAGGCGAGAGCGGTGAGTAGCTGCGCACCCTTAAGGGAACGCACCCGCAAGGGAATGGGCCACCGGAGCCTGCCAGTAGTCTTGGAGTGCATTTACTCAGCCGGCCCAAGTAGTGTCGTCCTCCGGTGTTGAAAGCCTTGGAGCCTAGCTCCCGCTGGATGGGCGGTAGCAATAGCTGCTCGCGTTGCGCGGAGCACTGCTTTCGATCTCCTGTTTCGAAATGCGAGCAGAAACAGCTCCAGGGAGAATCCAAGGAACTCCTTGTCGCCAAATTACATACAGGAGATATACTTGCCCACATACCAGAAGATCGGAACCACCTACTCTGGCCCTGCCACTATGTAAGGTAAGCAGCTTTTAGGGTCTGCTGGGAGACACCCTGGCTAGGCTGCCTGAAGCCCCTGACCTGAGGAAAGGGCTCCTGTAATCCCATTTGCTTAGCCTCCAAGGACCAGGGGACAAACCGTTCTACAACCAGAAGAAAGCCGAGTAGTTTAATCAAGTCAGGAGCGCTTTGAGGCTGGGATTGACGCTTGTGGCTCTGGGCAGTTCAACCACTGGTCTAATCCCATGTCCGGAGGCCCTGATGACCAACATCGACCTAAGGCCATAAGGAGTGTGTATGTCTTCCCAAATATTAAAACCCTATGCCCAAAGTTCAGACCTGGCTAGGTGCAGGATGCCGCTGTGCCCCGCTCCTCTCTCCTCCACCAGTAATTTGGCTTGCTAGACAGCCTCGGCTTTATCCGTGTTTCGGAGGGGTGTGGGTGTCTGTTTACTGGTGTATACCAACTCCCTTTTTACTAGTTGTATTGAATTGGTATACAAAGTAATGGATTTCATTGTTTTTCATACGTATTTAAGTTTTTTTTTTCTCTTCTGTTTTTTTAGTTTTTCGAGACAGGGTTTTTCTGTGTAGCCTTGGCTGTCCTGGATTCTCTTTATAGACCAGGCTGACCTCGAACTCACAGCGATCCAGCTGCTTCTGCCTTCCTGCGTGCTGGGATTGCAGGCCTGTGCCACCTCACCAGGCTACATAGTTTTTGTTGATCATCTTTTCCCCACTGCCCTCTCCTAATTCCTTGCCCCCTCCTCTTGTCATCCAACCCTCCCCTCCCCACCGCTGCTCTTTTGCTTTTATGTTACATGCATTCTGTTACCCTCTTTTTTTTCCTTGTACACACTCCATATAACCTTCTCTTCCCTTAAGACCTTTTTTTTCTGCTTTTATGATCCTCTTTCTAGTTTGACTGACAGACACACACACACACACACACACACACACACACACACACACACACCCTGAAGTAATATATTTATGGATTCTACACCACTGAGGTAGATGGATAAGGGAATCTTGTAGCAAAAGCAAAGCTTCCCACATTTGAACTGACATCTGGTTCAGCAGGTAAGGGTGCTCGCTGCCAAAGCCCGAGGCCTGAATTCCATCCCTGAGACCCAGAAGTTGGAAGAAGAAAAAAAAAACCCAACTCCTAGAAGTTGTTTTCTGACCCTCCACAGGTGCCCCAGACACACAAATAAACAATTATGATTAATTTATAAAAAAAAAGTTCCATCTTCGCCTGTGCCAATGTTAAGTGCCAGGCACTGTGTGGGATCTGGAGACAGGTCACTGGAGTCAGACTGAACCTCCACTGGACTGGGCACTAGTACCTTTGCGGCCAATCAGGTCTTGGCTGTCCTGACCTGAACAGAAACTTGAATTTGTCATTTTGGCCAGATGACTAGGGCAGGCAGGTTTATTCTACAGCATTGCTTATTTGCCAGAAAGGAGAAAGGCTCGCCGTACAACTTGTGTGCCACACACTTGAGTTTGTGTTCTCAGCCAGCTGCCTCCAAACATCTCAACTGTATTAAGTGAGGACTTTCAGATTTAAGTTTGAGAAAAGGCAAAGATGGGCATGCTGGTGCATACCTGTAATGCCAACTTCCAGTATACTAAGCCAGGAAGATTGGGCATTGGAGGTGAGCCTGGGTAACACAATAAGTTTAAGTCAGAAAAAAAAAGAAAAGAAAAGAAATAAAGAAAAGATAGCAAGAGAGAGGAAAGGAAGGAGGGGTCAGTGAGGAGGGGAGAGGTGGCGTTGCACACGTTGAGAATACAAGCATAAGCATTCTAGGTATTCCGGCACTCTGCTATCAGTGCACTAATCAGATAGTGCTCTTTTGAGTTGAACTTTTGCTTGACCTTAGGCTCTTTGTCAAGTGAACTGGCTTTAGGAGTCACTACCAGCCCATCAATTAACACCTTAGATACAACTCTTTTGCATCTTTTCTAGGTGTCATCCTTTGTTCATCTGGAGTTAGAAGAATGGAGGTTGTATTACTTTTGATGCTTCCTTTTGTTCTTCACTTTGCTGCCTCAACCCAGGATCCCCAGACCTTGAATAGGAAGTGACTAAAACTTCTGGGGCTACACCTTAGTTTGAAAATTCTTGCTTACTTCTACAGAATATGAGGCAAATTTAGAGATTCATGATGTTGTTTAGTCAGAACTTCTTAAATCTGTTGTAGAAAAAATTAAATAGACTTAAGTGAAAGAAAAAATACTGTAAATCCTCTGAATTTTTCATTTAGTAAAAATTACAATATTCAAGACCAGAACATTCCAATTTTATGTAAATTTAGCATCTATCAGATCTCCTTGACTGAGGTGTATTCTTTTTGGAATAGTGTAAGAAATATATTAAATTTGTATACTTATTTCAATATATATTTTAAAAATTAAAATATCAGTTATTTTATAGTGGCGAAAGTATTACATATATAAAGTATTTCACTGATGCAAGAGTGAATAGTTCCACACTTCCATAGCAGTGAAATGCAACATAGCTCTTTTTTAAAAGTTTGCTAGTCTTTATTTTGATTGCATAGGTGTGTCTGCACATGTGTATGTGCATGTGAATGCAAGTGCTCCTGGAGGTCAGAGACATCTGATCCTCTTAGAAATGGAGTCCATGGACAGTTGTGAGCTGCACAACATGAGTGCTGAGAACTAACTCAGATCCTCTGCAAAAACAGTATGCAGAAGCGCCTTTACCCACTGTGATGTTTTGAATGAGAATGGCTCTCCTATAGGCTCATATGGTCCCCATTTGGTGCAACTGTTTGGGAGGTGTGTCACGATGGGTGAGGGGAGCTTTGAGGTTACAAAAGCACAAGCCATCCACAGTTAGCATGCTCTCTCTCCCTCCTCTCTCTCTCTCTCTCTCTCTCTCTCTCTCTCTCTCTCTCTCTCTCTCTCTTTCTCCCTCCCTCCCTCCCTCCCTCCGTCCCTCCCCCTCCCTCCCTCCCTCCCTCTCTCTCTCTCTCTCTCTCTCTCTCTCTCTCTCTCTCTCTCTCTCTCTCTCTCTCTCTCCTTTCCAATAAGGATATAAACTCTCAGCTACTGCTATAGTGCCCTGCCTGCCTGCTATGATGGTCATACTCACCTTCTAAAACTGTAAGCCCCAATTACATCTTTCTTCTCTAACTTGTTCTGGTCGTGATGTTTTGTCACAGCAATAGAATAACTAAGATACCTACTAAGCCATCTTGTGGGCCTTATGTTTTCTTTTCTTTTTTTGTTTCTTAAAGGTAAATGAAAGTGGTAGATTAAATGCTGGAGACACGGCTCAGCAGTTAAGAGCACCATCAGCTCTTCTAAAGGTCCTGGGTTCAGGTCCCAGGAAATCTAATGCCCTCTCCTCATGTGCAGGTGCACCTTTGGGCAAAATACTCTATCAATAATAATAAATAAGTAAATTTTAAAAAAGAAAGTGACAAATTAGCATCTATCATACTGCATTTTGTATGGTAGGTATTTATGAAAATGTACACCCATATACAAACAATATGGCTCTGTAGTACAGATTTAAATCAGATATGCTAGCTCCAGTATTTCTCTTTTGACTAACTCTTGATTGCTTTGAATATTCAAGAGTCTTTGATACTTTCATATATATTTTAGGACTGGTGTTCTATTTCTGTAAAGAATGTCATTAAAATTTGGAAGTGGGGTTATTGTATTGAATCTGTAGAACATTTTGGTAATATAGCCATTTTCACAGTGAAATTCTTCTTTCTATCCTATTAAGTAGAAAAGGGTTTTTTTTTAAATCACTGTAATCAGCTGATATAAAGTTTAAATTAGATAATATTTTCTCTAATATATAAGATAATGGCACATGGAATGGAATATGTGAATACTAAAACGATTGTTGTTGTTACAACAATCACCATGTAGTCAATGGCATGGAGAATGAGAGGTCTGTCCTGCTCACCTGAAGACAACCATTACTATATATTAAAGGCCACTTTTATACCCCTTGTTCATTGTGTACAATGTAAGAAACCAGAGTGCATTCAGGCTCTAGTGTAGGGCCCCACAGCAAAGTCCTGACATCTGTTTCTAAGATGTCCTGGACCAAACTCTATTTCAGCCTGGGAAAAGAAGATTCTTTTCTAATCTGACTAGCCGCATGGGCTAGATGGGTTCCTCATGAGAAGAGACTCACTTCTAAGGACACAAATAGATCCTTCAGGGCAATTAATTTATAGTCTATTACAATCTTATAAGAGAGTAGAAAGAAAGGGAGATACATTCAATTTTTTTATCCTAAGAGATCAAAATTATTTTTTTATTCAAGGTTAATTTTTTATTAAGAACTGGAATCAGGCCTTAAAATGGAAAAAAAAAGGTAACATTACGAAACATTTTATATCTTTGCTTTTTTTTATTACTCTGATTTTTTAAAAAATTCCAAGCATTATAAACTGAAAAACAAATCCAGTGAAGATGGTGTGATGTGGTGAAACATAAAGAGAATATGAATTCTAATCTTGGATTTGTTGACAATGGGCCACACAAGTCTGGGAAAGTTCATCACTTTGTTGGAAATCATTTTCAAGGAAACGATAGTGACTGGCTCATCAGTTTGGGTTAGTTTGTTTACTTGAAGTCGTTACTTAAGTTGCCTGGGCATGGATGCAGCTGGTATTTACTATTTACATCTTGTTTGGCTTAGCTTGATATTAATTCTGAAATGGCTTTGAACAGTCATCAATATGTCTTGTATTTATCTTATTTTTGCAGTACTGTGGATTGAAGCTAAGTCCTCACACATTCTCTTCTGGGGCTTTGCCACTCAGTTATTTCTTCTGCCCTCTTTTCATTTTTTATTTTGAGGTGGTCTGTTTAGGTGGCCAGATTGACCTTCAGCACACACTGAGCTCAGATAGACCTTGATTTTCTGATTTTCTTGCCTTAGCTTCATGAGTAACAAGGATTACAAACCTATTACACCAAGCCTTATGAGATGTCCCTTTAAAATTTGATACACAATTAGATGAGTAGTTGAAGTTAGGATTTAAATTATAAGCTAAAATCCAGTTGTTCTTAGAAGCCGCACTGGACCAAAAGTTGTCTCCCAACAAATTAACTGAATAATCTAATGTGCTAACACAGCCAGTCTTTGATTTCATTCATTCATTCACTCATTCACTCACTCACTCATTCATTCATTCGTTCATTCATTCATTTCTATTGAACATGCATATCGGTATTAAAGATAGATCTGGTTTACTTGGACCAAAATTTAGGTGTTCTCAAATTAAAAGTTATATGTGCTGGGAGCAGTGGCTCACGCCTTTCATCCTAGAGCTTGGGAGGCAGAGGCAGGGGGCTCTCTGTGAGTTCGAGGCCAGCCTGGTCTACAAAGAAGTCCAGGACAACCAGATCTCTGTTATATAAAGAAACCCTGTCTTGAAAAAAAATAAAGTTATATAAAAATTGGGTTAAATTTTTTGGTAATTAATATATGTTTCTGAAAGACTTGTTCCAATATTAATCAGAAATTATTCTTGTCATGTGTCATTTAGAATTGTTTATCCTTTTATTACTTAAAGATAATCAACTCCTAAATATATGTGTAGCTTAGAAAGTCCTTGTTATCACGACCAAACTATTCCTGTATCGGCTGTTTGCTTAAGGTGAGTCTGGAATAAGTGAATGTATGGCATAGATTCTTGCTAAAATAAGTCAAAGTGTCATTGACCATGAAGATTATCTATTACAACTCATCTAGGGGACTAGTAGTAGATCATTGTCTTTGGCACTGCTCTCTGCAATCTGGGAGAGTCTTTTAATTCGTGGAGTTTGAATTTCTCTCTCTTTCCCCCTTACCTTTCTACAGAATTGAGCTCTAAACCCCAGACAAGATCAGAGAGGGAGAGGCAAGCAGCTCAGAGTATCTTATATCAGCTTCTCCAAAGTCCATAGGGACTGGGAAAGCTGTTCTCATCTGACAACACATGTGAACTATCAGAAAAGATACCAGAGTATACTTGAGGTAAAAGACAACTTAAAGGTATGTGAATTTATTCTGCCTTGGTTTTTGTACCCATCTTTTCCAGGATCAAGAAGAGCATTTATTTTGCAGTTAACAGTAATTCATTTCTAAAATGTCTCAATTCTTGGGATGATACTGTGTAATGATGGACAGAGCATACGATTTAGCTCTGAAAAGGCCTAATCTGGAGTCCTGACTTCCCTGTGTACTATATATTAAGGTTTAAAGCCACTTAATATTATCATATGTAAACCAGGACTCAAATAATTACTAGATATGATTGTTATAAGAATTGAAAGGGATAATATAGGTAAAGTTGTTGATATGTATTAGAGAAACAACAAACATGGCTATCCTGGCTTCTTGCAGATTAAAATTACATTGTTTGAATTTTTGTGATGGGCATGTGGACTTCTTTTGTTAGTTCTATATCTGATATGGATACCACAGGGTGGGACAGAATGGATACCACAGGGTGGGACAGAGCAAAAGATGGGTGGGCCTGGTTGGGCATGAAGTGTTGATTTGGTTTGGGTGGGCACAGGGGGCTTTGCTAGCGCACAGGATTGTGCGTCCTGGCCAAAACCTTGAGGATGAGGGCAGCTCAGGCAGAGCTGACCAGACTAGGCTTGGCACTGGGTATGGGCATTGGGGAGGGTGCTAGGATGAGAGGATCAGGTGGACTCACCAGGCTGGACCCTAGAACAAGACATGCAGGACCTGGTTTGGCAGAGAAGAGGTTGGATGTGACATCGTGGGGATGATGTGTCGAATATTAGGGGCTCCTGCTCCTACCACAGGGTACATATTAGGGCTAAGACTTTCTTCTGTGAAGTTATTTTGTCTGGTTCTGCTATATCAGCACTATAGGTAATTAAAACAAGGTCTTAACACACAAACTCCTACAGGTATTTCTATATACTTAGCATGTGCACTTCTGAAAATAGCCATAGGAAGCTAGTTCTAGTTTTCTTCCTGCAGAGGGCAAAAGAGAACATAAGCTCCCCTGGAACTAGAGTCACAGATGGTTCTGAGCAGCCATGTGGGTGCTGGCAATCAAACCAAGGGCCTCTAGAAGAGCAGCCGGTGTCCTTAATGTCCTTAACCACTGAGCCAGCTCTTCAGCCCCTTGTTTTAATTTTCTGAGGAACCTCCAAACTGATTACAATAATAATTCCATGAATTTGTGCTCCCATCAGTGAGAATAGGAGTTCTTCTTTCCCCACATCTTCTCCATCTATTGCTAGTTTTCTTGATGATAGCCATTCTGACCGGGATGAGGTGGTAAATGTCCTACCATAGAGATATGTTCACATCCGTGCTTATTGCTACTCTATGTGCCATAGCAAGGAAATGGAACCAGCCTACATGCCCATTAATAAATGACTGTATAATGAAAATGTGGTACATTTATTAAACTGTAAGGAAAAATGAAAATTTCAGGAAAATGGGTGGACTTGGAAAGGATAACATTAAGTGAAATAACAAAGTCAGAAAGAAAAAATTTACATGTTCTCCTTCATATATGGATGTTAGCCGTGTGTGTGTGTGTGTGTGTGTGTGTGTGTGTGTGTGTGTGGTGTTTTAAGCATATGCATAACATAAAACTTAGAAAGGAGACCCAGAAAGGATAAGGTTCAGTGATGAGGAAAGGTTGCAGGCAAAAAAACACATGTGTCATGAAAGAGGATATAATGCTATGTTTTTTTCTAGTTTCAACTTCATCATGTTTCTCTCTTTTTGTGGAGAATATGAATACAAACATACACTGGATAGTTAAAGTTTAAGACCCTACAGGAAGTTCCATGGCTTCAGAATGGCCCTTCTAGCCATACAAAAGCTCACTGAGATGTATGGTGCTTCGACTAGGCAAATGTTGGAGTGGCTACCTTTGTGTGTGTGTGTGTGTTGGGTGTGTGTGGGGGGGGGGTCAAAACAAGGTTTCTCTGTGTAGCCCTGGCTGTCCTAGAACTCTCTTTGCAGACCAAGCTGGCCTTGAACTCACAGCAATCTGCCTGCCTCTGCATCCTAAGTGCTGGGGTTAAAGGTGTGTACCACCATGCCCAGCTTTTTTTTAATGACTACAGGAACTTTTGTCATTTTTGTTTTTGTTTTTGTTTCTTAAAGATTTATTTATTTAGTATTATAGATACAGTGCTCTGCCTGCATGTACACCTGCAGGCCAGAAGAGGGCACCACATCTCATTATAGATGCCTGTGAGCCACCATGTGGTTGCTGGGAACTGAACTCAGGACCTTTGGAAGAGCAGCCAGTGCTCTTAACCTCTGACCCATCTCTCCAGCCCTGGAGTGACCACCTTAACTGAAATGTGTAGTGTTTTTTAATTGTGAGTTCAGTACAGTACAGTATTTTGTTTAATAATGAAATAATTTTAGTCTTCAAGATCATTGGAGATTAGTATTAATAAAGAAAATTTGTGAGACTTGAATAATTCTTGAGTAACAAAGAAATAGTGTACTAAAAATGAACATGAGCAGATTGTAGAATATATCTGTGGTAACAACCAGTGTTGGGCATGATCCACTTGTAAATATAGGAGCCTTTTGTGGCAACTGGTCTCAACACAGATACAGCAAGAAAAGCATAAACAACCACCACCAAAATAGCTTGACTATAAGTTAGCAGAAGGCTAAATAGAACTCTAATGGGTAAAGTTACATGTTTCCTCTTTAGATTCTGTTCTAGTTTGGAGGTCAAATGTCCCCAGAGTGCCATGTGTTTGAACACTTGAGCCTTAGCTGGTGATACTCTCTGGTGATGTTGTGGAATCTTTATGAGTTGGGGTTAGCTGGAGAAGTACATCAGCTGGGACAAGCCTTGAGGGTTATAACCCGACCTTGCTCCCAGTCACATATTTGCTTCACAGAGTTATATAACAAGCAGATGCTATATGCTCTTGCCATCTTAGCTAGATCCCAAAGCACTGTGCCTTCCCTGCTATGGTGGCCTACATACACGCAAACCTCTGAGGCCAATCAAATCCGTCCTTCCTTAAGTTGCTTCTGTCAACTATTCTGTTATAGTGAGGAGACAAGTAAATAGTGTAGAAAATTGGTATCATGAGTGGGGTCACTGCTGTGACAAACCTGGCCCTCTGATTCACAGGTCTCCAGAACTGGTAAGTGAGAAGAATGTGAACGAGTTTGGAGCTACATACTAGACAAGCCCCAAAATGTAGGCAGCGGAGTATAAGAGGTCATTCTAGTGGGAGGTCAGAAGACCAAACTCCAAACAGAATGGCGGAAGTGAAGGCCTGGCACCTGAAGTTTCAGAAGGGAATAAGGATGTTACTGGTAATTTGGCCTCAGGTGATTCATGTTACATTCTGGCAAAGAATCTGGCTAATATCTTAATGTCCTGAAAATCTGAGTGAGGCTAAACCCAAAGACACTACACTAATATATCCTGTGAAGGAAATTCCAAGACTGCGTAACATTCAGCTTACAGCATAGCCACTTATCTGCACTTTTAGCCAGGCTATAGTGAGAATGGAGAGAAAAGAGCTGAGCAGAAAGATGTGAAAATTTATCATTTGGTAAGGAAAGGAGTATGAACATATTTAAAATAGTAGACATGTCATGTATATACCCTGACTATAATTATTAAAGAAATGGATATCATTAAAATGAAACCACACAATTTGCACTTAAGGGTAAGACCCCAACCACCTAAAGTTCTAAGGTATAACGGTGCAAACTCATTTTGAAAACCTTAATTTAATATCAGAGTACTAGAACTGGGGAGATGTTTCAGTAGCTAAGATTACATACTGCTCTTGCAAAGGACCTGAGTTCAGTTCACCGTTCTTCTGTTGGGTGGCTTACAACTGCCTGTAACTCCAGTTCTAGGAGATCCAGTGCCCTCTTCTTATCTCCCTGAGCATCCACATGCACATGTTCCCACCACATAGCCCATCCCACACACCAATTAAAACAAATAAAAGCAGAATGTTTGAAAAGGGAAGAACTCACCCCTGGGTACCCTGCTCAAACGGGGAAATGTATTCCCTAGTTTAGCCATTCAAGCACTTGGAGACCACTAGAGCCATTGTGAACCAAGGCCAGGCTGCACTTCAAGCTGGCAGCAAAACTTGGTAATATCATCCATATGGTGCTAGTTTAACAAGCCTACACAATGTAATAGTTATGTGACCTAGAAGGCTCGATCTAAACCATCAGAGGAAAAAGCCTGTGAAGCTAGGCAATGTAGAAGAGTCATACTCTCTGAAGACAGGCCCTGATAGACTGGTCTATGAAACTGTTAAAGTGAGTCCCAAGATTGAAATGGAGACACTAGGATGCAGGAGATGCCAGAAATGTCAAACATTCGCTGAGGAAAGTTGAAAAAGCTGGGTAGAGTCAGAGAGAGAGAGAGAGAGAGAGAGAGAGAGAGAGAGAGAGAGAGAGAGAGAGAGAGAACACATATATATTACGAGAAACAAAGGTGGAGAGTCAAGGTTCCCCAAGGCATCAGAACCTACATGATGCCATCATGAGCTGAAATGCTGGACATGGAGCTGCAGAGACTAATGATTGTCCTGAGGGGTTCTGTTCTTGCTTTTCTCTGCTCTTACCTTCTTCCTCTTCCATTCCTTACTTTTGAAATGGGAATGTTTATTCTGTGCCATTGTATATTGGAAGTATGTAACTTAGATCTCTATTTTCTTTATTTTTATTTTATGTGTATAGGCGTTTGCCTGCATGTAAATGCACCGGGTGCATGCACTACCCACAGAGGCCAGAAGAGGGTGTTATATCTACCGGAACTGGAGTTACAGATGGCTGTGAGCTGATATATAGGTGCCAGAAACTGAACCTAGGTCCTCTGCAAAATTAGCAAGTGGTCTTAAACACTGAGCCATCTCTCCAGCCCCTGGATTTATTTCATTTCATTTCATTTCATTTCACTTCATTTCATTTGGGCTTATAGCTAAGAGTTTGCCTGAGACTTTGGACTTTTAAACAGTTTGGTCCCCTTATACTGGCATTGAGAATATTAAGACTGTGGGTATTTTTTACATTGGACTGAATACATTTGTATTATGAGATAGCCATGAGCCTATGAAAGATACTGCTGTTTGGATATAAGGCTCGTGTGTTTGAACACTTGGTCCCCAGCTGGTGGTACTGTTTGGGGAAGTTTCAATACTCTGAGAAGGTTGAGCTGAGCCGAGGAAGTCCATCACTGGAGGCAGGTCTTGAGTGTTAGAACCTGGACCTGCTTCCAGTTTCATCTCTGCTTCCTGGCACAAGCTATGCACCAACAAGCTGCATCACGCTGCTGCTGGCATGGATGGAGCCCTCACTGGCATGGATGGAGCCCCCGCTGGCATGGATGGAGCCCCCGCTGGCATGGATGGAGCCCCCGCTGCTATGCCTTCCCACCCAAGATCAACCATATCTCCTTAAACTGTAAGCCAAACTAAACCTTTCCTCCTTTGAGTTGTTTCTGTCAGATATTCTCTCACAGTGAAGAGAAAACTAATACAGATGCTAAACAATTTGTAATATTTGCTCACCATTGTTTATGATTTAGATGCATGGACTGATTCTTTAGCATTGATTGAAAGCAGAATGCTTTTCAGTACCTGGTTCCCCAGTAGATTTGGAAGATAGCTTAAGAACAATCCCATATTCTGCTAGTGCACCCTAGCTAAGACCAGACAGGGAGATAAGGTCTTCTTGGACTTTGCATCTCTATGGGTGACTCCACAGACGCATTTTAGACAGTAGCCATAACTGCTCTTTGAGTCTAAAGCCCTATGGTTGGTGATAACAGAGCTACTGTAGTATTTCTACTTATAAAAGGTAAATAAACCATTTTCCCTTCCAAGATCCTTTCTTTGTGAAGCCTAATTAGCCAAGATCCTTTCCTCTAACACTTTGAATGTAAATGGCTCCTTATAAGGCTGTGGACTTCATCTATGTAAAATGTAAATTTCTAGGAAAGTCTCCCTAGCACCTTGAGAGCTTAACCAAGGTATCAACTCAAGCTGTAATCCTTTGCTTAAAGAGGGGCTGAGAAGCTCTAGTATTCCTTTGTGTGAATCCAAGGACTAAAACACCTACCTCAATTTGCAAATGAATTTAGGAAAACTGTGCCACTCTCTTACAAGAGAAACAAGATACAATGAAATCTGAAAGACATGTTCTATACCGGTTAAAAACTGCTGTATAACATGCGCCAAATGTCCTACTTTATATTAGATTAAAAAAAATTATAGGAGGCCATTGTTTTGGATTCTGAGCTCCTGCATGAAGCCCCCACAGAGCATAATAAATATCAAAATATTGTTACTCATACGAAAGCAAGTTATCTGACCTTCCAAAATGAAAGATAATAGTACAATTTCTCCAACAGGCCTGTTTCAGTAGTCATGATAATGAAGTCCTCCCTGTTTTCAATCTTTATCCCCCAAAGTAACCTGAAGTAACCTAAAGTCATCCAATCAGTGCATTTTCTTTTGTTCTCTCCGTACGTCTTCTGCCGAAGGACCTTGGAACAGCTTACCCAGCTGGTTATTTGTGTATAATTTCTTCAGTTTCTCTTCCTTTATAAATCTGCTCACTTCATTGGAATATTTATTCTGTTTCATGAAATGATGCATTGCCTGATTCACATACCAACAAATCACTTAAGACCTTTAAGATAAATTTGCTGTGCTCTGCCTTTTCTTAGCAGTCTCATTCAAAATGCCTATGTGCACATAACTTGAGTATGGTTATTAAATCATCAAACAATTATTTTCTGTGCTTCATAGGGAGTATTCTGTGTCAGCAGTATTTTTATTTCTTGAATAGGAAGGATACCCATAGATACAAAATAGGGTGAAGAATGTTAGAAGTCATTAGTCTAGGCAGTATATGTAATACCTGCTTACCTAGACTTGGAAGCAGCTAAAAATATGAGTTCCCGTGCAAATCAAATCCCAAGTAGAACACAAAGCTAGAAACCATGCTTGCAAGGAGAAGTCATTGAATTGTAAGGTATGTGGAATGGAGCAAACCTGGTAACAAGCACAGACAGATATGTCAAGGACATTAGGGGAGAATAAACCTGGAAAGACAAGGAAAAGATGGTGGTCAGATATTCAAGCATAGTCACCATTTCTTTCAGGGCCAAAGTGAATGAGGTAACACAAAAAGCAGATATATTGTTCCCTATGTTGAGAGAATAGTGTGTACAAAGATGTCCTGGCCAGAGGATTGATGCATATTCTGTGAGCAATCATAGGGCTGGCTAAGCGCACGATGAGGCAAAGAGGTTATTTCTACCAACAATGTGAAAGTATTTCTGTTCTATTAAAACTAACTCCAATTATTCTTTCACTTTTTTTTTGTAATTTTAGGATGAGATTTCACCAGGCGACATCTGCCACAAATGTGAAGAGAACTCTAGTTTACTTAATTCAACTAAAAAACAAAATAGACAAAGCAATTGGCATAAGCACAGATCTAGTTAAAATATGGTAATTGTATATAGTGAAAAAATGATGTTGCTATTTCAAAAGGATAAATATAAATTTTTGCATATATATATATCATACATAATTTTAAAAATGTGGTCACCACACCATATTTGTATATGACTTGTGTGTTTATTCTCATGATTTTCTGACTTATGCCAGTTATTAAACAATTTCAATGTCTTCTTTCTGTAAACATAGAAAATGTTCACTGAAGATATAGCTGTGATATTGCTCACTCCTGCATGTTTTAGAAATTCTACTTTATTGTCCTTTAAATAATGAACAACAAAAGCACTAAAAAAAAAAGGGGTGCCCATGTCCCTCAATGTGTAAGCCAGTGATTGTCAAATCTTACATTGCATTAGAACTATCCAGGAACCTTAAGAGCTTTTCTTTTAGTTAATCACAGTAGGTATAGACACAAATATATTGTACAAATATTCCAGGTGAGTCTAATATGCAGTCAGAACTGAGACTCCACCAGGAACACACACTAGAAACACACAGACTCCTTGAATCTGAATCTTGCCTCTGTCATTTACTCATATAGACAAAATAGCTAATGCTTTCTGTGCTTCAGATTGCTCACCTGAAAAAAAAACAACAACAACAAACTGTGACCGCTCGTGACAACTATCTCTTAGAATTTCATGAGGTTAACCATATATATATACCCCACGTGCACATATACTGTCCTATAAAGCTTCTTCTGTCATCTGGTAAGTACTGTCACCCTGGACCTGGTAGCAGTTCCTCATTCAGTGCCTGTGATACAGTACAGCCAATATCCTACTTCATTATTAGCTACAAAAATAATTTGGAAACATCTTTCTTCTCTAGAGAATGCACACACCTGAACATGTGGGATCTCCTTTCTGAAGACAGGCACTTTCAGCTAACTGAACTTTCAAATCACCATTCTGGGGAATGACAACTTTCTTAAGCTAAAACAGCACCTTGGGGTAGAAGGAGGTTCTGGATTTTCGGGGCGGGGGCTCTTTTGTTTTATTATCTGTCCTCAACACATGTGCTAACCTCTCATAATTTGATGATGGCTGATGGCAGAATGAGGAGATGTAATTAGTGGGCAGGTGTGCTACATTTGGGTATTGTATAGCTGCATTCATAAATGGGAACTACCCCTCTTATACCCTTCTTATATGATGACAAAGGTTTAAAGAACAAAAAGGCAATTTCAAAAGAAAACTAATAAATAAAAATATGTCATAAAATCCTATTTTTTAAATGTTTGATGACAACCTCAAATTTTTAAATCTTAACTCTTTTTTAAATTATATTTTTATGTTTGCATATACATTTATATTGTTATACCTATATATAATAAACTACATACAGCAAGAAGAACCACAGAACATTCAGGAAATACATTCATGTTACATTCGTAGTGTTTTGGCTGTTGTATTTGGCAGTTTTGAAGAAAACATCTCTCCTATCTTGAGTCTAAAATTGTGAATGTAACTCAATATCTATCATATCTCATCTCTATCAACTTAAAACATCTATTTAGACCTAAAGACATCTTAACCCTAAATGACTAAGCTTAATTGTAAAACTCAACTATTTGGTCTTTAACCCCATCAGAGACTTGAAAAGGAATAAAATTAGTTACCTGAGTAAACAGGAAGTGCAGGTTAGCAGCTTCCAAATTTAATTTTTAAAGATGACAGAGACATTTTGCTGTCTAAACATTCACCTATACTTTCTATAACGTTGGAGCATCATCTTCAGCCTTCTGGCCCAATAAATCTGACAGAAGTATTTGTGAGGCAACTATTGAGGATTTGCTTACCCTGTCTTGGCAGAGTTTGGCCATCGACTCTGCCTGCATCCAAGCTTGCCAAGTTTTAGGTATTTCAACATCTATAAAATAGAAACTAAATTGTACATAGGTAAAGAAACATTTAAATATACATATATTTAGAGGTTTGTGCCTAGCACTTAAGTTCTGAAATTCTCAGCACATGTTCTTTGCAAATCATTAGTCCTTCTAGCTACTCAGGAGAATGCAGATGAGTACAGACTGGGGAATTTTAATCTATTTTGTCTAACGCAATGCCCTCTCTCCTGCCATAATATGAATAGAGACTATATAGATTCTCTGATTTTGCTTAAAATGAATAGCCTAGGAAGTCTGATTGCTCTGCTCTGATAGTAAGTGGTTAACATATTGGCATTTTTGCAAGACCATTTAGGTTATCTCTAAAGACATTGAGGCTTCTTCTATACCTTTCTTCTTAGCTCTCACCAGAATGATTCTTAAAGACATGTTCACAGCAAAGCAGAGTTTTTTGTTTTGTTTTTAGTTGCCTGTTTTTTTTTCTTTTGAGACAGGGTCTCACTATTTGCTCTGACTGTCCTGCAACTCTCTCTCTGTAGACCAGGCTGGCCTCAAATTCACAGAGATCTGCCTGCCTCTGCTTCCCAAGTGCTCGGATTAAAGACACCTGCCACCATAGCTGGTTGTGAAGTAGTTTTGTTTTAATCCCATTATACTGCTTCAAATTATTCCATCTTATACCCACAAAGCAGTTTCCAAGCCCTTTCCACGTTTTAAGATATTTATTCTGTGTATGACTTTGTACCTTGGTCTCTTCAAACTGCGAACACCACAGCCTGAATAATTAATAAACAACAAAATGAAATGCCCACAGCCCTAGGGTTTCTGAAGTGGAGGTGCCAGTGGATTTGGTACTTAATGAAGGGTCATCCATCATTGAATCCACCTTCCAATGGCAGAAGGGCAAAGGGAGCAAAAAGCTATATCAAGTCTATTTTATAAGGACACTAATACCATTTGGTTTCTTGCAAAAAGTCCCAGCTTTTAATACCAGTGAGAGTTCTATTTTAGTGTATGAATTTGGAGGGACACAAACATTCAGATAAAGCATATGCTGAAGAGTCTGTGGACATAGTGTTTGCCATCACACTTCCTTCTTCATTTTGATAACATCTACCCTTTTATCCTACTAACTTTTCATAAGAAATACACAAACAAGTAGTATTACCTTAAAATTGTTTGGTTGCCATTATTAAGTTCCCATTGGTATTTGTAAGAAATGAGTAAAGTATGGTGATTGTGCTATGGGAACTCCAGGGGATGCCGGAGTTGTGCCAGGCTCTATGCTTGGTCCTTGAAAAACTTCTTCCACTTATTCTCTACAGCTTTGATGTACTACATTATTATTTCTATTCACTAGATGGCAGTCTTGGGAAACATAGTAATTGCACTGAAGGATTTATGTTGTAATCAATCCATGGCCTTGTGATACTATAGACAATCTTACTGCCTTTAGAATTGCTCATTAATCTCAAGTGTAAATATTGGAACTGACTACATAAGTCATCTATACCGTGTACTTGAATGTTGGTTATGGAAGACTATTAAGAAATAAAGAAGGTGGTGCATGTTAGTAGGATTTGCTGAAGGAGGGGGAGGTAGGAATTCGAGGCCAGATTGAACTACACATTTGAGCTGGGCATAGTAGCATGCACCTTTACTGTCAGTACTCTGGAGGCAGAGGCAGGTGGATGTCTGTGAGTTTCAGGTCAAATAAACAGATTGGGGGTGGCTGGCTGGCTGGATGATGGATATAGATAGATAGATAGATAGATAGATAGATAGACAGACAGACAGACAGACAGATAGATGTAAGGAGAGGTAATAAGTATTTGAAAGTCATTGGATTCTGGAAAACTAAAACATGGCTTCATTTTGCATTAAAGAAACAGCCGGATAGAAAGGCCGAGTTATCACCTGAGCTCTTGTGACTCTCTGTGCAGTTATGAGTTTTTGAGAAACAAAGCAGATAAAGCCTTGCTGATATGTGAAGTAAAAGAGAGAGGTGATTGGTCAGGCTTATAAAAAGTTGCTAAAGTTCCTTAGTTAGGCCTATAGAAAAAAGGTGTCCTGAATTCACCTTAGTGGCCTCTCTGGCAGTCAAAGTATTTGTTCTTTGCTAAATCCTTTCTTCACCTTCCAGAGACATTCTCTTAGTACATATGCAGGTATGCATAGCAGGGGAGAGGAGAGCGTCACGTTTTCAAAATTCAGTAGTCACAGGATTAATTACTAGAGTTTGGAAGGAAGAAAATAATGCACTTTAAACATTTTCCTTGTGTTTTTCAAACCTCTGGGCTTACTGTTATTTACTAGAAAGTTTCCTTTTGTGTTCTAAAAGTAAAAGATGATGGTTCCAAAAGATTATATAGCACAATGCTAGAATTGCCAGACAAATAAATGCATTCAGGAAACTCATGCTGTTTTTACTCAGCTATGACCTCCATGGTGACTGCTACTGCCAATTCACTTTGTGTACTTGAGTTTTTATTTCTCACACCTTAGTAGACTGCTAATAGTAAACGGATGGTGTTAATGGATTACATTATTCCTTCCATTCACTGCTTACTATCTTTTTGTAGTATATGCTCTTTAGTGAGCATTAGTATACACTACAAATAATTTCAGTGTTTACTGACCCCTATTCGTCCAGTTCCATGCCTTCTTCCCTACATCACCTCGTATCTGATACCCCACCCATTTCCTCTGAAGTACTCTGATCAACTTGATAAGCCATTTTCCACTACCTGTAAATTTACAAACATTTTAGTTTTGCTTTGGAACAAAGTAAATGATCAGATGTTCTGGCGTTAACCTTGTACTCTCATGCTGAGCACTGCCATCCATAAATCAGGTTTGTTCATTTTCCTTTACTATTCACTGAGTCCTCAGGCTCCAGTGTAAGTACTGGTAACGTGGGAATCTGGAACACCGTGCCTCCGACTCCCATAGCTTCCTTGCATATTCTAGAGCTGCATACTTCAATCTTAAAACAAAACAAAACAAAAAGCAAATCTCACAATGAATTGCCATTGGGAACATTCAAACAGATAATATTGTGGGCTTAAAAGTATTCAGTTTATGGTGGGAAATATCTGATCAATACTAATATTTTGCTAAAGGATCAGATGTTCTGTCTCTGCCTAGGCCTTATAACATGCCTTTCTAAGTTGTGTCTAATTCTTTACTGCAGACAGCATGCTCTCATTCCAGACCATCAAAGATTATGTTGTAAATTTCCTGTAAAAGTTATTACAAATTATACATGGAATCTATTTCATCAATGCATAAGAGCCCTTAGATTCATGGTTCTCAACCTGTGGGTCGCGACCCCTTTGGGGCTTGAAAGAGCTTTTCACAGGGGTCACATAATCAGATATTCTGTGTATAATATATTTACATTATGATTCATAACAGTAACAAAATTATAATTTTAAAATAACAATGAAATAATCTTATGATTAGGGTCACAAAGTGAAGACCTGTATTAAAGGGTCACACCCTTAGGAATTTTGAGAACCACTGCATTAGATCATATGACCTAATTAGCAGAATTACTTTCATCCCAATTTAGACCTGCTGAAGGGTCTCTTCTTGATTTTGGTCCTGCTAGAAGCTGGTATACTTGCATGTCACTCACACAGTAAATGTATCTGAGCAACAATTCCAACTTACAGTATTTTACCTTAAGAAAACGAGGTCCAGGTGTGGTATTTTTTACTTAGCGGTGGATAACACCAAAAATATTATAGCATGTGCTGTGGTTTTCCATGCTAGTTGTAGTATATTCTCAATACTATTGGACCCCTCAAATTTCACCTACATGAATCTCAGAGATTTATCCCTCACATATATCCATACATGATTATAACTATCAATTTTTTTTCTCACTGGGTCCAATTGTTGGTGTTATCTGCATTGTGGATCAAACAGTAGATCAAATTGCCCTTCAGAATATCCATATGATCCACTCCTTTATAACAAATTGGGAGTGTTACTATATCCCTGGGACTGAGCCAGCAATTGTTCATGCTATCAAAATAGTGTGAGTATAGCCTACTCCTGTTCGTTTTACATGGGAAATCATTTCATTGGACTGGTGGCTACAGACCCCGCAGCTGAAATCATGTTAATAGCTCCTAGCATACACACATCTAATACCGACAAGGAAGTGGTTTTGAGGTTTTGGTTATTCTCGCCTTTCTCACAATATTGTGGGATTTTTTAAAAAAATGGTCTAGACTGGCTAACTAAATAGGGAAGTGATTGGCACCAACCCCCAAGCATCATCAACTTTTTAAATGATGGCATGCATTTCTGTTGTTCTCCACAGAATTCCGTATAGGCATTTGTTTTTGCTCTGGATTGTACTGTCTTGGCTATAGTAGTAAAATCTTCACAGTTTCCACTTACAGATACTCCCAGAGTCAGAACAAAACTTTTCTTCACAGATTAAGGATGTGCAGGTTAGCATTAACTGTCAACTTGATACAACTCAGAATCACCTGGGAAGATTTGTAATGAAGAATTATCTGGGTCAGGTTGGCCTCTGGGCATGTCGCTGGGGAACTGTCTTGATGAGTACCTTGTATGGGTAGACCCAGTCCACTATGGGCAGCATCACTTCTTAATCTGGGCCCTGAACTGTAAGGACCCATGTATTTATTCGTTCCCTACACTTGACCGTGGATGTGATCCTTTAATTTTCTTCCTTGACTTCTACACCGTAATGGGCTATAACCTGAATTTGTAAGCCAAATAAGCCCTTTCTTCCCTAAGTTGCTTTCTGTCAGGGTATTTTTCACAGTAACAAAAATTGAAGAACACTGCCCTACAATCAGATTCTCAGCACCAGTAAGCTTAAGTTAAAGGAAAGGGTTTCCATATACTTGGAGTTAATGAGTAGAATTTTCTGATGTGGTGTTTACAAACACGGGAAATTTTTGGAATCGATTCATATACTAGACATGTTAAGATATTTCTCTTAAACTCTAATCTGATGTGTGAATGTGTGTGTGTGTGTATTGGGGGTAAGAGCAGAAAAAAATGAGACTATATAAAAATGCATACTATGAGAGTAATCAGGCATATGAAGATATATTTTTATAAAAAGGTCTCTAAAGGGTTGAGGGTACAGTAGATGCTCTGTGGCCAATAGCTAAGTTGGTAAAGTGCTTGCCATGCCATCATGAGAACCTGAGTTTGATCTCCAGAGCCCACATACCCAAAAGTCAGGCATGGTGGTATCTGCTTCTAATTCTAGCAGTAAGAAGGCAGGGACTGCTGGATCGCTGGGCTGCAACCAGCCTGTCCTTCTCAGTGGCTCCTGGCTAGTGAGACACTTGTCTTTAAAAAATGCTGAATGTACCTGGGGAAGGACATCTAAGGTTGTCCTCTGTCCTCTACGCATGTGTGCACACATGTGTACACACACACATGCACAGTACAACTAACTTGTTTTCTTAGTATTTGCCTGGATGTATGTATGTGCAGTAAATGTGTTCCTTTGTCCCTGTGCAGGCCAGAAGAGGGAGTCAGATCCCTGGAACTGGAGTTACAGGTGCTTGTGAGCTGCCATGTGGGTGCTGGGCATAGAACCCAGGTCCTGCAGAAGAGCAGCCAGTGCTCTTAACCGCTGAGCCATCTCCCCAGTCTACCTCCAATTTTATTTTGTAAAAATATTATTTATTATTCTGTATGTATCAGTGTTTTGCACGCATGTAGGCCTTTGTATCATGCGTGTACACAGACCAGAGGAGGATTGGATCCCCTGGAACTGGAATTACATATGTTTGTGAACCACAGTGAGGTTTCTGGGACTTGAGTCTCCATGCTCTGGAAGAGCAGCCAGTGCTATTAACTGTTGAGCCATCTCCAACCTCTCTGTATTGCTAGATTTTAATTACATATTCAAAACTGCCAATGCCAATAAATATCCCTCTAATTTCCTTTCTATAACATCAACTCCTAACCAGATACATCCTGTGACTCTATTATTTTATCTATTAATAATATTATTTTTCAAAATGAAGGAAGATAATTTTTCTCCATTTTTTCTGAACCCTAACTTACCACATATTTTTCTTTATTTTTAGACGCATTTTTGTGCATGTAATTCAAAGTATGTATAGTTCTTTTTCTTTTTGTTCAATGATGAAACATATGTAATGCTAGGTCTAAATGCCCTCCACCCAAATTCATGTGTTAAAACTTAATTGTCAAGTTGACAGTATTGAGAAGTGGCAACGTGGACTGGAGAGATGGCTCAGCAGTTAAGAGGCCTAGCTGCTCTTCCAGAGGACCTGGGTTCAAGTCCCAGGAGGCACTTATGGGCACTAGACAACATCTGCAACCCCAGTTCCTAGGGACCAAACGGTCTCCTTTGGCTTCTATAGGTATTGCACAGATGGTACAAAGATATACATGCAGGTAAAACACCCATACATATAAAAATATTTTTTAATTTAAAAAAATTAGTGGCACTTTTACAACATAATTAAATTATGAGAATATTGCTAGCAGGGCTTGGAGGCACAAGCATACAAAAACATGTGCACCTGTATACACACACACACACACACACACACACACACACACACACACACACTTTATTTTGTATGCTAATCTAAAAATCATTTTTTAAAAAGTCCTTGAAGGAGTTCATTTTCTTCTGTGAGAACATAGTATTCATCCTTTAACCCCTCTTTCATCCTTTCTGCCTGTTGATCTAGAGATCCCAGCCTTTAGAACAGCAGGAAAAAAATCTTTCCTTCCTTTCTTTGCTTTTCTTTTGAGGCAGGATATCGCACTGTATGTAGATTAGCAATCCTCCTGCCTCAGCCTCCGAGGTTCATGGATTTCAAAACTTATAGATCTGTTTTATTAATTATTTATCTGCATAAATACATATACCATTTTATGCATTTCCATTTGTGTACCTCACTATGTCTATTTGACTTCCTTTCAATGCTACTGAACAACTTTAAATGTTTCTATCACTTGAGTTTCTATCACTCTTGAGTCATTTGTTGATAAAAATTGAGCATTTCTATTCAGTGTAGTAAGACTCATTCTTGTCTTTTTAGTTGGGAGTTGTACCTGTAAAGGCTGAGACATCTCTCCAGCACTGGTTATTTTTTTATGCATACAAGTGTTTTGCTGCATGCATGTCTACACACCAAATATATACCTGGCTCCCTCAGAAGCCAGAAAAGAGTTGTTCATCCCCTGACATCAGAGTTATAGAGCCACCATGGGGGTCATGGGACCTGATCCTGAGTTCTCTGTAAAAGCAGCAGGTTTTGTGTAGAAGAGGGAAGCATTAACTAAAGAGGCATAGAATAGGTAACCTGGAAGAATGTGTGATTATCTAAGTTATAAGGAGTATGTAGATTTTATTAGGCAGTTACCTAATATGAAGGCTCTGGGACATGTCAGCAAGAGAAAGGTCAGATTTAAAAAAAAAAAAAAAGCACCACTTTGTGAAATAACATGATTTTCAGAAGGTTCACCCCCTGGGGACTATGAACTCCCCAGCCACAGGTTCTTGGAGAGATTTACAATACTGTGCTTGTGTTTCCTTTTTAAAGAGTTTTTTTATTTGTTTGTTTTTCAAGACAGGGTTTCTCAGTTTAACAGCCCTGGCTGACCTGGAACTCACTTTTTAGCCAAGGCTGGCCTCAAACTCATAGAGATCCACCTGCATCTGCTTCCCAAGTGCTCGAAAAAAAAGGCATGTGCCACCATCGCCTGGGTTTTAAAAAGACTTTTAATTTATGGACCTTTACAGTGAGAATATAAGCAGTAATTTACTTGAAAGAATCTAATACCAAGGATAAAATAGTTTCTTTTAAAATTCATTTCTGGGGTCTGAAGAGATGGTTCAGCTGCTAAGAGCACTTACTGCTTTTGCAGAGGACTTGGGTTTGGTTCTCAGCACCCACATGGCAGCTCATAACAGCCTATTTCCAGTTCCCAGGTATTTGACACCTCTCCTGATCTCCTTGAGATCCTGCATGAGTCACAGTGTCCTTACATACACTAAAACACACACACACAGTTACATATAAAATTAAATATTTTTAAATTTAAAAATAAATCTCATTGCTGGAAAACAGAATCTTTCAAATTTATTTTGGCATGATAATAAGCATTATTTGAAGTCCAAAACAAATTTTGTGCTTAAAAAAATGAAAAAAAAAATTTGCAGAGGTAGGCAGATCATCGTGAGTTTGAGGCTAGCCTGATCTACATAGTGAGTCCAGGCAGCCAGGGCTATTACACAGAGAAATTTTGTCTTGAAAAAAAAAAGAAATTGTGTTTTAAAATGAAAAAAATAATGTGGTAGTGGTGGTGCATGCCTTTAATCTCAGCACTTGTGAGGCAGACGCAGAGTTTGAGGCCAGCCTGGTCTACAGAGTGAGTTCCAGGATAGCCAGGGCTACACAGAGAAACCGTGTCTTGAAAACAAAAAGCAAAAACAAAACAAACATCATTCTATTTTTAAAACAATTTCCTTAAGAAGCACTTATAATTGTACTTACTTTAAATACTAATATGTCTGCATATGTGATCATTTTGCAAAATCTTTAAGATCTAATTCTTGGGTTCAACAAACTGAAATATTATACATGGGGATTCTAAACTACATGCCAGCCAATTAGACTATTTCCATTAAATGCGTAATTATATTCAAAATTTAAAGCAAAAATCTTATCTTGTTTACCTGGTTATAAAAGTCTGTGGGGTTGGTTATAAAAATATAACACTATTTAGGGCATATATCTGTGACACTTTTAAAGGAAGGGAAATAAACATAAAATAATTGAGTTCTGAGGGTTTGGGGTGAAAGTGATATGAGAATTAAATTGTCAGGAATATTTCAGTTCTTCTACTGAGTACCAGACTTACTGCAATTTAGATGGCAAGGGGTTGTTTAAGGGGCTATGGAAACTCAAGTACCAGTTTCTGCTTATTCCAATTCTTTGTGCTAAGGTTTGTAAAACAGGAGAAAATGTCTTTTAGAGATATTTTGGAGGTGGGATTAGGAGATATCTTGGCATTTTTAAAAAATGGTGTGAGATTAACGTTTCAGGCCCCACCATATAAGGACATTTGTTTTTACATCCCGCGCTTTTTGCCCTTTGCCCTTGGCCATCTTTTCTTCCTCTCCAGGGGGAGGTCCATGATGCGGAGCCTCAGGGGGAAGGGGGAGGCGTCCTGCGGGTGCATGGCTCTCCTATTGGCGGACAGGGCGAGCCCAGATGGAGGCACAAGCTGGAAAAGAGGAAGCTAGGGACGAAAGGCGGAGCCAGGGGGAAGGCGGTGCTAAAATAGCCTAACGGAATCCAGACGCCAGTGCAATTGTGCGCGCCAGGCTGCGACGGCGGTGGCGTAGCCGAAAGCTGTAGCTCAGCTGGCGAAGTCTTCCCCTCGGGAAGCTGCCTAGTCTGTCGCCTCCGCCGCCGCCTACGCGGCGGCAGCGGCGGCGGCCTTGCTGGTGCCTCCCTCCTCTGCCACCTCCACCCCTGCCTGCTCACTTGCCGGTGCTGTGCAGAAGGCGGCGGCGGCTTTGGCGGCTCCACTATGGCGGCGGCGGGGAGGGGGGACAGTAGTTTTAAAGTAGACACCTGCCCTTGCCTCAGAGAAGGTGAGTTCCCGTCCCGGGACGCGAAGGCGGCCTGTTCGCCTTCGCCGCCAGTCTGCAGCCGGCCCGAAACCTAGGCTGGGCGCGGTTCGACACCGCCCCACCCCCCACCTGCTGTGGCGCAGTAAAGGCCAAGCTCGCCCCGCCCCGCCCCGTCCCGCCCCGCTCTGCTGGGCTTGGTCCCGTCCCACCCCACCCTCCCCCATCCCACCCTCCCTTATTAGGCCCTAGA
This sequence comes from Acomys minous, assembly GCF_964271855.1. Lineage (NCBI taxonomy): Eukaryota > Metazoa > Chordata > Mammalia > Rodentia > Muridae > Acomys > Acomys minous. The sequence goes on from NC_140488.1 coordinate 49,684,975, forward strand.
ATGCCAGGAGGACTGAAGCTGTGAAGGGCATCCCTAACCTCCCCTTCCCCAAAGGTCCTCCCCCCCCACCCCAGGCAAAGGAATGGCAGATACTCTTGAGGCAGGAGTTTGAAAAGGAAAAAAAAATAAACATAATTTTTTGTCTTAGCCAGAGACGCTTGAGTGTGAAGTAGCACTGCGACGCTGAGGTGCTATTGCGGAAGAGGAGGCAGAACAGAAGTGCTGTGGATCTCGATGGCCAGGGAAAGGAAAGGGAGAGCAAAGAGAGACTATCAGAAATTTGACAGGAGCCCCCACCTGCCCACCCCGGTGAGACTCAGCTTATTGCAGTGTAGAAACTCAGTGAAGAAACTCGGCAGTGCGATATTTACAGAGAGATGGAGTTAGCAATTTGCATAGGTTAGCATGTGTACTCGAGCTTTCGAGGAGAATTTGTTGGACGATAGGGTCATAGGTTCCTCTGGAGCACTGAGGCCTGGACTGAAGAGAAACAGTGTTTGACAGAAGCACAGATTTCAGAAATCATTTGGAGAATTTCCTTTGGTATTTGAGGTTATGACCTAGTAAAACAGGGTTTAAAGGGCCCATCTTTAACATTTCTTTCGGTTCAAGTAAGTGCTGTTGTACTTGCCAACACTTCCTGTGCCAAACATGGAGAGATAGCTCTTGACTGTTTGAGTATAAGCGGCCTTCACACAGACTATTCTATATCTGTAAACAGCCTAATATTAGACTGTGAAATTTGCCATTGCAATGTGTTTTAAAGCAGTTTTGGAGATGTTCTTAAATGTTTAAGACGACTTCTGCTGCAGAAGCTCTCAGATTTAATAATTACTGTAAAATATTTGCTGGAGTATCGTATCTTGCTCATCCAAAGTGAAAGATTGTGAATGTGAAAATAGAGGAAGCGGTTTAAGTACTTTTTCTTGGATAAGGACACTCATTAAAATTAACCTCATAAAATAATTTCACACTCATAAATTTTGTACCCTGTGTGCAATTCCATAATATTTCACGCCTTTCACTTTAGTGGAATGGCAAAACAATAAAAAACCGTATTCGTAATAGGCACATTATATTAGTACCACCTACTAAATACAGACAATGGGAATCCACTGTGATATGGTCATGCTTTATTTATCAACAGTCTTACTGAAGACAATTTTTGAAAGACTTCAATCAGCCATGAATTATACCATTGTTTGGAAACTCCTATGCTTAAAATTTTCAAGGGGATTTTTGTGATTGCTATTTTTTTCCTTTTTTTTTTTTGTTTTGTTTTGTTTTGTTTTGAGACATAGTCCCATGTAGTTCTCACTGGCCTCAAATTCACTGTAGCAGTGAACTGATCCTCCCTTCTCCCCTCCTGAATGCTGGGATTACATGTTTATGCCACCAAGCCTGGCTTTAACTTGTATCACAAACTTTTTCCATAACCAGCAAATAGGTGAGCGTGGTTTTATAGGCATCAAACAGTTTGGCTCCGGTGACCTGTTCATAGTAAGCTTTAGATACAGTATTTCAAAGAAAAAATGACTTTTTGCCTCACTGTGTAGCTGCCTTGGTTACAGTGTCTTTGAATATATGCAAATAATAAAAGCATTATACGAGAGAGTTTCAGGGGCCTGCATGATAGCACTGTAGGAAAGGGACCTGTGCCAAGCTTCAGGACCTGAGTTCATTTCCAGGAACCCACATGATGAAAGGAGAGAACAAACTCCTGCAAGTTGTTTTCTGACCTACACACACACACACACACACTGTAGCAAATGTGTCCTTACACAAAATGAATAAATGTAAAAAATGACAATAAAGTCAAAACAATATTGGAGTATGGCACAGTCAATATAGATTATGATGCCTATAAAAACCACTAGACTTCGTGATCCTGAATTGGTCCCAAGTTTCCTTGATTTGGGCTTCCATTTCTGAAATAAGGGACTTTCAGGACAAACTCTAAGATTCATTTCTGATCAGAAAACATGAATGATGACTTTGGAGTTATATTGTTATTTCTTTTGGTGGAATTTCATAGCTGTATATGAAAATAATTCATAAATTATTTTTCTAAAAGCTTAACTGTACTTACCACTTGACACTGAGTAGCAAAATCTATGCTAAAATAGTATTGAGAACCTTTTACTAGAATATAAAAAAACAAATGAAATTGTTAAATTGTGTTTCCTTTCATTTTAGTTAAGTATCTTTCATTAACTCTGAAGTCCAAGCTAAAAATCCCTTACATTTTCACTTTAAAATGGTTAATATTTAACACATTATAATATTCAAAACACTATTAGGCTTCAGAATTTTGTTTAGATATTTATAAAACACTTATTTTTCTAGCTGTAGTGTACAAAAGACAAAAAAATTACTTGGTTGTGTGCCAATACCTTTTTTCTAAATTTTAATTAAGATAGGGCTCTGAAATATGTCAGAGTATTGCCAGGATCACAATTATCACAATTGCTACCGATAAGATCATTAATCATTAAAGTGGTTTTAAAAGGCATTTGCTGGCCCTTATACAACTTGTAGCCAACACTCACAAGGACCTTTTTCTCCCTTAGGGTGCATAATGAGCAAATGGCAATAGACATAAAAATTTTCACATAGGGAATACTAATTTTTTTCAAAAGTTTCTCTGGGATATTGAACAACAAAGTTGAAACAAACAAAAGAAATGCCAGGAAAATACTATGTAAAAATGACACAGAATTTCATGGAAAAGGGGAGTCAGGCTGCCTTTTAGGACTCTTTATATTTCATTAAGTGAAAAACTTCAAAACTATTTATGACAAAATGAATTCTGATCCAGTAATGATTCTACATGTATTTGTAGTTTCATTAACCCTCCTTGCATGTTTGGTTTCTCTTAAAAAAAAAAAAAACAAACCAACAAACCTCTGAGTTTGTATTTTAGATGGGAAAGCACTGTGGATTTCAATTTCATTGTAAAACAGGCTTTCCTTTATCTCCCTATTGTTCAGTAAAACTTTGGGTCATATGTCACTAAGTCCTCCATCAGAAAATCTAGTTAATAATCTTCCCTTCATTTACTAAGTAATTACTGAGTGCCTGTGTGTGTGTGTGTGCACACACACGCTTGTGTGCCATACTGGCTAGTACTAAGAACCTACAGTTGAATTACAAACATTTGTGATGGGCCTGGACAGATGACTCAGTCAGTGATTAAGGGCACCTACTAGTCCTCCATAGGTCCCAAGTTCAGTTCTAGGACCTACATCAGGAGCCTCACAACTGCCTGTAACTCCAATTCCAGAGAATCTGATGCCTGATAATGCATGCATATGACATACATTTATACACCTACACACAAATAAACATAAATAAAAATAAATTTCCAGTAGCTAGAAAAAGAACTCAGTAATGGTCTGTAGACACAGCTCATTTGGTAAGTGTTTGCTTCAAAAGCATAAGGATCTGAGTTCTATCCCTCAGAGTCCATGTAAAAATGTGCACAGTGGTGCACAGTTGTGATCCCAGCACTGGAGAGGCAAATGCAGGAAGACCGCTGAGGCACAGTAGCCAGCCAGTCTAGCCTAACTGGTGAGCTTCGGGCCAATAAAAGACCATGTCTCAAAGGATATGGATGGCATTCCTGAGGGAGTATCGAGCTTCAGAGATTAAGTGATTGCCAGATTCTTTCTTTCTCCTGCATTCAGACAGACATTGCTAGAATACCAGCCTTTATCTGGTAAACCAAACTAACACACACACACGCACACGCACACTCATACCAGCATACACACAAATGCATAATAAACAAGAAAAGAATAAAAAATAAGCTCAGGAGTGCTTGATAGTAAAATTATAACATAAATCAAGAAGTAGCATTTTAACAACTAGCATTCCTTAGCTCTATATGAGTGCTGTTCAAGTGTTTCTTATGTATCTCCTTCTTTGTTATCTTGTGTCTTCTAGGCACACCAAAGCACATTATACTGTGAGTATAATATTAGTGTCTGTCAAAAATGACAAGTAAACAGAATGAATTTCCATTTTCTTCATTTGGCAGCTTGGAGACATCTAGAAATTAATGTCCGTTTATTGGTGTCTGTCCCCTTGAATTATATCACTAGTCATATTCTTAGCCTAACTTAAGGACATTTCTTACTATAAATTGCAAATATACTAGGAGAGAACTTTAATTATTTTCCATCTGAAACAACCTTGCACATTGATTCACATGCATTAAACTGTTGGCATGAATAGTACATAGTTAGTGGCTATCTTATATAAAACACCTGTCATGGGATCAAGAAAATTAATATTACTCAGGGGCCTTAGCTATATTTCTGGCTTCATAAGCATAACGCCTGAGCTCCCTAGCCACAAAGGCTTTTTACAAAGGTCAAACACTTTCTGTGCATAAAGACAGCACAAATATCCATCATAAACATAGTATTCCTAATCATTTTAATTATGTTTTATTTTGGTATTGTTGAGGTACCATGGAAAACCCTGCACTGTGATGACCTGTGTAAAAATGGAAGAACTTCTCAGACAGACTCATAAGGCAGAAGCTATTTTAATCATCTTATTAAAGCCAAGGATGCAAAATAGCACTAAAGACAGGTACATATCCACATTTCTAGTAAAGTTGGTATTTCTGAGTACCCTTTAAATGGAATATGGCCATTAGAAAGAAAGGAGTCTTTAAAACACTGTGGTAAGTCTAACGTGCGTCATTTCCTTCTGCCTCAGGGATATGCTCTGCTGATTTTTTCTATGATTATGATTGTATTAAAGGAATACAAAAGTCACATCAACTCTTGTCAAAAATTCTATTTAATAAAGGATGTTTGAGGAAGATTCACAGAAAATATAGCACATATGTTCTTTGCAAACGCAAAATTGACATTTCACAGATTTCTCTGTGAGTAACAATGAGATCTGTGTATACAGTACTGCAGTTCAATCTTTTGGGATTTTTCTCTACTCTATAGCTATTAAAGGGGAATATAAGCCAAGTGTGATGGCGCACACCTTTAATCCCAGGCAGAGGCAGGTGGATCTCTCTGAGTATGAGGCCAGCCTGGTCTGCAAAGTGAGTCCAGGACAGCTATGGTGACAAAGAGAAAACCTGTCCCCCCCAAAAAAAACCCACAAAAATAAAAGTGGAATATATAAGCTCTTTATAGTGCTATGTTTCTTTACATCAAGATCATTTAGACTATTTACAATTCTGCAAAGGTTTAAAATAGCTAATATTAAGTAATCTTATAAACATCTGGATTTTCCTAAGGATAAAATTTTGGTATTTTGCACAACAAAATCAAGTTATCATTTGAGAAATGCGAAATTGGTTTTATTATATATAGCCAATTATATCTAGATTCGCCTAATTTGAATAAGTTTTAAGTTATCAGACTAACCAAAGAACATTTCATTACAGTAAACAAATTTCTTATTCCCAGAACTGAAGAAAGGAATAACTTTCCATATCCTTTCTTCAGAAATAGTCTGTGGTTTATAATACCATAAGTGAAATGGAAGCAAAACTGTTATTCTTTTCTGACTTCTGCCTTGTTAACTTTTGTTACAAAATTTTTTATTTCATCCAAAATCTCCAGGTATTTAATATTAGAAGAAAGTTTCAAATCATTTAGATTTCATATGCAGTTGCATTATTTTTTGATTCAGAAGTTAGCCAGGCGTGGTGGCACATGCCTTTAATCCCAGCACTCGGGAGGCAGAGGCAGGCAGATCTCTGTGAGTTCGAGGCCAGCCTGGTCTACAAGTCTAGGACAGCCAAGGCTACACAGAGAACCCCTGTCCCGAAAAGCAAAAACAAAAAACAAAAACAAAACAAAAAACAACAACAAAAAAACAAAAACAAAAACAGAAGTTAATGCCATTTTACCCTAACATGACAGCTTAGCTATTTGCAAAAGCCACAATCCAACAGAAAAAGTGTTTGTAGAGTGAATTAATTTTATAGCATTAAAGCATATATTCTGTTATAAACAAAATGAGTAATTCAATCAATATATAGAATTCTATTAAATCCTAAGAGTTGAATACTACCAATATTATTATTCATAATTACAAATCACCTAAAAGCACTTTATTGTGATTACCATTGTCTAGACTGTTGGAATATTTTTTTAAACCAAATCCACATAAATTTACAATCACAAATTCAACATTTTAGCTCTCCCAATACTTTATTTCTTCCATGGCCCCTAGCTTTTTGTTTTTTGAAGTAAAGTCAGAGATTGGACCGGTTCCTAACTGTAGGAGGTTCTGCCCCACAAAGATCATTTGGCAATGTTTTCAGACATACTTGGTTTTTATACTAAGGAATTCTACTGTCAGCTTACTGGTCAGAAACCAGGGATGCTGCAAAATCCCTGCAGTGCATAGGACAACCTTCCAACAATGTTATGTGCCTCAAAGTGACTATACTGTCATGGTTGAAAATTATGCATTAGATTATCTCTTATTAAGTAACATTGAAATGCTCTAGGATAATTTTATCTACTAGTAAGTAAAAATTCCAGAGCTTCTAGATGAGTAAATAATTACACTTTTATTGAGTATATAACATGTGTAATAAACATGTTTGTCAGATCCTGCAATTAAAAATTATGTATTATAGCTCTATATTATTTGATAGAAATAGTTTAGAATAGTTGAATGATTTACTCAAGGTTATAAGTCTTTTTACTAATATAACATTTTTTTTCTTGTTTTCTAACACTACAGATCAAAGTCCCTAACCTCGTTGCAAATTATTTTGAAAGCTGTATTTTCTCAAGTTACATAAACCTTCCATGTAGGAAGGAAACAAAACAGTAAACATCTTCTTGAGGTATATTCTCTCTGTGGTTCCCTAGCTGGCCTAGAACCTTCTATGTAGACCAGGCTGGCCTCAAACTCAGAGATCTGCCTGTTTTCTGGGATTAAAGGCATGAGCCACTAGATACCACTAAAACATTTTTGTTAATAGGAAAATAGTGCTGACCCGTTCTCCAAAGACTGAAGCCACATTTAAGTATAAATACATTACATTGAATGGATGAACTCTCTGATTCGATCCCATTTATGTCACAAAAGTACTGCCTTATTCCTGATAATCCTAACTGTGGAAGCGAGAATCAGTGACATCATGATACCAAAACAGAAGTTTATCAAACAAAGTCAAGTACAACATAAACTTTAGAAATAGAAATCTGAAAGGTTAGTCTTTGTAAACAACTAACTAGTTAATAGAATGAAACTAACCATGCTGTTTCTCTTGGTCTACTGCTTATTAGAACTTATTTCTTTTAAAATTAAGTATCTTTATAAGGCCCACCAACCACTACAATGTTTGTTTTTAATAGTAATGAGGAGGGAAAAGGAAGGGTATAAGGGGGGAAAGGAAAGAAAATAAGATACATAGCCCGCAGGCTTCTTCAGCCATGCCTCAGTTCCTAAATCTCAGTTCCTCTACAAACATTTCGGTTTAGGGGCCCAAGAGTTCTCCAGGAGCTAGTGCTTTCAAGGGAAGGTTTTCTCACACTATGGAGTGCTAGTCACATGGGTCACATAAGAAAGGTGACTCTTCCTCACCCAGCAACTAGCAGATGCCAATAGCCTCTCAGCCAAAGTAGCTTCTCTTCTGAGCCAGACTTGTTTTTTTTTTTTTTCCAAATGTCTAAAGAAGTCTGCCATTCAAATTTCAACCTTTTAAGAGCTAGCTCTCAGGGAACTCTTGGGCAGAATTAGATTTGACTCCTAGCTATAATCCATAATAGATGTGTGGCTTGGAGGGGATCAGTCATCTCTCCACGCTTTACATCTCACATTTGAGCAGCTATAGTCACATCCGTGATGAATATAGGGGCCATGCAGCTTAAGGGGAAATTGGACAGCATTGAATGGGCCCTAAGGAACAATACATTTGTTCTTAGTGAAAATCCAACTCTCACGGTCCTCCTGACAAATTTAAGACAACAGGTTTTGTTTGTTTGTTTTAATTTGGGGGAGAGAGAGCATGTTGACATATGCCACAGCATGCATGCGGCAGTCAGAGATCAACCAGTAGAAATCAGTTCTGCCTTTCCACCATACAGATTCTGGGAGTCCCACCCAGGTCTTTAGGTCTGGCAGCAAGCACCATTACCCACTGTACCATCTCGCCAGTCCAAAAGAGATCTTAAGAGCCTGAAGTTGATTGAATATAGCAAGACAAAATATAAATGGAATATAAATATATATTGGATCTGCATTGGGGTCCAGAAACACTTCTGTCCATATAATTGTGTTCTTAAGGAGTATAGTTAAATCAACTCCAAGTGGAATATAACCATGTGTTTGTCAGAAATCAGCTGAGTATGAGTCAGCAATATGGTATGATATTGTTTTGAACTACATTAGCAGAAGGTATGTATTCAAAATAAGGGTTTAAATATACTTAACACCATATATCTAAAAAGGTTACAATGCTAAATTTTATGTTTTCAGAATTAAAAAAAAAGGATGGAGCAGAGTGTAGTTGTCACACAGCACTGAGTACTTAGGAGGCTGAGGATATAAAGTCAAGGCCAGCCTGAGTTACATAATGAGATGCCCTCTCAAAACAGAAACAAGAACAAAAGGACAGTCCCTTTGGCTGGTCATTATTGTGACATTGTTAAGGGGATTGTGGTTAAGTTCCACACCATTTGAAAGAACTGCAATTAGCTCAAAAAAGAAGTAAAGAGAAAGGGAAAGAAGAAAGGCGTAATATTTCTAAATATTGAAGGAATGTTATACTGGACAAAAGGGGATTTCTATCTATGCTGTGTTAGGAAATCAAAGTAGACCACGGGAAGCTCTAAGTAGTATTCAAAGTATTGTTCCTGTACTAGTACCATTGGTATTACCAGGGAACTGGTGAGCAATGTTTAGCTTGAGCCCCACCCCAGAACTATTGGATTAGAAATTCTATCTGTGTGTTTTCGTGCTGTTTCTTACTATCTCTCTACCTCCTGAGTGCTAGAATCATAAACATTTACCTCCATTTCTGGTTTATTCAGTGCTTGGGATTGAACCCAAGGCAGTATACACACACTGCAGATGACTCCCATTCCCTCTCTTCAAGTCCTGAATCATAATAATTTTGTGTGAGAATGTGTTCCAGAAGATTTGATATTCAGTTACATTTGAATTGATTAGGACAACTTGCTATTTAGATAAAATTAAAGTAAATCCTAAGTATCTATTTTTGTTTGATTCTTTATTGATATTGGTAATTTTTAGTTAGAATACAAAATAATGGATCTCTTAATGACATTTTATAAAATTTATTCCATATCAGTATTTTTAAATTTAATATAATTTATTCAGATTACATCCCAATTGTTATCTCCTCTCTTGTACCTTTCCATTCCCACTCTCCCTCCCTCTTCCACCCTATTCCCCTCCCCTAGGCCTCTGACAGAAGGGGACCTCCTCCCCCACTATATGACCACAGCTATCAGGTCTCATCTGGGTAGCCTGCTTCCCCTTCCTCTGTGTGCCCACTGTGCCTCCCCACCAAGGGGAAGTGATTAAATCTGGAGCATCAGAGTCCATGTCAGAGGCAGTCCCTGCTCTCCCCACAACCATGGAGAATGAACTTTGCATTGGCTGTATCTGAACAGGGGTCTAGCTTTACTGCATGCAATGTCCTTGGTTGGTGCAACAGTTTGTGTAGGCCCCCCTGGGTCCAGATCTGCCTGCCTTAATGGTCTCCTTGTGGGGCTCCAAACATATTTTGTGATATATTCATACTCACCTTTTCTTACCTACCCTTGGTTTCATTCCTTCTTTTTCTTTGTCCCTTTCTTTCTGCCAAATATATATTTAATATTTGTATTAATATTTCCCTCATTCTCTTTTATTCTCACCTTATTATCCCCATTTAGACTCCTTCATCCCTTGACATGGTCTGCCTTTGACTTCCATTTCATACATGTGTATAAATAAAAATTAAATATATGTAGACTAAAAAATATAGAATAAAAGTATTTCAAGTAAGCCAAGTGTATGATAACGTAAGTCTTGGAGTGGAACAAATAATGATAGGTTTCATTAGGGCATTGAATTTAATTCTACATTAAATAGGGAAAAATTAATGATTTAACATGAGTCTTAAATAAAATATTAAATATATATCTGAGTGGTGGAAGTATACGTCTTTAATCCCAGCACTTAGGAGGCAGAGGCACGTGGATCTCTGGGAGTTCAAGGTCAGCTTGGTCTACAGAGCAACTTCAAGGACCTCCAAGGATACATTGAGAAACCATGTCTCAAAAAAACCAAAACAAAACAAAAATTAGATATATGACATATATATATTTAATAAATATATATAATCTAGATTCTACATAGAAGAAAAACATAATATTTGTCAGAGTCTAGCTAATTTTGCCATTCATTTTCTTGCAGAGGACAAAATTCCACTCATGTATGAATCTCTTTGTTGTGTATAAATACTGTATTTTCATTATCTTTTTATCTGTTGATGGGTATCATAATGAGTTCTGTACTTTGACGATTGTGACTAGCATTCTAATAAATACGGATGTGCAAATTTCTCTGGGGTATATTTGCTTTAAGATTATAACAAAGGATTGGGATATTAAGCTTACTTCAAGAGTGAATCATCACTCATCTTCTTTTATAATTTTTTATTTTCATGTATTTCAATTTTTATACACTAAACTCAGGACTTAACATTTTCATACTATATAAACAAAGAAAATTTGCCACTGATGATAACTGTAGCTAGATGGTGAGTTTGAGTCTCCACCTCTTAGCAGCAACAGCATTACTTAAGCTTAAATGTAATAGATATAAATGACTACCACATTAATGGCAAATGCTAAGCTCAGCCTTTAATACCCTTTGGTTTTGAGAGATGGTCCTTTTCTTTATATATCTATGGGCACTTTCTGGTTGAAGCCTCAAGCCTATGACCAACTGCTAATTGAGATACCTGTGTTGAGTCACTCATTTCTCTCTATGTAATGTAAATTCATGTGCCCTAATAGGGATTGTCATCATTTAGCTCAATTTTAAGCTTTTCACTTTTATTTATACTCTTACCTTCCTTAAAATACTTTTATTCTGTTCTTTTTATTGATTTTAAAATGTATGTATTAATATTTTTAGTTAACACACAAAGTAAGTTGTTTCATTTTTACTTTTCTGGTAGATGTATCATTATACATTATTCTATTTTGTCTCCTTTCCACACGGCCCTCCTCGGAGCCCTTGCTTCCCATGGTTTGTTCTCTGCCACCCCTGGAAAGTAATCCCTCTTCTGCTTCCTGTCTCTCTTTTCCCCCACCCTCTAAGATCTCTTCCTTCCCTTTTATTATCCCCTTTCTAGCTTAATGATCTGCACACATACATGCATGTATTTGCACACACATATATACAGGTATATACACATACGTATACTTTTAAATCTACCTTCCACATATGCCACAAAACACAGAGTATTTTTCTTTTAGAATCTTGCTTATGTTACCTAGCATGATTTCCAGTCCATCCGTTTTCCTGCAAATGTCACAATTTCATTTTTACTTATAACCTAGTGAGATTCCATTGTTTCATGTATTTTAAAGCATAGAAGAGACTTCTTATCTATAATTTTATTCCCAATCCCATCAGCAAGATATACTGTACCTTCTTACATCTTTTATCACCTGAAACATTTCAGTCTGGGCCTTATAGTTTTTCCATAGCCACCTTATCTTCCTTATTAAATTGTCATCTCCTTGGAGTTAGGAACTAATCATTTCCAACATGTATAACAGTTATGTATATGTAATGGAAAAAGCCAAGGTAAAACAAAGGTTTATGTACCACCCCCAAAGAAAGCATGGCACTCAAAATGGACAAAGTACTACTTACAGTATACATTTCTGTTAAGATCTAAGAGTTTAACATGGAAAAGTCCTCCTTATATTAATCTTTTCTCTACTTCCTTCTAGAGTATGTAACATGAAGTTAAGATTGTCTATAAAACTAAGTCATATTGGAATATATTGAGGGAATGAACTCAAGTATTATTATGTGGAATTCAAAGGGCGAAGTAGATAGGGAAAATATTGTAAGTCAGAATTGTTAGGAATAAGTGAAGAGAATGGTTGAGATTTTTGAACCCAGGTATATTATGCCATTTGATAAAGAAAAATAGATCAAATGTTGGTTGAGGAAATAAGTTAAAGACAGTAAATCTTGACAGTACTGTTCTAAAGGAAAAAAATAGTGGAGTAAACATAACTTTATTAAGGAAATGTGAAGAAAACTACCAAGAGTGGAAGAGGCTCCTAGATAGGGAATGGCGGTTTCCTCTTTAAGAAAATTTCCTTCAGTGGAAATGTTATTTTGCCACCAAAGTATTGCCTGTTCAAATTATTATGACAGCACATGGTGTGATCTTCAAGAAGGCTCGCTACTAGTGTCCTTGTGCAGCCTTTTCTGCTTAGGTCAGTTAATGCGCATGCCCAAGTTCTTAGGATTTGCCCTGAAATTTGAATCTAGTATGGTAGACTTACTAGTCAGTTATTTAGGGGGTGGACCTAGAACCTGGGTCCACATGATAGTCCTGGGTCTTGTACTTGCACTGACCACCTTGAAGTCTGGAGATTTCTTTTCCTGGTGACTTACTAATTACATCAGGGCTTCGTCTAAGACTTGGAGCTCCAGGGTCCAGTCTGGGAACTGGTTTTACAAGAGTGATGCTAGAACTTGGGTCTGTGGGGAGATGCTCAACACTAAGGACTAATAGGATAGACCTGAACTCTAGAGCATAGGACTGCAGGTTCTAGCATGGAGGGTGATGCCACAGGGAGTAGCCTAGAGGTATAAGATCCTAATTGGCACTGGGGTAAGCTAAAGATTATGTCTACAAGTACAAGCCTGGAGCTTGAATTCACACTAACTGGCTTAGAGGTTGGCTTGATGAACCAGGACTTACAAAGAATCAGCCATTTGTCAGGCTAACCTGGAACTCAAGGTTGTTGGTATCAGTCTGGTGCTAACGGGAGGCTGGCTACATATTACAGTAGCCTAGGCACTAAAATTATTGTACATCCCTAGAGTCTGAGATGCCAGGATCTAGGCAGTTCCCAGAGCTAGCTTGAAAATCCAACCTGGAGACACCTGCTTAAAGTTTGGAGCTTTCAGGGGCCTACTAGGTGCTAGATTTTTTAAAAAGTATGCCCATTATTAGGGTTCAAAGTAAAACATTATTTTCATTACCTGCTTTTTCCTTCACACACAAAAATATCTTCCTTCATTCTATGCCATTTAGGATTTGGGAAGGAATGATATAGGTAAAACAAAAGTTTACATATTATGTTATTCAATATATTTTATTTATTAAATAAAAGCCCGAGTACTATAATCTCTAGCCTGATTTTCTCAACTCTGCCAAGGTATTTTGTGAGTGGAAAATTATTTGAATTGAGGTTCTCACATTTTGGTGATATCTATCCTAACCATATATAAAAAGCCCTACATGCTTTTTACAAAATAAAAGTTATAGTGAATAAAACATTAAGTATTCATCTCTAATCTGCCTCACTTTTGAGAACGAAATGCATTTAAATTTAGTTTATGTAATTCTGTAACTTTCTATGTGTATATGTATGCTAACAGTATTAGCAATGGGGTATATTGTATTTTAATAACTTATTTATTTAGGATACCGTTCATGAACATATGTATGATACAAACTTACTTATTTAAGAAGCCAAATAATAAACAAAAATTTGGTGCTTTTGTTTAATTACCTATAGATAAGTCAGGCAGTAATGGTACACACCTTTAATCCCTGCACTCAAAGAGGCATAGGCAGTCAAATCTCTATGAGTTCCAGGCCAGCCTGGTCTACAAAGAGAGTCCAGGACAGCCAGTGCTTCACAGAGAAATCCTGTCTCAAAACAAAACAAAATAACCTATACATAAATGAATAAATACCAGCAGTAGAATACACTGAAGCTGTGAAGGACATTAGATATACATGCAGACCTAAAGTGTAGATACATAGCTATTTGTTAAGTGCTATTTATTGCTGACACGTGCGCTATATCAATATATATACTGTATTGATTGTAACATGTGAATATTATTTTATATATCTAGAGGGACACTTATGTGAGATCTGTGTGTACAAATAAGTACCTTGGTATTTTTAGAACAATAGGACAGATCTGCCTATCATAGACAATGATGATTTTTAGATAATACTGGGACTACATCTAAAATACGTGACAGTCTTGCATACCTTAGGATTGTCTTACATTTCTTAGAGTTGTTTTCTGTAAAACAAAATATCAAGACTATTTTTTTTTCATTCAGCCTTTCATTATTGATTCCTTAAATCATTCTCAGAAGTTCATCAAGTTACTGGTATCCATTTAACTATTCCTTTAGAATGTTATTGCTTAGACTTAACCATTTTAAATTGGTAACTATTGTCATATATGTTGTGGTATGTATGTATATATGTAGGTATTATATGTACATTGAATGGAATATTTGAGGAAAAAGCTGTTACTACATACTACCAAACATGAAATTTTTATAAATTCAGATATCATTGATATGATAGATCTTTTTCTTTATTGATAGATGCCACCTGTGATAGACAAGAAAAGTCTGCCCATTTTACAGATGACTTTTGTCAAGCATGTGGAGTGGTACTACAGCTTGAATCAGAAAAGATTTCACATTATGAGGTTGGTTAATACAGTGGGAATAAGGATAAGAAATCACATTTTTAAATGGAGCAAGTCAACTTCATATAAATCATCTTACTTCATTAGTATAAGAACCTGAAACATGACAGCATTTCTGTTTGACAGATGAGAATATTGGCTCAGAAAAGGATAGTCACGTACAAATTTAAGTTTAGAAAATCTAAACTAAATTCAGTGGTTTTGACTGCAAAGCTTCTCTTCTCTCCTTCACACCATTGTGCCTCCCTTTGTCTTTCCTGATATTGTAGTAAATGTAATGTAGGTGTAAGCAAGGTTGAGAGCTACTGTAGACCTCCTGGAGTCTCCCTTTATAATAAATGTGGACGACAGATTTGGTTTGACAGCATCCTGCCATTGAAGTGGAAGACACTTGTAAGCCCCCACCCCCAGATCATTGACAGTTAATAGTTGCTGGGAGGCAGGAGATGAGGAGGCCTCATCACTCCCCGTGGATCTTTTAGCAATTGATAGTTGCTGAGGAAGGGAGAGATTGTCTGCAGTTATGTTGTCCTACCATTCAGATGCTCACAGTCCTGGCAGTCTCTCTTACATCTTTGTGGAAACAGTCCTAATGAGAATCATTGTGTCACACATAAAAGGATGTGAAAGTAGAAGGGGTAATGAGTTGGAAAGAGGGAATTAGCGGGCACTGGAGAAGAAAAGAGACAATAATGGGTACTATATAATTAAATATATACATGCATGAAAATGTCATAATGAAACCCATTAAATGTATACCTAGCATGATAACAAAAATACAAAATATTGAGTTCTAAGTTATAGAATCATTTATATTTTAATGTTAACTGCAGTTTAGAGATTTGAAAGAAGTGAAACTCTTTCATAGTTGTTGCAGTCATGGATTAAGGGGGTAGAGCAACAGTATGTTACTTACCTAAGCCTGTTCAAGGCCCTGGTTTCAAACAATTTAATGCAAAGTCCGCTAACTCTCATGTCTCCTGCCCTCACATTCAGAGAGGTCTACATTTTAGGTGTCTCTATTGTTAAATAAACAAAGCCATATCTTTTTTCAGAGTGAAATGCATGCTCAAAATGTTAAGTTCTATTTTCAAGTGCATGGGGAACAAAACGAAGTGCCTGGTAGGAAAGTGAACGTGCATGTTGAGAATTCTCAGGTGAGTTGTCTATGTCGAATGTTGCAATTCTGAACTGTATGGTTTTGAATCTTTCAAAAGTAAGAGGTTGTGCTTTTTACAGGTGTACAAAAGTGGAGAAGTCAACAGAAACACATTTAGTGGTCTTTGCAACATGAGTTTTGACTCTTCAGCTGCTGCTCAGTCTCCCTATGTGGGAAGGGGCCATATGCAAAATCAGAAGCAGTTACCAGAACAATATGACCGAATGTCTCCGTCAGGATGTCAACCAAAGATGGGTAAGACTCTCTTCATCTCTATCTCAGATGCATAATATAGCTTTTTCCCACACCATATCATCCCTTTAGGGAACTAACTTTTACTACAGCTTCAACAACTTGCTTATTCTGCTTGGTGAATCTCTTTCTGTGTCCTGGTCTATGGAGATAATTGCCAACTAAATTTTAAGAAATATTTATGACCGCTATTCAGTTTACTAAATCCAAATATAAGCATGTGATTTCTGTATGTTATAAATGATATAAACAGCTAGTGAAATAAAAAATCTAATATTTTTATTTTTTATTATGTTTTCCCTCATTGACAGCATATTTTGATGTACTACTCTCTAAAACTTTTATCTCACTTGTCTATTCAGAACACTGGTTTCACTATAATATAGTTATATACTACACTATGTATATTGTATAATATGCTTATCACCAAAGGTTTCAAAACAAGCTAAATTGCTGAATTTCCTCCAATCCTGATAACATATTCTTTTATTTCTATAAATATGAAGTACCAGTTAATAATTAGAGTATGCTTAATCCCAAAAGTACTGAGATGCATAGAGCATTGCCTCTTTATTCCTTCTAGTAGTGTTCCAATGAACAAATGAAGGTGTTTCCACTGAATTACCTGGACTGGTGGAGTACATTCTGGAAAACATAGCTCATCTTTTGAAAAATGTACATGCTACCACACAATTTCTGAAAAATATTCATCAGCATTCATGTCTAGAACATCATATAGATATTGTCCAGAGCAAAGTTATTGCCTCATGATATTATTATGATTTATTTTTCTTAACAAGCTAAACTATAATTCATTTTATATTGTATTCTCTCAAATTTTCATGTTAGTGAAGAAAAATATTAACTCAGAATTTCATGCCATCTGATTTAGCCTGTGAATTGCATAGAATCATCTTGAAATTGCTCCCATGCTTCTGTTGTTTTCTTAAATGAATATGGTCAAACAAAATTAGATGTAAAATATTCCTTCCTTCCCATATCTTAAGTGTACAACTAGGAGAGCTTAGTATTTACATTTATCTCACAGAAGAGCCTTTGTGATGGTTTCCTTAATCCAGAAGCCCTGTACAGAAAAAAAGTGCAAAGATTGTAGTTTTTAGAGAATTTCTTTAAATACTTTATAATGGGTACAGTTCTAATATCTGAACACATGATAATAACTTCTCAGTATAAATTATTTCCGCAGATAAACCCAATACTACTCCAGCAGCACCAACCTTCCTGAAGTCTGTTATTGTGAAGCCTCCTCCAGGTAGGAATAAAAACAAAACTCCCCCTTTTTCCTCCAGCACCACTTTGGATCAAGACAATCTAAGCAGATAGGAAGCTCTTCCCCGCTTCTTCAATAACCTGCCAATGTTCCACAGCATTGTATTAGGGGCACAAAGAAACGAAGCTAGGAAAACACTTACAGCTGGATAGCCGAGAAATGTCTTCCAACTAAATCAAATGCAAATGGCAAACAGGGAAAGCACTCTACCCTCTTTCATAGGGAGTTTGTATTTTATAAAAGATACTAGTTTACTTATAAACCACTATCTTTTTATTGATTAGAGAGCTGATAATATTCGAGCAATCAAGAATTTGTAGTTTGATTTGCTTTTCTAGGACATAAGAGACAGAAAGTCCTTTAAGCCTTTTAATTTCAAAATCATACATGAATGTGTGTGTGTGGTGTGGCTCCATATTATTTTAAGGAAGTACTTCACATTAGTATGCTATAGTGACATTCATTTGGGGGTTAAGCTAGTCGTTCTTGGTAGTATAAATAGGAATATACTTTCTATTTCTTCTTCCCTAAAGAAGAATATATGTAAGCTAGTTAATAAGACCTCACTGCAGAAGAGTACAGGTAAATGTTTTTTATGCACACATTTTGCTACCAAAGGAAATGAAACATTATAGCCCATAGATTTCTATGATTTTAATTGATGGAAGTGTAAAGGTTAAAAAAATAACTAGATGGCTTAGAACTAAGAAAGTGTAGCAAAAATTCAGGGACAGCATAGAGACTGGCCTTTACCTGAGCAATATATCTGCTTTTCTCTCATGTTTTTTCATCCCCAGCACATCCAAGCACCTTCTCACTACTAGTGTGTCGTACTGCCCTTTATTCTCTCTTCTACCTTCTTTTCCTCAGTTCATAATGTTTCACCTCTTAATCCTAGATAGACTCTGCTCCGCATGAATATGGTCATTACTTTTGACTTCTTTTTTAATATATATATATATATATATTTCCAATTTATTAAAATATAAAACAGGATGTCTGTAGCTATCAATGTAGTCCTGTCACTGTGAACCTTGTTATTTCCAGTTTCAAGGATTTTATGAAAAGTTATTTGAAGTTATACATCTTTTGTATTATACACACTTCATTTCAAGAACTTTAAAATCACAAATTAACATAATTTGTGGGTCACCTAGTGACTTACTCTTGACTTCTTACTATTCTATTCTTTAATGCACAGCCCCTCACAGCCTGGTTCTTCTTTATGTCTGTTTATTTGCTTTTGAATATCAGCTGTCAGTTCATTGCCTAGATTTAGGTGTTCCTATGTTCCATTATTGACCTGACTCTACAAACACAGTTCTGTGTAGTCCCCTGGTTTTACCTGTCATCTAGACTCTCACAACCTATCCATCAAACTTTAGACTGTCAAAATGGTATATATTATTTGACTTGGACACCTCCAAGCCATTTTAAATCAATACTCTTCCAAAGTAAAAACCTATAGTTAACTGTCAACTCCCCAATATCACGTCATCATTAGTTTCTAAAAATAATGAAATGCCAAGTTGTGTTTGTTTTACCTCCTGAATTATTACTGTCCCCTTACCTCCATCCCTAATCTTTCTACACTGTATCTTCACATATTCCTAGAGCTTTGTTAGTCAGACTGTACTGTATGGACCAGCGTTCTTGGCATCATTTGAGAGCCTATTAGCAAAAAGAATTCAGCCCTATTTAAAGATCTACTTATTCAAAATCACTTATTTAACAAGACCTATAAATGATTTGTACTTAGGAAATTTGAAGACACAAAGTGATAGTCTTCTAAATATATTCCCTCCCACTGGTTTTGTCTCCACAAACGCACTCTCAGTTTAACTACTGGAGTGTTTTGATCAAGATACAAATATTTCCAAAGCACTGTCTAACTAGAAAATTCTTCACTCTCTTTCCAACTTCTAAGTATGAAATCTAAATGCTACAGTTCTCTCCTTTCCCCTCTTTCTTTTCTTCATGCTTGCCCTCTGCTACTGACCCACTGCTCTCTCTGTTGCAAGGTGTATGGCTTCCAAAAACCATCACCTTGCTTCTTTTATTTATGTATTTCCATAGCCTGCTTCAGAGTAAACTCATACTCATTCTTAAACATACTGCGGCTGACTGGAAGCCTTTTTACTTCCCTCAAGGTCACCTACCCACCTTCTGTATGTCTTTAACCTGTGTATCTACTTACCTCTCTATGTGATTTTTCTTCCAGTTCAGTTAGGTCTTTTTTGGTTTGTTTGTTTTGTTTTGTTTTGTTTTGAGACAAGGTCTCTGTGTTAGCCTTGGCTGTCCTGGAGTCACTTTGTAGACCAGGCCGGCCTCGAACTCACAGCGATCCGCCTGCCTCTGCGGCCTTTCTATTTCTAGTGCTAGACATCCAAGCCAGCATAGAATTACTCCTACCTCAGTAGAGACTAGTTTAATGTGTGAAACTTTATCTGAAGTGCTTTCCCTTTATTTGTGCTATTTCAGTTTCTTACACAGTGTGGTTCAAAGTGCTAAGAGATTTTGTAGGGGCATGTAGTTTTACCTAGGATTATTGACCTAAGTAAGTATAAAAGTAGAAATGGCAGCTGATTTTAAAATAAACATCTGAAGAAATGGTCAATTACCACTTTTTGGATGTTTTTCCTACTAGAGAGCTGAGGGTATCTGAACTGTGTGGCTTCTGAGTAAATTTGAGCTGAGTCTGCATGAGGAGTGCTTGGCCTGTTGTTACTGTGGGAGACAGCGTTTGAGCAAGTCTGCGGTGCCAAGGTTCTTCTTGCCGTTCCCCCAAGAGGGAAGAAGAATGTCTTAGTTTGCTTTCTGCGATAAAACACCACAACCAAAAACAACTTTGGGAGGAAAGCTTACCATTTATAGTCAACCATGAAGGGGATTCAAGGCAGGAACCTGGCTTGAAGCAGAAGGAATATTGAGTACTGGCTTGCTCGCTGTGACTGGCTCAGTCTGCTTTCTAATACCAAATAGGACCACTTGCCCAGGGGTGACACTGTCCACAGTGGGCTGGGCCCTTCCATATCAGTCAGAAATCAAGAAAATGCTCCCACGGTCCAATCTGATCAATTTTTTCAATTGAGGTTCCCTTATTCCAGAGGACCCTAGCTTGTGTCAAGATGACAAAAATTTTACCAGCAAAAAGGAATTTTGGTGAAGTTCTTATCTGATCGTAAAATGTCATCAGTATAATTTAGTCTGTTTATTGAAATGAAGCATTTAATGCTAATCTCTGAAGCTAAAAGAATAGATGTGCCCTGATATAACCCCTGTCTCCTGAGCAGTAAACATTTGAGCATTATGAAAACAGCTGGTTCAGCTGGGCATAGTGCTGCATGCCTATAATGTCAGTGCTCAGGAGGGAGAGGAAGGAGGATTACTGTATACTATATGTTTGAGGCTAGCCTGGGCTGTGGAATGAGTTCCACACCATCCAAGGCAAAACCTTTCTCAAACAAGAACAACAACAAGAAAGCCAGCAGCAACAACAAAAAAGCATGCCTAGAGAAATTAAATTAGCTAATGAGAATTTCAGAGAACACAGACAACAGAATTCTGTGTTACAAGTGAGCCAGTGTTTTTTGTTTTGTTTTGTTTTGTTTTTAAAGCAATTATGTGGTTGTAGAGATAGTTCAGGAGTTAAAAGCCCTGGCTGCTCTTGCAAAGGACCTGAGTTCAATTCCCAGCATGTACAGTGCAGCTCATGACCATCTATAACTCCATTTCCAAGGGATCCACACCCTCTTCTGGCCCCTATGGGCACTGCATATACATTGTAGACAGACATACATGCAGGCAAAGATGCGCATTACATAAAATTTTTTAAAGAAAAAGGCAGCTTAATACCATATGCCACTTTAATTATTCCACTGTTTTTATTTTCTCTTTTCTATCTATTTTACCTCTATTTGCCTTTATTTATCTACATGCATATCTACAAATATGCATGTCTCTCCATATATGATCTTTTTTCTTCATCATTATCACTGCTTGCTTCACTCCCTAATCCTGGTTAGCTCTTAAAGCACAGAATTGACTCCAATACTAACATAGAACTAAAGTGTACGTATGTATGTATGTATGTATGTATGTATGTATGTATGTATGTATGTATATACATACACTGTGTTTGTTTTAATTATCTTACTAATTCTAGCTCCAATATTGCACTTAAATGCTTCAACTTTATTTGTAAGCCAACATATCTACTATTAAATGAATGATTTCTAAATCCAACTTAAACTGTAGAACTTTTGACTTTTCCAGTATTACTGTTATTTATTAGGCACCTACACTTGAATCTTTAACTGTATGCTTTCTATAAGCAAGTATCATCAAATCTGTTTCTCTTTTCTGTACTTTCATTACATCCATTACATCTCTTCACGTGGTAACACTATTGGAACCATTAGTGCAGGCTATCTTCTGCCTTTTAAACTCCTTTGTGTATGATAATTAAAAATTAAATTGAGATTTCTTTAAAAGATTCAAACAAAGCTGAGTTTCCAGGTGAACTTAGAAACAATTTCAGCAGATGGAAGTATAGCAGAGCTAAACAGCCCCAAGGAGATAAGGAGAATATAAGAAACATTAGAGACAGGTGATAAAATTAGGCCAGGGGTCCTACCTTGGCTCATCAGGCAAAGATGCTTGTTGCTAAGCTCAACAACTTGAGTTTCCTTCCTGAAACCCACATGGTTGAAGTAGAGAACTAACTTTCCAAAGTTGCCCATGCATGCCATGGCATATGCATACACACACACACACACACACACACACACACACACACACACACACGTGATGACTAGTGATGTTCTGTAGTTTTACATACTTGTTGGACATTTGAATGTCTCCTTTTGAGAAATGACAAGAAGGTGTTTGGTTATTAAGGTTTTGGATTTCCTTATGTATTCTGAATATCAATATATAATATTTTTGTCATTTGTAGATTTCCTGTTAACTACATTGTGTGTTTCCTTTACTGTGCAGGAGCCTTAACAATTTTTAAAATCCTATTTATCTGTGTTTGCATTGGCTTCCTGAACTTTTGGAGCCTTACCCAAAAAGTCTTCATGTTTTACAGTGTCCTAAAGCATTTTACCTTTATGGTCTTCTAGTAATTTCATAGCTGCCAGTCTTTTTGCTGTTGCTTATTTTTGAGATAGTATTTTAGTTACATTTCTCCCTTCCCTTTTCTCCCACCAAGTCCTCCTATACGCCCCTCCCCACTCTCCTTGAAATTTATGCCCTCATTTTTAAAAAATTGTGATTACCTATGTACATGCCTTTGCTGTATACCAATGTTAATATTTAATCACTTACTCCGTTCTGAGTTGATCAATTTAACTAGTGAGAGACCATTATTTGAAAGACTGTTCTCTGTCTAAAGGATGCTTGAGTACCCATATCAAAGCATTCAGTCAACTTTTAATGATACCTTTTGATTGCTGGTCATTAATCGTGTGTATTAATAGTGAACATGTTGTCATTACTTTTATCCTGTAAGTAGTCTCTAGTTTCTGTAAATAATTCTTGTTCAGCAAATTTAAATACAATTAATTATGATTAACTTATCTTCCTTTAAATGATCAAACTGCTGTTTGATTTAGAAGAAGGTGATTCTGGTTATCCTTAACCTTTATATGGTACCAATATATTGTTTCATCTCTAGAAGAGTGCTGATTTTTCAGTTGTCTCATGAAAGTTGTTGATATTCTGATCAGGAAGAGAATGGAAGGATGAAAAAATTAAAAATATGTTTATCAGCTGCTTCTAATTCTAATGTAGAAGCAGGATCATTTTTAAAATTTAAATTTAGTTTTTAAAATGTATTCACTTTATATCCCAATCATAGCCCCCCTCTTTCATCCCTGTCCCACCCTCCCCTCCCCCTATTCCTCTCCCCTAGTCCTCAGAGACAGGGAGCCCTTCTCCCTACCGACTGACCCCAGCCTATTAAGTCTCATCAGGGCTGCCTACATCTTCTTCCCCTTTGGGCTAGTAAGGCACCCTGCCAGGAAGAAGTGATCAAAGAGCAGGCAACAGAGTCCATGGCAGGGACAGCCCCTGCTCCCCTTAATAGGGGATCCATATAGATACTGAGCTGCTTATCTACATGGGGGGCTTAGATCTTCTCCATGCATGGTCCTTGTTGGGTACATCAGTCTCCACCGCAGGCCCCCATTCCTTCCCCCCCCCCCACCCCGTGCCCAGATTTGTTGGCTCTGTTAGTCTTCTTGTGGAGCTCCTGCCTCCTCTGGATCCTTCTATTCCCACACTTACCCATAGGACTCCCTGCACTCTGTCCAAAGTTTGGCTGTGAGATTCAGCTTCTGTAGAAGCAGAGTAGTTAGGCAGTTGTTATTCAACTTCTTTTTTATAGGGTTTTTTTTTTTGTGCCCATTTTAAATAGCAACTATTATTTCGGAAATTTACTTTCACCTTTTAGCCTATGTGTGGGGCTCACTGGTTCTCTTTTCTAAAATTTGTGAGAACTTTTTGGGTAACTACAGTGATTGGTGAAATACAGTGATTGGTTACAGGTAAGATAATGAAATTTTGCAATTTTTTATTAGCATTTTGAGACATTTCAGTGTTTGGTAGGGTAGAAAAATAACTAACAGCAAACAAAAAGCCTGTTGAAGAACTATAAATAATAAGTATTTTAGCCATGTTAAGTTTGAGGTCCCTGCTATATAGTATGTATAGCAACAGAGAGCATGCAGATACCATATTCTTAGGAAATTAATCAAGACTATGAATATATTATATAGTATAAGGGATTCTGGGCATTAAATTTAGAGCCATGGGCATAAAGATTCTAATTCTACTATCTGCTCCTATGACTATCAGCAAATGATTTTGTCTTTTGGGACCAGTCTTTCCTGGGAAGTTTCAAGTAGATTCCTAACAAGTTCTTCCTTGTCACTGATATTATATGATTGTAAGTGTTTCTGTACTGATCTTTATAAATTCTATTATTTTTATAGCATACAGAATGAGAACCTATGTGTGCCACATCTGCAGGATCACCTTTACATCATTACATATGTTCCGGTCCCACATGCAAGGAAGTGAACATCAAATTAAGTAAGTAATTTTCTTATTTAAAAAAATACATTCTTGTGTTGTCACAGACCAAAGCTTCTAGTCACACACTCTTTAATATGTTTTATAAACTTTCTAGATAGTCATTTTCCTATGACCTGAACCTAGAAATGGTAGGTGGTATTTATAACATAGTACCAAGTATATTTTCTCACCACAGTAATGAACTGGCAGATCTGTCTGGCAAATTGGTACCCCTTCTGAATAGACAGTATTATTTTTCTTTATAGATGTTTTAAAAGATCATTTTTTTCAGGCTAGCCATACAAAGTCAAAGCATCTCAAAAAGATTTTCTTAGCTCCAAGAATTCAGTGATTCAATCATCATCTTTATAGTGATGTATAATGATTAAGAACAAAAGTCATGCTGTTATACTTAGAATACAGAACCCAGATCCATTTTTAGTAAATATTAATATATGTTTATAAGAGAAGAAATTGGTGGACAGTTGCATAAGCAAAGTGTCGTTATATCTTGCATATTCTGGTTAGCTGATTTTCAAATAAAAACATAAGATTTATTATTTTATTCTGTAAAAAATTATTTATAGTGTTTGAGTTTGATTATGTAGGAACTGTCTTATTACTTTTCTGTTGCTATGACAAAGCACCATTATCAAGACAACTTATGAAAGAAAATGCTTAATTGGGCTTAACGATTTCAGAGGGATAAGAATTCATGATGATGAAGCAAAGGTCTGGTGGCAGGAACAGCTGAGAGCTCACGTTTTGATCTGCAAGTAGGATGCAGTGAAAGAGGGACCACTGGGAATGGCCAGAGTCTTTGGAAACCTTAAATTCTTCTCTCAGTGATACACACCTGCTCCAACAAAGCCATACCTCTTGATCATTTTCATACAACTCCACCATCTGTATATCTATATAAATAACTTATTTTAAAAGCACGCCATTCAGACGAGTTATTAGGACATTGTTTACTAATTTGATTATACCAACATACATTAACATATGTGGTATTACAGTAACATGAACTATTTCTACTTTTATGTCCATCCTCCATTTTCCCAAGTCTGAAATTTTTTATTAACATCTATTTCTTATGTAAAATAATTAGTTTTGTTGTGACATTTTCATGTACTTATAAAACACACTTGGATCATATTCATTCTCCCGTTATCCTAATATGCTCCCTCTTCTGTAATGGTCCCCCTTTTACAGTGATGAGAACTTTTAAAAATATTTAGATACTATATATATATATTTAAAAATTCAATACTTGTCTTTCTTAATACCATGATCTCCAGGTCTATCCTTTTCCCCCTGGAAAACAATATGATTTTTATTTTTCTTCATAAGAAAACATTTAATATCTGCTGGTGATCATCTAAACTATTGTGTAACTCAGCTATTGTAAATGGTATTGCATTAAGTATTGCTGTATAGGCATCTCTCTTGTAGACGATGGAGGATTCTTTTGGGTATATGTCTAGGAGTAATATATTTGGATCACACCTTTAGTTTTTGAGGAACCTCCTCCATATAGATTCCCATAGTGGTTGCACTAATTTAAATTCCCACAAAAATGTATATTCATTTTTTTCTTTGCATTTTTATCAACACGTGTTGTCTTGTGTTTTCCTTTGTTTGTTAATTAGTAAATTTTGTTCTTTAACAATTTTGTGCACTATGTATTCTTTTTACTCCCTCTCCCTCTCCTAGTTCCCTTCCACCCTACTATCCCCATGTTTACTAGTTTTGGTTCTGTTTAGTGTTCCATGCAGTTTAATTAGGACTCTCTGTGTGATCTTGAGTTTAGAACTAACCATCAGAACTTTGTGGGATCGCCATTCAGTACATATCTGGATATTATGCTTACCCCTCTTCAAGAATCTGTTGGTTGACAATGGATCAACAATATGTAGTAGGACCTTGCGAATCCTTTTCCTCTCCATAGCTGACTGTTAGGAGGGCCCTACTTCTCTGAAGCCAGTGACAGTATAAACAGCTTCTGTTAAGTTCGTAATTGTCACATCTGTGTTGTGCTTAAAAGATAGAATGTTCAACCCCTCTCCTCATTCACCAGTGCTTAATCATTTTTTCTGACTCATCTTCTACAGAACTCCTTGACTCTAAAGTGGGTGGTATACATATGTGGTCTAGGGCTCAGCCTTTATTCTCAGCATCTTGTATAGCCATGAGTCTATGTATTTATCTGCAGTGGATGGGATTTTCTGTTTAAGGCAGAGAATAACCTGTGTGTGTGTAAACGTAGACATTTATAGAATTATTTGATGCTGTGTCAGTTCAATTCAACCATCTTACTGTCCCTTCCCAGGGTTCAAGACTTCTTCCATCACGGGCTTTGAAGCAGATTTATATAGGCATAGATCCCTCTTACAAAGCAAGCCCCAAGTCCAATTTAGAGAACAGCTTTTCTATTCTCTCTAATGTTTCCCTCACTATGCAATTCCAGAAGGCGTTTAATTGAATGTATATTCCGCAGCTGTTCAATCAGTTGCTATGTGCTTAGTCCATTTGGTTTATGGTGTGGTTTAACTCTAAATCTCTTCGCTGATCTTTTAAGTCTGGACAGTGTATATATTCAGGGAAGCAGTGGGACAGTTGGGATTAAGGGGTATTGAAATGCATGGATTTATTCATCCAGAAATAAGGCTAGACCACATGGTGAATTTTTAGATGGTTTCTCATTTTAGCAGTAAATGTCTTAAGCTGAGGCATACAGGAGACTTCTTTAGGGCAAGCTTACTAATATAGATCTCACATAGGCCTCTATCTTAGACTGTATTTTTTGCAAGGTGCTGGTTTCTCCTGCTTTTACCAAGAGTTTCCTTCTCTTTTCTGCTAAGAGCCCCACTGATGGGCATCTCCGCATCCCTATTTTATTGTTGTACACTCGTCATTATGGTTATTATTTTTTAATCGCTGCTTCTAACATTCAGGGTTCCCATATATCACTTTGTTATTGTCTAATGTTGTACTCTGGTACCTTTCCACAGCACTCTCTTCTGCCTGGAGCTGTGCACCTGCTGTTTTATTTCAGTATCATTGAGAAAATGAATGTGTTGTTGTCTCTACTCTGCCATCTTCTAAGAAATGTTTTTGCATAAAACTTGTGAAATTCTAGAGAGATGTCTGACTAGCCATACTATGCCTTTTGAACATCGCATTCATTTTTTATAGTTTTTTTATTTTTTATTTCAACCTTCATAGATTCAGTTAAAGTTATGTTTTAGAACAAAGAAAATATTCATGGTGATCAAGACTTTCTATTATTTTCTTTGTAGAGAGTCTCATGTTATCAATCAAGTGAAGAATTCAAAGAAGATACAAGAATCTTACCAAGGTGAAAGTGTAGATTACATTAAAGCAAAGAAATCTGGAGAACTAGAGTCCAAGACTCATTTCAGGAAGATGGAGGATAATTACATGGAAGCCCATGGATACACAGAAATGTTTGATTCCAGACCCAGACATAAAATGCCTGAACAAAGACTTTCACCTGAACATTTCTGGACACACCCAGGACCATATAATTCTCAAGCAGAAGAAGAGCAGTTACCTCATTGTTTACCAGCACATTCAAAGACATATGACTCTTTCCAGGATGAACTTGAAGATTACATCAAAGGGCAGAAGGCAAGAGGACTGGATCCCAATATTAGTTTTAGACGGATGTCAGAAAACTATAGGTATAAGGATCATAGATACAGGGAAAGGGTTGATTCTGGACATAGGCAAAGGATGTGTGAGGAAAGATTTTCATTTGAGGTGCCACAGACCTACCAACAAGAATACAATGGTTCACCAGTGGAGGGCCAGTTACCTCACTGGTTGCCACCTCATTTAAAGAGGAGAAATGATGATTTCCAAAATGAATTTGATGATCACAACAAGGTGCAGGAATCTAGAGAATTCAAGCCAAAGACTTCATTTAGAGGAACTGACAGCCCTTTTGAAACCCACAATTACAGAGAAATGGTTGACAGAAGATCCAAACATGGAATGGTTGAGCAAAGACTCCCCTGTGAGACTTTTCAGACTTACACAGATCCATACAAATACAACAGTGCACAAGCAGTAGAAAACAGGTTACCTCATTGTTTACCAGCTTATGAAAGCCAACAGAGCCTAGATTCTGATAGCTTCTATCAGCTTACCGAAGACTGTATCTCTGAAAAACCTGATCCCCTGAGCCTTAGTCAGCAAGAAAATAACCCTGGCTCATACAGTGTAGAAGATGACGACATTTACAAGCAGATGCCTCCAAGTGACAATGCCAGTGCCCATGAAACAAGTCATAAAAGGCGACATCAGAAGAGAAGACGACACCTGGGGGAAAGGAAAGAAAGGCCAGAGAAGGAACAATCTAAGCATAGACGGAAAAGGAGCTATCAGGATAAAGATTTAGATGAAGACAAGAGTATCAAGCAAAGTAAAGGAGAGGAAGATAAAGCTAGCGTTGGCTCTGAAAAAATCAAGCATCGCAAAAAGAAAAGAGAAGAGCACAGGCACAGGAAAGCAAAAAAGAAAACTGTTGAAGAAAGAACAGAAGAGGAAATCCTTTGGGATGAATCAATTCTTGGGTTCTGAACCTATAGCATATCCAAGAAGGGTTAAAAGAAAACAATATTGATTTAGATAAAGACAGGGGTAACCAACCGGTGAAGTCAAAGAAAGGTACATTGTCAGCTCAGAAAACCTTCGGGTTGTTTTGTTTGGAAAAGTTGAAATTGACCACAAGAAACGATATACAAGACTTCTAAGTACAGCCTTTAAGGAACTGTTTTGAGGTTAAACCTACTCAAGGATTTTGAGCTTTTAGTTTTACTTACAGAAGAATGAATCAAGAAAATCAATGGAAAAGAATCTGAGGAAATCAATGGAATTTAGATAAAATCATGCACTTCAAATGAAGAGAAGAGGTAAAAATCAGTGTCAGTTCAAGAAAACAGTCTCTCTCTCTTTTTCTCTCTGTGTGAACGTGTGTATGTGTGTGTGTGTGTATATGTGTCTGAATGTGCATATGTGTATATGTGTATGTATATATGTGTGAGTGTATATATATATAGGTGTGCAAATGTGTGTATGTGTCCTCTGCTCCGCTTTCCTCTCTCACCTACTTTCCTCCTTTCTTTCTGTCACTCCCTCCTTTCAAAATGTAATTGAAAGAAGAACCACAAAGTCTATACCTAGCTTTAAAAAAGCCAGAACATAATACTAAGAATGAAAGAGGAAGAAACCTACTGAAGAAAATCCAGAAGATTCAGTGCTTTCTATTTTGCAGTTGTGTTCTCTTAAGGTTGAAGAAGGCTTGAAAACTTTTGGTTCCATGCAATTTGTGTTATTTGTGTATTTGTACATGTGTACAGTTAATTGCTGAGAAAGTAAGCTTATTCAATAGGCTTTTTAAAGTTACTTTCTCTGATTTTCTAAGAAAGAAAAAACTTATTCTATTGCTTATATATGATTTTCCTAAGTAGAGGTGTTTCTACTTTGTCCATCAAGTTGCAATGAAAATGAATTGTTTGCTCATGGAAATAATGTACTTAAAATGGTGAATTATAAAACAGTATACAGCCATACCACCATGAATTTTCCCAATCTTGTTTGATTTTGGAAGAATGGTCAGTCCTGTGGGAGACCAGACTTCACAGAGTCCATTCCTTTTAGAATTTGTTTTAGGATTGGTGGTGTTTTACTACTGTTGTGTGTTTATGTTTATGTTTTTCCCAATGAAAATACATGAAGCAATTTAGACTTTTTTGTTAAAACTAATTTGCAGTGTATTTTTGTATTTTCTAGTTCTGAAAGTGGAAATTTAGTGTATAATGAATTAGATGAGATATACTTTTAAAATATTCTCCAAAAGGGCTGATAGAAATCGGTCTATATTCTGAAAAATGTTTATATTAAAGTGTTTTAATTTCTAAATAATGCATTGTGATCATTTCTATCAAAAGATGATTGTTCTCACCATGTGAGGACAAGAAATGGAGTTTGCAGCTAATTCTCTATGAAGACCACATAGTAAAGCTATGATTTCAGTTAGTCTACAGATTGCTTAGTAGAAGTTCACATTCTGTTTTGAGCTCAACTTTATGTTAGAAAAAAAGACCATAAACTTGAAACTGAAGTAGAAAAATATTATAAGTGGTTAAAGGAATATGGGAGAGTATTAACTTTAAATTGTTTGATTTTAAATTTTTTATGCTACTGCACTGTGTTTTGTGACCAGACCTTTCTGTAAGCATTTGAACATTACTTTGCCATAGGAGGAAGTGTAAAGGCCTAAGATTCCAAATCCCAGGATTATGATCTTAGTTGTACCATCAGGTTACTATATGCGTTTGCCAAGATACCACCAGAATCCAGTATGCAGCCCTGGGACAGAAAATATAAGCCATAATAGGCCCTGTATATGCTAATCCTACCAAAATCATGCCAAATATGATGGTGATATATCTTCATTTAGGCCAGCTATTTTATATTTTTCCTGAGGTTTGAATTAATTAAAAGTCATCGATAGCCAACCACCCTGAACGCACCCAATTTCATCTGAATTAATGACAAGTAGATGCTAGAACATACTGATGGTTGGCTCTATACCTAGATGAGCTAATGGTTCCAAAGCATGTTAAGATGTCATAAAATCATTTCTTCCATGAGTCTTTTAGTATAAGATGAATTTATGTCAATGCATTAACACTGTCTTTTAACAAACATGTGGTATACTGATGAAAAAATTGTAAGTCAGGTTTAGAAAGTAGAATTAATTTTCAGCCACAGTCCTGGCAAATTTTCTTTTGATCACTTGTGCCCACCCACATGTGTACACACACACACACACACACACACACACACACACACACACACACACACACGCAGTGTTCACATAAAATGTTGAAATCAGATTTTTTTAAATTAGTAGATTATTTTTGGATGTCCATTTTGTGTTCAAATCTGTTGGAGACATTTAAAATTATATCATATTTTGTAAGTGGACAGGATGCAGGTGTGGATGGGAACATGTTGGGGGAGGATGGAGGGAGAGAGTACTGGGAGAGATAACTAGAGCTGGGGAGCATTTGTGGGGTAAGGTAGAAACTTAGCACAGTGGAAACTTCCAGGAATCTAAGAGGGTGGGTGTTGGAGCCTGAACTAGCTATCTCCTGTAAGGAGGCAAGTCCTCCAGTGGAGAGACTAGGACACCTATCCAGCTATAAAACCTTCAACCTACAATTTGTCCTGCCTACAAGATGTGCTGGGGTAAAGATGGAGCAGAAATTGTGGGAGTGGCCAATGAATGACTGGTCCAGCTTGAGATCCATGTCATGAGAGGAAGCCCACCCCTGACACTGCCTGGAGGGCCAGGACCCAGAGACAGGATAGCCCAAAGACCTAGGATAGAACCAAACACAACTGGCAAAAAAAAGTTTGAACTATGTGGCACCCTGTCCCAAAATTACATGGCATTATTATAAAAATAGGCATATAATGATCAATGAAACAGAATAGAGAGCCTAGAAGTAAATGCATCTGTAGCCAATTGATTTCTCTAAGAAATGCTAAAAATATGAAGTGAAAAAATGTTATCTTTTAACAAATAGTGTTGATAAAATTGTTATTTTTTTACAGAAGAATGAAATTAGGTCTCTTTTCTGCACCCATTAAAAACACCAACTCGAATGGATTAAAGACCTGCATGTGAGGCTTAAAGATATGAAACCATGATCCAAAAATCTCAGAGAAATTGTTAAAGACATTAGAATAGGTAAAGTTTTTGAATACCCCAAGTCACAGGATGTACAAGTACAAGCAAAAACATACAAGTGTATATGTATATATATGTGTACATATACATGTATATATGTATGTATGTATCTGTATGTGTGGGTGTGTGTATATATATACATACAGATATATATATCACTTTAAGAATCCTGGATGCTCTTCAGGGAGACATGGGTTTGGTTACCAACACCCACCCACATAGCATCTTATAGCCATCTGTACCTTTAGTTCTAGACTCTTCAGGCACTGCATGCATGTGATGCACAAACATACATTCAGGCACTCAAATAAATAAAATAAAAATATAATAATACTTTTACAAAGTTAAAACCTTCTTGACCACAAATGAAACACCACACAGCATAAAAACAGCTTAATGAACAGGAGAAAGGAGTTAGAATGCATGTATCTGACAAAGGGCACATTCCTAGAACATAAAAAAAGATGGTAGAAAACTCTAATGCAAAAATAGTAACCTGATTAGGAAATTAACAATATCCCTTTTTTTCTCTCTCAGTTCTCTCCCTTGACCCTTCCCACTCTCACCATACCTGATCCCCACCCCAGTTACTGGAAATTGGTGGGGGCATGTCTTGATGGGGAGGGCTCCTGGGAGTCTATGGGGCTGAGCTTAACTGAAACCCCTACTAACTGGGGTTAAAGTGTCTGAAGTCACCACCTCCTGTAGCCAGGTGGGACTTTTAGTGCAGAGAGGGGGACACAAACACACTCAGAAAACCTTCACAAAATATACCCTGCCTATAAGAAATGTAGGAATAAAGATAGAGCAGAGATTGAGGGAATGGCAAACCAATGACTAGCCCAACTTGAGATCCATCCCATGGGAGAGAGTCAAGCCCTGTCACTATTAATGATAATCTGCTATGATTGCAGTCAGAAGCCTAGCATATCTGTCTTCTGGGAGTTGATGGAACCAGATGCAAAGACCCACAGACAAACAATAGATGAAACTTGGGGAATTTCATAGAAAAGTGGGAGGAAAGATAGAGGGAGGCAGAGAGGTCAAAGACACCACATGACCTAGAGAAAAAACTAACCTGGGCCCATGGGGGCTCACAGAGACTGAACCACCAACCAAAGAGCATGCATGGGCTGGGCCTAGATCCCCTACACATATGTATAAAATATGCAGCATGGTCAACATGTGGGTCCCTTAACAATGAATGGGAGTTGTGACTATTATGAATAAAGTTTCTGTGACATAGTTGAATAAATGCTCTTGTTGTATGGTGGAGCATATTTTAGGTATACACCTAGGACTGGAATACCTGGGTCTTGAGGTAGAGCTATTTCCGATTTTTTGAGAAAGTGCCATGTAGATGATTTTTTATTTAGAATATGGCTTCTCTGGCAAGAGATGACATCCAAAGACCTTCTAGGTCTGTGAGATCCTGCTGGAATACAAACATGCCTTTAATCTAGGAGACACAGGTGAGAAGATCTGAGTTCAAGGCCAGCCTGGTATAGAGCAATTTTCATGTAAAGAAAAGCTTAGGTACAAGCGTGGTGATACACACCTTTAATCCCAAACAGTGAAGGTAAAGATAGTTTGTAGAAGGAATCATCCATATTTGAAAGTGATGTTTAATTGAGTGTCAGAGAAAGTGATGAATCAGAGAAAGATTTGACAGAATAGGTTATACCCAACTCTTACGAGAAGAGGGAGGAAAGGGAAGTTACTTAAAGGGGTAATGTAGAGAGAGAAGAGGAATTTTTACTGGGAGAGTTTTATAGAGATAGTTTGAAGGCAGAATGAGCCAGAGAATGAGAAGGAGCCAGAAGATTAGAGCAGATTGCTGGAGCTAGTTTAAGATCAAGCAGAGCAATTCCAGGCTGAGAGAGAAGCCAGGTTGAATAAGTCAGCTGGGAGAAGAGTTTGAGCCAGAACAGCTGAGTTGAGCCAGCCATCCAAGAGCTCAGTAAGAACAAGAGAGGGTGAGCTTATTAAGCAGTAAGTCTCAGAGGCTGAAAACATTCTAGGCCTAGGCTAGATTGTATGGAGGCTACAAGGACTAGGCCTAGGTTAGCAGAAGGAGGCAGTAAGCCTCTGAGACAACAATTATAAACAGGTGGATAAAAGTTCCTTTTACAAATAGAAGAAGAAAAAAAGACCAGGGTCTTGTAGCCTTCTGTTAGATTGCTAAAATGACATAAAGAAACAGAAGGTAGAAGGAGACAGGAGTTTGATCTTTAACAAACAGGACTATATTTATTAGCACAGTGAGGGGCAGAATCTCTCCTATGGAAATTCAGGGACAAAAGCTGGCCCAACTGGGCTGCCTGCCTGTCTTGCTGTTTCATGTCCTGTTTCTAGCAGCTTCCACGTCTGTGTTTATCTTGGTTAGCTAGTCATGTTTACTGCTCTGAGAACGCGCCCCTCCCTTCCTCGAGACTTGTCCTCCTGTGTGCAATCATCTCTTGAGGGATTTCATCTGGGAGGAGGATTCCTGTTTTGCTGCCTATAAGAAAGCTCTTTGTAACTCTGGGGGATGAACGAGAAGAATAAACCACTGCTGCGGCTGCTGCTCTCTTAGCACTAAGGACCCACTGTGTTATTGTGTGTGCGCGCGCGTCTGCGTGTGTGCGTGTGTGCATGAGTTAAATCCACAGGCCCTCGCCCTCGACTCGGTAC
Source organism: Acomys minous (assembly GCF_964271855.1). Classification (NCBI taxonomy): domain Eukaryota; kingdom Metazoa; phylum Chordata; class Mammalia; order Rodentia; family Muridae; genus Acomys; species Acomys minous. The sequence continues at coordinate 49,719,948 of NC_140488.1, forward strand.
TGCGGTGGCGCGGGTGCCACAGGCTGAGACCCCTTATAGGTGTGAGATAAGGGGCTTAGAAATGAGGAAATTGTTACAGCATTGTAGCCCTCATTTCTATCCTGCAGCCTTCTTTCCTGAAGCTGTTTGTCCAAGGTGAGGCAGGATGTCCCAAGAGACAGTTCTTTTTATGATGCCCAAATAAGGTACCCTGTAATCTTGTAGAAATCCTGTTTTAGGACAGAGGTATTCTATTATTCCAAGGCCTAAAAGGGTAAAAAATAAAAACAAAAACAAAAGATAAAACAAAACAAACAAAGAAACAAAAAAAACTAGAGGACATGACCATAGCTCCTTTCTTAAGCTGCTTCCCACTAAGGAGGGACATCATCAGGAGGTGGTAGTTTAGGGCCCATTAAAGAGGAGGGCCCTCTGGGCATTTAGAAGAAGAGCTTTAACTTTATCAGCTGTGGTGGATCAGATGATTGTCGTCCTGCATTCCATTGTCCTCCTGCATTCCTGGAGACTCTTGAAAAAGAATCCTTAGAGGGCTGTACCCAGATCTGGTTACAGAGTAAGACTGAGAGATTGCCCAGGAAAGTGGAAAGGGGTGAGTAGAGGTAGGAGAAACAGAGTAAGCCAGCGAGAGGAAGTGGCTATAGAGTTGATTCCAGACCACAGTGACTAGTCTCATTGCTGGGAATGCTGAACCAAAATGGAGTAGCAGAAGCAGCAAGGAACTATAGAGCATTGAAGCAAGGGAACAGGAGAAAGGACTAATGTACCAAGTTGTATCTGGCCTGCAGTGAAAGGGATAAAGGTCCCTTGTAGCCAGAGTTTTGCCCTGGCATCTAAAGGGTGTTCTTTTTTTCAGTTGCCTTATGGACAAATGGAACCGATGGAGCTGATGTAGGGTGGGAACCATTGGAGGAACTTACATAGAACATTTTTGGGGTATATGGGGGAGTTCGGTAAGTAAAGCATTTAAAAGACAGGGTTAAATCCGTTCAGTATGAGGATAAGAAAGAGTAACGAAGAGACCAAGGGAAGGACCTGAGTGGGAGGGATCCAGAAGCCCGTACACTGACAAAGGCTGAAGTTAAACTTTGTCTGAGCCTTGTGCCTTTGGGCACCATCTGAAACTAGTTAGTCCCCCTTCCAGAGGTCACTCAAACTGCTTTCAGGGGGTTGGGGCCACCAACCTCTTTTAACTTCTTCCAGCTGAAAAAAAAATGGATGATATAAAAAAAAACATTTAGAATGCCTCAGAGGAGGGCCCATCCAAGGGGCCACTATAAAACTTAACAGATGGCAAAGGTCCTGAACACAAGTCAGGAGGTAATAATTAATTGTACAGTCTTATGGGGAGCATTAAAAGTCAAAGTCAGTGAGGAGAATTTTACAGCAAAATTAAAAATACAGTTTGTTTAGTAAGGTGGAATGCAATTGTACAATTGGCTGGACTATGTCCCAGAATTCTGTAGAAGAATAAGGTAATTGGTTGTCAGATTCCTGCATAAGTAGCAAGCACCTCGAAGCTTTGTAAAGGGAGTCAGTTAAATTCAACATCTGATTGACAGTTCTAAAGAGAAATAGAATCCTGTTGAGTCATTTTTATAGGATCATCTAGCAACGTTTCCAAAGACACTACTTGATATCATGAATGATTTTCCAAAGTGTTGAGTTTGATGACAGAGTATCTGGTAGCCTCATTATTCAAGGAACATGGGTGGTTAGGGTATGGACCCTGAAATTGGCTTTTGCTAAGAGGGACAAATGAAATCCATGGTAAAAAGCATGGCCAATTGAACTAACAATCAAGTCTCACTCCAGTAGGGTGGTATGAGTAGGTGTATAAGGTTCTTCTGTTTCCAGCATCCTCGTGTGTCAGTTTGAGAGACAGGAAGACAATTGTGATTTATCTCTCTGTTGTTCAGACTTTTAGGATGTTGGTACAGTCTCTGAGTCCCTCCACAGGGAAAAAAATCCATCCCCCTGTCATGTGAAACATGAAGAGTGATTCACCTCCCCTTTAGGTAAGGAAGAGATTTTCCTAGTCTGACCTACACAGCCAGAGACAGGATTAGCAGACTGCTAGCAAGTCTTATTTCCCCATGAATCCTTATCTGCAATGAGGTTAGGATTCAATTTTCTCCAATGGGAAAGGGTTCTATTTGAGTCTAAGGGTGTCCTACCACACAAGTGTATGTAAATTTAACCCATTTTACTTAAGCATTCCATTTTTTTGCAACCAACTTTTAAAATATTGCTTATTTTGAACATTATTTTATATTAAACAAGTTTTTTTACTTTTTTATTAATTTATTCATATTGTTATCCCATCCCTTGTATCCTCCCTTTCCTCCCTCCCTCCCATTTTCCCCTTACTCCCCTCCCCTATGACTATTCCTGAGGGGGACTACCTCCCCCTGTATATGCTCATAGGGTATCAAGTCTCTTCTTGGTAGCCTGCTATCCTTCCTCTGAGTGCCACCAGGCCTCCCCGTCCAGGAGCTGTGGTCAAATATGGGCACCAGAATACGTGTGAAAGTCATACCCCACTCTCCACTCAACTGTGGAGAAACTAGATCTGGGTAGAGGTTCAATGTTTACTGCACATATTGTCCTTGGTTGCTGCCATAGTTTGAGCAGAACCCCTGGGCCCAGATCTGCCCATCATAATGTTCTTCTTGTAGGTTTCTAGGGCCCTCTGGATCCTAAGTTACTCTAAACTTGTTTTGAATTACTTGCTTTAGGTTTAGCCTTGGCAACACAGACAAAAGTCTCTAAAATGGGAGATATAACTAGTTTTTGCCTCCATGTTTGTCTCTATAAATGAATTCATTTGTACTTAGTGTGGCTAGAAGCAGTTCTGAGCATATTAAAGATATTTAATCATTTATAAGGTGAGTGATCATTAACTTTTATTTCTTCAAACAAAGTGACCAAAACCAGAAGTGATTAGACATACATCTTTAAGTCAGTTTTTTTGCATGAATAAATCCTTATAATCCTAAGAATTTATGAATCTTAATTGTTGACAAATATATATCATATTCCAAAAACCTTACATAATTTACTCAGATCTTCTGTGGCTTGGTTGTAAGCTTCTGTGGCTTTGTCCTCATCTGTTTTTGTTTTGTTTTGTTTTTTAGCTTTTCCAGGCAGAGTTTCTCTGTGTAGCCTTGGCTGTCCTGGACTCACTTTGTAGACTAGGTTGGCCCAGAACTCACAGCGATCCGCCTGCCTCTGCCTCCTGAGTGCTGGGATTAAAGGCGTGCACCACCGCTCCTGGCCATCTGTTATTTCTTAAGACAAATTTTCATTTCATCATACAAAATCCATCCTTAGCCAAAATATTTTAACCCTTTGTAAACTTTGTATAAATTACTTGAACCTTCTGCAACTTGGATTTAAACTTTGTATTTTACATCTGACTAAACATTCCTCCTCATACCTATGCACTCTTTCTTTCTAGTTCATTAAGCAAGAGTGGAATCAAAGTTATATATATGGTATTCTGTAGCGAATTAAATGTCCCATACACAGACATTTATTTATTAGCCCTTCTTGTTGTAAGTTTTAAGCTAACTTTTTTCTTCTTGGAATGTTATGGCTTTTTAAAACCATCCCTAGATAGTCTTGCAGATCCTGAGGGAAAGTAAGTGTACATTCCAGAAAGGGCTTCAGACATATCCATGACCTTAAATGGAGGAACAATTTTGTACACCACCACCACCACCACCAACAACAACAACAACAACAACAAAGAATGTTGTGGAAAATATAAATAGCTAATAATATTTATTATTAAGAGCCTATAATTATTTACCCCATTATCATATCAATAAAAGACACAGACACCTGATAGATTTTTATACGCCTTATTTCCCCTGAGGAACAGTAGATTCTAAGCTCCTAAACTACTCTTTGCGGTAGTCCCATATCCTATGGCAATTGCTCTAATTACTCCTATCTGGGTTACTTCCCATCTATACACCATAAATACTAGCACATGTTTCTCATCTGAGCTGCTTTCCTCCATCCATGCTGAACTCGTCACATGCTTCTTCCCACACCAACCCATGGCAGCTCTGCTTCCTCTCACATCTCCTATCTCCTCCTGTCCTCAAAGCCCACAAGCCTTGGCTCCACCACTCATTCTGCCCTGCCCAGGTGTGTAAGACTTTTCTTTAACTAATCATGGGTAATTGGGCTCACATTCCTTGTGTCACACAGGTACAGGAGATGGTTCAATGTTCATAAAAATGCCTGTGGCAGGGCGGTAGCCAGATCTCAGGGCACTGAAATTATAATCTGAAAATACAGTGCATAAGACCCTCCTCTAACAAAAGAAGGGCCAAGAAGAAGGGTAAATATTCAGAGAGCTTGGCATCTGTAATTATATTTAGCCATCTTAATTTTTATATATGTATATGTAAATAATATATTATTAATAATGTATATATATATATTTCTCTTGAAAATGTTTAAATACTGTGAGACAAACAAGAATAACCTCTATTGAAAATAGATTACCTCTTAGCCATTGTCAAGGATATAATATCTTTTTCCTTTCCTGCCATTCTTCTTCTCTCTTTCAGAATCAGGTAGCCACACTGACCCAGGACAGAGGCTTTGGAGAAAGCTTTACATCACGTGGGTACAGGAGATGCTTGAATGTTCATAACAATGACCATGGCATGGCAGTAGCCAGATTTCAGGGCATGGGTCAAAAGTGGGAAGGCCAAATACTATCCCCAGGGCCAGCTTTTCAGAGAAGTAAAACAGCATGTGACAATTTCCCAATATTATCTATATACAAAAGACATTTGAATCTCTGCAAGACTGAAACCAGTGCCACATATATCTGTAACCAGTGTGTGTGTGTGTGTGTGTGTGTGTGTGTGTGTGTGTGTGTGAGAGAGAGAGAGAGAGAGAGAGAGAGAGAGAGAGAGAGAGAGAGAGAGAGAGAGAGAGAGAGCAGATGGAGGCAAGCAACCTCAAAAGTTTAACTAGTAATTTTTTATAATCTTGTAAACTAGAGGCCACCAAACAGAAAACTATAAAATATAACTGAGATTATCCAGGTTTGTAAGGCAGAAACACAGGTAAAAGAAAACTGTAAAAGTACAAGCAAGAATACCCAGACTTGGTAGGGCAGAAACAAAGGCAGACTATAGACAGAAAGACTGTCTCAGTTTAGAGAAGCAGGCTTGGAGCCCCAGTAGAAATGGCAGGGATAACATTTGACTCTTTCTGCTTCTGGGTTAGCTCACTCATTATGATCATTTCTAGTTCAATCCATTTGTCCACAAATTTTGGAAAATCCTTGTTTTTAATAGCTGAGTAGTGTTCCATAGTGTATATGTACCACAGTTTCTTTATCCATTCTTCTACTGAGGGGCACTTAGGCTGTTTCCATGTTCTGGCACCGGACACTAGCCCAAGGGACAGGTCCCATGAAAGTCTGCACCTACCAGGAAACGGGGATAGAGGTGAAGACATCCTATTGAGACTCTAGATGAGGAAAATATAGAGGATAGGCAAGTAGGGGGACCCAGAGGGTCCTAGAAACCTACAAGAAGAACATTATGATGGCTAGATCTGAGCCCAGGGATTCTGTTTGATCTAAGGCACCAACCATGGACAAAACAGGCAGTCATCATCAAACCCCTACCCAGTTCTAGCCAAGGGACAGAACATTCTCCACAGCTAAGTGGAGACTGGGGACTGACTTTCACAGGATCTCTGGTGCCCCATATTTGGCCATGTCCCTTTGTGGGGGAGGCCCAATGGCACTCGGAGGAAGGATAGCGGACTACCAAGAAAAGACTTGATACCCTAGCACCATATTCAGGGGGAGGAGGTCCCCCACAGCCACAGTCATAGGGAAGGGGGATTGGGGTGAAAGTGGGAGGGAGGGAGGAATGGGAGGATGCATGGGATGGGATAGAAAATGAGATGTAATAGGAATTATTTTTAATTTTCAATAAAAATGTGTTATTATTAAAAAAAAATAACGTGACCAACAGTGTTGTAACTAGCAGAAATAATAAAAGTGGCTATCTTGTTCCCCCCCCAAAAAAAAAGAAAAAGAAAAGGAAATGGCAGGGATTCGCCACAAAGCCAACCCCCTCCTCCCACCAATGCCTTAGAAAAGTTTGTCTTGCCTCCCACGGCCTCTCTGAGGTGGAGCACTGTGCTCAGTCTCTATCGAGGCTGCTGGAATGCTTATAAGGTCTCCACAGGGCTAGGAAAAGTAGGAGGGGCTGCCCTGTCTCTGTATACATTGCAGCTATTCCTCCATTGCCCCTGCAGCCACCACTCTCCCCCTGCAGCAGGACTTCATCCTGACCTTATGGCTCACTTTCCATCAGAAGCCAATTGGGATAAAGGGAATAGGAGATGCTTAAGTTTGGGCTCTGGGCATGGTGGTAAGAAGGAACTGAATGGTAGGAATGAGAAGGGTTCAGGTGACATGGAAGTGATATGGGATTGAGGGGTTTCACACCACTTTCCATTCCCTCTTAGGATGTATTCTAAATTAGTTTAGATAGTAAAATTATAAGTGCCAAATTCATACCAACAGTGGCCGTTGTCCAATGTATTTTGAAGACAGATTAGGACCAAGATCTTAACAAATATAGCCAGTTTAGTCTCCCAAGTGGAGCTCTTTTAGATTGGCCTGCAGCCAGGCTAAGCATGCAATTTGGCACAGCCAATTTGGAATCCATGATGGGTGTGGAGCCAAAGTAGAAATGGGTCAAATTTATCTGGAGGTGTCCCTGAAGTTTCAGATTAACAAAAGGCATGGAAGGTAGGAGGGTTATCCCCAAATGTAGTACCCTCCGGGAGCCTAGAGCCTAGAGGGCCAGTAGAAAGCCTCTCCTTCCTGAAGCTTGCCCAAGCTATTCCAACAGACATTCCTTTCAAAGATGATTGAGTAAGGTCACCTGTAATCTTGGGAGGCACTCTATTATTCTCAAGCAAGGAATCTTGGCTTTATGAAACCCCTGGGGAAGCTGAGGAATTGAAGGATGGGTGGCCTCAGAAAACAATGTCGAGGAGCTCCAGAGAATCCAGTGTGACACTCAGGTCCATGCCAAGATCTCCAGGTCTGTAGAAAACAGCCCAGTTAAAGGACATAAAAAGATGCCTGCAAACGTTGATGTTCTGGAATATATTTTAACAGGAGACAGCCTAAAGATAATGTCCAGGAAAAATGTAGAGTAGCTAGCTATCCAAGGACTGTCTGTGAAAAGAAAGAAAGCAAAAAGTCGGCTAAGAGCCGGGTAGTAGAAATCCCAGGGAAGAGGAAGAGTTGGGTACAGACTTGAAAGTGGTGCTCAAAGAGAAGGGCAGCAGAGATGAGACATGCACAGACCAGGTGACATGAAAGAGCTTGCAAAAATATTGAAAATTGGGCAAGACAGAAGCTTTTTGGAATTCAAGAAGTAGATGGGAACTCAGTTTGGCCAGAGGGATGTTGCTGACTAGGAAAACAAGAAACAGATATTGAAAACTCACAGGTGGCTTTAAGCACTTGTTCTCATTAAACACCCACCTTCTCCATTAATACACCTGAGTGGACCAACATGGTCTTCGGGCTGTGGCATTCTGCAGAAGAACCTGCAGCAGAACTGGAACGGCCATGTGGTGAACTGGAAGTACTGTCAGATGTTTGCTTTTCTGCCTCAGTAGACAAAATCTTCTATATCAAAAGGAACACATTTAGGTCTATCAAGTTGGAAGCTTAAACCCTTGAGTGTTGGTCCCCAAAAGGCCAGATTACATCTCTCGTTCAGTTTTGTAAATGAAGGCCATCTGGCCAAATTGTCTCAAATCAAATACTGGCAAAAAATAAATAAATAAATAAAAATAGAACCTCTCAATGAGCTTTAAAGAAACAGGAGGAGCAGTGTGCATGTCAAGAGATAGAATATGTAAGTGGTTAAAACCTATTTTCTGTTATATTTTCCATTCCTGCTGAGTGATGTTGGTAAGCATTAATACCTTATTTTTTGAGGTCTTAACTTACGGTGCACACACACTAATGGGTTTTCCTTATAATGCTGTATTCAGTCACATTATGAAATGGTGCTACTCTTATCCCCCATTTTATAGGTATAACGACTGGAGTTCAGCAATAAATAAAATTGCCCAAGGATGCCTATCAGTAAGTACTACCAAATGTTGTAATTTCATAACCAAGTCCTTAGTCATTGTTCATTATTATGAAAATCTCCCTAGAAAATTTCTGCCAGAGTACTCTATGAGAATCGAAGGATCAAAGAAAGAAGTTTTGTGCCATGTCTACATTGCAGGAAGTAGAATTAATTCTAAGTGGAAAATGGCAAGCTTGCTTCCCTTCCCCCATCTGAAGATAAGTAAAGTGCAACCAGGCAGATGGGGCTGGACTTCTCTTGCTGTGGGATATGCTCTTCTGAGTAAGTCTTACCTTTCCCACTGCTGTTCTTCTGTTTGACTACTATGCTCTGATTTGATATTTTTGCATTAGTTGGAACCTCAGCAACATTTTTCCTTTTGTTCCTCACGTAGCACATTCTATAGTTTCCCCTCCCTCTGCTCCTCCCAGTTCCTCCCCACCTTATCTCTCATCTGGATCCCCCCTCTTTCTGCCTCTAATTAGAAAACAAACAGGCCTTAAAGGGATAATAATAAAATAAGATATAAAACATATCTTATTATTATATTGAATTATATTATTACTATATAAAATATATGATAAATACATATAAATATAAGAAAAAACAAAAACTAACGCATAATAATTGGTCAAAACAAACAAAATTAAAAGGCCCCAAGAGCAGGAGCAAGAAATAGAGATCCACTTCTTTGCACACTCAGAAATCCCATAAAAATTCTAAACTGCAAGCCATGATATATACACAGAGCATCTAGTACAGACCTATGCCAGCTCTACCGCAACATATTTTAAACAACACTTGGTTTTGAGGGTAGAACAATCCAATGATTTTTTTCCTTCTTCTCTGAGATCACAATAAACAGACTTCAGGCAATTTCTATAGTAAGGCCAAATGTAAAGGGGATGTATTTTACGTATTTCATGTGCATTAGTGGTGTGTGTGTGTGTGTGTGTGTGTGTGTGTGTGTGTGTGTGTGTGTGTGTTGAGATCTTCTGAAACAGGGGTTACAGACAGACAGTTGTGAGCTGCCATGTGAGTGCTAGCAATTGAACCTAGTTGTAGAAAAGTGGCCTGGGGGGGCATTGTGGGCTCAAGCAAAAGTATAGCAAGGATCATTTCAAAGACCACTCAGCACAACCAAACTTCCAATTAAGAAAGACTTCCCAGTCCATGCATGGTCCTAGTTGGTGTTTCAGTCTCCACAAGTGTCTCTGGGCCTTGGTTATTTGGCTCTGTTGGTCTTCTTGTGGAACTTGTGTCACCTCCAGATCCTTCTATCCTTCCCCCTCGACTTTTCCACAAGGCTACCTATGCTTCACCCAGTGTTGAGTCTCAGCATCTGCTTTAATCCGCTGCTGGGTGTACCTCTGAGAGGACAGCGATGCTAAGCACCTATCTGTGAACATAGAAGAACATCATTAATAGTGTCAGGGGTTGGTTCTCTCCCATTGGGTAGATCTCAAATTGGGCCAGGCATTGGTTAGACATTCCCTCAATCTTTGCTCTATCTTTATCACTACATATCTTGTAGGCAGGGTAAATTTTGGGTCAAATGTTTTGGGAGTGGGCTGGTGTTCCTCTCTGTTCACTAGGAGCCCTGTCTAGTTAGAGAGTGTCCTCTTTAGTCTCCATGACCCCTGCTACTAGAAATCTCAGCTAGTATCCTTCTAGAAGCCTTCCCTGTATTAGGACTTCAGCTTGTCACAGATACCCATGCTAAAGTTTCTCTTCTCTCTGTAGTTCCTCTGTCCTCCCACCCCTATGCTTCCCAGGTCTGATCTCCACCCTCAATTCTCTCTGCTCTCTTTCCAACCTTAATCTCTCTCTTCCACTGCTTCCACTGTCTATTCTATTTCCCCTTTTGAGTGTGATTCAAGCATCCTCACTTGAGCCCTTCTTAAAACTTAGCTTCATTGGGTCTGTGGATTGTAGCATGGCTATCCTGTACTATATGGCTAAGATCTACTTATGAGTACACACCATATGTATCTTTCTGGGCCTGGGTTACCTCACTCAGGATGATCTCTTCTAGTGCCTTCACTTTGTCTGCAAATTTCATGATGTCTTTGTTTTTAGTACCTGAATAGTATTCTATTGTGTAAATGTACCACAGGGTTTTTAAAATCCATTCTTTGCTTGAGGGACATCTGGGTTGTTTCCAGATCACCTGGCCCACCACACGGACATAGCCTATGGGAAGCTTCAGCTTCACGTGGGTCCCCTAGTAAGCAGACTAGAGGCTGTCTCTGACATGGACTCTGTTGCCTGAGTTTTGGTCACTTCCTCCTAGCAGAGCTGCCTCACCAGACCACAGGGTATTAGGTTAAACTCAGTCATGGTGCAACCTGATGTTCTGGGTTGGGTTGGTCGGGGGCTCTCCTTTGCTGATGAGTAGAGGAAGGAGGAAAGTGGGAAGAAGAGGGGAGGGTGGGAGTGGAAGAAGAGAAGGGAAGGGCTATGATCAGGATATAAATTGAATAAATAAATTAATTAAATTTTAAAAAGCAAGACCTCCCACAGAGCAGCCTCAAATTTATTTACAGGGAGCTTTTATATTTATTATTAATTTATTCATATTACATCTCAATTGTTAGCCCATCTCTTGTATCCTCCCTTTCCTCCCTCCCTCCCACTTCCCCCCTACTCCCCTCCCCTATGTCTGTGACTGAGGGGGACCTCCGCCCCCTAAATATACTCTTAGGGTATGGAGTCTCTTCTTGGTAACTTGCTATCCTTCCTCTGAGTGCCACCATGCCTCCCCATCCAGGGGACGTAGTCAGAGATGGGGCACCAGAGTTTGTGTGAAAGTCAGATCTCCTTCTCCACTCAATGGTGGAGAATGTCCTGTCCATCGGCTAGTCTGGGTAGAGTTCAAAGTTTACTGCCTATATTTTCCTTGGCTGGTGTCATAGTTTGAGGAGGACCCCAGGACCCAGATCCTCCTGTCATAAAGTTCCTCTTGTAGGTTTCCAGGACCCTCTTGATCCTTCTATTTCCTCATTCTACAGGGAGTTTTTAAATGCAAAGAACACATAAAAACTATACATCTTACTTGACAGTTGCAGGAAGAAGTAAAGCAAGCAAGCAGTTTAATGGAAGCCAAACACATGCCATTAACTGGGACATTTCCCCTGAGTTTCTGGAACAGAGTTGGGTAGTTTTTCATGAGACTTTTCATGGTGGGGAGTAGAAAGGGGGGAATCAGTTTTCAGGTTAAATCAAAGATGGTTGCAGGCTGAAACAAGATGGAGGAATCTTTGCCCTGTTACATTCCCTACAGGTCTTAGTGAATGAGTCAAATTGTGGACTCATCCTGCTCTAAAGAGGTGTGGTTGGTCCTCAGGACAGTTAATTTGATTGAATTAATTTTTTCCATAAATCACCACACAATTTAAGATGCAGGACCCTATTTTTCATCCAATCAGAATGACAAAGATACAGCCAGTGTTGATAGCAGAGGAACTAGCCAGGAGGACCAAGAGAACAAAGACTGGTATGGATTTTCCGATCCATGTCTTTATCGCTTTCTCTTTTTGAAGATTTCCCAGTGATGACAAAATTTTCTCTAATTGCTTCTGATCTATTAACATAAAAAACAACCTGTTTCTCCCAAAGCTACACATATTTTCCTTTATTTCATGAGAAGTAAGACCATTGGTGGTATTTCTTTTGTTTTTGGTTTGGTTTGTTTCTTATTTTTTGAGGCTGTCCAGGAACTTCATTCTGTAGACCAGACTGGCCTCAAACTCAAGATCTGACTACCTCTGCTAGGATTAAAAGCATGACCCCCAGCCCCTCAGCTTAATTTCTTAAATTTTTTACCTTCTAAGCTAAAGGCTGATTTGTCTATAGCTGTTGAGTTGGTTTTCCAGGTCTGATCAGGAGTGAGATGAACACAGGTATAGCTCTTTTTTTTTTTTTTTTTTTTTTTTTTTTTGTCAAACCCTTAGTACATGCCGCCAAGTAGTCTCAGGGGCCCAGCAATTGCTGCTGTTGCCCAGATGATGTAACCCACAAGGCAGAATAGCAGACATCAGACTAAGAGGAAGTGCGTATGTTAAAGGTTCTGGACATTAGACAAGTGCCAGCCACTTGTAAGTCCCCTAATGTTAGTTTGGGCTGTTCCCAGTCACAGTGAGTTTTGTCAGTCAATGGGCTGACAGCCTGGATAGTTCCTCTCCCTATGCAGTACAGGGGCCAGGGGTCTAAGCCTAGCCAGCAATCCTGGCCGATTTCTGCCTAGGAATGATTAACTAAGTTGAGGATCTTATCAAAAGTAGAAAAGAGGGAAGGGGACCCTTCAAGTTTTCAGACAGTGATAAGGCAGAACTTCTGCCCCAGCTGTGTTCTTTGGAAGGGCAAGTTTGTCAGGGCCTTGGCACAGGTAGGAGATCTTTTTTAGGACCCAAAGGTCTGGGGACCTGGCAGGGGCACAGTTTTTCTGGATAACAAATCTATTCCAGAGGTTCCTCGCCATAGCATAGATTCTAGTTTCCCAGGTTCTCCCTGTTTCTCAAAGGAATTTCCTGACTTTTAATTATATGACCAATGGATCATTCTTTATTGTGTATTCCTTGGGAGAGTGTGTGTGCGTGTGTGTGTGTGTGTGTGTGTGTGTGTGTGTGTGTGTGTGTGTGTGTTCATGTGTTTCCAGGAAGCCTATTCACCCCAATTTTTGCAATGGAAAATCACTTGGTTTTGACAATTATAAGGTCCAACTGCAGGTCACGTATAGAATTGTAAGCCCTATATTGCTATCTCAAAAGAGAAACTCTCACATATTTCCTTTTACCAACACAGCCAGAACTTAATGTGAGCATCCATAAATGAAGGTCAAGATAAGATAGGGGTTCCTGTTTGTATCCATATTAGTTCCCCTGTATGTATCTTCCTCAGTTCATATCTAGGCCTGAGAGTAGTAGGGGTTGAACCATAACCCTTTATTCATACCAAACATAAGACTCAGGAGGAGGAGGAGGGCCAGGAACTGGAAAGGCCTGGGACCTGATGAAACCTTAATTTTCATAGGTTCATAGTCTGGAGACAGTACACTTAGTGACTCCATGCATGGATTCTGCTTTCTTGACTTGAATCTATGGTATAATGACAACTACTTTCATGGACATAGGAACAGAGAGAATCACCATGTAGGCTCCCTTTAAGTTAGTTTCACTGTCCATTTGGCTATATGCTTAACCCAGAAAACATCACTCTGAAAGAAGTGTCTTTGGGGAGATCCAAGATGGTGGTGGCAAACACACACAGTATCTGATCTGCAGGACAGAGACTAGGGACCTGGCTGGGAGCTACAGACTGCAAGACCTGGAGAGCGCTAGGTGAGAGAGATCCACACAGTGCAGAGAACAAGTGGGCCTAACCTCGGGCCATCCACCTGGCCCACAGATGACAGATGCCCAGTCCCCAGAGTCTGGACCAGTACCAGCCTGCAAGCTGCAGCCATGTTCTATATCATGGACTGAACTGTGGGCGGTGATGCAGAAATAACAAAAAGCCTACACACACATGGAAACTAAACAACTCTCTAAATGACTACTTGGTCAGGGAACAAATAAAGAAATAAAGAACTTCCTAAAATTGAATGAAAATGAAGGTACAACATAGCAAAATTTATGGGGACACATTGAAAACAGTACTAAAAGGAAAATTCATAGCACTAAGTTGCCTTCATAAAGAAATTGGAAACATCATATAGGCAACTTAATGACACATCTGGGAGCCCTAGAAGAAAAAAGAAGCAGAAATACCCAAGAGGAGTAGACAGCCAGAAATAATCAAACTCAGGGCTGAAATCAACAAATTAGAAACAAATAGAACAATTTAAAGAATCAACAAAACCAGGAGCTGGTTCTTTGAGAAAATCAACAAGATAGACAAACCGTTATCCAAACTAACAGGCAGAGAAACACTATCCAAATCAACAAAACCAGAAATGAAAAGGGAAACATAACAACAGACAATGAAAAATACAAATAATCATTAGGTCCTATTTCAAAAGCTTATATGCAACAAAATTTGAAAATCTAAGGTCAATTCCATTTGCCAAAGTTGAATCAAGATCAGATAAACAAATCAAATAATTCTATTTCTCCTACAGAAATAGAAAAAAGTCATTAAAAGTCTCCCAACCAACAAAAAGCCCAGGGCCAGATGGTTTCAGTGCAGAATTCTACCAGACCTTCAAGGATGAGCTAATACCGATACTCTTCAAGCTACTCCACAAAATAGAAATGGATGTAACATTACCAAACTCATTCTATGATGCCACAGTCACTTTGATACCTAAACCTCACAGAGACCCAACAAAGAAAGATAATTTCAGACCAATTTCTCTTATGAACATTGATGCAAAAATATTCAATAAAATTCTCAAAAACTGAATCCAAGAACACATCAAAGATATCATTCCCAATGACCAAGTAGGCTTCATTACAGGCATGCAGGGATGGTTAAATATATTGAAATTCATCAATGTAATCCACCATATAAACAAAATGAAAGGAAAAAAACCACATGATCATCTCTTTAGATGCCTAAAAAGCATTTGACAAAATCCAACACCTATTCATGTTTAAAGTTTTGGAGAGATCAAGGATACAAGGCTCATACCTAAGCATAATAAAGGCTATATAGAGCAAGCCAATAGCAAAAATAAAATTAAATGGAGAGATACTACAGGAAATTCCTCTAAAATCAGGGACTAGACAAGGCTGCCCACTTTCTCAATATCTCTTCAAAATAGTTCTTGAAGTTCTAGCCAGAGCAATAAGACAACAAAAAGAGATCAAGAGAATCCAAATGGGAAAGGAGGAAGTCAAATTATCCCTATTCACAGATGATATGATAGTGTACCAAAGGGACCCCCAAAATTCCACCAGAGAACTCCTACAGCTGATAAACACCTTCAGCAAGTGGCTGGATAAAAAATTAACTCAAAAAAGTCAGTAGCCTTCCTGTATACAATCGTGCTGAGAAAGAAATTAGGGAAACTATACTCTTCACGATAGCCATAAGCAATATAAAATATCTAGGAATAACTCTAACCAAGCAAGTGAAAGACTTGTTTGAAAAAACTTCAGATCTCTGAAGAAGGAGATTGAAGATGACATCAGAAGATGGAAAGAGCTCCCTTGTTCATGGATCAGGAGAATTAACATAGTAAAAATGGCCATCTTACCAAAAGCAATTTACAGATTCAATACAATCACTATCAAAATACCTACACAATTTTTTAAAGACATTGAAAGATCAATTCTAAGCTTCATATGGAAAAAGAAAAAACTCAGAATAGTTAAAGCAATCCTGTACAATAAAAGATCCTCCAGAGGAATCCCCATACCTGATCTCAAGCTGTACTGTAGAGCAACAGTAATTACAACAGCATGGTACTGGCATAGCAATAAGCTGGTTGACCAATGGAATTGAATCAAAGATCCAGAAATAAACCCACACCCCTATGGAGACTTGATTTTTGACAAAGAAGCCAAATCTATTCAATGTAAAAAGGATAGCATTTTCAACAAATGGTGCTGGTCTAACTGGATGTGCACATGTAGAAAAATGCAAGTAGATCCATATTTATCACCATGCACAAAACTCAAGTCCAAGTAGATTAAGGATCCCCACATAAAACCAGAGACACTAAATCTGTTAGGAGAAAAAGTAGGGACGAGACTTGAACTCATTGGCAGAGGAGACAACTTCCTGAACAGAACTCCAACAGCCCAGGCTCTAAGGTCAGCAGTTAATAAATGGGACCTCATGAGGCTGAGAAGCTTCTGTAAGGCATAAGACATTGTCAACAGAACAAAGAGACAGCCCACAGACGGGGAAAAGATCTTCACCAACCCTACATCTGACAAAGGACTAATATCCAAAATATATAAAGAACTCAAGAAATTAAACACCACCAAAATAAATAACCCAATTAAGAAATGGGGCTCAGAACTGAACATAGAATTCTCAACAGAGGAATATCAAATGGCTGAGAAACACTTAAAAAATGCTCAAAGTCTTTAGTCATCAGAGAAATGCAAATCAAAACGACTCTGAGATTCCATCTTACACCCATCAGAATGGCTAAAATCAAAAATTCAAGTGATACCACATGCTGGCGAGGATGTGAAGAGAGAAGAACACTCCTTCATTGCTGGTAGGAATACAAACTTGTACAACCACTTTGGAAATCTATCTGGCATTTTCTCAGAAAACTGGGAATAGGGCTTCCTCAAGACCCAGCTATTCCACTTCTTGGAATATACCCAGAAAATGCTCTACCACACAATAAGGACATATGCTCAACCATGTTCATAGCAGCCTTATTCGCAATAGCCAGAATCTGGAAACAACCTAGATGTCCTTCAGTAGAAGAATGGATAAGGAAACTGTGGTACATTTACACTATGGAATACTACTCAGCTATTAAAAACAAGGAAATCCTTAAATGTGCAGGCAAATGGATGGAACTGGAAATGATCATCCTGAGTGAGATCCAAGACCCAGAAAGATACACATAGTATATACTCACTTATAATAGGACACTAGGCCAACAGGGATGTCCCTCAAAAGTCTTCAATTAGCCAGAGATTGGAATACATGTGTGGACTTCCTATTGGAACTCTAAGTGAAAGACATAAGGAAGAATAGGGAAACAGAAGGATCCAGAGGGTCCTAGAAACCTACAAGAAGACTATTAAAGCTGGTGGAGCTGGACCCAGGGGGTGGGGTCTGCTCAAACTACTGTAACAACCAAGGGCAATGCATACAGCAAGCCTAGAACCCCTATCCAGATCTAGCCTATGGACAGAACATTCTCCACAGTTGTGTGGAGAGCAGGGACTGATTCTGACATGAACTCTGGTGCCCCATATTTGACCACTTCCCCCTTGGTGGGGAGGCCTGGTGGCACTTAGAGGAAGGGTAAGCAAGCTACCAGGATCAGACCTGATAGGCTGTGATCATGTGGTCGGGGAGGAGGTCCCCTTCTGTCACAGGACTAGGGGAGTGAAATAGGGTGAAAGAGGGAGGTAAGGGGAATGGGAAGATACAAGTGAGGGGATAACAATTGAGATGTAATCTGAATAAATTACTTAAATTTTAAAAAAGAAAACATTACTCTGCTCAAACAAGAGGAAAGTTTGGTGGCCTTGGCTGTCATCTGGAGGTTTTGGATGGATAGTCTAAGAATAACCTGCATGAAGGATTGGAGGGCCTAAGAAAGGAATGGTTAGAGATTTCTGTCAACCTCTGATCTCTGGGAAGTAGTGGGGAAGGTCTTGCAAAAATAACTTTATAAGGAGTAAATCCCTCCCTATATGGATGTGCAGCAAGCTTGAACCAAGCAAAGGAAGAGGATCTATCCAAAGTTCACTGGACTCTAATAAGGGTTTATTAGGGTTTTTAATGTCCTGTTTATAATTTTACCTGCCTACATTCTGAGGTCTATATGCACAATAAAGTTTCCCATCTATGCCTATAAATCTGAGCAGAGGAGGGGGATGCTGCAGAGGCTGATGTACCAATCAAGGACCATACATGGTGAGGACCTAGATCCTTTGCTCACATGTAGTAGATAGGCAGCACAGTCTCCTTGTGGTTCCCATAATATGGAGAGGAGGGCATAGGTCTTAAACCAAGGGGCTCTTACACCAGATAAAACTACTTAGTCAAAATAGGAAAGGGGAGGGGGGGCGGTTCAGGTCAGTTTAAGTCAAAGATGGTTCCAGCTAAAGTGGGGGAAACTTGCCCAGTCACAACCTGACACTGGTGTGTGTGTGTGTGTGTGTGTGTGTGTGTGTGTGTGTGTGTGTGTGTATTGGAGGTGGTAGTGGTGGTGAGTATATGTAAGCAACATATACAGGGCCTTAAACTGGGAATGTAGAGTGTTTGGCCTATGGAGAATTGATATACTGACCACCACTATTGAAAGAGAGACACACAGAGAGAATATGATTATTTATATGACTTGAGGGCTGAGGTCCTTTGAAAAAGTACCAAGAGGGCTGATGGGTAGTGGAAAATTGCTTGCCTAATACATGCAAGACTCTGGAACTACAAAAGAAATAAAAACAGTAAGAACAGAATATGTATTTTATATTGAAGTCTACCCCCTTTTAAATCATATTTCCTAAAAAAAATTTTTTAGACTCTTCATTTACCCCTTATTTCCTTGTGCTGATGTAATCCCACATGGACTACATTTCAGAGACTGACCTATTGATTCATTGATGAGCTGGGGAAACTCCACACAAAAACAAATAGTCCAAGCCTCTTCCAGGTCAGGTGATATTGATGCAGAAACTCTTTTTATGTTTGTTGCCTGTAGCTAGCCTATTATGGGAGGCAAATTCAGGCTCTCATACTTCAGACCTATACTAATATAGGAGCAACACAAAGTTCTTTACACACTGCCTCGAGCATTGTGCATTCCTAAATCTATAAATCCCATGGATACTGCCATTTTGTGAACACTAAAATTATATCTACTAGTTATACTGTCTCTCCTTGTGTGTTGATATAGTCATGTGGTAGATCTGTTTCTCAATCACAATATAGCACTCTGGTATTCACACTTATTTAGTCACTTCTGCATTTCGGAGTAATTGACATGTAGAAGCCTCAGACCTCAAGACATAAACAATTTCTCTCCCTCTCCCTCTCTCTCCCCCTTCTCCACCCTCTCCCTCCCTCCGTCTCTTCCTCTCTCAGTGGTGGCACTCATACAGACATGGGGCATCAGGATCAGTTATTATTATTATTATTATTATTATTATTATTATTATTATTATTATTATTATCGTTATTGTCGTTGTTGTTGTTATTGAGACAGAGTTTTACTTTGTCACCCAGGCTGGTCTCGAACTCACAGAAATCCACCTGCCTCTGCTCCCTGAGTGCTGGGATTAAAGATTCACTACCTAGGTTCAGCTTTCTTAAGGAAAAATTATGAGTTATGGTACTGATGATCTATGCCCTGCAGCCAGGGGACTCTAACAACAATATGGCTGAAAAACACGTAAAAAGCAGTCTGAGCCAAATCTACTCTATGGCTTTAAATTTTATGGTTTATGCAACAATTTATGGTCACGTGAGTTGCAACAATCGATTGCGGTGACGACAGTGGTCACGTAATACGTAGGCGTCTATGGCATAGAGCATTATTCGCAGGACACGCCCTGAACACGGGACTCCGCACGGCTAGGCTGTTTCCTAGAGACTGACTGGACTGAGTGGCTGTTCAGTCTGCTGGGGAGATGTGGTCCTCCCCAGAGGAGAATCTGGAAGACAGGTAGAATGCCAAAACCATGGCATTTATCAATCTTATAAACATCTCTAAGAATAAGTGCTATTAGTTATGTTGATGGTGGGTTTCAGCAGGTCAGAGGAGGAGCTTATCTTTAGAGCTGTGATTCCTTCCGGTTTGGCTCTGAGAAAAGTTTGAATTAAGTCGTACTGAAGTCATCAGCTCATTTCTCAGTGTTTCCACAGACGTTTCTATCCCTCCAGTGGTAGGGTAGGAGAGTTTTTGGTGGAAGACCTAGATGGCTGTACAGATTTGCTAGGGTATAGTTGGCTGAGCTGCTGAGGCGACAGGTTTCCATGGAGGCCAAGGGACAATGGGTTTCCATGGAGGCCAAGGAACGACGGGTTTCCATGGAGGCCAAGGAACGACGGGTTTCCATGGAGGCCAAGGAACGACGGGTTTCCATGGAGGCCAAGGGAAACTTTTATTAATGTGGAAATTTTTCCACGCATAACGTGTGCAGAAAGCAGGATGGGCAGGAGTCTTATGCATGAGTGACTGGACTTCTAGTTCTGTGGTGGTGAGGCTGAGGACTGAGGCTGAGGAGAGACACAGCGAGGCTGGAAAATGGCGGGAAAGCGGCCGCGGGAGGGTAGACCACAGACTAGCAGTGGAACGGAGGAAAACTGGTGGCAGAGTGCTAAAGCACCTGGGAGCCACAGCCTCAGGGGTTGAAAGCTGCAACTAGTGGGAAAAGCCCACTGGAGGCAAAGCGACGGTGGCAAAGCAGACTTTCCATGGTAACAAAGCCGCCTCGAGGTGGCAAAGCTGCAAAGCAGGAAAGCAAAGGCCACCTAAAGGCGAAGCAGCCACCTCAGGGAGGCTTGAGAAGGGTGCGGGAAGCCGCAGGGGGGAACCAAGTAGCGGGGGGCATGGTAACCATGGTGGGGAGGCAAAACGCGGCGGCATGGAGGTGGCGGCTTCAAGGGCGGTGGGCGGGAGACAGGAGGTGAGAGGCGGGGGCGGCGGCGTGTTCTGGGCCGGGGAAGAGCCTCCCTGGTGGACAGGCGAACGCCAGAGAGCCATGGTGGAGAGGTGAAGTGGGCGGGAAAGGCTAAGCAGCTGGTTTCGAGGCACCAGGGTGAGGAAGCCGAGCGGCCTCAGAAATGCCTCAGTTGAAGAGGACGGCGTGCGGGGGCGGGAAGCCATAGTGGGTAGGCGACGCAGCAGAGACGGGCAGCGAACTGAAGAGAGGCAGAGACAGGGAAGAGCCTACGTGAGGAAGGGAGTGCTCCACGAAAGGCCGGAGAGCCCCGGTGGTGAGGTGAAGTGGGCGGGGGCATCTAAGCGGCCGGTTTGGGGGCACCAGGATGAGGAAGCGGACTGGCTACAGGAACAACGCTGCTGTTGAAGGAGTGCTGTGCGGGGGCGGGAAGCCATAGTGGGTAACCAAAGCAGCGGAGGGGGGCAGCGAAGTGGCCCCTGGAGGCAGGGGCGGAGACTGGGGAAAGAGCCTAGGTCAGAAATGCCTGAAAGCCCTAGTGGAGAGGTGAAGTGGGCAGGAGATGCGAAGCAGCTGGTGTGGGGGCACCAGGATGGCGGAAGCTAAGTGGCCACGGGAAAGCCGCGGTTGGGGGGGTGGCGCGAAGGGGCAGCCTCTGTGGCGAGGCCAAGTGGCCTCAGGGAAGCCATAGTTGAAGGGGTGGGGCGAGGGGGAGGCTGAGGGTGGGCGGCAGCCGCTGTGGGGAGGCGCGGCAGCCGCTGTGGGGAGGCGCGGCAGCCGCTGTGGGGAGGCGCGGCAGCCTCTGTGGGGAGGCGCGGCAGCCGCTGTGGGGAGGCGAAGCAGCGCGCCCGAGGGAGGCGGGCATGTTCACGGGGGAGAGGGCGACCCTGCCCCCTCAGATCGTGCGTGCGTGTGTGTGCGTGTGTGTCCATGTCAGCGCCCACGTGTGCATACCCGTGCATACATATGCATGTGTTTTAATCTATATTCTGATTAAGAGAAAATGCACTATTTGTCTTTCTGGGTTTGGCTTATTTTGCTCAGCTTCATTCTGGTTTGGTTTGGTTTTTCGAGGCAAGGTTTCTTGTGTAGTCGTGGCTGTCCTGGAACTAGCTTTATAAACAAACCACGCTGGCCTCGAACTCACAGGGGTTTGCCTGCCTCTGCATCCTTAGGGCTCAGTTCCGATGAACCATTCCAAACTCAGTCATAATGTCTGTCTGCTTTTTGATTTATTTAAAAGAGGAGAGGAAGGGAAACTTTGAAAAGTATTGAAAATGTGAACGTATTTATTTGTAAACCTGTGGAGTTTATTTCTGAATATTTACTTGAAAGTCGGTCATTTTTCAAAGTGCTTGTGGAGTAGTGTGCCCTAATCTCATCGAATTGAAGAAATCCAACTATCTTTCACTCAGACCAAGCACTTTCTTTGTTCTTCCCCCAATTTTCTAACCACCATTTGTTTTACTCTCTCTTGAAAACATTCCTGATAACTTTATAAATAGTGGTTTAGTTTTTAAACATATTAAGTAAAATTATAAGACATCTTAAAATAGTACTAAATGAGTAAAGTAAATCATAGTGCTAGTTTTTAATGGGGATTTGAGATATTTAAATGTATTGATGTTGAATATGGCTGGTGTCCCATACCTGTAATTCCAACCAGAAGTATTGCTGGCAATTTGAGACCAGGCTGGTGTATATATAGTGAATTCCATGCCAGCCAGGATTACATAGTAAGGGAACATGTCTAAAAAATAACACAAAATAAATTAATATTGTATAAAATATTCTAGCTTGTGTTGTTTTATTAGCATGCAGCTTAAGTATACCACTTTTTTTCTTTTATCTCAGGTCTTCCACGGTTTTTCGAAAGAATACTAATTCTGCCAGACAGAAACAACGATGTTATTTATCATATAAGAAATTTGAGCATACAGGTAAAAGGATTTTCACATTATAAAAGCTTATACATTGTTGGTAATGTGGAATATGATGGAGTATTTTCTCAAATTTGTGTGTATTTAATATTTTTTACATAATACAGTGGTCTTCAAACACATTTTTTCATTTTACTTTAACACTTTATTTTCTTTTAGCTAAACATCCTTTAAAAAACAGCAGTAAGCAGTTATTTTTAACTAAATATTTATCATATGACTAAAATGCATAACTACTGGATAATTTCTAGTTTTTAAAACTTTGTTTTATTTAACGAAAATATAATTATCACTTTTCCCTACCTCTTCTCAAACCAACCCTGCCCATGCCCTTCTCCCTTTCATACCCAGTATAGTGGTCTTGGCTTCATGGTAAAGGTTATGATTGTTGACCAGCAATAGATTCTAAGTTAGTTGGTTTGATATTGCATTTCATTTCTGAGACCTGGACATAATTATCTTTGATCATTCAGGGGGGCCTCTCTTTTTCATGTTGGGCTTCTTGGACTTGGGGGAGAGTAGTTGCAGATAACTCTTTTATTCTGTGAATCTTTTTATTATGTTAAACTAATAGCAGACAATATGGTGTCTCACATGGTTATCTTAAATATCTGTTCAAGTAGTTTTATGCTTAACACTTGTTCAACTTGGTATGTCTGTGGGAATTGTCACTGTAAGATAATACTCAGTTGCCATATTCCTCTGCCTCCCAAAATGTCTTTTTCCCCTCTAAGAGTAGAACAAGCTGCACTCTTGGATGGTCTCAACTTAACACATTGCTGCCTTAGCATTCCAGGTGTTGAGATTATAGGCATGGGCTCTTTCCACGGGGCCCTTTTAAAATGATCTTTAAAAGAAAAAAAAAAGAAATGGATAATTAGTCAAAGTTTCTGAAATATTTTTCTTATTTTTAAGTGTATCATTATTTATTTATTATTATCCCTTTGCTCTCATCTTCCCATTCCCACCCTCCCTTCCTCTTCTGCCCTATTCCCCTCCCCTACATCTCTGATAGGTGGGGTCCTTCTCACCCACCATATGATCACAGCCTATCTATCAGGTCTCATCTAGATAGCCTGCATCCCCTACCTCTGTGTGCCCACAGGGCCTCCTCACCAAATCAGTGATCAAATCAGGGGCACTAGAGTTCATGTCAGAGGCAATCCCCACTCTCCCCACAACCAGGGAAAATGAGCTGTCCATTGGGTAGATCTGAACAGGGGGTTCTAGTTTTACTGCATGCATTGTCCTTGGTTGGTACAACAGTTTGTGCAGGGCCACCTGAGTCCAGATCTGCCGGCCTTGATGGTCCCCTTGTGGGGCTCCTTAATTTTTTCTTAATGAGGAACTTGGCATTGGAGGAAAGTAGATGACTTGTGGAAATTAAGTAAGTTTCTTAATCAGAGGGCAAACATTCTCATCTGGTTGTTGATAATAAATTGTTCCTCTTATACAAAACATGTGATGTATCTTCCAACTTGTATTGTTCCAAATTTCAGAATATAATATGGATAACAATCGTGCTTTTCGAGGAAGAAGGAGAGGCATGAACTATCGCTGGCATAAATTTGATCGGAAGAACCATTATTTTGAGCATAGTGGGTATGTGCTTCCACCTTCAAAATTCTAAGAGAATAATAAAAATATGACAATAAGGGATGTCCATGAGGATTCCAGAGTAATATAGTAAGTGGCCAAATAGCTTAATTGGCAGGTAGCAGCCCATGGGACTGTGCAACTCTTTCACTCTCTGTGATCTTCTTTCACTGGAAAACTGAAGTGATAAGAGATTAAGTACTGGATAAGCCACCCTAATTGTAGCCATAGTGTTAGCAAGGGGACAATTCATAAAATAATTTATGAGCATTTATAGAAACTTTGCTTCCCTCTCTTTCCTAGTACTCCTTATGCCACGGGAATAAAAAACAGGAGAGGAAAATACAGTGATGGTGACCAATATTTTCTTTCTGCGTGGGAAGATAGAAAATATAATGAAAGGGAAATGACTTCTGATGTTCACAGTGAAACCGTGGGGAACTGGTTCAAAGTCACAGTGAGTATCCTAATAAGGTTTGCATTAGAAAGCATATTCTTGCTCCTTAAAGAAGGACTATTTATTGATCACAACAAGTCAATTACCTGGAGATGCTATTGCATGGAGAGAGGATGAATCTGCGGCAGGATGACTGATATGCCACCCCTGTGAAAGGGTTGTCCAACCTCTAGGAGATCTGTGTTCAGCACGAAAACAACCATGTCAGTGGTCCCTTTAGAAGTTCTTTAAAGCTAGGTAGAGTATTAGGTAAGTGTTCGAGAAAGAGCACTTTGGGAGTTAAATCTGTTCTCCATCCTGATTCTGTGTTGTCTCTTTTCTCTCCTATTCTTTATTCATAAATGTAGATTCCGAGTGGAAGAAAGTATGACAAGACATGGTTAATGAAGTCAATCCAGAACCTCTGCAGTGTGCCATTCAGCCCCGTTGATGTAAGAAGACTGGTGAAGCCAACTAGGCACATAGGAATGGAGGAGGGAGGCCAAGCTCAGCAGGAGCTAGCTGATGGCTTCTGACATGTTTGTTTGTTTGTTTGTTTGTTTTTCTCTTTCACTGCCCATAGTTCCACTATGACAAACACCAAGCCCGGTTCTTTGTCCAGGATGCTAGAACTGCCTCTGCATTGAAGGATGTCAGCTACAGGATTTGTGATAACACAAACAGAAAGGTGTGTACTGACAGCGTTCTCTGTACCTAGTCCTGGAAATGGGTGGTGATTGGCCAGGAGCTGAGCATCATCTTTGTATTTTGAGGTCATAGTACTTACTTTTCTCTCCTTCTCACAGATATGTATCTTTGTCACTCCTTCTGTTGTACCTTATTCTGTGAAAAATAAATTGACATCAGAACAAATGGAACTGCTAAAGGTAATGCAGGCTCAGGGCATATTGTATGTCTATTTCCCAGAGCCGCTTCTTTTTCCTCTTCCTCCCTGGCATTCCTGACACTATGAAGCCCCGGCAGAGCCTTAGAGCCACTCTTCCTACCTCTGTCTCTGTAGGTGACTGTGATGAAACGATATGATGCTTCCCACAAAGCACTGGACCTTGAGAAACTTCGCTTTGACCAAGGTATGGCTGAATAAAGTAATTCTTGGCCATGGATGGATATCCCTAACAGGAATCTATGGCAACTTGGGGAGGGTGTGTGTTTTTACCAGGGCTTGTCCAAATGAACCCCTGACGGCCTTCTAATGCTTTTTGTTCTACTTTCTGAAGAATTAATGGACAACGATATTGACATGATGCTGAATCGAAGAAGCTGCATGGTTGCCACACTACAAATCATTCAAAGCAATATACCTGAAGTGAGGCTATAGATTCTGTGCCTTTATTTAAGTAGGGGGTTATAAGGGAGGGCATGAAGGAAAAGTTGTCACCAAGGCACCAGTATAGTAACTATGTCTCTAACTCTTCTTCCCGGAAAGCTGTTGTCCTTGAACTTGTGCAACAACAAATTGTACCAGCTGGATGGTTTGTCTGACGTGATAGAGAAGGCCCCTCAAGTAAAGATTCTGAACCTCTCCAGAAATAAAGTGAGAAGGGAAAGGGGGAGCAGATATGAATGGGGTTGAGCACAGGTGGTTGTGCACACCAAGGTTTTGGTAAGAGACAGGCAGAGACGCAAGGGGGTGGGGGGTGGCTGCAGTTACTGGGTCCTATGGTTCCTATTTTCTTGGGACAGATTTACCAATCCCTTCCCATGCTTTTCAGCTGAAGTCCGTTCTGGAATTGGAGAAGGTGAAAGAGCTGAAGTTGGAAGAACTATGGCTTGAAGGGAACCCCTTCTGCAACAAATATGCAGATCAATCTGACTATATAAGGTACGTAATGCCTGCTAAGTCTTTTGCCCCCTTCACTGCCAGTGTCTTAGCTTTGCTTCTCATTGCAGTGATAAAAATAAACTGCCAAAAGCAGCTTAAGGGAGGAACAGCTTATTTGGCTCACAATTACAGGTCTCAGTTCATCATTGCTTCGAAGTTATGAGTTAAGAAGTGGTACGCCCTTGAAGCAACTGGGCACATCACCTCCACAGTCAAGAGCAGAGAGCAGTGAATTAGTGAATGCATACTGGTGATGGGCTCAATTTCTTTTCATTCGGTCCAAAGCCCAGCTAATGAAACAGTGCCACTTATGTTCCTGGTGGGTCTTCCGATCTCAGCCCAATGAAGAAACTATGGCATGCCACAGGCCAACCTAGTCTAGATAGTTCTTCACTGGGACTCCATACTCAGGTTATTCTACTCTATGCCAAGTCCACACCAAACCATGAGAGACCCAAACTAATCATGACCGGCACTGTTACTCCCAGGTAGCTTGAGCTACTCCTGATATGTAGTTTTGCAAGAGTTAGGTACCTCTGATCCTCTGAGAGGCAAACAGGCTCTGCCTCCTCTGTATACTCAGTATACTCTCAAATCCTTTCCTCCTTACCTGTCCCTCTCCTTTTCATCTATGCTGGGCTGTTTTTCACTTGTCAGAACACCTGGATTCCTCCAGAATCCTCCCATCCCTCATGCTAGTGGCACCACCCTTCTCTCCTGTCCTGAAAGGAGCCTTCTGTTCTTGTTCCTGAACTAGCACCTTACTTGTCCGAGGCTGCCCTGAAGGCTGGCCTGCTCTAAAATCTGAGGGATGAGACCCTGGGTGATACTGACATAGATATTACTTCTGCTGGCCTATTGTTGGGAGCTCTACCCTCCTTGAAGGGAAACGTGAACTCCCTGGACCAAGGATCCAGATGTGGGCTACCATCAGGGAGCAGAGAGCAGAAGAGGTTGAAGGAATGGAAAAACGGGCCTCCTGGAGGCCTCCCTCTCTCCTTCCTTCCTTCCCTTACCTACCAAGTAACCTACCTACCTAGCTCCCTACCACTCTCATCATCCTACCTATCGTATAAGAGGGGACCTATATAGCCTAAGACAAGCAACTTGATTACTTGGATAAGACTCCCATTTAGGCAGGCACAGGTGCACAGGGATCTTTAGGAGAGAATCAAGTAACCAGAAGAAATGGCCACAAGCTCTTCGTCCTGTGCTAAGCTGAGGGCACATTTTCCATATCTTCTGCTAAGGAATGACTTCTGTCCCTGAGGAGGCTCACTGTTCCAGACAGCCCAGCATAGGAAAAACACGAGCTATAGTCAGTGGGACCCAGCACTGTAAAGTCCTTGCTTTCATTCTTGCTTTGGAGGCCAGTGGAAGCGATGATTGCTGCAAAGGAGTCCTCTTCTCCTCTATTACCCATAACTCTTGACTTCTAGCATCAGGCCAGACAAATCATCCCCATTCCCTTTGTGTGGCTTCCTCTTTTATTTGCCTCTACCTTCTTTTGTCTTCCGCATATCTTCCTCACTTTACTTTAACTCCATTTCTGTTGCTACCTCCCCACCTTCTTGTTTCTTGCATCATCAGCTGGACTCCCTCACTCCCAGTTTCAGCAGCTTGTAAAACACTGAATACCTAACAAGGTGACCAAGCCCTGGGTTCCTACCCAATGCCTTGGTCCCTGTAGATCCTTCTGTGGGTACTCTGAGGAAAAGAACACAGGCAGGGACAGGAAAGAAGACGAGGACCCTGAATCTCCAGTGGCTCTTTCTGGCCCTGAAGAAGAAGCCAGTGCAGTGTGGGTGGGGGCTATTCAGGGGGGAAGAAGAGGGAAAACAAACAGGAGCCCCAAACAGAGGAAAATCTAGCCAAACCTGAACTGACAATCGCATCTTTGGCTTTTGGTTTTTGGACAGTGCCGTACGAGACCTATTTCCCAAGTTGTTGCGCCTGGTAAGTTTCAACCTTTAACACTGTATTCATTTCTCATCAATGACCTCCACACCTGCCCTACAACTGTTTGCTTTTCATGTAGATTATATGTTTGCATCAGAACATCATGCATTTTAAATGATGTAGATTCTGGAAAACATACTAATGTATCAATATTCTCCCTAGAAAAATATCCATAAACAACACACACACACACACACACACACACACACACACACACACGGGAATGTCCCATTCAGTAGAGATTTCCACAACTTCCATCAAACAGAGGCTCACTATATCACCCCTAGAATTTCCAGGGGCAATTAAAATCCTGCTTCTGACCCTTTATTTTTCCTTTGGGTCTCAGGATCTCCTTGGATACCCAAAGTCGTTTACCCATAAACTGATAAACTCCTCTTCCTTTCCTCAGGATGGCAAAGAACTAGTAGAACCAAAAAAAATGGACGTAGAAGTGCCGCCTCAAGCAAGCAAGGTGAGAAAGGACCAAGAAAGATTCGTGGTGTTGCCAAAGACACTTTGTTAGATGCATTGTCTGAAATGACTTTCTGTTTCAGGAAACCACTAAAGAATCTGAATTCATTAAAAATCTAATAGTGCAGTTTCTAAAGGAGTAAGTACCCCTTGGACCACAGGAAATGTGGGGGAATCTGAGCCATGTTGGACTACCTTATCACCTTTGCCCATAGGCTATTTCACGTCTCTCTTAGGATTGAAAGCACAGAGATAACCTCTCCCCCTATTTTCTGCTTATTCCTACTAGATACTACTTGTTTTATGACAGTGGAGACCGACTCCGTCTCCTTGATGCTTACCATGATGAGGCTTGCTTCTCTTTGGTCATTCCTTTCAACTTCAATGACCCAAACATGTTAGTATCATAGTTCAAGCTCTGTTCTAGAGCACTGTGCCTTTCCTTAGGAAGTGCCTGTATTGGGTAGGACATGGTGCTCTGTCCCTCTATTCTCCTAGGAGCAACTTGGAAGAGTATTTCAAATACAACAGAGATATAAAGAAGATGAAAGACTCCTGTAAGTGTGATGGAGAAGGCTGAGAAGGGACTGGGAGTGAGGGGGACATTTTGTGGGGGTTGTATCATGCTTGTGATCTTTGCTTCTTCACTCCTTTATAGACATGCGACTCCGATTGCTGAAACACACAAAACGTGACATTGTAGATTCTCTTAGTTTGTTACCCAAAACTCAGCATGATTTCTGCTCTTTCTGGGTGGACATGTGTTTCCACACCGTGAGTACCTGGCTCTTCTGTAGGTCATATCCAGAAAGCTGGAGGTATGTGGGATCCTGAGGTCATATCCCATGCTGTCTTCCCTTTCAGGATATGATGCTCTGTTTTTCTGTCAATGGACTGTTCAAGGAAGGTGAGTGTCTGTAGGATTCCCTCTCTGGATCCCTCTTTGCTTCCTCCACTAGGTGGGCACCTCTGAGAAGCCTTCCAGCTTCTCATTCTATACCTTTCCTTCTTGTCCTCCTCCACGTTCTACTGCCCACAAACCATCCTATTCTGACTTGGACCCATGCCTTTCTGTCCCATAGCTCATAGGTAAGGGATGTACAGGCCATGGGGTTTGTTGAGTCTCCTTCCAATTTCATTCTCTGTAGTTTTGGGCCAGTTTTATAGGATCTCCAGTTCTCTATTTGTAAAACATGGCTAATTAAACTCATCTCTGTGACAGATGCGAAAAAGGTCAAACACTGGAGTTTTCACAGGGGCTAAAATGTGGTAGGGGGCACATCAAATGGGACTGGATTATTACTGTTGTTGCCCTCCCCATTAGTGCCATACCCTCCTGACTCTATGCCAATAACTGACTGCTTCTGGCCTCTTCAGCATAAGAACCTGGCTTGAGAATGCTGTGTGAGTGTGTAAATAAGGCCCTAGTCTAAGGAAACATTATTGTTTCTTGTCCTTGAAGTGGAAGGAAAATGCCAAGGCTGTATTCGTGCCTTCACGAGGATCTTCATTGCTGTCCCGGGCATGAATTCAAGGTCAGTGTTATGTTTCTTCTGGAAATTCCTGCCCCTGCCTAAATCCAGCAGTGTGACAATATGACGGTGCAGTTCTCAGGATATTCTCAATACTGTGAAAAGCCAACGGGGAAATCTAATGGTTAAGCTTGCTGGTTGAGAGTGTGCAGCTTTGGGATCAGAACACTTTCCTGGTAGGATATTTACATGCTGTGTCTTTGGCCAAGATACAGGGGTTATCTCTGATTCAAGGTCTTCCTTTGTTGTGCAGGGTAAGTACATTGGGGTAAACATTTTATATTTAGTCAAGTTGGTCTTTAAAAACCTGAACTTTATATGGGATGTATAGAGCAAGCCAAACAAGAATGTGGGGAGTGAGGTATCGACGGGATGTGGGAACAGTCTGGTTAGTGATTGGCAGTTATTGTAAGATTGCCATTGGTAATGTAGGCTTGTCTGTTTCTTTACTTGTCTGAATGTCCATTTGGCCTCCAGAATATGCATCATAAATGATGAGCTGATTGTGAGGAATGCCACCCCCAGTGAAATAAAGAAAGCCTTCAATTCACAGTCCACACCTAACTCTTCTGTAAAGACTCTCTCCGAAGAGCAGCAAGAGATGGTGAAATCTTTTTCTGTGCAGTCTGGAATGAAACTTGAATGGTCTCAGAAGTGAGTATGGGGTGTGCACAGAAATGGGTGTGATGGGAAATCAAGTGAATAATGGTATTTTGCAGGCAATTTTAAAAAGAATTAGGATAATAGCTGGGTTCCGTGACACAAACCTGTAATCTCAGCACTCAGGGAGGCAGACACAGACGGATTGCTGTGAGTTCGAGGCCAGCCTGGTCTACAAAGCGAGTCCAGGACAGCCAAGTTAACACAGAGAAACCCTGTCTTTAAAAAAAGAAAGAAAGAAAAAGAAAAAGAAAGAAAGAAAAAGAATTAAGATATTTTACTTGTGGACAAATGGATTGAACTAGAAATGATCATAATGAATGAGCTAACCTAGAAGCAGAGAGACTCAAATGGTATTTACTCATTTATATCTACACACTAGGCCAAGGAGCATGTCCCATGAACGTCTTCATTTATCAGGAAAGTGAGACAGAGGGGAGGGCATCCAATTGGGACTCTAGGTGAGAGAAGTATGGGAGAATTGGGAAATAGATGGATCCAGAGGGTCCTAGAAACCTACAAGAAGAACACTATGATGGGCGGATCTGGGCCCAGGGGTTCTGCTCGATCTATGGCACCAGCCAAGGACAATACATGCAGTCATCATCAAACACCCCTACCCAGATCTAGCCAAGGGACAGGACATTCTCCACAGTTAAGTGGAGACTGGGGACTGACTTTCACACGAACTCTGGTGCCCCATATTTGATCACGTCCCCTAGATGGGGAGGCCCGATGACACTCGGTGAAAGGACAGCAGACTACCAAGAAGAGACTTGATACCCTAGCATCATATTCAGGGGGAGGAAAGCCTCCTCAGTCACGGTCATAGGGAAGGGGAATGGGATGAAAGTGGGAGGGAGAGGGGAATGGGAGGATGCATGGGATGGCATAGCAAATGAGATGGATTATGAATGATTTTACTTCTCAATTAAAAAAACAAAAAACAAAAAGATTTTAAAAAGTATTAAACATTGAACTAATAAAAAAGATATTTTACAACCCCTCCCCAAGGTGGGTTCAGGAAAATATGTCCTAATCTATACTGAGATTTTTAAAAGTATTTTAAGCACTATTATATTCATGTAGCATATATTGTATATGGACAATCATAAGGAATCCACTAAGAAACTACTAGAACTGAAAAACAAACTGAACAAGTTTTTAGGATATAAGATCAATCTATAAATAATTATTTGCATTTCTGTGTATTAATATTAAATATACAAAAAATTAAATTAAGAAAACAGATGCATTTATAGAAGCATAAAGAGGAACAAGTACTTAAAAACTGTAAGGGGGAGCAGGGGAGTATAAAAGATGAGTAAAGTCTTCCCAGCAAGATCTACTCACACATACATGCTGAACAGTATTGCTGCACAAACTTACCAAGATAAAAGCTTGGGATATCAGTGGGAAAGCATCATATTTGCCTTTACTATAATGAAATGATGAAAAGAAGGCTCATGTAAGACAGAAAATAAAGAGCCTATGCATCTTCATTATTTGTTCTATTGCTATAAAGAGGTATCATGAACAGGGTAACTCTTATCAAAGAAAGCATTTACTTGGGGTCTTGCTTACAGTTTCAGAAGGTTAGTCCATGATCATGGCAGCAAGCAGACAGGCATGGCTTTGGAACAGTAGCCGAGAGCATCAACACCTGATTTGCAGGTTACAGAAAGAAACTTTGAAGCTCACTCTCAGTGACACACCTCCTCCAAAAAGGCTGCACTTCTTAATGTTTTTCAGTTTCACTCCCTGGGAGACTAAGCATTAAAATGTATGAGCTTATGGAATCCATTTTCTTTCAAGACACCATACTATGTCATATATGCCATCTATAGAACTGCCTCTCACTTTTGAGTAAAGGAGAGTCCAGAACTGAGATTTGAAAACCAGTATAGGCCTTCCTCAGTAAAACTCAGTGCTGACTAGAGCTCCCTTACGCCTTAACACCATGTGAATACCTCATGATCGGACAAAGGGAACGGCATTAATTCTGGAGTAAAAGAGACAGCTACGGCCACCACTCCTCTGCTGTGCAGTAATCACTATAGGATAACTTCCAGATAGAAAAAATTTTTAACACTTGCTTTAAGGAAGCTCAGTGATAATCAAGTCAGAAATATTTCAATACCCTTACGAATAACTCAACAAATGTTTGTTTGGGGGTCATTTTTTTTGCATCTCTCTGCTAAATGCCTTCAGCAAAATTTAAAATGTGCTAGATGGTGTAAGTTTGAGGGTAAAGCATACAGAACAATTAGTAAACTTGAAAAGTAGAGCTGGAGAAAGAGAAAGTGAAAATGGCAAAAGTTATGGGAACTTTTAGACGGTAGTAAAGAGCAAATATGTGAGTTATTGGTGTTTAGGAAGGCATCTTCTCCTCTGACAATGGAGTAAAAAGCTTATAAATAATAATGGAAAACGTACTAAACCTAGAGGAAGATATGAATATACAGAGACAAGCAGAACATTATGATAGGCAGATTTGGGTCCAGGGGTCCCGCTCAAACTATGGCACCAGCCAAGGACAATACAGGCCGTAAACTTCAAACCCCTACCCAGATCTAGCCAATGGACAGGACATTCTCCACAGTTGACTGGAGAATGGGGTATGACTTTCACACATACTCTGGTGCCTCATATTTGACCATGTCCCCTGGAGGGGGAGACCTGGTGGCACTCAGAGGAAGGATAGCAGGTTACCAAGAAGAGACTTGATAGCCTATGAGCATATACAGGGGGAGGAGGTCCCCTTCAGTCACAGTCACAGGGGAGGGGAGTAAGGGGAAATGGGAGGGAGGGAGGAATGGGAGGATACAAGGGATGGGATAACCATCGAGATGTAATATGAATAAATTAATAATTTTTTAAAAGAGATGCAAACAAAACAAAACAAAACAAAAAACCAAAATGGTATTAATGGCTTACAATAAACAACATAAAAAACTGTAAATTATGATATCAAAAACTCAAAGTGTGAGGAAATGTCTTAGTTACACCTTGATTGCTATGAAGAGACGCCATGACAAAAGCAACTCTTATAAAATAAAGCATTTAATTAAGGGATTGCTTACAGTTTCATTATTCTCATGGCAGGAAGTATGGTACCATACAAGCAGTCACTGAAGAAGTAGCTGAGAGCTACATCCTGATCTGCAGGCATAGAGAGTGGGAGGGCTGGGCCTGGGCCAGCTGTTTGCTTTTGAAACTTCAAAACCTATCCCCCAGTGACACACTTCCTCCAACAAAGCCACACCTACTCCAACAAGTCCACACTACCTAATCCTTTTAATCCTTTCAAAGAGTTCCCTAGTGACTAAACATTTAAATATAAGAGCCATTCTCATTCAAACCACCACAGAGCACATGGTAACTAGTGAATATCAACATGAAATGTATTTCTTATTCTCTTGATCCTTTATTTTTATTCTTACCTTCATGAGCATGCTAATATATTTCAGAATATCCTGTTGTGATTAAATATATTTGTAATTCTCATGATATCCAAAAAAAGCAAACATATATAACAGATCAACCCAAACTTAAGCCAATGGAATGAAAACTTCAGTATTAGTAATTCATTTAACTATCAAGGAAGACTAAGAGAAGGATAAAGAATGCAGCTACAATAAATCTATTTACAAAAATTTATAAATGAAGCAAGATATTACCTATCAATAATTACCATAAATGTAAATGGGTCTAGTCCTCCAATAAAAAGTCATACAATAATTGAATTGATTTTAAAATACCCTATTATTATTGCTTATGAGAAATACACTTGAAATCTAAGTACATACATAAGCACTAAGTGAAGGAATTAGAATATGATATTTATGGAAATCAAAAAGTGAGATTGAACACCTAATATGTGAGAAAATGAACTTTAAATTGAAAGCAAAAATAAAAGTATAAGGGGAGTCATTATATAAGGAGTACAGACATAAATATATACATCCAGAATTGAAGTACCTTAAATAAGTAAAGTGAATATCATGAAACACAAGGGGAGAAAAAGACTCACTTCAGTTCAGTAGTAGTCGGGAAGATGGCTTTAGTCTATGAAGTGGAAGAATGAGGTTGTGGAGAAATGAAGTCTGTTTTACCCAGAACTGCTCAGTTTTCTTCTCCAGCAATCTGCATTGCACCTCCCTGCAGTGTGACTGCTAGCCAGCAGGGAGGGAGATTTCATTTGAGTTCTGTCTTCATTTCTCTGTGTCTTCTAAGCAAAATATATGATGTCTTCAGTAATAGGTCCCTGCCATCTGTTTATGGTGGGCAACTGTCAGGCCGAGACCTGTGCAGGTACTGGGCATTGCTGCCAATCTCTTTGAGTTCCTATAAGCATCAGTCCTGCTGTGTTTAGGAGGCTTTGTTTCCTGGGTGTCCTCCATCCTCTCTGGCTCTTACAGTCTTTCCACTTCCTCTTCCACAGGGTTTCCTGAGCCCTGAGGGGAGGGATTTGATGGAGACATTCCATTTAGGATTCAGTGGCCCGAGATCTCATTCTGCACATTGTTCAGCTGCGGGTCTCTGTATTTAGTTCCTTCAACTGCAGGAGGAAACCGATGTGATAACGGCTATGAGTATTGCAGAATGTTCTTAAGTAGCCTGTATTCTTTTGGGTACCTCGAAGATTTTTCTGGCCGACAATTTATAGGTGATATCATGCACCTGTCACCAGAGTTTTTAGCTAAAATTCTATGACTTCTGGGAGGAGCTGTCTGTTTTATGAGACTATTTCTGGAGAGCTGTAAACAAATGGCACACACTCCAGTAGGGAATTGGTGACAGACTATGATACCACAAAAGTCCAACTTGGCAAAAGGTTTATTAGCATTGCTTAAGTAGGAATAAGTTGAATATTTACCCCCAGAATAAGTGACTCTAAGACAGCTGCATTGCCAAAACCCATGGGAGCGTAGGTGACAGTCCACAAAAGCTGGAAACCTAGGTTGCGCTGCCCAATCTGTAAGCAGCAGGAGAGGCTGAAGAATATCTTTTGTAAGTCAGGGAGCATCTTCTAGGCAGTTGGGCTCCTCCCTACTTCTTCAGGCTACTCGGCTAGTCTCAGTGACTTCTAGGCAGCTCAGTTTGTCTCAGAGTGTCCCTGAGCTATCCTTACTGCTTATATAGGCTTGGGGAGGAAGAGACCTGGTGAATCTAGTGGGTTTCTGTGACTTTCTGAAGCTATTGAGTTGTTTAACAAATGTTTCACATTTTAAGACATTAATTTTATTTTTTGAGATTATAATATAATTACATCACTTCCTCCATCCCTTTCTTCCCTCCAAACCCCCTCACATACCCCTCCTTGCTCTCTTTCAAATTCATGAGCTTCTTTTTCATTAATTGTTGTTGATACATGTTTGTTTGTGCGCACATATGTGTGTGTGTGTATTCCTAAATACGTAAATATGATCTATTCATTCTGTATAATGTTACTTGAATGTTTATTTTCCCGGGTCTGACCATTTGGTATTGTGGAACAAAACTGCTGTGCTCATCCCTGAAAAAGACTATTTCTCCCTTTCTCACCAATTCTTAGTTGCCTGCACAGTAGGCTCAGGGATCATTGCAGAAATGGGGGCAGAAAGACTTGAAGAGCCAACAACATGGGGGTTTTCAGTGTGAAATTGTGTCTTCTAGGAACGGCAGAGCTACACCCATAATATCTCACCACATGACTGCCTAAGCATGAGCTGAACAAGGACAACAACAGCCACCCTGCTAACATGGACTTGGGGGGGGGGCAGGGCGGAGTGGTCCACAAGGTCACCTTCTCCTCTTAAAAATTCCCTTTAACATTCTGTGTCTTAATGACCTTCCCTCCAAAAAAGGAAATTGCTTCTTTTAAAAACTTTCTGTTCCACCCCATGACATATTTTTATTGGGATTGGGTTGTTTTCTTGATGTTCAGAGGTTTTTGTTGTTGCTGTTGTTATTGATCTTTGTGTACTTTTGATACAGCTGAGACATATTTTCACCTATTCTACAGGTTGCCCTTCCTTCAGTTGACAGGCTTCTTTCTCCACAGAAACTTTTAATTTTATAACATTCCATTTTTTTATTGTTGGTTGAGCTACTGGAGTCCCAGTCAGAAAGTCCTTACCCATACCTATATCCTGTAGTGTTACTCCTACTTTTCCCTCTAGGCCTTTCGGGATTTCAGGATGTATGTTGAGGTCCTTCATCCATTTGGAGTTGGTTTTTGTGCAGACTGAGAGAAGAGGAATTTGATTTCGTACTCCTACAAGTGGATATCCAGTTTTTTTCTGGATGTTAACCATTTGTTGGAGAAAACTTTATCTGTATTTTTTACCTTTGGTAAAAATCAGGTAGCTGTAGCTGCATGGCTTTATATCTTCACGCCCTCATGTTTTTATTACTATGGCAATAGCTCCAGGAGTCTTATTATTGTTCAGAATTGCTTTGTCTGTGCAGGGGCTTTTGTTTTTTCATATAAATTTTTTGGATTGCTTTACCTATTTTGATAAAGAATAGAGTTGTGAGTTTTACTGCAAATTGGTAGATTGTTTTGTAGAATATATATTTTTGCAATACTATTTTCTCTAGCTCATAACTATAGAAAGTCTTTCTAACTTCCAGTTCCTTCCACTGACTTTTTTCTGTAATGTTCTTAACTTTTCATTGTACAGGCATTTCACTTCCTTGGTTAGGTACATTCCAACTTATTTTTGAGTCTGTTATTAATGGAAGTATTTTCATAATTTTTTCTCTCGGTATGCTTGTTGTTGGTATGTTGGAAGGCTAAGATTTTTGAATGCTGGTTTGGTATCCTGCCTCTTTGCTGAATGTACTTACTGCTTTTAAGAATGTTTGTAGATGAGTCATTAAGGTATACCCTTAGGTATAGAATCATATCATCTACAAATAAGGAGACACTTTTCCCTTTCCCTTTCCTAATTGTATCCCTTTACCTCTTTTTTTTTTTTTTTTTTTTTACAGCTCTAGGTAAGACTTCAAGCACTGTGTTGAAAAGAGGTGGGAGGAGTGGACACCCTTATCTTATCCCACTCATCTTCCTGAAGATGATGCCTTGAGTTTTTCACTGTTTAGTATGATGTTAGCTATAAGGTTATTTATTGTTTAAAGTGTTTACTATGCTGATATATGTTCCCTTGATTTCTACTCTGTTTAGGGCAATTATCAGGAAACAGTGTTGGATTTTTTTGTCAAAGGTCTTTTCTGCATCTATTGAGCTGAGTATGTTATTTCTGTCACCCCAGGTGCCTTGACGATAATGAGTGGAACTACACCAAAGCTGGTGAAGTCTTCACCATCCTCAAGGTGAGGTCTGAGAATCACGTGGGTAAAAGATGGATGTCACTATGCCTTCAGCAAGATGGGGCTCAAATTCAGGGCTCTTCTGATATCTTAATTCTCTTTCCCTGCAGAATGAGGGAAAAATCCCAAAGGAATTCTTCAAATAAGTGCCCTAAGGAGCTTGTGTGGATATGGTGGTATCCTTCCTCGTCCACATTATTTCTGTTTATAGGGCCTTTCCCATACCTGGTAGTAAAGGCCCAGATGACGAAAAAAACCAAAGCTAATATGAAGGCCAGATAAAATAGTCCCCTTTCTCCTGGCAATTTCTTTCTTTTGCTCTCAATATGTCTGTTTATTTTCAAAATAAAGAAAAATGTTTTACTTTGCTCATTGCATCCTGAATTGCTTTTCTTCTGTCTCAGCCAAGAGCCAGGGCTGCCAGGAGCTCCCGAAGGAGCTTCATTCCCAAACTTCTCCCATGTTCACCATGGGAGATCCAAAAGGGTTGCTTTAGTGGAAACTTTGTGAATAATCCTCATGCGAAGGACATGTGCTCCTTGCAATGATTAGCTCTCCCCATGTTTCCTTCTGTTTTTCTGCTCTCTTGCATTCTGGGAAGGAGCTGTACAAGGAAGCTATAAAAACTATTAGCCCCTGCTGAAGATCAGGAAAGTCAGCCTGTCTATGGAAGCATGGCTCACTGTAGACACAAACAGGCACACATTTTGAAATTCAACTAATAGTAGTACAGAGCTTTCCAGTTACAGGACTGTACATGTGACAGTCTTGTATACTGACAAGTTATGCTTGTGCTTTATTGTGTTTGGTGTAATTGCCTACTACTTAACGGTGCAGTTTTTACCTGCATCTCCTGAGTTGTGCTGATGGAGCATGAAAATGTGACCTGAGGGGATAGTTTTCATTGCATAAAGATCAGTGCCAACTTTGTTCTTACATGGAAGAACTCAGACACAAGTTTCTGTAACTCAATCCTCAGTCGTACCATGTAGGGAACAGCGTTCCATTGCACATTTGTTAGTCTCCTTGTAAGAAATGGAGGTGATCCCACATGAGACTGAGTCAGTGAATCATTTATCTCAATTCCGAGTCTCTGAGCTGCTAGATGTTCTTCTGAACAGTGACCATGGAATTCATGTCACGGCCTAATCAGTTCACCTGTCTATATCACAATTAACTTAGCCAGCTTGGACACCACTACTTTCTATCAATTCTCACAGTTCCATTTCTCCTCTCCCACCCATTCTCAGAGAAATATTTATATACACCGTTTTCCCCTTTGTTTTTAATTTTATGAGTGTGGGTGTTTTGTCTACATGTATGCCTATGTACCAGGAATATGAAATTCCCAAAGAAGCCAAAAGAGAGCCTAGAATCTCGTAGTACTCAAGCTACACATGGTTGTGAGCCGACTATGTGGATGCTGGAAATTAACCCAGGTCCTCTGGAAGATCAGGTAGTACTGTTAACTGCTGAGCCCTGTACAGTATTTTTAAGCAGATCAGTCAAAGTACCTATTACATTCATGTGTATATTTCATATAAATTGAATCATAATACAGGTGACACCTTTTAATACCCATTTCATTTCAGTTGTGCCAGTTATTGAAATAAGTCTATATATAACCACTACTTATGCCATACTTTTTTTATTTTATTCTTCTCTCATACATTACATCCTGACTGCAGTTTTCCCTCTCTGCACTCCTCCCAGTCTCTCCCTCCACATCCTTTCTCACTCCATCCACCCCTCCTCTGTTTCCCTTCAACAAAAAAACAAAAAAGAAAAAAGAAAAAAGAAAAAAGAAGAAGAGCATGCCTTCCAGAGATGCTCATGGAACATGGCCTAACAAGTTACAATAAGACTGGGCACAAATCCTCATATCAAAGTTGGACAAGGCAAACCAGTAGGAGGAAAGGGGTTCCAAGCACAGGCAAAAGAGTCAGAGACATCCCCCACTCCCACTGTTAGGAATTCCACAAGAACACCAAGCTAGCTACATAGCCATAAGTTATATGCAAAGAACCTGTCTCAGAGGCATACAGGGTCCATGTTTGTCACTTCATTCTTTGAGCTCCTATGAGTCCTGCTGTGGGCTGTGTTGTTGTGGTAGCCTTTACCCCTGTGGATCCTACAATCCTTCTTGGAAGAAAATGGGGAATGAAGGATTGCCATACATTTGTGCAGGATGTCCAGTGGCCATTTTCTTTCATTCTAGACAATTTTGTCTTGGTTAGGGTTTATCGCTGGAATAAAGCACCGTGACCAAAAGCAACTTGGTAAGTAATGAGATTATTTGGTTTGCACTTTTCTCATCACAGTCCATCATGAAAAGGAAGTGAAGGCAGGAACCATGAGGCAGGAATTGAAGCTGAGACAATGTAAGAATGTTTCTTATGGGCCTGTTTTCTTACAGCACCCCAGCGTAGGTGCGGCACCACCCATGATGAACTGGGCACTCTTAGATCATCAATCAAGAAAATATCCCCACAGGCCAGTTTGATGGAGACATTTCTCCTATTGAGTTTCCCTCTTCCAAAGTGCCTCTAGCTTGTTTCAAATAGACATTAAGCTACTCAGCACAATGTTGTTGGTTGACATGATTCTGAGTGTAGAGTCATCCGAAAGTAGAAGAGAGCAGCCATAGCCAGGCAAGTCTAGCCATATTTCCTCTGTTCATTTTCCTGGGCTTGGGCCCATACCAGTTCA
The DNA here is from genome assembly GCF_964271855.1 of Acomys minous. Lineage (NCBI taxonomy): Eukaryota > Metazoa > Chordata > Mammalia > Rodentia > Muridae > Acomys > Acomys minous. The sequence continues at coordinate 49,760,824 of NC_140488.1, forward strand.
GGAGAATGTGAGAGTTGGTGGGGCTAGAGCTAATGAAACTCACATGGGCATACTTCTAAGAAAATACTTCCCAGTGTTTCACCCAGTATGTCACCCCAGTACCTTCCTGCTCATCACATGCAAAAGCATCAAGGTCATAGGCACCTTGAATTGGGAGCATGTCTTACAAGGCTTTCATGTGTGAGTAAGATATGGACTAGCCCCTGCCTCATCATGGCCTAGGAATCTGTATGGAAGGAGCCCCAGAAGCAACTATGGGAACTCTGGGGAAGTGGCCTTTGTGATATCCTTTTCTAGATGGGATCTCCAGCTAATGTGTGAATTTCCAGAAAATGCTTGAGGCTCTTCATCTCCAGTCTCAACCAAATTACTCTCCAAATTTTGTTTCTTACCTGAGCCTCTTACTCCTGGGATACCTGCTTATGCTCCTCTTGGCACTACACAATTGCTACTTTTGCAAATGTGGATTCCATTTGTCCTATTTGACTGCATAGAAGGCTTTAAGAATCATTCCCAGAGTGACCACAGAATTCGCCTCCATGCCCTGATCCTTGTGATGCCACTGCCCTGTGAGCTGTGTACTGTACTGTACTGTAGAAAGCTAGCGCCTGCAGGTGAACACTTTGCCCCCTCAGTGATCACAACCAGGAGCAGAAACTTTAAACCTAAGCTATGCTAAGCTCAACACTGTCCAGTAAATGAAGAAAAAAATAGTATCTCAGTCCTTAGTATTCTAGCTTCTACCCAAAATGCATTCAATCCTATGAGGTCAGGAGGATGGACTTGTAGCCAACCGTGACCTAGATTTAGAAAGGCTTTCTTCTCACAGTGACTCCCCAGGAGCTCTTGCACCACCACAGTGAAGCAAGTTCACAATCCTCCAGCAGTCTTATCTAGAAGGATGTAGAATTTGGGGTGTCCAGTCAGTTATCTCAAGGTCCTGCCTGTTCCCCCTGGAAGGCCCCAGTTCCTCCCTCTAATCAAGATGTGCTCCCTGCCCCCTTCCTCTTCTTTAGTAAAGGCCTTTGTAGAAATCACTCAGTTCCACAAGATCATGTGGAACTCCCAACTCCCTGAGTCGCTGCCGGAAAGGGAGGAACAGATGGTTAGTGAACATCTGTGTGCTGTGTCCTTACATGGCTTGAATCCCAGAATCCCAGAACACTGACTCGAGGCAGGGAGGAAGCAAGGGATGTGAACATAGAAACCTAGAACATAGAGGCAGACTGTAATCACTGATGTCTGAGAGCCCTCAGCACTACAGAAATTAGTGTGTTTGTTATATATAGCTTAACAGGGAGGCAAGGATTATTGCATGAAGATAAACAAGGAAGGAGAGTTATTGTATATAACTAAACAGGGACCCAGGGTAGAAAATTTCACTAGGAACATTCTGTGAGTAAGCAATCTTCAGGCTGTAAGCATCAGAGGGGGAACGCTGAGTAGATAGTTTCTGAACACACTATCAACAGCCAAACTCTAACCAGAGGAATGCTTCGCCATCCCTCTGAGTCTGACCTGGAAGTCTTCTTCACTCCCATAGGCCTGAGACTTTGCGTTCCTTGACACGTGTGTGGCCCTCTCAAACAATACACACTGATTTGGGACTTTCCCGCCCCCTACACGTGTTTGAATGTACAAGTCAAAACAGGAGATGCAGCCAGGCAGTGGTGGTGCATGCCTTTAATCCTAGCACTCCTGGGAGGCAGAGGCAGGTGGATTGCTGTGAGTTCGAGGCCAGCCTGGTCTACAAAGCGAGTCCAGAACAGCCAAGGCTACACAGAGAAACCCTGTCTCAAAAAACCAAAAACCAAAACCAAACCAAAAAAAAAACCCAAAAAACAAAAAACCAAACCAAAGCAAGAGATGCAGCTCACCCTGTGTTGGCTCTGGCATTGGGGCTTGGAAGAGTGCCTACCTTTCTACTCCAGTGTCCTTCTCTAAAGACCCACAGTCACCACTTTCTGGACCTTCTGGAATGAAGGGCCAAGGGGACCCCCCCCCGAACCTATGGCTGTCTGACATGAGTACAAAATGATGTGGCAGAGTGCAAGGAAGGCACAATTAGTGCATAAGAACACTACCCCAACTCCACTATACAGTACCACAGATGGCACCAAGTGTCCTCCATAATAGAGATGCGTATGTGTTTCCTTCTTACATTCTTCATACTCACTAAGCTTTAGAGATGCTATTCAAATTTTAAAAAATACATTCCTGTTAAACATGAAGGTGCTAGACTGGGAAGGAGGCAAAGATGGGCAAAGTGAATGGTGGACCACAAACTGAAGTGGAGAGAAAGTGTCCAGGGCTTCTTCACACCCTAGCCTGTGTCAAAAAAAACAAAACAAGAAAGAAAGAAGAAAGAGAAAAGGAAAGGAGAGGAAAAAAGTGGTGCATGATTTCTGGAGTTTGGAAGTGCTGAATGGCACAGTCTTTAAAACCTGTATTTGTAACAGGATCTAAGCCTGATGGTTGGTTTTATATGTCAAATTGGGTGGGATACAATAATAAGATATTTGATCCAACATTTTAAATACTTCCCTACAAGGGTATTTTCAGATGAGATTAGCATTTAAATCACTAGGAGTTAAGTATATCAGCCTCTACAATATGTATGTGAACTGATCTACCAATTATCGGCTATCAGAGGGAAAAAGAAAAAACTGAGACTGCCTGACCTCTGTTAAGAAAAGAGCAGTAAGCCAGCAGGTGCAGCTCTGGGTTGGCTCTTTGCCCAGTCATCTTTCCCTATAGATTTTGTCCAGGCCCTACTGTTGCAGTGGTTCTCAACCTGTGAGTAGCATATCAACTATCCTGCATATCAGATATTTACATTACAATTTATAACCGTAGCAAAAGTACAGTTATGAAGTGGCAACAGACTAATTTTATGTTTGGGAGTCACCAGACCACGAGGAACTGTTTCAAAGGGTCATCACTTTTGGAAGGTTGAGAACCACTGCACTGTTATCTAAGCAGAGACCTTAAAATACATAATTGTGTGAATGCACATACGTGCTCCTTGGTTATCTGCTACTCTGGAAAATCCTGGCAAAAACACTATGGGCTAAGGTTCAAATTTCTAATTGATGGGTGACACTTAGAGTAGCATGAAACATGTTTAACATGATGGGCACATGGACTCATCTGTAATAATGTTAATTTTAATATTATTCTTGAAAGAAACACTAGTGAAAATCCAAATCTCCAGCAAGTTATCAAAAAAAAAAATACATGCAGCGTGGGGGAGGGGAGAGAGCTCTATGGGTAAGAGCACTTAGGCATGAGGATCTGAAATCAATCTCCAACGCTTGTATTAAAAACACTGGGTGCATGTCCCCTGGAGGGGGAGACCTGGTGGCACTCAGAGGAAGGATAGCAGGCTACCAAGAAGAGACTTGATACCCTATGAACATATACAGGGGGAGGTAGTCCCCCTCAGGCACAGTTATAGGGGAGGGGAATAAGGGGAAAACGGGAGGGAGGGAAGAATGGGAGGATACAAGGGATGAGATAACAATCTAGATGTAATATGAATAAATTAATAAAATATTTAAAAAACACTGGGTGCATCTGTGCTAGTTTATAACAACAGTAGTGGCTGAAGACATGGAGACAAGAGTATTGCTATGGGTTGCTGGCCACCAGCCAATTAGAAAAACAACTCCAGATTCAGTGAAGAGATCCTGTCTCAAGGGAATAAAATAGTCAACAATACATCTGATGTCTTCCCCCTGGAATTATGTGTGCGTGCATGTGCGTGCACACACACACACACACACACACACACACACACACACACACACACACACACACACACACACCTACTACTACTACTACTACTACTACTCAGAAAAAGATGGACACAGAGATACACGTACAGAAAGAATTTTTTAAAAACAAAATGGTATACTTTAAGCAGATGGGTTACATGAGTCAATCAATGGTTTGCCCAATTCTAAGGACCTGAGTTTGAGTCCCAAGGGCCACATAGTGGACAGAAAGAACTGACTCCTCCAAGTTGTTCTCTGACCTCTACACACCTACTATGATGTGCCCACCCCCACCTTTACACTTAAGTAATGTAATAAATTTTTAAAATGTAGAAATATATCATGGTTCATTCTTACAAGGGAGTGATTTGTAGCAGAGAAAACTAATACCTTAAACCTTAAAAATCAAGTTACATATAAGTCTTAGAGTGCAATGTTAAGTCATTAAGTGGTGAATCAGAGCACTAACAGTAGAACATAGATATTTGTGGATGCTTTTATTCATAGTGTAAATATTAAGCAAAACCTGAACACCTTGTTCTACTTTTGAGTTACATCTGTATGTAAAAGAAAGGCAATTCAGAGCATTTGTCAAGTTTATTGTCCTAAGGACTAAGCACTTGCAACTTACACTGTTCTGTAACATTTGTATGTTTAGTATGTCTGGGATTTTAAGGACTAAGCTTTTTTCCCATAAATCTAGTATATACCCATCTAAGCAATGATTGAAATGCAGTTGATCACAAAGATGGAAGTATCAACAACCAGAAATCTCACCCAAACCGAGGAAAATAAAAATATTGTGCTGTTCAACTCTCTTGGGTTTTTTGGTTGCTTGAATGTATACTAATATCTCATGTGCAAGCTATATGAGCTGTTTGTAGAATGGTGATTTGTATGCTACCTTGTCCTCTATATTTTAATGTTAAATCATTTGACATGAGTAAGCACTGATGTCTGGTTTTGTCAAGCACTTTATAGCTAGCTGTACCTGTCCCATTTCCTGAAGCAAGCATTTGAAGGCACTGGTGGGCAAATGCCACATCTATTTCAGATTAAATGATGTTATCAGAGTCTGCTAAATGGCTTTCTGTGCTCTTTCTTTAATCTGTATTCTATCCAGTCTGTTCCAAACAGCAATTTCAGCAGCACAGACAGAATAATTACATTGCCTGGCAAGGCAAGCCCAACCCATATGACTCACCTTTTGAATGGCTTCAAGATGTAATGATGATCACAGCGAATGATGAAAATATGTAATACTCTTTAGTAGGTGCCAGGCAATGCTCCAAATGCTTTTAATGTCATCATTCAGTTCCCCACCACCACCAATGTTCAAAGGGCAGATACTATTCCAATTGCTACTTAGAACAAAGTGGAGTTTTTGTGGTTTTTCTTTATCGTAAATACAATACATACATACTTTACAGAGTTTAATGAGACTCCGAGAAGGAAAGTTGATTCTTCAAGACTGTGAAATCCACAAGTAGTCTGTGTATCTCTAGGACAAATCCACACTGATCTCATGTTAAAGCCTGTGTGCCCTAAGTGTGCTTTCTATGTTTACTGTCTTCCAGTGCATTGGGGAGGCATTACAGGAAAAGGGACTCCTTCACGGTTCTATGCTTGTTCAACATTGGCATGGATACAATTTTGAAGTCAGTTTCTATTGTAAAGGCTTATTTGGAAGCTAGAAAGGAAATAAGGGGACTGGGGACCATCTAAAATAAAATTAAACTTGTTTCTTCTTTTCTGAAATTCCTCAGTTCATCTCACAACAACACAGAAATAACTACTATTAGTGTTGCTTAGCTCATCTGAGTTTCAAATCTACCAGATACCATCTGTGTCAGAAATCAGACCTAAAAGTACAGTCAGAAAAGGCAGATACAGGTATTTGCATAGTACAAGAGTTGGGACATTGCAGCATCACAGAGCATAGTACAGGTTTTCACTGATTCAATAATACAACACTCCTCAACCTCCCATTTTAGATGATGGGTTTGCAAGGCACAGGGTCAGGCATTTCTAACTCTCCTCGGATCACATCCACATTGATACTCTCAAAATGATACTGACTGTAGGGAGGACGTTTTGTGCCAGGAGGCCCGCATGTATGTACTGCAGAGTTGAAATGATCCCTGAAAAGATAAGAAAGGCTTAGGAAAAATAAGATATTTTGCTGTCTCCGGAAGGTAACTTACCAAGATAAAAAAAAAAAAAAACCAGTTATGGACGTTTACACAGGACTTTAACCAGTACGCAGTTTATCGAAATTAATAGTCATGGGTGTTCATGATACTCTTCATTGTTGACATTATTCAAATCGAGATCCAGGAACTATGAAGTAAAGTTAAACAAGGGCTAGGGATGTAGCTCAGTGGTAGAGTGCTTGTCTAGCATACACGAAAACCTGGGTTCAAGTCCAGGACCCAAAGAGGGAAACAGGAAGTTAAGCCATTTTCCCAGAGGAGGAGCCTCATAAATGAACGCTTGGAACCTAAAACCTGTGATCAAAAAGTCCCAGGAGTTTTTGTTCTGTTGTCTGGGAAGATGGTCAGTGAGCCCTAGGCGTGTATGATTAGGGCTTCTCCCAAACCATCGCCTGGACTTCTTATCTACTTATCAAGATTTTAACTTAAGTTTAGATCGCAAAAATTTTATAAAGTATGGGAAAAGCTTGGAGAAAATAGTCACAACTGCCTTTGCAGATATGGGTTAGTAGTTCTACATCTCTTAACAGAGAAATTGGCCAAGAATCACGATGTAAATGTTTGAAAACATACCAAATATTGTAAGTGATAAAATGCTAACTGAGCCCTAATACTACAAGGATCAGATTTTTAAAAATCATATGCAGACTTTAACCACAAGTTTGTAGGGAAAAAAATTGCCCTCGCATCTAAGTAAATATATCTCCATTATTTTTGTCATTACACGCAATATCCAGTGAATGTAACCAATCCAGCATTAATCACAAGTGACGTGTATTAGGCACGGGGGCAGCCCCTGGCATGGTCCCTAAGGAGCTGCTGAAGCTAGACTGCAATCCAGGATGGGCGTGGCTGCTGGCGCTCAGCTTTGTGTTTGGATACAATGTCCTTAGTATTGCCTTCTCATACATCATGTCCACAGTGTTTCAGGTGGCCACAGAACAGGCACCACAAAAAGCAGACACCTAAGGCACGTGGGGACTTCCCTAGGTCAGTGTCCTGGCCTAGTTTTGCCAGATGTACCAGGATGGAGAGCTCCTGTGAAAACATGGAGAGTTCGATTAGCCAAGGTATCACGATATGACTGCCATCGTCTACATATTGCAATCAAGCTTGGTATCTTGCTTATCCCCTAATCACCTTTCCTGCAGAGGAGGATGAGAGAATAACAGTAAGTGGCACTGCTTGTGCTTTTTCTTCCTGATCTAAAATGTCATGTGTTGGACAAGCATTTGTACAAAGTACTTTGACAGCGGCACTGCTATTTCAACGTGTTTTCATGGCACTGCTCCTGAGACCAGAATGCACTGCCTGCTCTTGGTTTGTAATTTTTATTTAAAGCATTTCAAATGAAGTGGGTTTTTAATCACTTAGTGATCGTGGTCTGTAGAATGGACCAGAGTGACAAAACAAAGCAGAGGACTACTGATGAATCTAAATTGATGCTTGCTTGCACTGAGAAGTATGGCTCAGCTAAATCTATTTTCAAAGCATGTTTTCTCATTAAAATATTTTCAAGTGCTTGTATGGCCTTCTTCCTGGCAGCCACTTATTTGCTGTGAGTTGTCCATTATCGACAAGTGGCTAGAGGCTTAGGCCTTTAACTCTGGGTAACAGTATCATAGTATCATGAAAAAGGTAAATACTATCGCTCAGTTATGAGAGGTCATATTGCTGTTCTTATGCTCCCTAATGATTTAATGAGTAGCTCACCATTATTAGATTATTTTTGACTGTGAAAAAAAACCAAGTGGCCCATGGCATTGGTTTGTCATCAAAATGAATAGCACCACAGTGAATGTGAAGTTTGCTGTATTGTAACTCACTAGACACTAGATTTACCAGGCTCCAAAGGTACTTAGCTTTATACAGGGCACCGAGCAGGAAATGGTGTGGTAAGCGTAACAAGGAAAACCAGGACACCAGCTCCTGCTGTCTTCTCATGCAGGAAATATTTCCGCCAGAAAGGATGAGACGCGAACCTGAGGACTGTAGAACACTGTGGTGAAGCTGCTTTAAACTAGCAATTGGGTGCTGTTGGCTCAGGGCTTAGACGAGATGGACCTCACTACCCTTCAGGGAGCTCCAGAAGAGCATCCAGGTATGACATGACCGGGGACCATCCAGATGAGAAAACAGGACAAAGTAGCTCTGATCAGACCATTCTGTTCTAAGAGTGTGTGCTTTCAGATGGCCGTGCAGGGAGAAAAACAAAACAAAACAAAACAGATCTCATTGAGTCGAGGGAAAACATTCAGAGCTGTTATTGTCTCCATGTCCCTTATTATTTATGATGATTACGTAGGAGAAATCCAAATGTCCTTTATTTCACATCATAGTGAGGTTTTTTTTCTCCTCAAGTTATATACTCTTGAAAACAGAGAAACACTGACTGAATTAACAAGGCAAAAGGCTATAATGGAAGGTGAGTCTTCTCTCCTGCCGCTGTCTTCTCCCACCATTCCCAGTCTCTGTGGCAAGATTCCCCTACAATAGTCCATGTATTTACGAATGTAGATGTATGTCTTTTTTTGTTTTTGTTTTTTCAAGACAGGGTTTCTCTGTGTAGCCTTGGCTGTCCTGGACTCACTTTGTAGACCAGGCTGGACTCTAACTCACAGAGATCTGCCTGCCTCTGCCTCCCGGAGTGCTGGGATTTAAGGCTTGTGCTACCATGCCCAGCTTTGTGTGTGTGCTTTTAAAATACTTCCGTTAGTTATAAAACTAAACCCTGGCACTCCTGCCCCCCACCCCAAAAAATATACCTTCTGCTTATGATGCAAGAGCAGGTAACACAATTAATAGCTTAATGTGCAAATTTAAAAAAAATAGTAACCTCCTTAATTTTATTTTCAAATATTGTGAAATGTGCTTTTCAATAAAATAACACAAAAACAAGGAATCTCCGATATTTGTGGACAAATGGATGGGACTAGAAATGATGATAATGAGTGAGTTAACCCAGAAGCAGAAAGACTCACATGGGATATACTGACTTATAATTGGGCACTAGCCCAAAAGGGACGTCCCATGAAAGTTTTCACTTACCAGGAGATTGTGACAGATGTGAGGACATCCTACTGGGACTCTAGGTAAGAGAAATATAGGAGATGGGGAAATAGAAGGATCCAGAGGGTCCTAGAAACTTACAAGAAGAACATCGTGATAGGTGTATCGGAGCCCAGGGGGGTCTGCTCAAACTATTGCACTAACCAAGAACAATACAAGCATTAAACATTGAACCCCTACTCTGATCTAGCCAATGGACAGGACATTCTCCACAGTTATGTGGAGAGTGGTGACTGACTCTGATATGAACTCTGGTGCCTCATATTTGACCGCCTCCTCTTGGTGGAGAGGCCTGAGGGCACTCAAAGAAAGGATAAGCAGGCTACCAAGATGAAACTTGATAGCCTATGACCATATAGTGGGGGAGGAGGTCCCCCTCAGTCATAGACCTAGAGGAGGGGAGTAGGGTGAAAGTGGGAGGGAGGGTGGAATGGAAGGATACAAGGGATGGGATAAAAATTTAGTTGTAATCTGAATAAATTAATAAATAAAATAAAATAACACTCTACTATGAAATGAACATTTCTTTTTAAAGTTTTCATACATATAATTCATACTAAGAAGTACCATATTTGGACTGAGGAGACAAGTTAGTTGCTAAAGTGCTTGCTGGCAAAGTATGAGGACTTGAGTTTGATACCCAGAACACATGTTTTGTTTCGTTTTAACACAAAACACTGGGCTTAGTGGCATGTCCTTTTAATTCCAGAAGTGAGTAGGCAGAGACATGTGGATCCTGGGACCTCACTGGCTGGCTGGCCAGCCCAATTGCAAGCCCCTAGCCTGAAAAACTTTGTTTCAAAAAACAAGGTAGATGGCTCCCAAAGAATGTCACCAAAGGTTGGCCTCAGGTCTCCTTTCCTATGCACATCTACATACACTTGTGCACACACACAAATGTGCACAACATATAAATACTCTATTTAAGGTTCTACAATCTTGTTAGATATGTCATGGAGTTAGATGATGAAACAATGTGCTCAGGGCAAAGAGGTCACCATGTGAATGAATGTAATGCTCCTATGGCCATAGCTACAACCTGATAGCATAAATAAACAAATAAGTGTGAGTACGTGTCTCTTCCTGAAGGCATTAAGGGTCAGTCACTGCTCAGCAGTAGTAAGTCCAGTATGGGGACCAGAACAACCCTTCCCACGAGATCACACATAAAGTGTCTGCTCATGTTAGGATTTCAAAGGGAGGGCCTTGCATTGGATCAAATATACAAGAAGTACTATTTTTAGACATAATTAATCTGCCTGACACAGAATTCTGATTGTCTGAAAGAGACATGTTCATCTATACCAACAGGTAACTTAAACAAACAAACAAAAAGAATGGCCATTGACATATATAAAATTGCTTGAACAAACAAACATTAAAGAAATATAATCAAAAGTACTGAGGCATATGGGTATATAAACAATATGTAAAATCTTGTATTCAACATGATTTTTAAGGAAGACATACTTATTTGCATACAAAGATACATATGTTTTGTTTTTAAAGTATTCACAAGACCACACATAGTTGGAGAACATTTCCACATTATTGAGTGGTTATCTTGAGGAAGTACACAGTGAGAAAGAATCCACAAGTTAATGCCTATATTAATTTTTCTAGGGTTTTCAAAGGTTGGAGTCCTTAATTAGCAAAATCAGCAGGATAAAACTATGACAACAGAAGACAAATGTATTGCAGTTTACTTATAAAGCTAATATGGCAAGAGGTTGGGAAGACAGCCCAATGGCTCGATGGGTAAAAGTTTTGCTGCTCAAGCATAAGGATTTAAGTTTGAATCTCTAGCACAGCATAAAAATGCAGGTATTCTGTCTGTACCTGTAACACCAGCATTGGGAGAGGTGCAGAGACAGAACCGCAGTATTCCAAAGTAGATACAGGTGCATTTGGAGACATCACCTAGCCAGATTGGCCAGTTTCTGGTTTAGTGGGAGAACTTATGTCAAGACAATACGTGTAGAGTGATAGAGAAAGACGCTAATGTTCCGCTCTGGCCTCTGCATACACCACGCACATTCACCACACTCACAAAGTTAGTGCTCCAGAAATATTTCTGTACATTAAGCTATGTTAAATATACTGTAATGTAAAAAGGACTTACAAAAATATTATATTTATAGTCATGTGTATTTCCTAATTGTTTAAGAGGGTGACATAAAATATTCTATCATGTAATTGAATGTACCTAGACACTGTGTAAATCAGCACTTCATTTGCTACATGACATGCTGAAAGCATCTCCTGTAGGGTTCCAGGGAACTAGGAGTATTCTCCACTCTCCCTGCTTTTTTTAAAAGGAGAAATATAATTTATTCTCGGCTGTATCAGTCTATGGTGAAATACTGATATATTATGAGAAGTCTCACCACTTTTATAGAATAATTTTGTTATGTAGGTCTTTCAGTAGCATTCTGAAGTTGATGAAAACTTGCAATATTTTACAGAACATATGAAAGGGTTCTATCATCAGGTAAAACTATGCTTCTAATCAGGTAATACTATGACCACGTCCCCTGGATGGGGAGGCCTGGTGGCACTCAGAGGAAGGATAGCAGGCTACCAAGAAGAGATTTGATCTCCCTGCTTTTTAAATGACTCAAAGTATAAAAGGAACAGCAATGGTGCAATTCTAAATATGGCCACCAGAGGGCGCAAACAGCTAATATTGCAAAAATACTCTTTGGGTAAAAGCTGCAAATCTGATTTTTTAAAAGGTATGTAGAATGAAATTATGGTTAATTTATTAACTAAAAATTAACTACCTGAATTCACTATATAATTTTTAAATTCTGAAAAGACCAGATCTCCAACTTCAGTTGCCATCAAATCACCAGAGAGGTTTGTTAAGCCTGCTACAACCCACCCCAGGAATTTCTGGTTCAGCGCAGGGCATGGATTTCAAGAATTAGCATTTTCAATAAGTTCCTAGATGATTCTGACACTGCCTGTCTGGGAGACGTACTTTGATAACCATCAGCAAAAGCAAAGCACATCACGTCTTAGCTTTTCCAGGGTACTTAGAGAGCTACACTGTGCTGACAGATTCGGTGGAGATAGGTAACTGATGCTCAAGGCAATGAAATTATGGGGAGTAGTAGAAGCACAGGATCACAGACTAGCTGCCACAATGCCATCCTCCCCAAAGGGCAAGGGGACTGATCAGCAATGAATATCAGAACAGAAATCTCTCAAGGGGCCGTTGCTGCCTTCATTTCAATTGTCATACTGGGGGAGTATGTGGGTAAATAATTGAGCTACAAGCTCTGTGAACAAGACCTTGTTCAATTACGTGGCCCAGCATATGCCAATGTCTAACATCTACTCTTTCTCCCAACCTAGTACTCCTCATCAATTAAGACACAAACCTGACACGATGGTGCATGTCAAAAAAGTACAAATAGAATTAACCAGCAGTCCTGCCATCTCATTGTTGACATTTGATATGTTTTACTATGCTATCTTTTCTATACTTTGATATAGACGCAAAAGCAGGGAATTCTATTCTTGAGGAAGTGAATTCTCCACAGGCAGTGATGAGATGTCTATCAGTGCCCAGGTTACGAGCGCAGTCTTATGTCTTCCAGACCTGCTATTAAGATCAGTTCTCCTGTGTTGTCCCTTGGTTTAAATAAACTCTTCTATTCACTTCTTTAGAGTCTTCATCTCTTATGAAATATTAGATAAGACAAAATAACAAGGACAGGAAAGAGTAGAAAATGGTAGAAAATGGTGTGCAGATCTTCTGTTCTCCTCCCAGCCCTGCCCCAGGTGACTTACCCTTACAAGATAGTTGCTCCGGCTAATACATCAAGAAACTCTGCAGGCCCCCCGCTTCCTGTTGCTGTACACCCTCTTCTCGCTCTTGCTCTTCGTATTACTTTTTAGTGCACCCATCTCAGCTGCAAGAAATAGAATGCAGAGTGAAGCAGAGATATCCCCGCTGAAGTCTCCCATTTCCTCAAACAGCTCCGTGAAGAAAGCACTCTACTTCCATGTTGTTGATACTCAGCCCTAGGCCTGTAAAAGGTAATTCTTATTTTAATGTGTGATCATAAATCTTGCTTGTCAACTTGACTACGTTTGGAATCAACTAAAACCCAGGTTGTGCCTGTGAGGGATTTTTTTTGGTTTTTCGAGACAGGGTTTCTCTGTGTAGCCTTGGCTGTCCTGAACTTGCTTTGTAGACCAGGCTGGCCTTGAACTCACAGTGATACGCCTGCCTCTGCTTCCTGAGTGCTGGGATTATTGGATTATTTGAAGTGGAATGATCAGACCTAAATCGGAACCACACTTTCTGCTGGCAGCCCACATAAAAAGACATAGAAGAAACTTTTGCTTTTTGCCTGCTTGTCCTCACACTCACTGGTGAGTTTATCTACCCTGTTGCTGAAGCATTCCTTCACTTGTGTCAGAACCTACGTCTTCAGGATTCTGACATAGACCACAGCCCAACAGTTCTTTTAGGCTCCAGCACCGGATCAGAACTCCCAATTCAGTCTCACAAGCTGAACAACTACTGGATTCTTGCTTGACCTTTCTGCCGGGAGACAGCCTTTGTTAGACTACCTGGAAGTCATCCTGGAACCTACTCTAACAAATCCATCTTCTATTTATTCTGCCAGTTCTCTTCTATGGATGTCTCTGTGACCACTACAGCCAGCAAAGTAACAATCCTCGGGAGGCAAGAAGGCAGTTTAGTTCAACAAGACTCAATAGCTGGTGTTGGTTCAACCATCAAGAGTCTGACACTGAGTAGTTTATTTTAGGTATATGTAAACACAATATAATTTGGTGAAAACTTGCCTGATGATAATTAACTCAATCCTGTGTGCACAATAATGCTTAAGGTGTGACTTCACTGAAATACTTTGTAACATATATGTGATATCACCCATAATATAGTTTGACTGCAAGTGACAACTTTCATAAAGATACAGTCTGTGGATTAACAAGCTCATGATAAGGGCCTAGGAAGGAGCCAGAGTCCTTTGGGCTACACAGATAGTTCCAAAAGCCACTAAGCTATTCACCATGCCCAATTCCAGCCTTCTGAACGTTCATGGATAGTGTCACTGCCTGGTGTGGTGGACAATCCAAGCACAAGTACTGGTTGCAGACACTGGGGACACAACATGGAAAAAAAGAAATGCTCAGTTGTCTGAGGTAGCCTTAGTATCTGGAGAACCTTACACTGCATTTTCTCTAATCATGACAATAAACATACAAGGCAAGGATTCTTTTTTTAATATTTACTTATTTATTTATTATGTATACAGTGCTCTGCCTGCCCGCCAGAAGAGGGCATGAGATCACATTAGAGATGGCTGTGAGCCACCATGTGGTTGCTGGGAATTGAACTCAAGACCTCTCGAAGAACAATCAGTGCTCTTAACCTCTAAGCCATCTCTCCAGCCCCAAGGATTCATAATTAGAAATGAGAAACCTAAAGCCACAGAAAGTAAGAAAGCTGCCCCTTTTGCCAGGAACAAATCTGTGAAAACAGGCCGGGGACTTTGTAATTCAATCTTTTTCTACTGTGTTGTCTTCATGGTATTTGGATGGTTAAAAACCAAATCTTCCCGTTAGATAGCAATCTCTACCTCCTATAATTCTTCAAAGTTTTTACAATAAGCTGTATTGACTTCATCATAAAAATAGTTGAGAAGGGGCCAGGCGTGGTGGTACATGCCTGTAATCCCAGCACTTGGGAGGCAGAGGCAGGAGGATTGATGTGAGTTCAAGGTCATCCTAGTCTACAAAGTGAGTCTAGGACAGCCAAAGCCACACAGAGAAACCCTGTCTTGAAAAACCAAAAAAATAAAATAAATAAATAAATAAATAAATAAAATAGTTGACAAAAATCTAAAAGATCTATAGAAATAGAGGGTTCTTATCTACATATGTCATATCCACATCAAAAGATATGACATGACATGTATGTGAAGTGCCAGAAAACACTTCATTTATAAAGAGAGAGAAAACAGAAAATTTAAGTTTCATAGAAAACTATAAGGATGCTAGTATACACATGATACTAAGTGAACAAAAGTAAGCATAAGTTAAACTGTCAATGATTTTATTCCCTAAGCAATAAATTACATGTAAGGTTTAATGTTGCTACATCTTCACAAAACTATATGCACATATTCCTATGTGTATTCACAGAAATGTATTTGTGAAGAAAAATCATTTTACAGAACATGCTTCAGCAGGGAGGGGGAAGAAGTAGACAAGGTATTTTCATTTTCACATAATGCCTTTATTGTTTGAAATTTGCCTAAAATAGAAATACAATATGATCCAACTATACCACTTCTAAACATATGCCCAAAGAATTCCAAGCCTTACCACAGAAATACTTGCATGCCCATGTTTATTATTTCACTGTCCACAATAGCTAAGAAATTAAAGCAGCCTAGGAACTCACAAACAAGTGAAGGGAGGAAGAAACTGTGAATACATTCACACACTGCCATTTTATTCAGCCACGAAAGAAGCTGAAATCGTGCCCTTTGCAGGAAAATGAAAGAATCAGGAATCATTTTGTTAAACAAAATAATCAAGAATCAGAAACACAAATACCACACGCTATCTCCCAAATATGAACCCTAGATTTAAATGAACATATATTGAGGTTGTCAGTCATAAAATTAGAAAGGAGATCATGGAACAAAATAAGAGATCTTATCCATATGATATGAAAGCATAGAAGAGACACTTGCAGGGGAGAGGAACAGCAAGGTAAAAGTAGGAGAGATGAGGGAGGAGCATACATAAACAAACTGCATATGAAAATGTCATAATGAAAACCATTAGTCTGAAAGCTACTTGAATTTTTTAATTTAAATGTACTAGATTGGTGATTTAAAGGAGTAAGAGAGATAATTTTGGGAAGGTTTTGTTGAGAGTTTATCCAATTTTTAGAAAATTTTATTTTTTATGTGTGTAAGTAGTTTGCCTGTATGTAATTGCACTACATGGGTAGAGTACTCATGTTGGCCAGAAGAGGGCAAAAGATGCCTTGAAACTGGTGTTACTTAGCCATGAGCCGCCATGCGAATGCTGGGAATTGAACCTGGAAGAGCAGTAAAAGCTCTTAAACTCTGAGCCATCTCTTCAGGCTTTATCCAATTTCATACACATCTACAGTCTTAGTAAAAATAATCTATAGTACCTCAGCTAAAGGAGGAGGAGGAGGGGGGGAGAAGGGGGGTGAGGAGGAGGAGGAAGAGGAGGAAAATTAGCCTACCAACATGTGAACATCCACATGTTGACTTTCTCTCAGAGGCATGCACTGTCCTGATCTCTTCAGCAAAAAATGGTTGGCTATGCCACTCAGGTTTTTAGAAAACTGGTGGATCAAGGCCCAGACCCCTTCTTCCTAAAATCTTTCCATTGCAGGCATTCAGCGATGTAGTTTTAGATTTGACCAGCAGATGGCAATGATCTCAATAGGCTGCCTTGGCGACAATGGAAAAGCATAATCTTATAAACAGATGTATGGAATGAATAAACCTAAAAACATATGAGATGTTTCATGTGGACAGAAAAGACAGAAAGTGTTCGCGATGTTTCATTTTTTAGTAAATAGTAGCTCCCGAGGCTAAATCTTTTACCTTTAGGTTGCTGTTCAGGGGCTCATTTGCCCCTTCCTCCTTTTCCTCTTTGAGGCACACACTCCCATTTCCAGATACCTACAGGCATGGGAACTTGTAAAATGTGTTTTTTCCATATGTAGGAAATGAGTGCGTGTTCTCCAATACTAAACTGAGGGGAAAAGAATCAGATGAGATAACTAATCATATAATAAAAGAGAATGGCTCAAGGGCTCTTTCTTCTTCCAAACCTCTGCAGGAAACACCTGCTACAGAAAGAGCACAAAAGCTTGTAAATTGCATAAATGTTTATGGATGGCATTTTTTGTGTGCGTATTTTCAAATGCTCTTTAGCAGATGTGGTATTTATCTTCTGTCACCACCACCCCCTTCCTTATTATTTTAGACAGGGGCCCACGAAGCCCAGGATGGCCTCCACCCCACAAGTCCTGGAATTACAGGAAAGTGCTGCCAGGACCAGATAGGAAAGTTTTTAAAGGCTGTGTGTTCTGAACACATTGTTCGGTTCATCTGATAATCCCCTTTTACAATCACTTTAGGCAAGACTTTTGCTCCTTGGCACTAATCTCTTTTTATGTGTTAATTTAGTATTCATTTGTACATATAATAAGTGCTAGATGCGTACATATATGATCATAAAGCATATACTATACAATCTATGAAAACACTATGCTGAGAAAGGACTGAATACAAAGCAAAATGGCCACGGTCAAGACTGGTTCTACTTGCAGTCAGGAGTGCAGGAAGCACCTTGTTGCCACTGAACAGAAAAGCTACCAGTGCCCCTTGCCTCCTGTCCCCACAGTCACAAAGATTCCCAGAACTTCATGATGCAAAGTGACCAGATGGAGGCCAAAGTAGATTATACTGTCGGCAAAACTGGGTATTCTCAAGAGGACCACAGTGCAGATGGAGATGGAGCTTGTGAGCAAAATGTGACAGAGTAGAGATAGAGCCCCTCAAGGTTTTGAATGCCTGAGTGCATAGTGAGAGAACGTGGGCACCATCGTGCTAAAAGGTAATCAAATCAAAATTCTCCGTCTTTCTCTCGGTGTATAACCTCATCTTTTATAAATGACAGAGTCAATTGCGTTTCCATGCACACGCTCACCTCTTCACTTTAAAATAACAGCCTGTACTCATGCCTTCTGCCAAGTCATTTCTTTTCCCAGTATGTGAAAATGGATTGTCTCAACAGGGAACAAAGATTTCTTTGTCTTCAGGCTTATTTATTTTGAGAACTTAGTAGAGAGTATTTATACATGGACTGGGAATTTTATCAAATATTTCTTGAACAGGAAACCAGGCAACCTAATGTTCTCAGTTTGTATGGTTTGAATATATATAATCCATAAGTAAAAATATTGTTACATATGAAAATAGTCTTCAGTTGGCGGATGCATTAAACTTAAATATTGAGCTTGGAGAAAAACGAACCAGAAATCGTATTGCCGGCTTAATTTTGGCAGCATGATCTCTGCACTTCTGGAAAATTTTCAGAGTCAAGTGATCAATAAATTTCTTTTGGTATATACACTGTCCACATATTTAAAAGTCAAAATCTGTAAACAAGGTTAAATGTAGCCCTAGTCTTTCATGTTAATACAGATGTGAAGACAGCATTTATTCAAGGCTCTGCAAAGCCTAGTCCTGACTTGTGTATCCCAAACATCAGCTTGACATTTCCTTCTTCACTGTGTAAAGTCAGAGCTGAGACGTGCACCAAATAAAAGGTTACCTGTTCCTAATCCATGTTTGGCGCTCTTGGTTTCTTGATCTATAGAATACAGATTATCACCCCTTGCCAATAGGAAGAATCCAACAAAATTCCAAGAGAATCTCTGTACAATGTAAGAAAGTGACTGTACACTGGCATGCCAAAATAACTGTTGTCATTTTATGAAGACTCTTGGGAGCTGACCATAGTATCTCCATTTTTTATTGAATATTATATTTACCCCTGATATCTATGTCTTTTTGGTAAATATTTTCATTAACATCTCTTATAACTTGAGCATTAAAACATCACTTGACATTGTCTATGTGTGGACAACACAGGAAAGGTTAAGTTCCTCATGCCTCTACTCTTAATGTTCCCTCTTTTGTTTCTACTTATAGTTTTAGTTGTACTTTTGGTTACGTGGATCTCATTATGAAATATGGAACATGTCTGTCTTTGAATTACAACCTATTTGTCTTCCATCATAAATTCCTTCAATAAATACTGGTTTACAATAGAAAATAAAAAGTGTTTATTTGAGGAACACAAACAGATGGTAAGGGCCTCTCTTAGTTAAGGTTTCTATTGTTGTGATGAAACACCATGACCCAAAAATAACTCGGAGAGGAAAGGGTTTATTTGGCTTGAAGAGACTTAGGGGAAAACCAAATACTATTGTTCTGCTAAAGAAATGTAGCAATAAAATTATCTGTAACGTCACTGAGGGTTTTTTGTTTTGATTTGTTTTGCATTGTTTTTTTTGTGGCTTTTTTTTTTTTTTTTTTTTTTTTTTTTGCTTTTGAGATGACAGTTTAATTGCAATGTTTCCCTCTTCACTCTCCCCCTCCAAACTTTTCATGTACTTCATCCTGTAGTCTTCTAATTCATAGCCTTTTTATTAATTGTTGTTGCATGAATGATATTTTCCTCAAATCTAGTGAGAAGTATACAACTATGTTTCTATTGGACTGTCTCATATTGGTTGGGGAGGGGGGAGAAAGTGAGAGACAGACAGACAGACAGACAGACAGAGACAGAGACAGAGACAGAGACAGAGAGACAGAGACACACAGACAGACACAGAGAGACAGAGACAGAGTGAGAGACAGAGAGAGGGAGGGAGATTGGGCTGGGAAGCTTTTGCCTGTTTTCAAAAACAGTTTGCTTTATGCCCTTATAAGAATTATATCAGAAATATTCAACATAACTCTAAGTGCCTAAAAGCACAGGGAATGGATTTAATGGCTTTGGATTGCAGGTAACAGAAGCAACTCCTGATGCTGTCTCCATTTGTAATTTTGACTTGTGGCCCACAGAAAAACATTAACTTAAGTGCTAAATGCTGCTTTCAAAATCATAGGTGTTTCACTTGAGTGTTATTTCTTGCTTGTCCTTGCTCACACACAGCAGTTTGGGGGGAAAAAGGTCTTTTTGTACATTTGGTTCTTTAAGTTTCATTCTGTTTTTAATGGGCATGTAACAAGTGAACATATTTATAGGGTATGGTGTGACATTTCTAAATGTGCACACAGGGTGCAGTGCTCTATCAGGATAACCAGCATACATCACCTCAGATATTTAACATCCATTTGTTATGAGAACATTTAGGGCCTTTTCTTCTTGTTTTGAAGTATACTCTAATGTTATTAACTGTAGTTACCCTGCTGAGATGTAGAATGCTAAAAATCATTCCTCTTATCTAACAGTAATTTTGTACCTGTCAACTAATTTTTCCCTGTTATTGCCTCCGCACTCAGCTTCTAAGAGAGCAAATCTCAGGTGGGAATCTACTATTTTGGATTCCAATTCCATGTTTCTAATGGCACTGAGCTCCCCCCTCCAAATTTCTCCATTTCTCACACTCCATATTTTATTATTTGTTTATTAGCTTTTTCTAATCTCACAGTAACATGAGCTATGGAATGGAAAGAAATGTGTTTGTTTCGTGGTTATGTCCTCAAGCCACAGACCCACTACAGTCTTTAAAATATAATTACACCATTTCTCCCCTTCACTTTCCTCTATCTAACCCTTCTCATGTAATGCCCCCTCTTTATCTCAAATTCATGGCCTCTGTTCTTTGTTTTTACATATATGCATAATACATAAGCCCATACATACAACCCGCTCAGTCTGTATACTGTTACTTGTATGTATGTTTTCAAGGCTGGCCATTTAGTATTGGATAATCAGTTTGGGAGCTTTTCCCTGGAGAAGACGTTCCCCCACTTTCAGCATCCCTTAACTAGCTGGAGTTCTCTGTCTGGAGTTGAGGCCCCTTAAAATGGACACCTTCCATGTTAGCATATCTATTGGTTTTGTCATTGTTCAGGACTTGTTTAAGCAGCCACCTAGAACTCTATTATTGCACCTTCATCTTTACCAAACACACATCCCCTGATGTCTCCTATGTGCCTTTTTCTGTGTGGGACTGTCTGTAGGGGAAGTAGAGATGGAATATCTTAATGTGCTGATGGGAGTTTAGTGTGAATGAATGGATTCCACCTCAGGAGTCCTTCCTTTGGTTTCTTTAATTGTTAAGAGGTTTGAAAAACTTTTCATGAAACTGCCATTGTTTCCTCCTTGAATATTCAGGTTGTATTCGTTATCAATTGCTTTATCTTCATGTATTTTTCTCTCCCTCCATTTTCCATGTGTGCAAATATTGAACACACTAGTTTTGGAAGAAACAGTATATTGATTTAAGAAATGCTGAGTTCCTTTATTGTGCTAGACACTGCACAAGATCAAGAGAAAACAGCATTGAAGAAAACAGATGAAATTCACATCATGCTGAAGCTTACATCCTACTGGATACTTTTGTGAATCCCGAAGAGTTTCTTATGGGAATGTAGCGAGTTTACTAAATTACAAGTATGATAGCAGCCCTGAGGATCAATTCGAAAACTTTACCATGCTGAACCCAGGAAGTCCTTGTATTGAAGATTTATGGAATCATAAATAATTTTTGTCTCAAAAATTACATTTTATAACCATTTTAATACATATTTCATAAACTATACACTTTATAATATACCTGTTTAAAGTTTACAAAGTCAAGGTTTTTAATATGTCACATAAATGTGCACCCATCACTACACAGTTCATTTGGAACACATTCATCATCAAAAGGAGACACTGTTGCTCTTTAGCTAGCCCCTGCAGCTATTTATCTAATCGATGTCAATTTATTTTAATTATTTATTTTCTGTGTGGATATGGATATTTTCTATGTATGTATATCTGTATACCACGTGAATAATTGGTGCCCAAAGAAACCAGAAGGGGCTGTCAGATTCCTTGACACTGGAGCTACAGGTGGTTTGTGAGCTGCAATGTGGGTGCTGGGAACTGAACCCAGATCCTCTAGAAGAGCAGCCAGTGCTCTTAATCACTGAGCCACCTCTCGAACTCCCTGTCTCTCCATCTATTGAAGACATTTCATGTCAATAGAACTATGTAATAACAGTTTCAGGACTTATCCATGTTATGGTATACATTAATAATTTTATAGCTGAATCACATTCTATTGTGTAGCTATATCATGTTGTTTTTGTATGTTTATCCACTGTTTGACATTTGGTTGTTTCTGCCTGTCGGCTAAAATTACAAATAATGTTGTGTAAATATTCATGAACAACCTTTGTCTTAAACAACTGTTTTCAACTCTCTGTATATACTCAGACGTAGGATTTTAAACCAAATATTTATTTTTTAAATAAAGCAGTGTTTCTTAATAAAGCAGTGTTTATCTGTGTAAAATTATAATCAAAGCACAGAAAGAAAAATGCTTTATGATCCTGCATATCTGAGGAATCTAAAACAACTGATCTGCAGACGTTTAGCGCACAGTAGTGGTAGCTAGAGGCTTGTATGGAGAGGCAGGGAGAACGATAATCAATGATAGGAGGAGTAATTTCCGGCATTCCATAGTAGAGGACAATTGCAACATTGTAGTTAATAATATAGTGTATATTTCACAATAACTAGACGAGAGGATTCAAAACGCTCTCATGGCAAAGAAGCAAATGTTTGAGGTGATGGATATGCTAAAAATCACTCGTCTTTAAAAATGTTTAATATAGCACACTTTGAACCATAATATCCATAATTATTATGTATTAGCTAAAAGTGAATTAATGTTTAAAATAACATATGATGAAATACGCAGCTTTCATTTAACTTTAAGCCTCTCACTGCCTTCCATTCTCGTCTCAAAGGTAAAGCTAGTAATTATAATAACAACAATAATACTATATCTTAATGTTCATGTAAGGAAATAAATTATTAGTACATGGGGAGCATTGAAAACAGTACATGGTAATAAAAAACAAAAACAAACAAATGAGCAAAAAAGAAAACAGTACATGGATAAGAGTGAAAACTGTCACTTAAATCATAGAAAATATAAAACATGGAAGAGGGGCAGGGAGTACCTAGGAGTGATGGGAACTTTCTATGTGAACATAGTCAATAAAGTTATCCCTGACAGGGGTGATACTCAGGAAAGACCTATCTCTATACACAGAATATGTTCTCTATTACAGCAGAGGCCAGCACCAGGAAATTGACTGGATGAAAGTCCTATGATTTGTAATCAATTTGGTATTGGGGTTTAGGGATCTAAACTTCAAGTTTTTATCAAGTAAATACAGAATTGATGTTTCTTTCTCAAACATGTGGGAAATTGCTTCTTCAATACTGAAAGAAACAGTGAAATTGGGTCATTGGTTCAGTGAGTAAAGGTGCTTGCAGCCAAGCCTGATGACCTGAGTTTGATTCCCAGGAATGGTAGAAGGAGAGAGAACTCTCACTTCCATAGGAACACAATGGTACATACACATAAACACACACTAAATAAATTAAATTAATAAATATTTTCAAATGATGAAATTTCAGAGACAGAACAGCACACAGGACAGGAAGTTTCAAAGATGAATTCTCTTTCTTAAAAGATTTTAACATTTCATTCTTTATTTTAACTTCTTTCTCCTGATCATTCTTAGAAACATCTTTATTTCCATACTTGATTCTAAAAACCAGTCTTACACACATCCCAGGCAAAACCCTTCATTCATGAACATTATTAGCAAAGCTATAATTTTTTATAGTAATCATAAAGTGATAAATATACATAACAAGTGCCAATTTTATAGTATATTAGATTATGACTTAGACTAGAAACATTAAGGGAAAGTGAAAAAGAGACTTTATTAAAAACCCAGACAATAACCATAAGGAAATATGAAATTTTTCCAGAATATTCTGCAGGCAGATAATTTATATTCAGAATATATAAATAAATCAGAAGGTTTTAAAATGTATTGAAACTTTACAGCAAAATGATTCAGCAACAATCTTGTATCATAATCAAACACAGAAAAAGAGAAAAAACTATCATGTACATAAATTAAAACACATGGTCTCTTAGGAGTTGTGGTTACTGGCACAAAGTCAAGACAACCAAAAGTCTGGCAATAACAGCGTCAAGAATCCCCAGGCTCCATCCCTTACCAATGAGCCACTAGCAGTAGACAATTGCTGGCAAGAGAGAATCATTCTTTAGTGAGGATGTGGTCACTGATAGGTTTCCCATGCTCTGCTGGAGGTTCCCACATTTATGCACATATGGTCAGCACAGACTGGACATCGTGGGTTATCAAAAATAAAAAGACATGAGGCTCATATTTCCCCTATACACAGGTGTGAATTTCTCAAGAATAAAGAAAAATTTTAAAAAAAGAATACACACACAAATACATTATCATATATAATTATTTAACACTTGAAAACATATAAATTTATGTGAATTACTTGTGTAACAACATACACGGAGAAATAAATGCGGAAAATATGAGCAGAATTATCTTTCTATTTAACAGGTTAAAAAACAACACAAAGATTTTCTCTAGTAAATGATTATTTCTCCATGGAGGCTATTTTTAAAACAAAAAGTTAGTGTTGGAAATCAGAAGGAAAAACCATAACATTTTATGATATTGTTGTGCATTCCTAATTGGATTTGATGACAGAAAAGTTTGGCAACATGAATATCTGGATGTAAACATGTCCATATTCAATACATACATGTATACACATAATCCTTGAAGGGACAAAGACATTTTAGAAGTCTCTTTATCTCCATCCACTTATGTATGTGTCTCAGTGGATGGCTACCTACCTCACACATGCTCAAATTACTGAACACAATCTCTCATTATCATGGAAAAGGGTGAGTAAAACCTCCTACCACATAGTTTAGAATAATTTAATATCTATAGGTGCTGAATCACTTCATTTACCATAGAAATTTCCAGAAAAGTCCTGCTACTGGTAAGAGGGTGATATTATCCAAAGCTTCCTGCTAAGTGACAAACAAGTAGTCATTCCAGATGTGATCACTAGGTGGTACTGATCTTCAGCTTCTGACTTGCCTCAGTGGAAAAAAATATTGTTTATGAAAATGAAAGAAATGTCTCTTAAGAGTTACTGTGCATTACAAGATGTGCACGAACGTAAAACAAAATGGTGATTGATTTTTTTTTTATCTCATGGTTTTTCTTCTTTTCTCTAATTCTCCAGCTGTGAATCCTAGTGACAATGGTAACAGTCTTCTGTGAAGGCTGACTTGGGGCCAGAGCAAAGCAGAGAATGAGTTAGAACGGTTTCTACAATTGTCTTGAGAATCTTCACACAGTTTTCGAGGCATGCCCAACTGCAGAGTAGTGGATTTCCACACAGGATTTCCCCAGGGACGAACTGGGTCATAGAGCATTTCCTGCCTGTTATAGCTGGCTATTATCTCTGAATAGCTCCTCCTTCCACTCTTCCTTGACTAAAATGTTCTTAGTCCTCAAGCCTCAGATGAAACATCACTCCCTGTGGGAAGTCTTCCCAACATACTCCAATGACCCTAGGAACTTCAGCTCCCTTATAGTGACCCCACCAGCTTCACCATTTTGAGACAAATATTTTTGTCTAAAAAAGAATTCAGTGAATGGGAGTTCATAACTTCTCATGACCGGGGCCTCACACAGGGGAAGAGTCGGAGACTTCCAAGTGTCTGAAGATGGGCCCCAGGCTTTCTACTTTTGAGAGGGATTACTGGGTCACAGATCAAGTAAGCAATGGAAATCCAGATTTATTCCATACAAGGCAGCTGGGAATGTTTGTCAGGGAGACTTCTGGAAGTGAAGAGGGCTGTGAGTTGATGCTTTCTCTCGGAAGATTCCGTGGGAGATTGACATGGCAGTCTCTTCCTTGCAGCAATTCGGTAGAGTCGAGTTCACTGCAGCTTTCTAGAGGCAGGATACCACGCACAAGCACGCTAAGCACCTTGACATGTAGAAAATACTTTGAAATATATGTCCAAGACACTGTAGTTTTGAAGATAGGAAACACATTAAAAACAAGGAAAGATTTTGAAGTCCTACAATATAGTTTCTAATTAACTGCATGTATAACAAGACCTTGAGTTGTATTTGAAATTATGAAACATTTCATTCCTATCACTCCCTGAAGTGTCAACACACTACTTTTCTTTTCACAGAATAGACAGACATACAAGGCAGATAAAAGCATTGATAGATGAAAGATAGCCAGATGATAGGTAGATAGATGATAGATAGATGATAGATAGATAGATAGATAGATAGATAGATAGATAGATAGATAGATAGATAGATAGAGATAGTTTCATGTCCAATGCACGATTGATTAAGTCACCTATGTAATCTTCAAGACATTTAATATTAATCAGAGCCCACCAAAAGACCTGTAAGAGAAGGAATTTCTTGGATGGAAAAGCATGCTCTCAATCACTGGCAAAGCCCAGACTGAATGCCAAATTTCTGACTCTAAAATCCTTAATCTTCCCCCCTGCTCCCCTCAGCATTGTGATGATTGTGGGACATGCTTTTATGGTCTTTGTTTCTTAGTATAATTGACATTTGTGCTCGGTTTAAACAATATGGAAAAGGCCTTCCCAGGTTGAGGAGTATATGCAAATAACTGGCAAATCCACACCCCAGTGACAAATACAGTTCACTTTTTCAGCTTCCTTTCTGACACTTGGAAACTGTTTACTACTTTCAATACATTGTGATGATTTGGGGTAAGTCTGTGTTTATTCTTACCACTATAAATCATATTACATTACATTCTACATTTCATTGGAAGCATACTTTTCCATGTAAGGAATTCCTTCTCTGTGAGCACTGGTAATCATCTCATGAGAATGGAGAGTGGCTCACGAGGCAATAACTGGATGTTAGCAGAGGAGCTGTCATTTTCTTCAGTGGTGTAGCCATTAGTAAATTGTCTGTGCTCTTGCAACTACTGCCCCACTTATCTTCATGTAAGTGACCTCAGCAGACCATAAAAATAAAACGTGAAGGTAAGAGGGTGTGCTCGTTTTGTCTCCTATTGTTGTGATAAAGTATCCTGCCTCCCACCCAACCACAAATAGGGGAAAGAGGGTTTATTCGGCTGACATGTTATATTCCATAACTACAGTAAAGTCAAAGCAACAGGAACTGAATCAGCTAGGCATGTTACATGCGCTGCCCACATCAGACAGCAATGGATCAATGCATGCATGCCAAGGCCCAGCTCACACTCTCCACTCTTTTATAGTCCACAATCCCCCGCCTAAAAAATGGTGCCACCCATAATAGACAGATCTTTCTGCTTTAGTTGATGTAATAAAGTCATCTCCCCACAGACACAGGCATAGACAATGTCTCATCGAGACTCACTTTCTAGGTGATTGTAGATAGTATCAAATGGACAACTGCAACTGTCACAGAGGGAAGAGAAAGCATTCCAGCAAAAGACAGAGCTATATGAGGCAGGGTGAAAAGGATGAAAGTTCATTATATTTATGTATGTAAAATTGTCTACATACATACATTCATGCATACATGAAATAAAAAACTATAGGGGAAAAAAAAGAAGATAAGGCTGCCAGACTGGGGGTGTTGGTAAACGACAAGAGAACACAACAAAACTTGACTTGGGACAGAATGTTCAGAATGTTTATGCCTCTCTTCTGGTTGTGTTTTGCCAGCTGTGCTCACCTCTCAAAAATATATTCTGAAAGCTTGAATTTGGATAAATCCAGCATATTTAAGAGCAATTCAGAGTTGAAGAGTCTGGTACAACACACAAGGGAATACTTACCAGAAGGCACGAAGAAACACTTAAAAATAGCCAAGACAGCAAATGTTCACATTATTTCACTTCTTTCACTCCTGTGCAAACTCTCTAAGTGTGCAAATTCATTAAAAATTAGTGCTTTCCCTATATTGCAACAATAAACCTGCTGTGATAGAAATCAAGAAAATGATGCCATTAATAAACATCTTCAAAACAAATAAAATACCTAGTAATAGACTTAAACAAGTTGATGAAAGACCTTTACAATGAAGACCTTAAAACACTCAAAAATGCATACTTAACTACCAATAAAATTCACACTCTAGTTCTGTGTGCCATGTCATAGAGATTTTACTGGGGGTTGTGATGCGCTCGTACAACCCTGAAATTCATTTTGATGAACAAAAGTCAAGATGTAAGTATAAGCAGGGGCTTTTTGAAATATTTTAGTAATTTGGGAAATAACAAGGATTGCCAAATGGGGCTGCACAAAAGGGAAAAGCTTATGCACAGCACACAGAACAATTAGCAAAACCAAGAGATAACCTACAAAATGGGATAAAGTATTTGCTACCTATATACTTGACAGCTTCTTAATACCTAGAATACATAAAGAATTCTAAAACTACCCCCAAAACAAGTGGACTAATTAGATGAGCAGATAATTATCAAGAGATGAAGCATTGTCAATTAGCATATGAAGTGTTAAACATACTTAACTACTGATAAAATTCAAAATGAAACTACATAAAGATTCCAACTCACCCTAGTCAGACTATCACTAAGAATATGTATATGTTTCGTGTAGGTGGGAAAGGGAACACACACAGCTGTGAGAAACGTATGGTAGCAACTCCCAGCAACTATGGGAGTTAGTATGGAGGCTTCTGTAAAAACTGAAGTTAAAACTACCACATGGTCCCACTATTATCATTCCTGGGAGTATATTTCCAAAGAAAATAAAATCAACATCATGCTTATTATAGCAGCATCTGCAGTAGTCAAGTTGTGGAATCAAATTAACTGTCTGTCAATAGATAAATTGGTCAATGGAAAAAGAAAATGACACACACACACACACACACACACACACACACACACACACTGCATGAAGAGTGACATTATGTTATTTGCAGTAAAATTGATGCAACTGGAGATGACATTAGGAGAAATATGCCAAGGTGAAAAATGCAAATATTGTATGTTTCATGTCTTATGTATGTGTGTACAAAATAAATTTTATATATAATGCAGAAGCAGAACTGATAGTATTTGAGAAAGGAAAGGAGAGTTGCAGGAAGAGAGGAAAGAAAGAATAGTCGAGGGTGATGAGTTATGGTCAAAGTATACTAACCTATTACTAACCTATACTAACCTATACTAACCTATTACTTTGAATGATGAATACACACCAATAAAAATAACAAATAAAACCACTTTTTAAGATATTTAATATAAGTAAAG
The DNA here is from genome assembly GCF_964271855.1 of Acomys minous. Taxonomy (NCBI): domain Eukaryota; kingdom Metazoa; phylum Chordata; class Mammalia; order Rodentia; family Muridae; genus Acomys; species Acomys minous. The sequence goes on from NC_140488.1 coordinate 49,789,859, forward strand.
CATGTGATAAATAAAACATATGGTAAAACAAATTCTTCTTAGGTTTTGTTTTTGTTATGTTTTGTTTTTCAAGACATAGTTTCATTGTGTAACTCTCGTTGGCCTGGACTCACTTTGTAGACGAGGCTGGCCTTGAACTCACAGAGACCCACCTGCCTCTGCTCCGCTGAATGCTAGGATTGAAGGCACTTGCCACCACTCGCTGGTTGATTTTTTTCTTTTTGCAAATTTTTAATCATAATTATTAAAATAGTACTAAATGTTCTAGAGAAATGGAAGTAATATAAAGGATTCAAAAGGGAAAGAAAACTTAAAGGACCTTTAAAAATGCCAGAAAGGTTTTAAAAAGCCAGAAGATTAAGCAAAAACAGCAGAAAAATATAAGTACAAAATGGCAAAATGGATTATAATACATAAGAAATCATACTATCTATAAACTAATTTATCTATGTTTTAAATGCAGTGTACAATTGACCCTTTAAGTCCAGTTACACACAATTTACAAGAGTCTCAACTAAAATTCAATAACATGCTTAATGAGAAAAGGCCATATATATGTATGCATATATATATATATATATATATATATATATATATATATATAGTGTGTGTGTGTGTGAGTGTGTGTGTGTGTGTGTGTGTGTGTGTGTGTGTAGTAAGCAAGATTCACAACTAAAATATAACAGCTTAGAAATGTCTAAAGTAAAGGTATAGAAAAAGACATGGTGGGAAAATTTGTGGAAATCTACTGTAGTGGTATATATTTATCAGAAAAAATTGGCCTTTAAGGCAAAAGACATTATTAAGGATAATATGCCTCAGAACAGAATGCTGGAAGGTATAATTCTCCAGGAAAGTATTTCACATTTATGCTTTCATGCCGCCTAAAAACATGGCTTCAAAAGCTACAGCAAAACATCAACAAATTATACAAAGAAATTGACAAATCTACCATTACAGTAAGAGTTCTTAACATTCCTCTCTCAGTAATTGATAGATCAAGTAGGCAAGAAAAACCAGTAAAGATCCAGAAGGTTTGAAAAACAAAACTAACAAGCTTGATTTACTAGATGGCATTCTACAATGAAAATTGAAGAAGTGAAATGCTCCTCGAGTACCTTGCAAATGAAGTGGTTATAAAAATTGGCATTGCACTAGTCCCTAAGACAAGGGTTAAAATATTCACCAGCTAATTCAAAAGTATGCAGTCAGCCTTCTGTCTGCAGACTCTGCCGTGGATCAAAATATTCAAAAATAAACTTGCATCTATATTAAGCACGTACGGACTTCTTGTCATTATTCCCTAAACCATGTAGTGGCGTCAACTATTTGCATGGTATTTACATTACACCAAGTATCATAAATAATATAAAGATGGTTGAAAGTAAACCATCTTGGGCAGCCAACCATCCCAACCGTCACTATGGGGAGGTGCCATGGCTGCTAGCACCCAAGGGAACTTCCCTCGGACAGGGAAAGCAGCCACTGCTCTGTTCCTGGCCCATTCTGAGGCTCTACCAGTTTGCTGGGAGCCTCCTTTGGTGTCATGTGGTTTGCCAGAGGACATGAGAACGCATACTAGTGAGCAATATGTAAGCCTCCCTCCCCAGCCGCCAGGCCTCTCCTGGGGCCACAGCATGCACACTTTCCCATTTATCTTTCCCATCGAGCCTTTTGTTCTATCTCCCTATCTGAAGGTGTGCTTTGTAAACCATCTCACGTTAGCTCATTTAACCACATGAGTAGAAAACACGGCGCTCCTTGTCTGTGACACATCAGGACACAAGACCAGTGATTGTGGTAGGCGGTATGTACCAATCTATCATAGCTAAGAACACAGCAATAAGAACATTTTACACTTTACTTTACTCATGACTTGTCAGCTTCTAACAGAATAAGTAGTCGTTTCGCTTGAAAATAATGGTACAAAAGGAAATGAGGGTGAAAAGTCTAAACTTTCAGCCTTTTGAATTTTGCCTTTCTTGTGTCCTCCCACAGGCTTTTTCACCTATAATTTTAAAAGCCAACCAAACCATTTATTTTATACTTTTTGGTAAAAAGAAAATGCCCACATAATTTACAGGCTTACCCTTTACAAAGTTCTGCTTGAGTTATTTCTTTTTTCTAGGGGGGGGTGCCTTGAGACAAGGTTTATCCATGTAGCCCTGGATGACCTGGAGCCTGAGTTGTTTCTAACAATTCTGCACTTTCTCCTTCTGCATGTACGTGCTCTACAGTTAAAGCACTCCACATTTGGCAATGTGGCTTCTATTAAGTAGATGAATGAATGAGTAAATCCCATTCCTTAGCAACCATATTTCAGGCATCTGTTTGTTTGTTTTTGCTTTTCTCTATGTAGCCTTGGCTGTCCTGAATTTTGTAGACCATGCTGGCCTCGAACTCACAACAATTCATCTGCCTCTGCCTTCCTGAGTACTGGGATCACAGATGTGGGCTACTGCACCCGGGTCACTTCTGGCATCTTTTGAAGAGAGCAACTTCTACCATCCCATCTAACCACAATAATTTCTTGCCCAGACCAAAGCGTAAGAAAATAGTTTTTTACTGTTTTGTAAAGAATACATAGGACAGACTCAGTAATGTAAAACTGAGTGTCAAAAGAAGGGGGTAATTTTGGATTAAAATGATCTTTGAATGGCTCCAAGTAATGCTGGTAGTAGATTCCATTTCTTAGGAATGCTTAGGAAAATGTGGCAGATAAACATGCAGTGACTTTCCCAAAGTCTATACAGAGGGAAAAATAATTTTTAATTTTTAGAAAACCATTTATTTATTTATTATTTATTTGTTTATTTATTTATTTTGTATACAATGCTCTGCCTGCATGTACACCTGCACTCCAGAAGAGGGCACCAGATCACATTACAGATGACTGTGAGCCACCATGTGGTTGCTGGGAATTGAACTCAAGACCTCTCGAAGAACAATCAGTGCTCTTAACCTCTCTCCAGTCATCTCTCCAGTCCCTGAAAACAATATTTTTTATTCTACCACACCAGAGGACAATTAGGGACTTAATATTTTACTTTTGTATTTGAGTAAGGACATATTAAAGAAATAGACTCTAATCTTATTTTTTTATGTTATGAAAAAGCTATTACTGTACATAGACTATTTCATAGATTCTAAGACATGATTTAAAAAATTAATCCCTGACTCACTGATATTTTACTATTATAGTAGCAAAACTTTGTCCTTGTTAGTAATGCCTAAGACAGCATGTATCTTAAGAGTGATGACATCTGAATTTCAATGAAGCAAGGCTCTTCACCTTTCACGGCTTCAGTTTCCTCATCTATAGAATGAAACTGAAAGCTGCCCCTTCAGAGCCTTAAAGGGCAGTAAAGCTGGAATGGCAGGATTTCCAGTGCCTTACATAGAGCCGTTCCCAGATCTGGGGAGCATGGTACCTATGCACGGAGCCTCATCACTTCTCACAATGCAGTTGGCCCCTTAAGTCTTTCCCAAGCAGACCAAAGACCATGACTCATGGCTTCATCAATCATGTCCTTTGACCCTCAATTCTCACAATCCTTCATTCTGCTGTTTCAAATGCATTGTAAGCTGAAGGTCCCATATTACATTCTACTTTACAAATCGTCCTTCTGGACAAATCATTGGAAGAGGATTTGAATGAGGAAAATGGACACCATCAGGACAATAAGTACTATGGAGAAAGAAAAATGTCTCCCATTATGGATGGGACTGTAAACCGGAACTGGACCTTTTAAATCTGTATTTGGCAACATTATGTGCCTTGACTGTGGTGGTGGGGTTTTGCTGTTGGTTTTGTTTTGGGGTTTTTATTTTGTTACGTTGCAAGGTAAATTCCTTAGGGCAGAACGGCTGGCTCAAAGATTCACAAGCTTGAAAAAGAGAAAACGTTTTTCTATTGAACGTATTAGTCCAAAAGTCTTAGCAATTTCCTCACTGCGTGAAATGTTGCTCAGTTTCATTACAATAGGAATGAAAGATCAATATGTATTGCTTCTCAATAAAATACACTTTAATAAACTCTATGCTGCTGCTAAACATATGAAATATAATTTCAAGCTGTGATCTTTATGTCATTGAAATGTATAATTATTCATATTGTGAGAATAAAAACAATTAAAATTTTTCCAGATGAATCAGGGTATGAACGTGCTCACCTTTAATCCCTCCTAACACTTGGGGTACAGAGACAGAGGGATCTCAAAGCCAACCTAGTCCACAGTTTGTTCCAGGTCACTCAGTGTTTCATAGTGAGACCTTGTCACCAAAAAGATTTTAAAGGTAGGTCTTGTTCATGTGAGATGTTAAAATTACAAACCAGGGGTCTAGAGAGACTCCCCAGTGCCTAGGGGAACTGTTCCTTCTACAGAGAACGTGAATTCCATTCCAGCTCCCACATGGTACCTAACAGTCATCTGCAACTCTAATTCCAGGGGCTCAGCTACTCCCTTCTGGCAACTAAAGGTACTGCATGCACACAATGAGCATACATACATACATGCAGACATACTACTCCTACATGTAAAAAGAAATCTTTTTTAAAATTTGTTTATTTACCCAGTTTACATGTCGATCATAGGCCCCTCCTGCCTCTCCTCCCAATCCCACCCTCCCTCCCTCTTCTTTCATCCCCGTTCCCCTCTTCCTCAGAAAAGGGGAGCCCACCACCACCAACCCACCCCAGCTCATCAAGTCACATCAGGACTGAGCATGTCCTCTTCCCCTGTGGCCCAGCGAGGCAGCCCTGCCAGAGAGAGTGATCTTTTTTTAAACGTACAGACCTGTAATTTAAAAAAAAAAACCACATTCATTGATAAGCAGTTTTCCCACTTTGTTGCACCACAACATGAACAGAAGCAATCACACATATGCACATGTGTGTATAGTTGCATATACATTTTATGTAATTGGAATAATACTGGATGCCTATGTGGTACTGCGTATTAATACTTGACCTTCACATTATAACATATGGAATGAGGGTGAGATTTCTCATTCTTTTGTTAGTAAACAGTTTGCATGTGACTCTAAATCAACTCTTTTTCCTTACTTGAGCATGAGAAGTAGCAGACCCTCTCACTGGTTTTACAGGATGATTGTTAATATTTGAGTTTCCCCTCACCCTAGCTTCTCCCTAACTCCCCCGGCCTCATCTGAACTTGAACTCTTCTAGACAAGGCATTCCCCTCCGACACACTTTCATATCAAATGTGTCTCATAACCCTTCCCACCTGTCTCCCTTTATGTCTCCGTTTTTCCACTCTTGTTTCTGGTCATCTGCACTTACTCGCACATAAATATACATATACAAAAATTAGAAGCTAAGATATGCATATTAAGTTTTACAGCAATAGACAACTGATTCAATACTGCATCTTCACAGAACCTTGTTGTCTAAAGCCAGACACTACATTCCTCCAAACCTGAGGCCATTTGTTCTTTTTCTAGGAAGGATTAATATTAACAGAATATGAAGATAATATTTACTGAGCACTTAGAGCCAGATATTTCACTCTAGCCCTTAAATACATCTCTCATTTAATTTGGAGGTATAATTGAATCATGTCTCTGCCATTATAGCAGCAATTTGAAAGATTCCTAATGGATATGAAATTTCCAAAGATCAGGCAACTAGAGAATGGTAGCATGCAAGGCTGAACCCCCCTAGACAGTTACCCTGTATGTGGCCTAGTCTGAGAGGTGAGGCCAGCATGCAGGCAGCTGTTCACCCAACATCCTCTGCTCTGCTGTGCTTTGTTTTGATGTTCTATTTCTTCTTTCTGGAGCTTAGTAAAAATATTTTACTACAGCTGTTTAATTAAACAGTAGAGTGACAGGCCGGAGAGATGGCTCACTGCCCTTCGAGAGGACCCAAGTTTGATGCCAAGCACCCATATCAAGTAGGTCACAACTCCTGCTAACTCTAGCTCTAGGAGATCTGACATCCTTTTCTGCCCTCGATGGCATTGCGTTCATGTGCATGTACCCACTTATAAGCATACACAAACACATGCAAATTTGAGGGGGGGGGGAGTTTCGAGACAGGGACTCTCTGTGTAGCCTTGGCTGTCCTGGACTCACTTTGTAGACCAGCTGGCCTTGAACTCACAGCTATCCGCCTGCCTCTACCTCCCCAAGTGCTGGGATTAAAGGTGTGCCGCCACCACACGCAATTTAAAAATAATAGTATAATTTCTTAAAAAGAAGAAAGCAGAGTGATCTGGGAAGGAAGTCATACAGCATAAGTAGTGTGATATTGTCTTCCTTTTTTTCAAATGTCTTAAACATCCCACAACTTGAAGATGGCAACTAAATTAAAGCATTGTATAAATTTGTGTTTCATTTCTTGTTACTTTTCCATCCTCCTTCTGACAGTTTGGCTTGCTGTTTTATGTCAAAGTCTTTATATACTGAACAGTAGTCATGGTTGGGAGAGCAAAAATTTGTTAGTGTCATCCTACATGCCCACTTTTTTTTTCTTATTTCCCTCACACAACTCAGTGGGAATGATGTCAATTTTCCTCATTTTATTCTGTTCAAATTCAGGATCACAGAGTCAGTTCTCAAATGTCATACATTTATAGAAAGCAGTGTGGGCCATCAAGATGACTCTCACCAGGTAAGAGCACTTGCTGCCAAACTTAATGATCTGACTTCAATCACTAAGACCCACATAGTGGAAAGAAGAAAACCAACTCCTACAAGTTTTTCATGCGGGAAAGAGAATCAATCAATACATGTTGTAGTAGTATCAGCAGTAGCAATATTGTAAGTAGTAGTGCTGCTGCTGCTGCTGCTGCTGCTGCTGCTGCTGCTGCTGCTGCTTCTGATCCATTTCTCCAGTTTTTCTCTTTCCCTGAAGGATACTGGCACCCTCCCTTTTAGAAGACTACCTTCTAAGGGCTTGAGTTAGGGTCACTTTCGTTCACTTACTATATGTGGCTCTGCCAGGTGATGAGGAAGACAAAAGAGGAACAATCACTTTATGTACCAGGAGACCTGTATGTGTGAGGAGGTCGATCCCTGAAATGATGAGTGTAGTCAGGTGACACCTCAGTATTTTTAAATCTAGGAAGGTCATTTTGAAAGTAGAAGTGACTGTCAAAGTCACTCTGTATCATAGGAATTTTGTCTCATTCCCTTTAAACATGAAAACAAATATTCAAGAGTGTGACTAATGACTTCTTCTACTAAAACCAAATCAACAACATTATAAATTCCACATCAGGGACGCTAAGCATGTTCTAAGAGAATTTCCCACTGTGTCCTGTGGCCTCATGAGCTTTGAATGTTCTTTGTCTAACCTCCCAGAAGACTGGCAATTACTCCACCCTAGTGTATTCATCAAACATTTAGAATTAATAGTCACAGAAATTTATTTTAATTAAAAAAACCAACATTCTGTTAAAACACTTGCACATGATCTTTTTTTATTTATGTGTCTTAGCTTAAATTTAATTGTTCATAATTATTTAGGGTTGTAATTTCAATAACTGTATCAATTATAAGGGTAGAAAAATAATTTAAAAATTCTACAAAAGTAAAACATTAAACTTTTTTTTAAGATTTAGCACCATAGGCAAAATTAAGGTTATAAGTAGAGTCAGGGTAAACATCTGATTTATTCTGTAGTTGACTGATTATGTCCTATAATAAAACTTATGGAAAAATGAAAAGTGGAACTATTTGAATGTATGTGAAATGTGATATTCTTCCAATTTGGGCCCATTATTGAATTGTGCATCTTTCAGTTTCGAAATGGTCAGTGAACAATCAACTATATGGTCATTTTTATTTATTTTTGTTTTTAATACATCCTGATTGCAATTTCCCCTGCCTCTGCTTCTCCCAGTGCCTCCAACACATTCCTCCCAGTCCCCTTATAGTAAGACATTTTTAACCTCCAAAAGGTAGATAAATGGCAACTTTCCGTTTTTATGTTTTATTTTGAATATACCTATGAAACAACACCCCAAATGCTATAACAAATGGAACATAAGTAAAGACTTCAAGATTTCATAGGCCAAAAAAAAAAAAAAAAAAAAGGAAAGGAGTAGATTAATGTATCATTACCAACGACATTTTCAGGAGTGAAGTAGTGACCTTCTGGATTAGCTAGCTGAGCTCATCTGCTTTTTTATTCCTTGATTGACTTCGTCAAAGATGGGTATTCTTGTGTGTTTGGGGGGTAAATATGGGTGTGTAGAGATGCATATGTGTGCTCAAGTGTCTGTGCACGTGTGTACACTCAAGTGTGGATGCCAGAGGGCAACCTTGAGTTTCATGCTTGAAGTGATGTGCACCTTTTATTTGGGGGCAAGGTGAGGTCTTTTACTGGCCTGTAACTCTCCAAGTAGGCTACCATCAAGCCCCAGAGGTCTACCTCTCTCTGCTTCCCCAGCCTCCACGGGTACTGTGTTTACAAGCACACCCTGTCGCCTCTGGCTTTTTTTTTTTAAACATGAGTTCTGGGACTTACCAGTGGGGTTCTCATGCTTGCAAAACACCACTTCACTGACCGAGCCATTGCCGTCGCTCATTTGCTTTATTCTTGCTTGCTTGTCTCTTTCTTCCTTTTATATTGTTAGATTTTTCAAGTTGATATAGAAAACAATGGAGTTCATTATGACATTTTCATACATGTATGTCATTGTACTTTGTTCACATCTACCCCACCCCCATCCTAGTACAGCCCTTGGTCCTTCCTACCCATTCTGTCTAATCCCCTTCCTTCATCTTAATCAAGCAAGGTTTTCTGGCCTATAGTTTTCCTGAACTTCATGGTCACCTTTGTTGTAATTTTTGACTGTAGATATAGCAGACAAGGATCCACAAGCCTTGCTGAAGAATCAGTTGGATATAAATAAATTTAACAGGCCCAGGTGTTGTAGCATATATGTTTAATCATATCACCAGTCAAGGAGGCAGAGATAGGTAGATCTCTGTGAGCTCAAGGCCAACTAAGGCTATATAGTGAGTCCTTGTGTCAAACAAAGAAAGAAAAACATTAATTGAACAAATATTTATTAGCATTAATTATGATTCAGTTACAATGAATTAATATACACATATATGTGTATATATATATGTATATGTATATATATGTATACACCTTATTTTTGTGGGTATGACCTGCCCAGTTTCCATAGTCTATTGTCCTTTCTTGTTCTTGCTGTTGTTGTTCAATGTTTACTTTGAACTTTGAATAAGATTTGAATAAGACTTTTCTCTGCTTCAAGTCATCTTCATTTTTCACCTTAACAGAGAAACATTAGATTTTTTTCTTTCAAAAGACAAGGTACTCACAGGGGGGGAAATGTCAGTAATTTAGCTGGAGAAACCATTATTTCTGTATTAGTTACTTTTCTATAGCTGTGATTAAAAAAAAATGAAGCAACTTATAAAAGGGAGGGTTTATTTGGGACTCACAGTTCCAGAGGGTTATGAGTCCATGTCTATCAAGGTAGAGAAGCATGGCAGCATGCATTAGGCATGGCAGCAAAAACAGCAGAAAGCTCACATTTTGAACCACAAGCAGAAAACAGAGAGCGTGAACTGGGATAGTAGGAGGCTTTTTGAACCCTCACCCCTCACCCCAGTGAGACACTTCCTTAGCAAAGCCATACCCTTTAAGCCTTCTCATACCATCCTGCCAACTGGGAATCAAGGATTTAAATCTTGGACTATGGGAGATCCTTTTATGTAAACCCCACATTCTACATACTGGCCCCCTTATTCTGTGGCCATATCATAATGCAAAGGCATTTCACAGTCTCGACACTGTTTAAAAGTTCAGTCTTTTTGAGATTAAGGCCATGTTTTGAGATTGGCATGTATTATACCTTACCTTGAAATCATCCTATCTACATTCCTAATTACACTTTTAAAGGAATGTTAATTCTCATGGTAATTTTCATGATTTCAAACTTGAGCCTTTTTATAATTTAATTATCTTTCAACTTGGCTTAAGACATACTGAGTTCCACATTTTTTAAAATTATAATATACTTACATTGAGAACCTCATGACATTTATCTATACAATTCTGTTACTTAATTTTTAGTTCCTGCATAACATTGATCCATAAAGAAACCAAGGGTAAAAAGTATAAATCTTCTATGAGTTACAACTAATGAATGCTTCCTATAATAAACAAAATGAATGATATTTAGCCATTTTCTGTTGCTAGGGTATATTTCTCATTTGCATTTGAAATAGATCTAGCTTATTTATGAGTTTTCTGCCTATGAAATGTATATGGATCCTTGTTAAGATTTCAATAAAAAGCCTTATTGCCCAGTTTGATGTGTGTGTACATGAATGCTTGAGAGAGAGAGAGAGAGAGAGAGAGAGAGAGAGAGAGAGAGAGAGAGAGAGAGAGACCCTACAATGCTTCTCTATGTCTCTGCCTACCCTATTCACTGAAATATATTCTTTGGGTTCCCACTACCCTTTAATAAATTTACATTGGTGGTAAAGCCCAAAATTGGACATTTAGGTTGATGAATTTTATTGTTTACATACCCTTGTGCACATCCTTAACACTTTCCTTAGGGTACATTTCAAGACATGAAATTGCTACCTCAAATGCTATACACATGTTTAATTTAATTCTCTTCCTGCCACCCAGAAAGGTGGTACCAATTTAAAGTCCATAAACTGGAATTAAGCAGGAAAAAGCCTCAGGGAAGTGAGGAGCATGGCTGTACTGTGTCCTATTAGAAAAGTGCCGCCCTTAGATACCACTGAGCAAAAGCATCAAGCCACAAAAACAGTCAACGCACCTCAGCGTGGTTGGTAACAAAAGGCACTAGTAAGCCTAACTGCATTATAAAGCAGCAGGATAGTTGACAAGACCACCTTAGGATTGGGGTCTCCAGCCCTGTGGTATAGTTATAATTTGATGAAGAACATATAAAACTAATATAAAATCCTTGTAGTTACACCATTATGACAAACCGATTATAACTCCAACCAGCATCACATTTAACCAAAAGCTATACTGGTTTTGCACTTGCCCATCTCCTCAAAAGAACAGTAGAACACAGGGTCTTCTCACTGCTAAGAATTCCTCCATAAACATACTTGAACTTTGCAAAATGCTGCAGATGCCTCTTCTGAACGTTGTCTGCCAACCTTGAAAAATATTTTCAGGACCAAGGTGGGAATCATTGATTTTGATGCTGGCTTTGGCCTCACTTGGCCCCTAAGCAAAACCACTGAATTGTATAAAACTTATGTAAGGACTGACCCAGTACAGGTGAAGAAAACAGTTTCAAATATTCTCTCTACTTTTGATTCTGGAAAGAGAGTTATTTATTTTCTTGTTTCAATTTTTCTTTCTCTTTCCAGCAGACAGAGTTTAGCACAGCAAAGTCTCTCTAAAAGCAGCATGACTCAGCCAGTTGCAATAGAAAGAAGGCTAGAAAAGAACATTTGTACTATTAAATTACAAGAGAATTTAGCAAATAGCTATAGGCATTGTATAATGCTGTTTGGTTGTAAGATCTATACTTTCGCATTACTTCAGATACGCCTAAATTAATTTAATTGTTTATAGTTGACATGAACAACTTTCATATGTTAACTACTACATATTGTGTTTATAATTTATAATTTAAAATACTGTTTTGAAATGGTCAACATATAAAGAAGGAAAAACACCATGATAGGTTTTACATTTACTTTGCTGTAATCTCTTTTTTCCAAGTAAAATTTCAGTGAACAGTGTCATGTTTCATTCTGTTTTGACAGATGTACTATGACTTAGCATGTCTCCATTTAGGACAATCTGAATAAGTGAATTCTGGCCTGACTATCTTTAGGACTTTGAAAGATCTTATAGCAACAATTTATTTCAAACACAGACATCAGTACTCCCAACTTTGAATGACTGCTCAGATTCATTGTCTTTGAGCTGCAAGGCAGTGGAGACACAAAACGTTACAAAAAGATGATTGAACTCATGTATCAGAGGATGTAGAAGAGAATGTAGAGGCAGCACAATGATCAACCCATCCCTTTGATTAGGTTGTTAGGGAAACAGGAGCTGTGAGTTCAATTATAGCTGAAGGTAGAGCTGACTCATAGATAAGGAAAAATAAGTTATCAGAGTGGAAAGCAGCAATTCAACAATACATAAATATTTTCAATTGCTTCTTAGACACCCACGTTGCTTTTAAGGTCACACCACAACACCTATACAGCCTCATACATATTCCCCTACTTAACAATATGAAAACATCTGTGGTACATGCAGCCTGGCCTTTCTGCTGATTCATTGAGCTTGTGTACTTGTGTTATGACTAAGCACTTCCATATTCCTCTTGAGAACAAGCTGCTTTCAGCAGTCTGTGCAGGCCCTGCAGCTCTAACAGCACACAGCACTAATTAGCATTCTCTAGTGTTTTTCAACAATGTGAGTGATATTTCATTGGAAAGATTTTTAAAAATTGACTTAAATAAATGTAAAATGTCTAAAACTTAATTCAGTGATTTTCTAGGGGGGTTGAGGAACTTTTTCTTATCACTTAATTAGAATCATGGTAACCTTTTTTTTCTTACTCTATTGTTTTTTCTACAGTGAAAGATTAAAAATTTGTGTTTTTAAATGAAGAAATGTACCAAGTGAATCACTATCATTTCCTGAATGATCCATGTACTTGCTGACAAGAAATATCAAATTTATCACTTTCTAAACCTTCTTGGGACTGAGTCTTTAATCTGTTCCACTAAACTGTATATCAGATTTTCTGTCAATCTTATCTTGTTTTAATATTGTTGCTTCATAAAACATTTTCGTAGCTAAAAACGTAACTTTCCTTATTATTTCCTCTCAGAAATTCCAAAATAACAATAGCAACAGTAAATGTAGCCAACATTTCTTATTTGCTACATATTTAATATTTTCCTCATATTATCATATTTAATCCTTGACTACATATAATGGTGCAGACAGTATTCTTATATGCATTTGAAAGATGAGAAACCTCATGCACAGAGCACTCCACTGGTTTGATATGGAGTCAGATCTCAAGCTTAGATGTTACTGTAGCAAGCCTGTGCTCCTAAGCATTATTACACAAAGGTGAACTGTGCAGAATACGTAAAATTAGAACATTTTTACCAATAATCACTAAAATTTCTTGTTCAATCTAACACAAAGGTTTCTCTCCCTCATCTCTTCCTATATTTTCCTCATGTCCCCATTCTTCCACCTTCCAACTCTATCTCTGTCTCTGTCTCTGTGTCTCTCTCTCTCTCTCTCTCTCTCTCTCTCTCTCTCTCTCTCTCTCTCTCTCTCTCTCTGTCCCAAACAGGCAAGTAAAAATAAAACAAAACAAAGAAAAAAGAACTAGAAACACACACAACCCAAGTAAATAAATAAGTATACAAAAAAATCAGAAAATATAGTACACAAGCAAAAGATGAGTAAGGGGAAATGCCCAACCAAAATAAATGAGACAAACAAAAAAGAAACCTCCAAAATTGCCATTGAGCTCCTTTTGTGTTGATCACCTGTTGTTGACTGGGACCTGTCCTTTGTCTTCCCAATGAGACTCCATTGGAGAAAACTAACTGTCCATTTGCAAGTGATTATCAATTGGAGATAATTTCTGGGTCAGAGATGGAGGCTTGTGACCACTTCCACTTGGGCCCAGACCCAAGCAAGGCCCTGTGCATGCTGCCTCAGTCTCTGAGAGTTCATAAGTGTGTCAGCCTGGCTGTGTCCAGAAGGCCTTGTTTCCTTGCTGTCCTCTACCCCTCTGGCTCTTACAATTTTTCTGCCCCTTCTTCTGCAGGGTCCCCTGAATCCTGAGGGGAGAGATTTGATGGAGTTATCCCATTTAAGAGGACAAATGGGGGAAAGAATAAGTGTCACCAAAGAACAAATACACACCACACACACACACACACACACACACACACACACACGTGCATGCGCACACATACACACAAAGATACATACACACGAATAAATGCATCATAATAAAAGACAAATATATCTTTAATGGGAAATGGAAGTCAGGGGAAATGAGTACGTTTATTCAGTCTACTATGTGCTAGACAATACTACTGATGGTGCCAGTTTCACCTCACAGTAGCTATCCATATAAATGTTCCATGTGGTGGAGCAAATGGAGAGCATAGAATTTGGAAAAATAGGCAGGCATGGGTTAAAATTTCTGTTCTGGCACATATTTATCTAAGGTGTATAAACTTGCCAAGTTTACTTAGCATCTCTAAGACTTAATTTCCTGATCTGTAAAAGGAGATTGTGATCTAGGTTTCCAAGGGAAAGCAATCAATATAGTACCTCCTAACATTCTGTCTGAAAATTCAGCACATGCTCATTTTACCCACTGTTCTGATTAGGTTTCTATTGCCTTGATGAAACACCATGACCAAAAGCAACTTGGGGAAGAAAGGGTTTATTTCTTCTCACAGATTATATAACCCATCACTAACAGGGCAGGAACCCAAGACAGGAACGTGGAGGCCGAAACTGAAACAGAGACCATGGAGTAATGCTGATTATGGGCTTGCTCAGCCTCCTTTCTTCTAGACCTCAAGACCACCTGCCCAGGCATGACGCCACCCATAGTGGACTGGGCCCTTCCACTTCAATTATCAATCAATTAAATGCCCCCATTGTCCTGTGGATAAGCCAGTCTGATAAAGGCATTTGCTCAATTGAGATTTCCTCTTCTCAGATGACTCTAGCTTGTGTTAAATTAACAAAAAGACTAACATTCTATCTTGTCTCTCCCTTAGAAAATACCTTAATCCAACAGCATTAACTATATCATACAGAACATTCAGAAGTGTAATATAAAAATGAAAATTCAATATATTTTTACATTATGAGTATGGCCCAATGTAATTTATATATAATAGAATGAGTTAGCTAGAAGAATTCATTGTGCTTTACGTAGCAGGTTAGGACTTTCTATATTAATATGATGCATATGTATTACTTGGAAAATTTTAGTGTTCTCTGAACAAAGCAGAAACAGCAAATGTAATGATGGTCTTCAGGAGAGATATAAGAGCAACAGTCAGGAATCCTGTCCAGACTCCACTTCATAAGGAACACATGATGGAGGACAAAGCACCCAAAAGTTTTCAGAAATGTTGAAAAGATAAATGCATTTTTTCTCAGGAAAGAAGTAAAATCTTTGTTATATTCAAGAAATCAATTTTATAAGCATTGTCTTTAAGAAAAATAGTTCGGAGGCCAATGATATGGCTCAGTTGTTACCAGTACTTGCTCCAAGTCTGAGGGCCTGAGTTCAGTCTATGGGACCTACATGATGGAAAGAGAGAACTGACTCCTGCTGACTTTCACATACCCACTGTGGCATGCTCATACCTACACATGTATTACACCTCACATACAATAAAAAAGTAAGTGCAATAAAATAATTTTTAAGACAGAAAAACAGGCCTTGGGAAAGCAGTTATTCAACACATTCAAGCAAGCTCTTGGATAGACTATTCTGAAAGAGAGTTTGTTCTATGGCAGCAATGTTCTAGACCTGTACATTATATATGCATGCATATGCATTACATATACATACACAAATATATGCATTGTTTATATCTCTACTTCTGTTTCTAAGAATTGTTGGCATGTATTTCTATTGTTTTACTCCTTCCCTCTGACTTTATTGTTAATCTTAAGATATACACCCTCCTTCACAAATTTAAGCTTGGTTTGTAGGTTATTGGCTAAAATCATAGCTGAATTGAATTGCATATCAATTTTGGTTATACTGACCCTGATGCTAAGGGTTTCATAACAGGGAACAGATCTGCTGAATGCTAATGGATGTTACTGTGACTGCCTGGAACAACTGTACATTCCATTTCAGAGATGTAATCATGACAACAAGGTGTCCAAACAGCCAATACTCCAAGGCCTTATCCCCTATTAAAATGGTATGGTGTATTTTTCTTAGCCTGGTGTTTCTTTTCTTCCCGTCTTTCTGTTTTGTAATGACTTTAATTGCAAAAGTAACTGGTATATAAGTGTCTCCATTGGATTTGGTAGTGAGTACCTATTCTGGAACATTGCCCCACCCCTTAGATATTAATAAAACTCTCCATCTGACGTGAAAGCCATCAATATTGATATGAAATGATCGTGGAGAAAGGGGCCATTTAATTCCTGATTTCTATTTCAAACACAAGGTACCATTTTGAATTTTGAAATACAGTCTGCACCTAGCATCTGCTGTTTCTGAGAGGGCCTTGTATAGGATAGGCTCTTTCGTGAAGTGAGCAAGCACCTAGGTTTCATTGGATGAGAGCCTTTGCAAACAGGTTTCCCCATTGCCTACCTACCAACACAAGAAGACATATTTGTTCATCTGCTGCTGAATAATAAACCCCTCTAAGCATGGAGGCGGAAAACACCAACAGCTTGCCATATTTCCTGTCATGATAGAACTAGCGACTGGGCATTTTGCTTTGCTTTTGCTTTAGGTGATATCAGTTGAGGTTCTGGGATGGTCAAAATATTAAAACTCACATTTTAAACATGACCAGAAGGTCATACAGTCTGCTGGCTATAAACTCTGCTGAAGCTGGCATCAGGGAGATTTATTTCTCTACATAGGCCCTTGTAAATTGCTTAGATAGATTCCAAAAAGAGAGTATTCCAGGAGGCAAGTAAAAGCTTGGAAACGCTACATTACTTCTGCTTCATTTTGTTGCTCTCAAACAAACAGTAGACCAATCCAAATTCCAGGGAAAGGGAAATAAATTTCCTTGCTTGGTGAAAGGGAAGCAAAATTGTATTCAAAAGCCTTGTGAAATGGGGAGATTGTTGCAGCCACCCCTGAAATATATTACATTCTACCACTAATATGAAGCCCGTTTTCTGTTGGTGCCCTAGAGAGATCCCCCCCCACCATTCTCTTCAAAATTCTGCCTTTTCTCCTCGCCCTTACCCCCATACTTTTCAAGCTTTCACAGTCTCCTACGTATCTGTATTCTGTTGAGGACTGTTGAACAGCACATTATTTATTTTATGGGAAAGTCATCTCTGTAATGGAAGCAAAGAAGCCTTGTTGGCTGAGGTAATAGTAACATTCTTAGAAACCTTAGACCATGCCAGACATTTTGCATCGATTGCTCATAGTCTCTTGGAAAACAAATCCTTTAAGAAAGGCATCTTGGGGCTGGAGAGATGGCTCAGCAGTTAAGAGCTCTGGCTACTCTTCCAGAGGTCCTGAGTTCAAGTCCCAGCAACCACATGGTGGCTTACAACTATCTATACTAGAATCTGATGCCCTCTTCTAGTATGCATGAAGACAGAAAACTAACATACATAAAATAAATAAATCTCTTTTTTTAAAAAAGGCATCTTGAAGGGGCCACCTCCTGTAGCCAGGAGGGACTTCCAGCAGAGGGAGGAAGACACCAAAGCACACACAAAACTTTCAATCCAGCCAACCAATTCCTGACCCAATTTGAGTCCCATGCTACGAGAAAGAGCCACTCACAACACTATAAATGATACTCTGCTATATGTGCAGACAGGAGCCCAACATAACTATCCTCTGAGAGGCTTCACCCAACAGCTGATGAAAACAGATGCAGAGACTCACAGCCAAACAATAGGCCAAGCTCAGAGAATCTTATGGAAGAGGGAGAGAGCACCACAAGAAAACCTACAGAATCAACTACCCTGGGCCAATGGGGCCTCATAGAGCCTGAACCACCAGCCAGAGAGCATCCATGGGATGGTTCTATGCTCCCCCCACCCACATATGTAACAGACTTATAGCTTGGTGCTCTTGAGGGACCTATAACAACAAGAACAGAAGCTGCCCTGACTCTGTTGCCTTCCCCTGGGTCCCTTTCCCCTAAATGGAGCCTTATCTAGCCTCAATAGAAGATGTGCTCAGTCCTACTTGATATGCCAAGGTGGGTTGATAACCATGGGGGGGTTCCCTTTTTCTGAGAAGAAAGTGAGGAGGTATAGGGGGAGAGGAGGCGGGGGAAGGAGGGAAGGACTGGGAGGAGAAGAAGGGGAGAGGAACTTCCTACCAGTATGTAAAGTAAATTAAGTAATTAATGAAAGAAAGAAAGAAAGAAAGAGAAAGAAATGGATCACAGTTCCTCTTTCTTGTAACATGATGGCTGCACTGACTTAAGGTGATCAGATAATCAGGCAGAAAGGCCAGAAAGGCAATGTTAATGAGTCCAGGCCTCAGAAGCACCAGAATACTCTCACCTTCAAAAATGACAGGTTAGATAATAGTGTTCAGACCAAGAAAATCAATGCGAAACTTCATGATGGAGTATGAAGCTGCATCCATCAGCGCAGCAAAGAAGTTTTTCAATGGTGTGTAAAATACAGCAGATACAAACCACTGTCAGAGGGGTTAAATGTTTACGAAAGACAGTAAAGGACTCCAAAGAACCACATAATGTGTAGACCATGTGCCTGTGAACTTGAAGTTTGTGTAAAATGTGAAAAGAACAAAGATATCATTGTTCCATTTAATAAAGAACCAGAAACTTCAGAAAATATTGAAAATCAAGGCCCTCACTATAGACGAAGCTGCAAAAAGAGGATAGTGATGAGGACGTAGATGCTGAGACTGACACGGGTGGTGAGGATGGAGACACTGAGGCCTGGCAGCACACTGTCAGCTGCAGCGAGCTCAGCGAACGCACTGACACCTAATAAAGGAGTCAGAAAAGGCTGTTCAAAGTAGGCAGAACTGCCTCCTGAGCAACATCAATTATTTGTAACACTTGAGTAACAGAACCTTTCAGGTTTTCATGATAAAAGTTAAGCTGCATATACAGAATATGTGTGAAAACACCATGGCACACTGCATAATCTATGGAATTATTTAGAAAAATATTACATAATGTCAAATTATCCAGTGTTGAAAATTGGTGATTGTATCAGAACTATCTCATGGAAAACTAAGGTGATTCGCTCACAGTGAGTATATTTCTGTAGCAGAGTAAAAACAGTTTATCTTCACACACACACACACACACTCAAGTGTAGTGATTTTTCTTCAAAAATATTTTTATATATGCCATGGCATTGTTTTTACGTTTCTTTATTTTGGAAATACATACTCAGAAAAATATGTAGACTATATAATTAATAGCTAGAAAGGAAAATCCAATATTCATTCTCAAGTAGAAAAACTTGCAGTATCAGAAGCTGCTGTGAAGTTCTTCCTGATAAGCTTATTTTTCCCAGAATTCTACTGTCCTGAGTTATCACTTTGCTGGCAGTGTTTCTACTTGTAGACAGTGTGATTATTGAAATTCGTGTCCTTCACACTCAGTCCCGATGCCATTTGATGAGCTGGAGTGAGTGAGATTTAATTAATTAAATCTGTGTCTTTCTTTTTTAAATCCCAAAGCTACAAAAAAAAGTAGCCCGGTGATACGACAAACTTTTTCACTCTTTACATAGATTCCCAATTTTAGAGTTTTACTATGTTTTCTTTGCATCTAAGTCTCCATATATGTATATATGACATGTAAATGCAAGTACATATGTGTCTATATATTTGCTTAACCATTGGAATAAATATGAAACCCTAAAAAAAAGATACCATAATTTTTTATTTTAAATCTCAATCTCAGGGTTATAAGTGAGCAATGTTTCTGTTGATAAGGGCCTAATAGAAGAGAGTAAGAAGATTCTAACTCTTGCTCTCCACCATCTTAATCTGGTACATGTGGTTTTGGAATTCAAGGACAATGACAAAGACGATGGTGACAACAATGTCAATAGAAATTTCACCCTTAGTTACATACTTTTTTCCAGAAAAGACACACTTTTTAAACCTACCCAAGCAGTGACACCAACTGGGGACCAAATATTCAAACATCTGAGCCTATAGAGAACACCTCATTCAAACTGCCACACTCACATTAAGATGATATGTAAAATTGTTGTAAGGCTATGGTATCTTGGATATTCCAACAAGGGGAACATTATAGGGTAAAAAGTGTGTGTGAGACAGCATAGGACACATCAAGATAATAATATATGTTGACATATATAACATCCCTATAAAGTTTTTGTTTTCTCCCAAAGAAAATACATTTCTCACCTAGGTGTCACTCCCATAAAAGTGGTAGGAAGCATAATCCCCACTCACAAGTCCTCATCTTGGTGCTGTCTTTCTCTGGAATTCTGTTTTACTAGATGGATAAAGGTGATTACTGGGTAGATTTCTTCACCTCCCTCACAGAAGCATAGCTGCTCATCCCCATAGGCCTAGCTGCTACAGACCGAACATTCTTACCAACCCTACCCACATATGATTCAACACTACAATATGATCCTCCACCCCTGGGATTTAAATAAATTCCAGTCTAAATTGATTTAGTTCATGCTGACCTGATTTAGCAAATGCTAAGGTGTCTGGATTTACCTTCAATCAACAAGATTAGATTTTCCACAGCAGAAAGGAAGTGGATCTGTATGTATTCTAATATGAACTAGGTGAAAACAGAAAGTTGCATTTATTAGCTGAGTTTAATAGCCTCAAAATCTTTACCTACCAAAGTCAATACAATATTTTTAAAAGATTGTGGAACAGTATATATAGCATTGTTCTAAATACTTTAGCATGCATTTAGAAAAAAAATGTAAGATACAAATATAAGTGGATGTGTCTAGAAAAGTATAGGAAAGATATCACCTTGATCTCATTTCTTGATGACAGGCAATGAGTAATAAATTACTCTAACAATTTACTCGCTCGAAGATATTTATTGTGTGTTTTTATGTGTTAAGCACCCAAAATTCAATTTCATAACTTTAACCCACAACTTACTTCTATTAAACCCAAAAATCAGATAGGATACAGCCTCTTCCAAATAGTCTTTTAAGAAAGCTATGAATAACTGGTTGTCTATAAGCTCATGTAGATTATACTAAAAAATTCAAGACCAAGTGGAGTCTGAAGCCTAAAACCCCCTCCATTCAAGAGAACAGCAAGTGCCCGAGATTGTCGGTCAAAGGCAGCTGGCTGAGGGTTTCTATTCTGCTCTTCATTCACTCTAACCTTAGAAAAGTCAGTCAACTTCTTGGAGCCTTACAAAAATATATTTAGCAAAGTCATGGGGATTGAAAAGAGCCTGATATCTCCCTATAGGATTTTTGAGCATTTAAGGAAAAACTAATGTGACTAAAAAAGGTTCCAACCAACACTAATCAAGCAGCAGAGCTTTCTCCTTATCCCTGCTGTTCTGAGGCAGAGGAGGTATTTTCATAGTGCAATTGCCAAGCTGTATGATTGAAAAAAGTCTGGAACCACTGAAGGAATAGATAACACATATTCATCATATGTAGGAAATACAATGCTCATATAGTGTTTACATTTTGCTAAGTCATATTAAATTGCTGATGTTTAACAATAATTTATTCAAACATGAGTGTGATGTCAGGGAAATCTAATAGAATCATTCATATGATGAATTAGAAAGGGAAGGATGGAAGATATAGTCTTTCCTATTGATATGCTTTTTTTTCTCTCTCTCTCTTCACATTTTAGACTTCAGTATAAGCAAGCAGGCACATAATGTGGACATCTTGGCTTTGTTTGTTTGCTTGTTTGTTTATTTTATTTTCAAGCAGGCCTTACCTGTATAGCCTTGGCTGTCCTGGACTTGCTTTGTAGACCAGGCTGCCCTTGAACTCACAGAGATCCTCCTGCCTCTGCCTCCCTGAGTGCTGGGATTACAGGTGTGGGCCACCAAGCCCTGCTAACTATGTTTTTTTTAAAGAATTTATTTTATTTTTAATTATGTGTATGTGTGCCCATGTGTGGATATGTGTCTGTGAGTGTATGTGCTCTCAAAGGTAGAAAGGCATTGGATCCCCCTGGAGCTGGAGCTAACACACAAACCTCCTAGAGCTAACACACAAACATGCTGGGAACTGAATTAGGACCTTCTACAAGAGTGGTAAACACTTTTAACTGCTGGGCCAACTTTACAGCCCCCTCTGCTATTGTTTTACTCTCAGAGAGACTATGAAGTACAAACTATACTAATGAAACAGGACTGGTAGCACAGACCTACTCAGGAGGCTAAGAGAGAAACTTGATAAGTTCTAGGCCTGTCTGATACACAGCAACTGGCAGATATCCTACTCAACTTAAAGGATATTAAAGTTAGGATTAAGATGGTTTACTGGGCACAAGGCCCAGAGATACCACTTAATACAGGATTTTGGATGAGTTATTTCCTCATTTCTAGCCTGGATTAAACTTTGGGATGCAGTTAGAAAACCCACCTTGGTGTTCTAGAGACTGTGGGGAATCTATGAGATGCCAGCTGAGAAAATCAGTTAAGGCAAAAAAAGTTATTTTATTTCCCCTTCTGAGTGAGATTTAAGCATCTTCCCTTGGGTCCTCCTTGTTACTTATCTTCTTTGGGTTAGCCTGTATAATGTGGTTAAAATCTACTTATAAGTGTGGCCATACTATGTGTGTCTTTCTGGGTCTGGGTTACCTTGCTCAGATGATCTTTTCTAGTTCCATCCATTTGCCTGCAGATTTCATGATTTCCTTGTTTTTAATAGTATTCCATTGTGTAAATTTACCACAGTTTATCTATTCTAGGCCGCATACACAGCTGTAACTGATGGGCAGCTCAGGTTTCATGTGGGTCCCCTAGTAAGGGGAGCTAGGGGGTGGGGCTGTCTCTGACATGGACTATGCTGCCTGCTTTTGAGTCACTTTCCCCAGCAGGGCTACCTCAACAAGCCACAGGGGAAGAGGATGCACTCAGTCCAGATGGGGCTTGATGTACTGGGGTGGGTGAGTAGGGGGAGGGCTCCCCTTCTCTGAGGGGTAGGGGAGGGGAGGATAGTGAAAACAGGGAGGGAGGGGGCTATGACTAGGATTTAAAGTGAATAATTAATAAAAATTTAAAATTATTTTAAAATCATTTGCACAAATAACAGAAGACTACATGTTATGTATATTCACTTATTTTTTTAACAGAATTAATTCAGTTTATTTTTCTTGTAAAAAACTTATGTGGTAGCCACAGCTGGAGTCTGGGTCCTCTGAACAGGCACTCTGGTGTGGGTTTTCACAAGATTATCAGTGAATTCCTGATAAGGAGACTTGGTGAACACAGTTTCTTTCCAGAGATCGGGCGTCAGGTAGCTGTAGGTCTTGGAAACGGCATCAAAAGTGGCCTTGAAAAAGTTGCCCAGGGTGGCAGACACCCCCTGGCTGATGTGTAGCAGTCATCAATACTGGTCATCAGTAGCTTCTTGGGCACAGGAGCTAAGACAATGCCAGTGCCTCTGGGGGCAGGGATGAGACGCACCAAAACAGAGCCACAGCGGCCTGTCACCTTGCACGGAACATTATGCAGCTTGCCAATCTTGTTCCCCCAGTAGCCTCTCCGCGAAGGAACGATGGAAAGCTTGGCCAAGATGATGGCCCCTCGGATGGCAGTGGCTACCTCCTTGGAGCACTTAACACCAAGACCAATGTGACCATTGTAGTCCCCAGTAGCGACAAAAGCCTTGAACCTGGTCCTCTGGCCAGCCTGTGTCTGCCTCTGCACTGGCATGATCTTGAGAACCTCATCCTTTAGGGATGCACCCAGGAAAAATTCAATAATCTCGGATTCCTTAATGGGCAGGGAGAACAGATAAATCTCCTCCAAGGACTTGATCTTCATATCCTTAACCAGGCGGCCCAGCTTGGTGATGAGGATCCACTCCTTGTCTTCGGCTTTACCTCCATGGGCCCCAAGGCCTCTACCGCTGCCGCTGCTGAATCCTTCGAATCCTTCGCAGAAGCCTCCTCGCCCTCCTAATCCTGGGCCCAAGGGTCCTCCAGGTCCTCCCGCTGTACCGGCGTCATCTGCCATTTGGTGTTTTCCCAAGGAAGAAGAAGCTAGGCATGTTTATGAAATCTCAAAACTTATTGGAAAAAGGGGGGGGCATCAAAATGGTTCATCAGGTAAGGGTACTTGCCACCAAGCTTGATGACCCAAGTTCTATGCAGGAACCCATTTAGTGGAAAGAGAGAACGGGTTTCCACAAGTTGTCCTCTGATTTCCCTATGCATGCCAACACACACACACACACACACACACACACACACACACACACACAATAAATAAATAAATAAATAAACAAATAAATAAATTTAAGAAATAACCAAACTGTTGGCAAAGTACAAATGATACTCAGATATACATGAATCCTGATATCTAAAGAGCAGAGAAAATGCATGTACTTGGCAAATGCCACATACTTTGACATGTGTGCTGTTTCCTTTAATGCTAACAGTAAGCCTACGAGGCAACATTTAATATTGCAGTTCTTCCTATAGGCATGCTTATATTTTCTTTGTTTTTCATTTTCATTTTTATTTTTTAAATAATTTATTCACATTACAGCCCAATTGCTATCCCCTCACTTGTACCTTCTTGTTCCCCTCCCTCCCTCTTTTGCCCTATTCTCCTTCCCTAGGCCTGTGACAGAAATGGACCTCCTCCCCCACCATATAGTCACAGCCTATCAAGGGCCTATCAAATTCCACATTTATATATGTGGTAGAGTCCCAAATTCACACATGGCCTTGGTGCTTATCTCTGCTATTTCCACACCAGAGAACTCACTGATCTCGGCTCTGGGTCGTACACAGATGAAGAAAGTAAGCTGAGTCCTGGTATGGAGGTCTTATTCACTGATCTCTGCTCTTGATTGCTGGTGTAATAGAACAAACTGCCTCAGGTTCCTGCCACCTTGAGGTCTCCACAATGATGGGTTGTAACCTTGGATTGTGAGCCAAATAAATAATTTCTCCCTTAACTTGCCTTTGTCAGGATGTTTTATCAATGGGATAGGAAATGAATCTAAGACAGGATTCAAGGGGATGCCTGGCCGTCTAGAGAACTGGTGGAGCTGTAACGCTGTAGAAAACTCTCGTTGGTCTCAGGTGCTCCCGTCTTTCAAAACACAATTACATACCTCCAATACTGGGACAACACAGTTGGAAGGCAAATTAGTCAATTTTATTTAAAATCTTATATGCTGCACTCGGTTCTACACCATAAATCAGCTCTAATGAACTGATCATCTTAACAGCGATAGAACCAAGTATGGGCTCAACCCACCATTAGGAGCTCATAGCTTTGTTGTTCTACTCTTACTGAAAGTACAGATTGAACCATTATAAAAACTGTTGAATACATCATTGTCTCTCACCAAACTCCCCTTGGTTATTAATCAGTTTTGAGATTTTAAAAAATTTTATCAATGTGAGGGCAGTTAACTTCCACAGCTGTCCCCAAGTGTCTTTATTCGAGCTCTCTCTCTCCCTTTCCTTCTTCTCGGAGGCAGTTTGCTATCTTTCTGTATCTCGGTTGCTATTTTTTTTCAAGATTTCTTTTATTCTTTACTGCATTTTTTTTGGTAACAGAAATTAAAACAATAGCTTAAGTAGACACAGGCATTCCTATTAGACCTGGTTTACTTAGTAATTCTATGTCATATGCACTTTATATCCATCTTTCCTGACTCAGGAGTGGGCCCATATATGAAACGTTAAGATACATTATGATGACATCCTACATCATCTGGCAGATGACACGTAGGATTCTAGAGATACAGGTTAAGGAATAAAAGAAAATGATGGAGCCAAAGATGTTCCCAGGTAACTCACATTTGAATTCTGATGATCCATTTAAAGAAGAGGTGTTTATTTCTTTGTGTTTTATTACTTAGGGAACCCACTAACTAATATTTATCTATCTATGCCTAGATTGTATCAAGCCTTAGTAGTATATATTGCTCAGTGCATTTTGCTGGTGAGTCTATGGATATTTCTCTGATGGGTTTAAGTTGCTGTACTGTCCCTTGTATAATGATATTATTTTCTTTAAAAAAAAAATAGACCACCTGACATAACCCCAGAGCTAATGCACATTTGCAATACAGAAGCAGAGAGAACTCTGAGGATTGGTGTCAATAACTGTTTCATGGAGGACTCATTATACAGTCTGAATTGTCTGTCTTATACACCTACTATATACTTATAATTATTTACTTTTTTCTCCAGTCATGTTTTTATGTTTTGGAATATGTTCATTCGCAGTGCTAATGCTTGTCATTTAGGATAAATTCTATGGTTTCACAAAGGCTTCTAATTATTAAAATTCCCTGTATTCTGTGGTAAAAATAGAAGGAAAGAATCCAAAAATATAAAATATTCCCCTGATAAAAAGAAGCATTTTAATTCTCTTGCTGTTTTTCCAAACTTAATGCTCCAAATGTCTCAGAACAGTCCTGGGAGTCAGAGTCATCATATACAGACATTAAGCTCCAGATCCACCACCTGTCTCTACTCTGACTCATAATACAAACATAGACCCTCTGTGTAGCCGCTTTCCTAGAACTTTAAAATATAGCCCACAGCTGCGCCTTCCCTTCTGTACGGCCTCTGTGTATGAGAGGCCCCCTGATGCGATGGGACAGAATCTCAGTAGTCTCACGTATTTCTTTGATCATGAGCAGCTTTACAAATGTGTGCCTCTTTCTATATGTGGTGGTACAGTCTAGAACACAATTTATCCTAGAGCTCGACAAAATGGATGGGGGCCAAGGACTTCAAACTTCCATTAGAAAGCCCCAAGTCTCAGTCATCCATCCCTGAAAATGTAGTCATATCCAGTGGTCTCTCATCAGGCTTCTACTGTTTATTTTTGTTCACTTGCTTTAATAATATCCTTTAGTAAAAATTGGAACCATGTTTCCCTCCCATACATGCTATTTTAGAAAAACTATGACACACACACACACACACACACACACACATACATGAAGAGCTCTAGTCAACAGCTTTGGAAAACTGCTTCCAGATAAATATAGTACGGGTCAAAGGCAACAGAAAACCTACCAGAAACTGTGTTAAGGGAAAGGGGTTTTCTGGGGGAAAAAAAGTATATTAAGTTTTTCTTAGCACCTTTGATATTTAACTGAGGGATTGACAAAATTCTTTTAGGCACTGGTGTGGTGGTTGGGGGGCAGGGTCTTATACAGTCTCCACCTTAGCTACTGAACTTTGTAGCTGTAGAGAGAGGACAGTGACTTAGAATGCGTATAAAGGAAGCAGTGTACGTTTATCTTGAAACTCCACTGGCAAAAAAAGAGAGAAAGAAGTGTGGTGAATTTGGCCCACAGTACTTAAGACAAACCTTTAATTTAGCCAACGGTACAATGGAATCATGAGAAATGAAAGTGGCTTTGGTGCTCAGGGACATGCATATCGTAATAAGCAGTATTCAAATAAATATTTTTTGAGATATAAGGATTTTCATCTTCAGTCCAGTGCCATGTACTTGCCAAGTCATATTTAATATGGCTATTTCTCAACTTCTCAATGGAATCAATACTAATATTCCACAGGGACCTATAAATCTTTACAATAGGTCTTGAAAGTTGGAATCATAAACTACTTGCAAAAGTGAAAGACCAAGACACCAAAATGTAACAGAAAATGAAATTAAATTTCTCATGTTCTAGTGCTTGGAAGGGCTCCTATAACTCTTCGGATAGTGACAGCACTTTAAAAATGTTATCGACCAACTATCTATTTCTGATGATTCCACAAAATTCAAACATTTATAATCTTGAGCTTTGTTTTCTAGTTGGCAGTAAATTTTACTCCTTTTAGTCCACTAAGATGGAAAATTGTGTCAGTTGGACCTTGAATTTTGAGTATCAGATAAAGCAAAACAGACAGAAAATATTGATTTTTATATTTCCTTTCCTTTTTTATTAGCTTAATTACGTTGCTATAATTTACTCTCAGATTAGGGAGTCCTCCCTTTGTCTTTTAAAGTAATTGCTGACATACACATGTGCATGTGTGAGCTTTACTTGTTTGCATCAACCTTTTCTTCAAAGCCAGAAGGTAAGAATGTGCTCCAACAGTAGTGCAGAGGGAACTTTTCTTGACATAACATCTTCTGTTTGTTTGTTTTTTGGTTTTGGTTTTTCAAGACAGGGTTTCTCTGTGTGGCCTTGGCTGTCCTGGACTCTTTCTGTAGTCCAGGCTGACCTCAAACTCACAGAAACCCACCTGCCTCTGCCTCTCAAGTGCTGGGATTACAGGCGTGCACCACCACCGCCCAGCTTGACATAACATCTTCTCAACCAGATCTTATTTTGTCCTCGAATACTCACTGATTAGATGGCTAGGTGGGTACACAGTTCTCTTTGATCACTTTGATCTCATTTTCTGGAGATGAACATAAATTCTGGGGTTTGGGTTTTCAGGTACTATGTGAAGGAGGATCTTTTGCTCTCCTTATTAAATAACGTGAAGATGCTGTTTTCACCTAGACAGTGGTCCTGTTTATGCCAGTGACTCCAGTGAGCATTGAAATTAATCATCCTAACTACATAGGATATTACAACAAAGTTCCAACTACCGTCTCTCTACTAGGCTTCTTCTGATAACCTAGTTGTTGTTGTTTGTTTTATGAGCTTGCGTTTATCCAAGAGACTACTGTGAAGGATAATGCCTCTCTATGCCCAGTTTCTCTCGCAGGTACTCTTTCCTCCAAGGCTAGAGATCCGGTATATTTAAATAGGCTTGAGTTGTTTTACAGCTCATTTCCCTCTTCTTGTATCTTTCTTGAAGTTCTACCACCACATGACTCATACTTATGCTATCAATTTCTCAATTTCCTTCCAAAAATATCTTCCCTTATTTTCTCTAGGACTTCTGACGTCTGCCTTTATCCCTAGGCTCCTAATGAACCTCCTAGACACAGCTGAGATTTTGCTCAATAAATTGAAGTACCTCTCATCATTGCCATCTTTAGTCCTACAGTTTGATAGAAATGAATTGCTAGTAGAGTTCTATATGTTGTCAGCTTATATCCTTATTTCCAAATTAGGGGTGGAGGAGGACTGTCTTATAGTTCTTAGGAATTTATGTTTTGGTCTTCTTTTTTTTTAAAAAAGAACTGATGGCAAGCATATGACAGCTCAGTTGGTAGAATGCTTGCCAGGCAAGCATGAGGACCTGAGTTTAATCCCTAAAACACAAATTTTAAAGGTGAGCACGCTGGTATGCTCTTGTATTCCCAGCCCCACAGAGGAAAAGCAGAGACAGGCAGATACTTGGGGCTCTTTGGCCAGCCATCCTAGTCTACTTCATGTTTTCTGGACGAGTGGAAGACCCAGTCTCCAGGAAAAGGTGGAAGGCGCTCAAAGAATGATACTCAAGATAAGACTACCCTCTAGTCTCAAGGTAAACACACACACACCTAAGCACACGCATACATAAACACACACACATACATATAGAAAATGCTTATATTTTCCTACTCATCAGAGGCAGAGTTTGGGCAAGTATCACTAAGCTTTCCAAGTAGGTTTGGGTTTGTTTTTTATATTGTTGTTGTTGTTGTTGTTGTTGTCATCCTCTGTTCTCTCTCAAGTCCTTCATCCTGTCCTCCATGTCATGGCACATGCTATTTTTCTCTTGCATGGGCCCTTTCTCTCACAGGAAAGCAGGATATCTTGACAAGACTGATTTAATGCAGCTGTTAGGAAAAAGCTGCTCCAGAATGTCAGTGTTGAATGTCAGAAGGCTGTTTTTTATTACCAAGCTACATACGTAACAGCCATCCGTAACCTTCACCCTATCCTTGACCCGTTCTTCCAGAGAACAGACCCGCTTTTCTCTTAACATTTTCCACTTTCAATGTCTATGATTAGTAAGTCTCTGTGGGATCTTGGGTTACTTTTCAAGGACTCTTTATCCAGGCAGTAACACACTGGAAGATCTTACTTGAGATTCCCCGCCCCCCCCCCACTTGCATCTTGATGAGCGCATGTGCATTGCTCCTACACCTGATTTGCATAGTCCAGAGGATTTGCACTTCCATATCTCTTATTTCATTTTGGAAGCAATGTGAATTTTTGAAAATGTCTTTCAGTACACTTTACATTCTCTCCAAGGTATGGTGTCACTCTTTTAATATATCACTTATAATTTATCTGAAAATACACTGTCCTCTAGATTGAATGGAGGCAGAAAGGAACTTGTAGTAAGTATGCTGAGTGTATTAAATATACAAAATATAATTTATTTTAAAACTTTATGATTTATGGTGACATATATCATCACTTTTCAAATTTTTATTATACAAATAGCATCTCTCATAGAAAATTTAGGAAACCTAAAAACAAAAGACTATAAAATCTCTCATTTCTATTTCAAGCTTAAAACAGTAAATATCATGAGTTATATATGATATACTAACATGTAATATAAGTATACAAACATAATAACATATAACATAATTTATAAATACTTGTTTCACAGCTGGGCATGGTGGTGAATGCCTTTAATCCTAGCACTCAAGAGGCAGAGGCCACCCTGGTCTACAGAGCAAGTTCTAGGACAGCCAGGACTACAAAAAGAAACCCTGGTGCTCGCTTCGGCAGCACATATACTAAAATTGGAATGATACAGAAAAAATTAGCATGGCCCCTGCGCAAGGATGACAAGCAAATTTGTGAAGCGTTCCATATTTAAAAAAGAAAGAAAGAAAAGAAAAAGAAACTCTGTCTTGAAAAACAAAAATAAACAAAAAAAAAACCCTATGTATTTTGCTAATTTGGGGATGTTTATGTAGATCTAAGTATATATTATTTTACAAAATAGTTACAACTTGGTTGCAAAAATCTTTCTCTACTTAGTATATCTTGGGGACATTTATTTTCCAAGAATGAAAATTTGTTCGTGACACTTTAGATGCCTGAGATATTTCATTGTTTCAAAGCACTGTGGTAAAATGGAGTGGTCCTTCCTTGCACTGAGAAAGAGTAAAACATTCCCATGTTTTCATTGTTTTTTCTGCTTCACTAGTTTAGCTTTCCAGTGTTATACATATTACTACAACCAACTTTTGTACACATGTATTTCTTGGTTAAAAATGGGAGTTTAAGGGTAAATTTCTACAAGCGTAATTTCTGAATCATACAGTATAAATATGTTTGAATGCAGTATATCAGGCCAATCTAGCTTCCAGATAAAAATAAATAAGCAGCATTTTCCATGCTTTCTACACAATACAAAAATGTATTTTGCCAAATTCTTCATGGTGCTGTAAGCCAATTATATTTTTCATCTTTGTCTGTCTGACAACCATGAAAAGTAATTTTATTTTCATTTATCCTTTCTGAATTATTAATACCATTATAGAGTTTCTCATTGGTTTTTCTCCACATATTCTGCTCTAAGTGTAGTGCATGTACAGAATGAGATGGTATGCAGCTGTCAAGAGAACTGAGACATAGCTGGCGAAGGTGACTGCTGCTGTCTAGCAGTGTGCTTTATGGACCATGTGTTGCTATGTGCATCTGCAGTGCTTGCAATGCAAATGTAGGGAGATGTGGTTCTTTTCATGCTTGGCTAGACAAGGTGCCTGCTGATAATGGTCCAACAAATTGGAGGAAGTATGTGGTGGGTACTGTGAACGGGAAAGCCATGTGGTTCACCTAGTTCATCTCATGACTGGTAGACTAAAACTGAACTCTTGGACTCTGAATCAGAGATAAGTTAGTATGAATTGCCCTTCTAGAACTTGTCAGAATGGAGTCCCAATCAGCAAGGAGAGGGTGTGGTGGCATCTTTTGCTGGTGTTGGGTGGATAGTCATACAAGAAGAAGAGTCCTCAAAGAGACTCAGGGCATCCCTTGAGGATGGCTTTCCTTGCTTTGAGAAGCCCTCACAGGCATGTTTCTTAACAAATTTGTTTCAAGAAGAAGCTCATATGAAGACAGTAACACTGGCAAACAAGGAAGCCCTCAAGAAAATCTCTACACTTGAAAATGGACTTGCTGCCCTCAAAGCTCACATTGCCAAAACTGTGACCCTACAGGAACAACAGAGTCAGGGCACAGGCAACTTAGATGTTACTTCATTTCTTACCTTAGTGCCCCTCCCCCTCCTTACCAGCCCTGCTTCAACCACAACCTCTCCTCTACTGGGGCACCACAAAAAATGTGGTTCTATTTATATGATTAAAAAGTGAAGAGAGCAAAAACCTAAATATGCTAGAGATTTTTTAATGACGCAGTGATGGAGGCATCAGCCAAGAGGTCAGAGCAAACTGTAAAGCGTGGGCCAGTGGATGCCCCTTGCTGCCCTTATTGCAGAGGCTCTGAAAAAGGCATTTTCTGACCAGTATCCAAGCAACCTGTTATTAAAGTAAAATACTTTACTGGAAGTGCTCTGAGCAGGACTTACATAAGTTCTCACACTGCTTTGGAGCAGAGTTTACATAGGAAGCATATGATGTTCACTGTTGACTCTCAGTATTGCTTTTTGCAAGATGGAAAGTGGGGGCAAGAGGGTTACTTACACCTCATCGACACTCAATGCTGAAGGAGCAAATGTACTTTTCAAGTAGTGACAAATCAAATTATTGAATTAAATCACCACTTAAGTAGAAGCCAGAATGTATCATCTTTCTTTCCAACTTAATAAATGGCCTTATAAAGATGATTTGTTGCTAAGTTAACACAACTTCCAGTAATGTCAGCATAATGGAGTTTACTTTTTTTAAAAAATAGTGGTCAAAATATTCTTTAGAGTGAAACATTACTGAATGGTGGGTTAAATTTTCTATAAGCTATTTATCATTAGTCAGGATGATGAATTACATTATCCAGTATAAAACTTAGGTATAATAGAATACATGTATGAAAGTGTCAGTATAAAACCTATTACTCTGTATGCTAACTTTAAAGTCAATTTTTAAAATAGGATGCTAGGGAGATAGGTCATTCAGCAGAGTCCTTACTTCAAGCTTAAGGACTTGAGGCTGATCACCCACAACACACATATATGAGCCAGATGTTATGATGCAAACTATATACATATATTATTTACACTACATCTCAATTGTAATCCCCTCGCTCTTATTTTTCTGTTACCACCCTCCCTCCGGCCCTCTCTCTTCCACCCACTCCTCCTCCCCTAAACCTCTGACAGGTGGGGTCCTCCTCCCCTACCATCTGACCACAGCCTATCAGGTCTCATCTGGATAGCCCGTACCCCCTTCCTCTGTGTCCCTACAGGGCCTCTCCACCAAAGTTTGTGTCAGAGGCAGTCTCCTACTCTCCCCTCCCCTTCTCCATGTGGAGAATGAGCTGCTCATTGGCCACATCTGAACAGGGGGTCTAGGTTCACTGCTTGCAACGTCCTTGGTTGGTGTATCAGTTTGTGCAGGTCCCCCTGGGTCCAGATCCTCCAGCCTTGATAGTATCCTTGTGGAGCTCCTGACAACCCTCCAACCCCCATCCTTCCATCTCCTAGCTTTTCCATACAACTCACAGCACTTCACCCAGAGTTGGCTGTGAGTCCCAGTACCAGTCCCAATCCCCAGCTGGGTGGAGTTCTCAGAGGACATCTATGTTGGCCTAATATCCACTTATAAGTGAATATATGCCATGCATGTCTTTCTGGGTCTGGGTTACCTCACTCAGAATGATTGTTTCAAGTTCCATCCATTTGCCTGCACATTTCAAGATTTCCTTGTTTTTGATAGCTGAGTAGTATTCCATTGTGTAAATGTACCACAGTTTCTTTATCCATTCTTCAACTGAGGGACATACAGGCTGTTTCCAGATTCTGTCTGTTATGAATAAAGTTGCTGTAAGTATAATTGAACAAATGCCATTGTTGTATGGTGGAGCATCTTTCAGATATATGCCCAGGAGTGGTATAGCTGCCAGATTGATTTCCAAAAGTGCTTGTACAAGTTTGATAGGTGTAAGATGGAATCTCAGTGTTGTTTTGATTTGCATTTCCCTGATGACTACGGATGTTGAGCATTTCTTTAAGTGTTTCTCAGTCAATTGATATTCCTCTGTGGAGAATTCTCTGGTTAGCTCTGTACTCCCATTTTTTAATTAGATTATTTGGTATGGTGGTGTTTAATTTCTTGAGTTCTTTATATATTTTGGATATTAGACCTTTGTCGGATGTAGGGTTGGTGAAGATCTTTTCCCAGTCTGTAGGCTGTTGCTTTGTCCTACTGAAAGTGTCCTTTGCCTTACAGAAACCTCTCAGCCTCATGAGGTCCCATTTATTAATCATTGATTTTAGAGCCTGAGCTGTTGGTGTTCTGTTCAGAAAGTTGTCTCCTGTGCCAATGAGTTCAAGGCTCTTCCCCACTTTTTCTTCAAACAGATTTAGTATGTTTGGTTTTATGTTGAGGTCTTTAATCTACTTGGACTTCAGTTTTGTTCAGGGTGATAAATATGGATCTACTTGCATATTTTTAGCTTTAGGCATCATGCCTCAGCTCTATCATCATGGACTCTTAACTTCTGGAACCATAAGCCCCAAATAAACCATTCTCTCTATAAGCTGCCTATAAGTAACTAATATATACCCAAAGATTTAGTTTCTATGAAAACAAATAAAATACCACCCATCCCCTGAGGATTGTCCCAGGTTATATGAGCTAATGAATATAAAATGACATCACAACCACACTGTAGCCACACACACAAAATGAAAGATAAATTTAGATAATTATGAATGAGAGAATGCTCAAGATTTTCTTCAGACTTTGATTTCTTACCCAAACTTATATATAACTACATGTGCTCTCTCAGCTTCCTGCTCGTCTGCCATGCTGGCTGCTTGTTGCTGTGCTTCCCAGCCATGATGAACTCTGGAAGCAGACCTGGAAGCCAAAATAAACTCCTCCTTCTGTCAGTTACTTCTAATCATGGAACATATAAGAGAAAAGTAACTAACTACAGAAGTAGTATATGCTTCTAAAGTGTGCATGTTGTTTTAAAGTGTTATTACATATTTTAATTTTAGTAAGATTTCATACTTGATTAACAGTTAAAGTATTTTTCTCCACATTCACTCACTTTTCTCCTTTTACAAAAACGTTGTCAGGGCTGGCAAGATGGCTCAATAGATAAACATGCCTGCTGCCAAGCCTAAAGACCTGAGTTCGATCCCTAGGATCGACATGGTGGAAGAAGAGAACTGACTCCTGCAAGTTGTCCTCTGACTCCATGTGTATATTCAACACAGAATAAATAAATATAATGAGTGTTTCCATAGACTTAGTTAAAATTTGACAAAGTAGAATTAGTCATATGCTGGAGCACTATATTTAGGCATGCTGAAATAAATGCAAATGAATTATTGTTTAATTTGTAAACTCCATTAAAGGATAAGTGAATTCTTTTAACATTGACATTACAAAGATTTAGGTTTATTTTTCTGGGGAAAAAACTTCTTTTACATTTTGTCTTTTTCTGTGAGAATTGAAATGAATAGTTATTGAGTGTTTAAATTTTAAGTAAGTGTATTTAAATGTCCCCTCTATAGTCAAAGAAATAACATTTAAAGAGTTAGAAGGTAAGTAAATGCTAGAAAGAAATCACTCAAGTACAAAAGATAAGGTGTTACTATTTGACTCAGGAACAATTAGGTCACTTATGACCTTGGTGTTATTAATTGCAAAGAAGAGCTCATGAAACAAAGCAGATGGCCATGAGTGGCAGGCAAGCAAATGGAATTAGAGATTATATGCAAGTCTTGCCCGTGGTTTGTCTAGAAAGAGCAGACAAGGAACAGGGCAACAGCTGGAGGAGGGTGTAAGGTAAATGGAGAACTTGTTTATTTCATTGGAGTTTTGCCTTTTTAACAAGAGCAAATTGGTTATATTGAAATCTAATATGAAAAGAGCTGGAATAGAGTTGAAACTACAGGAGAAAAACGGGATAATTTAATGAAATAATGTTGTAGAGGAGATAAGAGAGAGACGGATTCGAAGCAAAGATGTAGAGTTTATCACTAAATAGGGAGACAAGGTAGACAAGGTCACAGTTTTGAGAAGAGTGGAGAAAGTCTGACTTAGTCACTTTAATAATTATCTTTTAAAAGACAACAGTAAAACAGAGAAGAAACACTAGCTGCTACCAAATTTTGAGACCAAGTCTTGGGGCAATGCGATTTTTAAGGCACATTCATAAGGAATAATAGAGTAAATTTCATGATTTATTAGTGGATAGCATTTTGAAATATATTTTATTAATTTATTCATATTACTTCTCAATTGTTATCCCACCCCTTGTATCCTCCCATTCTTCCCTCCCTCCCATTTTCCCCTTACTCCCCTCCCCTATGACTGTGACTGAGGGGGACCTCCTCCCCCTGTATATGCTCATAGGGTATCAAGTCTCATCTTGGTAGCCTGCTAGTGGATAGCATTTTTTGCAGGTGGTTTTTACATAAGAACGAAGAAGCAAGGTATTTGAAGAAATTGACTTACCAATGGAGAACGCTCCTAGCATGAGCATAAAACAGAACAGCATTTATTTTTATTTTTTATTTTTTGAGACAGGGTCTCTTTGTGTAGCCTTTGAAGTGCTAAACTTGTTTTGCAGACAAGGCTGGCCTCGAACTCACTCTGCCTCCCCGAGTGCTGGGATTACAGGCATGCATCACCACACCCAGCTCACAGAATGGCAAATTTGAAATTTTAAAAGTCGTCCAGATGTGCCTAGAGTAGAAGACAATCTTTGCCAACTACACTTGTGTCAGGATGTTAATATTCAGCAGCTATAAAGAACTCCAAATATTAAATAAATAAAAATCATTCTATGAATACATGGATATATTAATAGACAAGTCTAAAAGGAATAAGCATACATTGTCAATAAACATTTGAAAAGATGTCCAACATCTTTGTGATTCTTCATTTCACCCCAAATGGCTATCAAGATAAGCAATAACAATAAAGGCTGCCAAGGATGTAGGTAAAGAGGGCATTTAGTCACTGTTGGGAAGAATGTAAACTAGAGTAGCCACTATAAACTTTAGTATGGTGTTGCTGTTAATTTAATGGCCTAATAAATATTAATTATTAGGCTAATTATTAATTCAGAGGTATTTTCTAACCCCTAACAATCCATGAGAACACAGACACCTTATGTATTTTATAACAAGCCTTTACCCAGGGCAAGGCAGATATTACTTCCTAAGATATCCTCCAATAACTCACAGTATCCATCCCATTCCCTCTGCTTCTAATAATTTCTATTTGGGCTACCTGCTATCTATAGCCCCAAAATACGTACTAATGCTCTGCATCTCTTTCCATGTGGAACTTGAGTCCCTTCTCTTGGCCACATGGCTCTATTCCTATGATGATTCTCCTCCTTCTTCTTCCTCCATCCCATCTCTTCCTTCTCCAAAGATTCTCCTTCCAAAGTGTGTAACCTTCCTCTGCCACTTCCTTCTGCCTTGCCCAGGTATATTTATCCAGCCAATCGGGGAGGCAAGGTTCAGAATACACCAGACCAATCTCCAACAGCATGGAGGTACCTGGGTTCCTAGGCGCCCAGAGACTGAAATGACAATCAGGGAACCTGCATAAGTCTGACCTAGGCCCTATACATATAAGTTACAGTTGTGTAGCTTGGTCTTCTTGTGTGACTCCTAGCAGTGGAGGCAGAGGCTTTCTTTGACTCTTTTTGTCTGCTTTTAGGACCCTTTTCCTCATATTGGGTTGCCTTATCCAGACTTTATATAAGTCTAGTCTTATTACAATTTGGCATGCCATGTTTCATTGATATCCTTAGGAGTCCTGCCCATTTCTGGAGGGAAACTGAGGAAGAGTGGATGGGGCACAAGGAAACTGCAGTGCAGATACAATATATGAGTGAAAAATAAATACAAATTTAAAAACTAAAATTTGAACTACCACATGATTCAGCTATAATATTTCGAGGCATATGTCTAAAAGACTAAGTAAACATACCACAGAAACAGATGTCTAGATTTCCACCAATTGCTAAATAGATGAGAAAATGTGCTGTCACACATGGAGTTGAATTTATTACTAAAGAAAAAGGAAATCATGACATTTGTACAGAGGAAAAAATGGATGAAACTGGAGATCATTATGTTAAATGAAAGAAGCCAAAGTTAGAAAGGCATATGTGGAACTTAGGTTTAACACACATGCACGCACCACCACCACCACCACTACCCCACATCACATATGATTGTTAGCTTTAATTGTCAACTTGACAACTTAGAATCACCTGGAGAGTCTTAATGAAGGTTGTCTTCATTGGGTTGACCTGTAGACATGTCTGTAGGGGATCTTTTTAATCAACATGAGATGATCCAGCCACTTTGGTGGCACCATTTCCTGGGCAGAGGGTCCTGAACTGTATAAGAGTAGAGTGATGAAGCAAGTGAACAGGCATGAACTTATTTCTTTCTGCTCTTTACTACGGAGTTGATGATACCGTCAGCTTCAAGTTCCTGCCACCTTGACTTCCTTATAATAATAGACTGCAACCAGGAGCTGAGAGCTAAAAGAAACCCTTTCTCCCTGGAGCTGCTTGTGCTGGGTACTTTATCATAACAGCAGAACTGAAGCTAGAAATAGCTATATGTATATATGCATGCGATTAGGACATGAAAATAGAAAGACAATTATAAGGGAAAAGAAGCTGTCTAAAGAGACGAAGGGAAAGAAAAAGGGGACCAGCAAGAGCAGGAAAATAGGCATGAAGACCATCAGTGGTGAGAGGAGAATAAGAACAAAATGTAATTTGATATATGTATTAAAATATCACAATGAAACCCATTTTGGGTATGCTAACAAAAATCTTTTTCAGTTTATTTCACGTGTATGAATGTTTTGCCTACATCTATGTATGTGCAACATGTTTCTGTCTCTCTCTGTCTCTCTCTGTGTGTGTGTGTGTGTGTGTGTGTGTGTGTGTGTGTGTGTGACCATGAGAGTTGAGAAGAAGGTATCAAAAGCTCTAGAACTCAAGTTCAATAAAATTATGAGTCACCATCTGGGTCCTAGGACCAGAACCTGGGTCCTCTGAAGTAGCAACAAGGACTATTAGCTGCTGAGCTATTTCTTTAGCCACTTCCCCAAATGTATTTTTTTAATTTTGTTTGAAATTATTTTTTTTTAAATACAAAAACAGTAATTAAAAAAGTGAAAGAGTACAAAAGGGCAAGTATTAAATAAAATATTATACTTCTATGAATCAAAAAGCAAAGTGAGCCTACATTCTAAGAATGGGTGAAATAGATTTTCTGTGTGAAAATATGAATAGTAATAGAATTTAAATGACAATTCCTATGGTGACATAATAGATTGCAAGTACTTTTAAAAAAGCAATCAAACTCTTTAAAAAAAAAAAAACCCCAGTGAGGAGACCTTTCCAGTGATTTTGTCAAGCATGGTTGTTCTTCCATAGTAATGAGGGCTGAGTGGAGCAAGTAGATTCCTGAGCTAGAATTGGTGGCCTTAGAATACACTGGATGTGAAGGTGACTGTGAGATTAGGATCTTAATTTCTGGCTTATAGAAATAGATGACACAGCCAGCTCCTCACTGGGATAAGGAAGGTGGGGGACAGGTTGCAGGATAGGAGAAAGCACACATGATGAATTCGGCTTGGGAACATCTTGAGTTTGAGAACTAGAATTAATGAAACTCACTTGGGAATTGATCCTACAAAATCATAGCACTTTCACTTAGAAAGTGTGTGTGTGTGTGTGTGTGTGTGTGTGTGTGTGTGTGTGTGTGTGTGTGTGTGTGTAAAAACTAAAACCTCCAGCTCTTTAAATCCCTAACTTCCATATTTAATATGGACTTGAATTTATGGAAAGACTGATCGTTACACATTATGAGCAACAAAGCCCTCATAAAATGTAAAAGAAAAGTCCTAGGCAGTTACAAATGTGACAAGACCACAAGCATACCACCACAGCCAATGACACAAACAAAAACAAGAAAAGCAAAAGTCCATTTCACAGTTTACATGCTGACTTTAATGGGATAAGGGGCTGTCTGTGATATAAAGGAAAAATCAAAGTCTGTTTTCCAAACTGTCTGACATAACACAGAATAGTTTTGTGAGCTCTTGTCAATCAAATGTATGAAGGTACAACTCCCACCCCCTCCCCCACCAAAACCCTGTCCATTGGACAGCAGACACCAAAACTGGAGTGTCCTCAAATTCAGGACACTGATAACTAAAGGTAGCATCTGGTGCCAGAGGTCAAGGCTATAGTACCTCCCACACACTGTCGTTACTTCAGATACCCCAGTAAAAACCATGACCTACAAATCAGACATTATGGCAATGAACTTGCTTGCTAAAGTGACTCACAGAAATCAAAGAAATACTTCATTACACTTCCTAGACTGTTAGAAAAAAAACAGTACAAGGGACACAGATCTCTCAGATGTTCAGATGAAGATGTGATGGTTAGCTTGACAAGATTGGACTGAAACAATTTCTAATCATGATTCCAGATATATTTACTAGAGTATTTCCAGAAAGGTTAAATTAAGGAACAGGAGGCAAGCTTCAAATGTAGGTAACACCATTCAATTCTTTGAGGGTTTGGATAGAATAAAAAGAGTAAAGGATAAATGTAGCTAGCACATATTCTCTCTCTCTCTCTCTCTTTCCTTCCTTCCTTCCTTCCCTCCCTCCCCCCTCAACATCTCCCTGCATCCTTCCCTCTCTCCGTCTCTCCCCATTCCTCTCTCCCTTGCCCTCAGGCCTCCCTATCTTTCCTGGTCACCATGATGTGAGTTGGTTTGTCCTGCCATGCTTGCTCTATCAGGACAGGCTGAGACCTCTGAAGTAATGAGCCAAAAGAAATCTTCCCTCCATTAAACTTATTTTTTCGGGTATATTTTTCCACAGTGACAAAAGTCTAACACCAAAGACATTCATAGGACTTGGTAAGTGAGAAGGAGTATAAAGCTCCTTGTCCTCCCCAGCTAATCCACCGTCAGGAACAGCCCATTTGATCAGCTAGTGGAAAGCCCCCTAAAGCCTGCCATTGTTTTTAATGATGGATTCACTTCATATTTATGATCGATTAAAAATAGACCCTGGGAATCAATGCAAGTTCCATCTCCTCTCCCCTCCTTCTAGTTGAGAAATGCGGTTCGATGTTCTATCCCTGGTCTTTCTAATAACAAGGCCTCATTCTTGAGCCACAAGTAGTCTAGTCAACATACAAGAGATAATTAACATTCAGGACTCAAGAGCTCAGGTACAAACTATGTTCTACAATATTGAAGCTCAAAAATGTTTTGATATCTTTAAAGGTGATGCCTTACAAGGCCGATTTGGTGATCTGTATTGCAATATGCACTGTATGTGTTATTGGAGACAGCAATTCTTACACATATTCAAACTTATAACACAAAAACGATGGCACACACAGCTAAAGGTATATATAATATATCCAATTTTTCATGATTTCTAGAAGTAAACTGTTTTCGAAAAGCCTAAAAAAATTCATTGCTGGTTAGTTCCATGAAAACATATACTTTCATGAGGCTAGAAGTATATAGTTTAGTGTCTTAGTGAGGGTTTTATTTCTGTGAAGAGACACCGTGACCACAGCAACTCTTACAAAGGAAAACATTTAACAGTTCAGAGATTTAGTCTATTATCAGCATGGCAGGAAGCATGGCAGCATGGTGCTGAAGAGGCAACTGAGACTTCTACATCTGGATCAGCAGGCAACAGGAAGAGAGAGAGAGAGAGAGAGAGAGAGAGAGAGAGAGAGAGAGAGAGAGAGAGAGAGAGAGAGAGAGAGAGAGAGAGAGAAAGAGGCAGGGGAGAAGGGAAGGAGAGAGGGGGGAGACAGACAGAGATAGAGACAGAAAGACAGACAGAAACAGAAAGATAGAGACAGAAACACGGAGGCACATTTGAGCTTCTGAAACCTCAAAGCCCACCCCAGTGACACATTTCCTCCAACAAGGCCGCATTCCAATAGTGCTACTACCTATGAGCCGTGGAGCCATTTTCATTCAAACTACCACATTCAGTAATAGAATTCCTGCCTGGGGTCTTAGTTAGGGTTTCTACTACTGTGAAAAAACACTATGGCCATAAACACCTTGGAGAGGAAGTAGTTTATTTCAGTTTACAACACTCAAGTCACAGTCCTGGGATTAAAGGCATGTGTCACCACCGCCCAGCTTCAGCCTGCTTTCTTAACCATACAAAGCCTAGGAGTAACACCACCTACCAAGGTTTAGGCCTTCTTACATCAATCATCAGTCAAGAGAATGTACCACAGCCTTGCTTCCCAGCCAGTCTGGTGGGGTCATTTTTCTGAACTGAAGTTTCTTCTCAAGTGACTCTAGCTTGTTTCGGGTTGACATAAAACTGGCCAGTATAACTGGCATAAATATGGCCCTGGGATCAATCCTCCACACCAAAAAAAAATAAAAATAAAAATAAAATAAAAATAAATGGTCACTCAGTATAATTCCCCAGCTAGTTTAAAGGAATTGAGATAGTCATATATGTACTTCCATAGAATATTATCTTTGTTTGGCATTTTGCTTGCTTGGTTACGTTTGATAGCATTTGGTTTTTAAACAAGGTATCATTATATAGCCCTGGATGGCCTGGATCTCAACCAGGCTAGCTTCTAAATTGTGATGATAATTTTGCCTCTGACTACCAAGAGCTTGGAGTCTAGGCATCATCAGTTATGCCTTGTTGTTCTATTGCTCAATATAAGCTGCTGAATAATATACCTGGTGTGACCCCATATTTTACACACACAAAAAAATATCCTGGAAGAATAGACACCATTGACTGTCTTCCCAGAACATAGAGAAACATGAAACATTTTTACTTCCCAATTTAAATAATTTTGTGTAATTGGAATATTTGCAAAATGCAATGTATAAATTTGAACCAGAAGAAATACTAGTTAACATCTCAAAAATTGGATTAAATTATTAAATATTGAGTGATTCATATTATGATATGATATAGTTATTGATGCAATATACATTGATAATTCATTTCTGAGTAAAAATAGTAGCATGCAAATGTTATAATCTTATGATAGAAGTAAGAAAGTGTATGCTAGGTACAATATTTTAGTTTGGTGACTTTAAAATTACTTCTGAAATTAAAATATAGTTTTCCCATTGCAGCTTCCTTCCTCCAACTTTTCCCATGTAACTTTACTTGCTCTTTCTCAAATTCACGGCCATTGTTTCTTTAATTCTTGTTTTACACACACACACACACACACACACACACACACACACACACACACACACACACTCCTAACTATATAATGCAACCTGTTTAGTCCGTATAATGTTTTTTGCATGTCTATGATTTCAGGGCTGATCATTTGGTATTGGGTAACCAGTTCAAGTGCTCTTCCCTGGGGAAGGCTGTTTCTACTTGCTCTCAGCATCCCTCAGCTGCCTGTAGCTCTTTATCTAGGGCTGAGTCCCCATGACATTTCCTCCTTTCATATTTGCATGTCTATTGGTATTATCATTGTACACATCTTGTTTAGACAGTTATATTGCTAAGGCTTCATGGGTATAGTTTCTCAGTTTTCTGAGACACAATCTCATAGCAAATTTGCAGTCATTTTAAGAGAATGTGTAGTGTGTCTACAAAGAAAATTTTCCAGAGATATACACTAATCTAAAAAGGGAAACTAAGTCTGCTGGCTTGGCAACTGAGGAGAATTCAGAAAATTTTCTTTTAAGCTTTACAATTTTACAATACCTGATTTTTACAAGGACTTTGATTTGGCATTGTGCCTCATACCAGTAACCAGCACTTAATAAGGGGAGACAGGATGACTGCTACAAAATCAAGGACAGCCTGGACTACAGTGTAGGACCCTGTCTTCAAAGCATATCCTACAACTAGAGAATTCTAAGTAATTTCTATCTTCTTTATAATTTTTCTGACTCATACCAATTTTTCACAATCAAGAATCACATAATCCAGAAAAAAAGTTATCAAAACATCAACAGAGCTTCCCATTAAGTGAGGGTGGAAAATTCCCTATGACAGAGATAGATCCCTTCCTACTCTAGGCAGACTCTGGCAGTTGTTTCCAACACAAGTTGTGTGTTTGTGTT
The DNA here is from genome assembly GCF_964271855.1 of Acomys minous. NCBI lineage: Eukaryota > Metazoa > Chordata > Mammalia > Rodentia > Muridae > Acomys > Acomys minous. The sequence goes on from NC_140488.1 coordinate 49,833,886, forward strand.
CGAAATGGACTGATAAGAAATATACGCGAAGAAGGAAAAAGCGAGATGACTAAAAAAAGAAAGAACAGAGGCCCAGAAAGCATTGACTAGCTGACTCTCATAAAGCCTAGCTCACTCGCATGGAGAAAATTCCATAGCATCAAAGGCTGCTGCTATGGTTTCTGTGCCACACACACAATTCTGAAAAGGTTATCTGCAAGTTAGAGCAGTGACTCCTCATTTCTTTCCTTCTCCATCCTACCTCCCTGACCCCCTGCATGCCTACTTACTCTGTGATATTCAGGCTACCATTCACCCTATGGATTCCAAGTAAATGTTCCAGGAAAATGTGTAAATGTTTCTCAATGTACACATACCATTAGCCCAAGGAAAAACAAAGCAACAAAAGATATGTTCTAAATGAGCAATGAATCAGTGTGGACATAGACATTCAATTTTTCCTTAACTCTGTCTACACACCAAGAGGATAAAACATAATAAACATTTCTCAGTTAATTGATAGGAAACAAAAATAAAATAATGGAAAGCACCTAGCTCTCTATCTGGCATGCGGTAAGGGCTTTGCTTAAGTATTAATCATCTCTCTTCCTTGTGTGTAAACAACCAATTTTTCAATAAACTAGCTAAACCATGGCATAGAGAATAATAGAAATATAACAACCCAAAGGAAAAGAACCACCCTTGTCTATATTAGACAGAAATGTCAGTACCATTTCTGTAATTTACAGTGCATTGTCTAATGGATTTAGTTGAAAAAAACATCCTCATCCACATCCTGTGGAATTGAGATAATTTTCTGTTCTCTTTAGGATGTGCACAGGAATAGGATGTCTGTATTGTGTTCGGATATTGGATTTTTTATTTATCCACTTTACATCCTGATCACAGCCTCCCCTCCCTCCTCTTCTCCCAGTCCCACCATCTCACCCGTTCCCCCATTCGACTTCCCCTTCAAAGGGAGAGGTCCCCCATAGGCACCAAGCAGCCCTAGTACCTCAAGTACTAACAGGAATAACCACTTTCTTTCCCACTGAGGCCAAACAAGGCAACCCAGCTAGGATAAAGGGATCCAAAGGCAGGCAACAGAATCAGAGACAGCCCCTGTTCCAATTGTTAGGGGACCCACATGATGACCTAGATGCGCATCAGTTACATATGTGTAAGGGGCCTAGGTCCAGCCCATGCATGCTCTCTGGTTGGTGGTTCAGTCTCTGTGAGCTCCCATGGGCCCAGGTGAGTTGACTCTGTAGGTCTTCTTGTGGTATTCTTGATCCCTCCAGCTCCCTCAATCCTTCTTCCACTTTTCCACAAAACTTACTGAGTTTCGCCTATTGCTTCTCTGTGGGTCTCTACATCTGTTTCCATAAGCTGCTGGATGAAGTCTTTCAGAAAATAGTTATGCTAGGCATCTGTCTGCAAGCATAGCAGAATATCATTAATAGTGTCAGGGGTCAGCTTTCTCCCATGAGGTGGGTCTCAAGTTGGACCAGTCATTGGTTGGCCATTCCCTCAATCTCTGTTCCATCATTATCCATGCATATCTTGTAAGCAGGACACATTTTTGGGTCAAAGGTTTTGGAAGTGGGTTGGTGTCTTCCTCACTCCACTGGGAGTCCTGCTTGGCCACTTCAGGCTCCATATCTCACGCTGCTAGGTATCTCAGCTAGGGTTACCCCCACAGACTCTTGGGGACCTCTCCCCTCTCAGATCCCTGGCTTGTCCCAGAAATGCCTACCACCACTGATTTCCATGGATATTCGGATATTAAGGTCTTGTAGGATCACAAACATGGGCAGCAGTCTGATAGACAAAGCATAAGAGCAAAAGTCAGGTGATAGTACCAGGTCCTTGAGTCCTAGATAATGTCAATATTATATTACTGTGGAAAGTACTTCATGTGAAAATTTGTTTCTGTAATTAATTTTATTACATGCTATCTACAAAGCTTCTTACTATAATTAAAAGGCATATATCTAGTGCTTAAAAGAATAAGACAAGCTACACCACATTGCAAAAAATAAATTGCATCTATAAAAATGTCGATAGAACATGATTCCCAAGACTCAGGCAATGTGATGCTTTTCAAGCATCACTTGTTAGCCATGTTAATGACTAGGTAACCATGACAATAATTAGGTCTCTGAAATCAACCCACGCTCTTCATCATTAGAGTATGCTGCTTCTTAATGTGCATGCCTAAGGAGCCTCTACTGCCAGACTCTGGACAATAGAATTGGACAAGAAGCTTAGAAGAGATGAAAATCTAAGTACTCCTTCTAAAATATCAGAACGCCAAGAGCTCTCTCAGACTTAATAAATACAAAATAACAGGATGACAGCCCCCTGCCCTCTTCACCCCCAATAACACAGACATACACTGAGCAAAAAACATCCTCCTTTTTCCACATCATATGATAAACATTTGGCCTCTATTATCTGAGAATTTTGATTGCTCTCATTTCTCCCTTCTATTTGCAAAGTCTGGTAATTTTCCGACTAGCTGATCCACCCTTGGAGGCCTGAAAGATGACATCTCTACGTGAGTGTCATAGCACATAGCTCCCAGCCTAACTCCAGACCCAGAAGATCAACAACCACAGTGGAATTCTATTAGGCTATTCCAGTTCCCAAAGCTTCACTTTGCTGAACTTTAACTCTTCCCTCGTCTTCTTCTGACTCCCTATCCTCCTCCTCCTCCTCCTTCTCCTCCTCCTCCTCCAAGAATGTTAAGTTATATGAAGAACATCAATAATCACTGCCCAAGCCAGATTTGTTGTTTTCCTCAATAAAAATTTCACATTTTGTAGCCTGAATGTTGATATACCCAAAAATCTACATGTTGGGGCTAAAGAGATGTCTCCACACAGTCTCCTCTTTCCAGATGTTGAGTCCAATTCGCAGCAACCACATGGTTGCTCATGACCATCTATAATGAGATCTGGTGCCCTCTTCTGGCATGTAGGTGTGCAGGCAGATAAAGCACTCATCTATATAAAATAAATAAATAAATAATTTTAATCTACATATTGAAACTTGATAACCAATAAGATAATATTAAGAGGGAAGGTTTTTGGAAAGTGAATTGGTTATGATTGTGGAATGGCTGGCTTTGTTAAAGAGGCCTGAGGAAGCTTGTCTGCCCTTTTTCATGGAAGGACAATGAAGAAGGTACCATCTATGAAAGTGAGCCCTCATGATGCATTGAATCTGCCAGTGGTCTTAGACCTCCAGCCTTCACATCCATGAGCAATTCATTTCCTTTTGTGTGTGTGTGTCTGATTTTAATTACTCATCAAAGTACTTCATTATAGCAGCCCAAATGGATTAAGACATTATCCAATATTTACTTAGCTTTCAGAGAGGAATTTAAGTTCCAAAATCCATGTTTCTCTTCTTTAAAAGTTTTGTTATAAGGTGATGGAATAAGTTCTTGCCAGAGAGTAAGTTTAGCTCTGTGTCTCCAGACACACATTGCATTTGTGATCTGGTGTGGCTTTTCTTTTCTCTTTTTATTACTACCCAAGAACGTCATTGACTTTATATTGTTTGTAATAATTGCCTAAGTGTTATGAATTTGAACACTGTGAGGGTGGATAAAGCTACTCATTGAATCCTTAGGTTAGGAAGTGAAAAGCCTAATGCTGTGGTTGGCTTACTGCCCTACAAATTATTTAGGCAGGATCCTGAAGCTCCTAAAACAATACAGTCAATTGCTGCTGTTAGTTTATCAGTGCTAAGTTATAAAACCCTATTGCTGAAGATACTATTTGTTCTGGTAGCCAGACATAAAGAGATCCAAATGGAACTGAGATGAAAGCATCTTTCCTGCAGGCTGGTGGGGGAGTTATCAGCAACAGTATTACTCAAGTGTGGACCCTGTGCACTACATTACCAACCTGAAAGGCAGATGTACCCACTGGTGCAATAGTGACAAATATGCTATGAGGCTGAGGTGAACAATCTCTTTCTGATTGGATTTGAGACTACCACCACCATCACCACCACCGCTACCCCAACACACACAGCAGAGAATTCACATCTCTTACTGTAACAATGGTTAAGAGTCGAAAGCTGGGGAGGTCATAAGCCCAGGCAGGGAAGATACTGCTATAGTTTTGCTAAATAGACTGGCTGTGTTTGTTTAGTTTCCTTCTAAATATTTATGTTTATAACCAACAGAGTAGTGTTGCTGTCAGCTTTAGTCAGAGGAGCTTGTTTTGCAGTGTGTCGAAGTTACTACAGAGATGTGCTGAAAATAGGTGGCCACTGAATTTTCATTCACAAATGGGACATCTATATCAACCCTTCCAAGGCTCAGGACATTTTAAGAGAGAGTTAAGGATGCATATAAGGGATAGAAGGAGGAGTAGAGTGTTGTGGTATATTATCTTCTGGGCATGGCACAGCTGTTATACTGTTGAGTCATAGTAGTTATGATCACATACAAAAGATCTACACTAAAGTATTAGGCCCATAAACATCCTGTAATGGGGGGAGGGACATGAGGTCCCACTCTTCTCAGGATATATAGACAGTAAGTGTTGATGGTGGAGAGAACTGCCCATGCCTTTTTAAATAACCCCTTACCCATGCTCCTGTGAGCAACCCTAACAAAACTCAGGAGTTTACAGAAGGAAAGGCATGATAGTAGAAGGGACAGCAATTAGTTTAGAAGAGGAAGAGACTCAGTAGGACTAGGAGGGGGAAAAGAGAGGGTAATGGAGGATAAAAATGATCAAAACACACATGCGTGAGCACGGCATAATGAGACCAATATTAATGAATATGCTAGTAAAATGCCCAAAGAGCTATACATTTGAGCTTTCTAGCCAGACCACATAAGAACAAGATGTTTCTGCTGCTGTTTATATGCACAAGCTATTTAACCTCTTTATGAATTTTCCTTGTGTGAAACTTTAGGATAACAAAGAGACTTTCTGGCATGGTAGCTGTGACTTCAGAATATGATTGTCGCAGTACACTGGCAGTAGTGCCTAGCAAACTGTTAACTGATAAGACAAATTTAACCAAAGTTCTCATCCTGGTACAAGAGCAGTTAGAGCACCTAGTTTCATTACAGTGTAGAACCTAGAACCATTAGGTCTCTTCGAACTATGTCTTTTCCAATACAGTCTATTCTTTCAGCTTTCTATCTGCTTACAAATGGAGTGCTAATTATATCCAAAGATTATTGATTGTTAAATATATTCAAAGGTTAGTACAGTTTCAAAGACCACAAAAGAACTAAAGGTCAGTGCTCAACTGAGAAAGCACTATTTGAGAAGTAAGTAATTTGTTCCTATGATTTGAACATTATGAATCCTGTGTCTGGCTAGGATAAGAGTGATAGAAATTCAGTCTTCAAATAACTGCTTATGTAATATATTTTGGCTTACTCTGTTGAAATAGAGTAACAAGTACAGCAAAGTCTAATAATAAAGTCTAAGTACTTAAAAATCTCTCCCTCCTACCATGTTATTAGCTGGCATTTTAAGGTGGAATGACTTTGAATGATCAGCCAACTGCAAAATAGAGTTCCATTGTTCTTTTCATTCCCTGCTAGTTGAGTTAGAATAATCTCATTCTTAAGTAGTTCCTATGGGCAGTCAACCCACAGGAGGGGATTACAAAAGGTATGCTGGGGGAGGGGCACTTGGAATCATGGGCTTTTAAATATTCTTATACTGTGGCTCAGTGTATCAAGCTGTCAGCATCCATTTGAAACCAGAAAGCCCTGTTTTTAGAGTACATCTTAATTAAACAACCATACTTCTTCTTTCAATTTTACGAATGTCTCAAGGCCGTATTCCAAAAACAAATAAATAAATTAAAAAAAATTTTAAATCTTCGAGATTAAAGAGGATAGAAACAGAGTGGAAGAGAATGAGAGTGTCAGAGATTAGGAAAGAAACTAAGGCAACCTAGTTAAATCTATGCAGGATACTTATTCCTCAATAGTGGGCCTGGGCCTTGTTGATACCTAATAAAATGCCCAAATTCCTTGCCAAAATTTATGGACTGAAATATGATAAAGGTTTTTTGTAGGCTCAATTTTCTTAACCAATATATTTTATTATGAACTTATTAACCGAGTGTACATCCCTTATAACCCGACTAACCAAAACAATAGGAAAAGAGGATTAAAGAATAACAAATCCGTAAGGATACCAGTTCCGAGGAACGATTCTCCTGGCGTAATCAGCAGGATTTCTTCTGCTGGAACCTGGAGTAACCAGAACCTGGAACCTTATTAGGAGCCAGAGCCCCGAAGCCTTCCCCCAAGCGGTTCTCTCTAGGAGCGATGAACAGCCAAAACTATACCAAGTCTCCAAAGGCCCCGCCTCCAGTTTTCAGCTCACTTATATATCTCCTCCCAGAGTCTGTTCAGGGATCTTTCCAGCTGGCAACAATTAAGCTCCTGCACGAGGTGGTTTGTCTTCTAGTGGATTAACCTCACCTGTTCTCTCACAAGACCTTCCCCATCCCACACTTGGGGTCATAACAAAAACAGGTTTATCCCTCCTTCCGGTTTTCTTTGATTTAGTAGAATCTTTAAATAAAAACATTTTAGGGGAGCAATTTGTAGCTAATGTGCCTGGTGTGGATGTCTATTCGGTGGATTTTGAACTGGAAAAGGTCTGACAAGCATCATCCTGGGCCAGGAAAGACTGCTAATACTCCCTGGGGCATCTATAAGTGCCCTAATCTTCACTATAAATACCTATGGAACAGAAAAGGCTGAAACCAACTGAGATGGTGAAGCAATCACAGCTTCTTTGAGACTACGCTATTTACTATGCCTCTTTTAAGTACTGTTACAGTCCTGGCCATGCTCTTACCAGTTCATTCATCCCCAGGCCTCAAGAAAGGTCATCAGAGATGTATTTCAGGTCCTACTGGGGCCTTACCTCCGACTTTAATTCCAATTTAGGAGCAAGCATGAAAGGAGAGGTTTCCAATGGGAGGAAATAACTTTGATTGAGCCTCAGCTTGATGTCAGTTCATCACATCAGGATATAACATTGTTCCTTAACCTACAAGAAAATTACTTCTTTTTGCATAATCAAGCAACAGAACCTTAGTGGATATCTCAGGAAATGCAGTAATAAATAGTAAGGCAAACCGACCTTACTCTTGGATCCAGCTGAGTTTTAGCCACAAGAAAGATATTTTTCTTTGCACAAATTAATTGTATAAGTGTTGACTTACTGAACTGGCTCATTTCTACTGGTTATATAGTATTTTCATCTCTTCCTCTTTTTTTCTTTTTCCTTTTTGTTTGTTTTGGGGTGTTCTGTCTTTTAACTAATGTCTGGCTATGTAGTCCTGCCTTGCCTTGAACTTACAATAATCATACTGACTCTTCTTTCCAGTGTTGGGATTAGCCATGTACCATGATTTTTCCAGGTGTTAACTCATATCTATAAATCAATGCATGATTTGTTTTCTCCCATGTAATACTTGAGTTTCTTATCCTTTCTGGTGTTCGACTGCATTAAACACTGAGGATTCTGGCTATTGATTCAACACATACTTATCAACATTATAAAGACATTTGAAAGTCAAAGTTAGGCAATGCATAGTGTCAATGTTCCTTTTGGGCATCTTTAAAGAGCCCTATTAGAGAGGTGTTGATGAAGACATCTCATTTAAGATTGACTGTTTAAACATCCCTCACTCTTTGCATGAGACTCTGTACTAGTTCCCATCTACTCTAAGAGTTAGGTTCCCTGATGATGGCTGAGCAAGGCACTGATCTATAGATATAGAAGATGTCATTAGGAGTTATTTTTATTGCTATGTTCCTTTAACAAAACAATAATAGTATTTGGTTTTCTCCTAGGTCCATGGCCTATCCAGGTTCTAGGCCAGGGGATGGGTTCCTTCTCATGAAGTTGGCCATAAATCTAATCAGATATTGGTTGGTTACTCAAACAAGCTTTCTGCCACTACTATACAAGCAGATAGGTCAACACTGTATATTGAAAGGTTTGTAGCTAGATGGGTGTTTACCTTTCTCATTTCATAAAGTGCAGAGTGCCTTCCAGTACTCTGAACACCAGTCAGTAAAGATGAAGGCCCTAGGTAGGCACCAGTTCAATTTCTCTATGTTCAGCGAATTATGTAGGTGTTGTCTTTAGCATCAGTTTGTGGGGAGCTGATAGCCTTGCCAATAGCCTGTGTTGTTTGGGGTTTCAATGAGGCCCCTTTGGGCAACAATTCAATTAGATGTGACCAATTCCTGTCACTGGAAGCTTCATTTGGTGGCAAGAGATGTTTAGTTGGGGCTTTGACTCACCCATTATTTGATGATTTCATTTAATTTTCTTACACATATTTTAAGAAGTTTCTACTGTAGTAGGTTTCCGTACAACCCTTAAATGGCCCTCCCTATAGTCCCTCAATCACCTTTTTGATTCTCCCTCCCTTTTTGATCCTTCCAATTTTCCCATACCCCATCCATCCATATCTACCTATTGTATTTCCCTTCCTAGGGTGAGCCAATTCTTCCCCTAGCCCCTTACTCTATACCTAAGTTCTATTGTTATAAGAATTATAGCTCACTTACTGAAGGCTTAACAGCTAATACCTACATATAAGTGAATAAATACTACATTTGTTGTTTGGGGTCTGGGCTACCTCACTGTGGGTCATTTTTTTCTTGCTCCATCTATTTACATGCAAATATTATGACCTCATCTTTTAGACAGCTTAGATATATTTGATTATGTAAATATACAACATTTTTAATCCATTCATCCACTGATGGACATCTAGGATGTTTCTGATTTCTGGCTATTATGAATAGAACAGCAGTAAACATGCTTGAGCGAGTGTCTCTGTAGTAGGTTTTAGAGCCCTTGGGACATATGCCTAAGACGGGTATATCTGGATCTTGAGATAGATTGATTCCTAACTCCCTTAGGAACCACCACACTGATTTAGAATGGATGAGTGTTCCCCTTAACCGCATATCCTTGCCAGTATGAGCTACCATTTGTTTTATTAATCTTGGTCATGCTGACTGACATAAAATGAGATCTCAAAGTAAGTTTTGATTTGCACTTCCCTGATGGTTAGAGATGTTGAGCATTGCTTTAAGTGTTTCTCAGCCACCTGAGTTTCCTCTATTGAGAATTCTCTGTTTAAATCTGTACCTCATTTTTAACTGTGTTATGTTTCCTTGAAGTCCAGTTTTTTTTGTTCATTATATATTTTGGATATTATCCCTCTATCAGTTGTGTACTTGATAAAACGTATTTTCCTATTCTGTAGCTGCTCACTTTGTCTAAATGGTGGTATCTTTTAATTTCATGAAGTCCTGTTCAGTTTACAATTTTAATGATAGTATTGAATTCTATTTGGTAATATTTTATGTCCAATATTGAGAGATGTATTGGAAACATCTATATTATATTATAACTTCTATAATTAATAATTGCTTTATAAATCAATTTGGAATCTTTATTATTTCATTATGCTATGGAATATTCTATTTTATTTTTTATAGTTTTTTTACACATAAATCCAGAAGAAACTTTAAAAGAACAACACCCCATTTCCCTAAGGGGGTTCTTTTGGGCTACAGATGATTATTTTCAGTGGGACTTGGTTATAAGTTACTATTGGCCTTATTCAGAAAGAAAACAAGGTTGGACTCAAGGATGTCTCTCTTTTCCTTTATCTTTCTTTCTTAGATTTGGAGATAGGGGTTGAGAAGAAAGAAAGGGGAAATATAGAAATATACAGTGATGATAGGACAAAATGTAGATTATTGAATCTACTCCTCAACTTAAGGCCTTAATTGTTACTCACAAGTAAGGTTATTTTTAATTCATTGGTATAGATTTTTGTATATTGATGCCAAACAAGTTTAATTTTGATACATAAGTATAGAATTCAAATTTAAGTTTAGTCTTCACACACATTGTAGATATTTCTACTCTAATATAGGGTATTGTACTTATATAACTCAATTATACTACAAGGTTTACTTCCAATACTTTGAAAGTACTAGGGCAGGTGGCTTGTGAAATATTTTAAACAGAATAGAATTATGTGTTGAAAACCCACCTAGAGTTTTTAGTCTGTGACATGATAAAAAAAATACTTATTCTAGAAACGACATTCAGATGACACAGACTAAACAGGAAAACAATATGAAGTTCATTGTGTTATGCACAGGATGACTGGGATCTAATATAAGGAGGAAGCTGTAGGATGCTGGGATTTGGGGATTGGTTATAGAAAGGAAAGATACTTCAATAAATTAGGAATAGAGAGAACTTGGTTGCCAATGGAGTTTCCAAGTATAGCAGGGTTACTAAATATTGCACTAGACATATTTATACTAAAAGTATTTGTCAAAATTCAAAATAAGTCTGTATCTTGGATCTTTACTTGCTAAATATTGGAAGCCATACTTGAGTGATAACGAGTCCATGTCTCAGTACATAGTACTTTGGACATTTCTAGTCTGAAAATGTATCATTTTGAATGAAATGAAATGATACAAATGAAAAAATGTATCATTTTGAATAATAAGGAAAAACAACAGTGGTGAAAGAATTTTTAAGGTTCTTGAATGATATTTTTGTAAGGCTAGAAGTTTGTGACTGTTTTCATTTATGACAGGGAAAACAGTAACTTTCTGTAAGAGCACTGAGGTTTCTTTTAAAGATAGATGTGCACCTTCTTCATTTTATTTTAATTTATTTATTTATTTATTTATTATGTATAGTGTTCTACCTGCATTTACACCTCCACACCAGGAGAGGGCACCAGACCTAATTATAAATGGTTGTGAGCCACCATGTGGTTTCTGGGAATTGAACTCGGGACCTCTGAAAAAACAGTCAGTGCTCTTAACCTCTGAGCCATCTCTCCAGCCTCCACCTTCTTTTGTTTCTTTCTTCCTGATATCATCATTGAGGTAACAATTAGATGGTAGTAGAGTGAGATGTATAAAATTATTTAAAGAACTTGAAAGTTTATTTCTAAGTGATATGGACTATGTCAAAGAATGATTTATTTATAAAATCAGTGCTTTTTAGAATGCTGAAAATTTAAGGTATGTTTTGAATCATAGGTTATGTCAATAGTTGATTAATTTTTTTAAATAATTCACTTTGCATTGAAAGGAGAAAATATAAAGTCTTCAACATGATACAACTGTAGAATTATTTTAAAAAGGAAAAATATGTGTGTTAGTAAAAGAAAGTGTATGCTTCTAAATAGTATCATCTATTAGAAAAGTTAGAGATATTTACATATGACTTCTAATTGAGCTTTGATTTCCTTGAACTTCTTTGCTCTTTCTATCCAACATATAAATATGAGATTATGAAGACTTAACTAGATTTCTATTATTCAACCTGAGTGATAATTTTACATTTAATTGAGTCATTTAAAGCCTTGGTGCTCAATTTCCATGTTCTTTTTATTATAATCATATTTCTTGCAGAGACGTTTTATTAAAAAAAAAAGGAACAATGGTCCTTTGAATCTTCAAAGATGCAGCAGAAAAAAAAACCAGCAGCAGCCACCTGCAACATGTACAGAATCCACTTGCTAACAGCAAGGCAAAGCCAGATGCTCCCATTCTTTCATGTGAAAAGGAAGGTAAAGCACAGATCCATCATCTGCTCTGTGACTGTTTCTTTCCATCTAGCAGATTCCAAACCCTTTCCCCGACACACACACGCGCGCGCGCGCGCGCACACACACACACACACACACACACACACACACACACACACCTCAAAGACCATGAAACTTGCCTCTGTGAAGCTCTGAATAGTCAAAGAAGACAGAAATAGCTACTATTTTATTGGTTCACAGGTGTGAAGGACAGTGGAGAAAACTTATGCATCTTTGTAAGAATTCTGCACCTATATAAGAGAAAGTTATGTTGATCCTGTTATACATTGTAGTGTCATTTGTGTTCTGAATATGCTTTCTAGAGCGGAGACTTAAAAATGAATAAACAAACCCAACCATCAAAAGAACATTCCAGCTGCCCTTATTGCAGTATCAATAGAAATAGAAAGAAGTATTAGTCCTGTTCCACTGGAACTGTAGTAACAGTGAAAATGTGACACTGATGTCAAGAGATGCTGTTCTTTAATAAGCATGAGAATTTACAGTGCAAGCTTGTCTTCAAAGTAGTTACCTTTGAAAGAAGCCAGATGCTTCTTTAGTCATTGCTTTAAATATATATCAGGAATTGCTTTCAGAACTTGCTCCAAAGTCATATAGGGGAAAAACAAAAACAAAAACAAAAAAAACTTTGTCATAGCTGTATAGGTATATACTATGGGGTAGCTATGAACATTTGAACCTGAATCTTTTGTTTTAGGGTGTATTATAATAATCTTCATATTAAATGGGCAAAAGAAGAAAGATTGTAGAAATCTGTTTAAGGGATGCACAAACTCTTGCCAACTTGCTAGCCTCTTAATCTTTACAAACAAAATTTTCACAGAATCCCATTCAAAAATCGGGGATATGTTTGACAGTTAGACTAATATTACAATATTACCATTGCCAGACACAGCTGTGCATGCCTTTGATCACAGCACTCAGGAGGCAGAGGCAGGCAGAGCTCTGACTTACATAGGAAATTGTGAGACCCTGTCACAAACAAACAAAAACCAAAGCAAAACAAAAAACAAAACAAACTATATTTATAAATCAAAGATTCTACCAAAAAAAAAGTGACTCTCGCAGACGTATATGCAAGTTTTCACAGACTTATGTATGTGAACATTTTTTTCTTTTAATAATCTAGTGGGTAAGTCAAGCGTGGTAACATGGCTGTCACCCCAGCACTTGGATGGCTGGGACAGCAACACTGGGGTCAGTTGGGGTGATATAAGGAGATCCTGTCCCAAAAGGAGAAGAGAGGAGAGGAAAGGAAATCTAGAGAGTGAGAATTAGCAAATGTTTAAAAATTAACTTAGTCTAATTTTTAAAAGAGCTGATTCTTGTGTAGTATTCTTTAATAGTATTATATTCCGATACCAGTGCAAAGCATTGAGTGGGAAGCAATTGCTGGCTATAAGAAAACATTTAGGTCTAGATATAAGTATGGACCAGTGGTCATTGGCAGTGCTTCTAAAAGTTTTTTTCTGTCTTGGTTGCCCTTCGGCTCCAATACTTTTCTCAGCTGCTTCTTTTCCAGTCCAAGGCACAAGACCCTTGAATGCTGTCCAGGGCCTCATCGACCTGGGCACAATATGTGTTCATTTCTTCCCTGGGCTCTGAGCTCTCTTTATGTCCTCTCCTTCTTGGTCCTCTCCTCTTGGGATGGGGGATGGTTTTCTTGAAGATTTTTGCTTTCTTTCCCCTTTGGGTGCTGGGAATTGAACCAGAACCTTACTCATGCTAGGTGAGTACTCCACTACTGACCCTAGCCTTATGCTCGCTTGATTCAGTGGCTCCTAGAACACACACACACAAAACGGACCCCTTCTGCAAACTTTCATCAGGTACGTACATTTGTTTAAATGACAAGAGGGTAAAATCGTAGGATACACAGGCAAGCAACAAGAATATAGATGAGGATGCATAATTGTGCATAAATTACTAATAAAACTGAGGAGGAATTTAATGAGCTAGTGCAGTCCTTGCATCAGGCCTAGGCAATTCTGCACTCTGCCATCATAAGAGGGAGGAATTTTTCATGTAGGAAACTTCGAGTGCTCTCCTTTCCAAGCACCAGGGCACTAGAAAGATAACTAGGACAAGTAGAGGCTGCAGAGTGGGACTGAGAGCCAGCTGAGCCCAAGCTCATGAATGTGTAAATGAAGCCCCTGAGCACCCTGTCAGGGGAATTTTCTCCAGTGGCAGCAACAGCAGCAGCAACAGCAACAAAAGCAAGGACTCCCCTGTTACAGCAGAGAAAACCAATGCTTGAGGTCTGCGTGAGCAGCAAAAGGATGTGATTTAAAATGATGAAGAATTCAAGGAATTGAAGGTGCCATTAAGAGAGGCATTACCCACAGGTCCAGACTGAGAGAAGATTAAGGCAATATAGGGAGTGCCTTCCTGTCACACAGTGGCATCTTTATTTAATGGGGGAAATGCTAGATAGAAGAAAGTGTTGAGATTTAAGGAGATGAGTTAAAGTATTCTTTTAAGAGCTGATGTGGCTACTAGGATATTCAGATAAAATAAATTAAGGAAGACTTTGGTGAGCACCTTCTTTTCATTATCAGTATAGTATCCTTCCATGCTACAAGTGTAAGGTCAACTCTCAACTCCAGCTGCCTTGGAAAGGGCTTATCCAAAGTGTTCTACTAGGCTTGGCAGCATCACTTCCAACACTGGGAAGTCTTCTACGCCCAATATTACCATACATGTCATCTAGTTGGAGGAGGACAGAGGACTGAATGGAATAATGCCGGGAGATCCCACAAACTTTAATTCTTTCTAAAATCTTTACTTTTTGTTTTGTTTTCCTGAGTTCACAATGAGTCTTCTTGTACAGTAAATAGTTGTCTTACACTTTTATAGTGCATGTAAACCACAACTGTATGACTTTTGGATTCCTTTACCATATCTAAGTGAACAGATACTTTCTACACAATCACTATACACCAATTGCTCTTGCATAGGACTGTATGAGGAGCACTGTGCAAAGTGTTTCTCCTACATTGTCTCTGGTACTCAACAACCATAATCAACAACCATTTCACTGATTTTTTTAAAAATAAATTTACCATACATCACACAGCTGGAGTTTGAAAGGAAAACGGGCAGGCAGGAAGTCCAGGCAGGGTCTACACACTGAGCCACTTCCTGTTTGCTGCCATTAGGCACTTACCTAGCAGAAGGGCTGTAACTAACACAAAAGCCCGAGGCGTGTTTGTAGAACAGAAACGTTCTAACTCCTTTAACTGGAATGCAGAGTAACAGAGGAATGTCTCAATCGGGTGGCTGGCCATTCAAAACTCTCCAGCTTCAAATGCCAGCTACTGGGGGGGAGGGAACAACGTGAGACAAGGTCCCCTCCTCCAAATTCACTGCCCAAAGCATTTCACAGTGGTGACCCACATAGTACTATTCCACCTCAAATTAGAGACCAACAGGTGCCAAGAATATACTGTTTAACCAAGATGCTAAAAGATTCATCATGACCCTTTTTAAAACAGTATTTTTTATTAACTCACTGAGGATTTCATACAACATGCCTTGAACACATTCTTTAAATCCAGTCTGTGTTGCCCAAGGACTCTTGAAAGTGGAGTCTGCCCTGGATTAATGTCGGCCCACCAAGGACCACATCATTTAAAAAAAAATAAAAAGAAGGAAAAAAAAGACTCTTTCCAGCAACTATGAAACTCTAATAGCCCCTCAACTAGGAGTGGGATTTCTTGCCTATCTTCTCCTCTCTATGGTGGGATTTGGGCTGACCATACACAATCGCTGTGCATCTACCCTCTTGTGTCTGGAAAGCACTGTTTCCTTGATGTTATCACCATTAGTCTTTGGAGCCCTTCTTCCAGGAAGATCCCTGAACCTTGGAAGGGAGAAGTGTGATGTGTTTAAGTTAGTGTGAACTGGATTCCTTTCTCCAGACACTATTAAATGTCTGAAGAGCTGAGTCACTCTGCTTCTTGGGCAGGGAACTTTGAATGGAGAGAGGGGCCTCAGGGCAGCACAGGCAGCAAGCACTAATTAGCCAGGATTTTCCACAGTGTCACCATGGACTGTTGAAAATCATGCCTTACTCTGGGAATTCGTTAGGAGTCTTATGGAAAGGCGTGGAATACTCAAGTAAGTAAATGGAAACACAGGTAACTTCAGGAAAAAGCTGGAACCAAAGAAGGATAAAGAGAAAAGAGAACAAGAAAAGGAAAAGGAGAAAGAGAAATTTTAATTATAAATGCTGGTGTCGTTGACTTTTTTTTAACCTCTGAGATTGCTGTTTGAATTGAAAACGATAATAAAGTGAAAATTTGGGTAATCACTATTTTTAGAGTGAATCCCCTCCCCTCAATACAATTCTAATAATTAAGCAAATGCTTTTTTCTGCATTGGGCTAAAGCAGGGTAAAAGAAGCATCCTGTGACAAGTTAACATTGCCAGGTTTACTTGGCTGCATTGCTCCCTCTTGTCTGAGGTTTCTGAGGTTTTGCATAGCTGCCTTTTCAGCATACCTGTTGCTCATTATGGGTGAGCCTTCTCTGAGTAGCCTGGAAGAAGGGGCTCGCTGACTACCTGAGCCCTATTGCTTCCCAAAGGAACAACTGGTTTTCCCTTTTTCTATGGTCATCTCACAGGGCATGAAATTATGTATATAATGTCCTCAACAGGCCTCAGAAAGTGCCACACGGGAAGCTCCAATAACAAAAATATACTGTTTAGAAGTAACTGTAAAATCACAAGGAAACACACATTTTGAGGACATAAAAAAAAATCGAAGAAGACATTTTGGTGATAGAGATGTAAAAAGAATCATTAAAAATGAAAATAGGATAACTCACACTAATTTATACAGGAAATTAAAAATTGATTCTGCCAAATCTTGAAAGAATAATTACTGCTAAATCTAGAAAGCAGTAGAAGAGACAATACTCATTTTGTGAGGTTAGCTTTTTATCCTAATACCAAAATCCTATAAAAACAACACCAGAAAGGGGATGTGGATGAAGATTAGCATCTTCCTTGAATATAAACACAAAAATCTATAGCAAAAATTAACAAATAAACAATACAAAAACTATGTACCATGATCATGTGTAGTTTACTTCCATTATTTAAATAAAACATCATATCAAGTCTAAAAGAGGAAATGCTAATGACCCTTCACACACACAGACACACACAAGCACACACACACACACAGACACACACAGGCACACAGGCACTCATACACATGTATCCCACATATACATGTTTATTGTTTTTATTTTTAAACCATATTATTTGGTTTTATCCCTTGATTCTGGCCTACCTAATTCAGTACCTCTTGGTCACCCAAGCAGTGCTGGGTATGGGTTCCATCTCTTGGAATGGGCCTTACGTCAAATCAGTTATTGGTTGGTTACTCTCATAAGCTCTATGCTACCATGGCAGTAACATATCTTGAAAGTAGGACAGCTTTGCAGTAAAGGGTTTGTGGCTGACTTGGTGCTTATGTTTTTCTCTTTAGGCAGCATGCAGAGTATCTTCCTGTACCAAAGATAGCTAGAATGCAGGGGTGAAGGCTCTATGTAGACACCGGTGTGACATCTTCTTGTTCAATGAGTTGTATAGGTGTTATCTTTACAAATGGGCCCTTGCTTTTAGTTTGCAGAGAACAACCTATAGTCTTGTTAATAGCCTGGGTTATTTGGGGATTTCCATGAGGCCCCTTCGGCCAAGAACTCAATTGGATGTAACCCCAGTCCTAGTACTAGAAGCTTTGTTTGGTGACAAGAAATGATCAGTTGGGACTCTGTCTCCACTATTATGTTGTGTTTTCATTTAGAGTGTCTTCATATATGTATATATTTTAGGGATATTCTACTGTAGTGGATTTCCATACTACCCCTCAAATGTTCCTTAATTTTAGGTGCTTCTCCATGTATTCCCTCCAACAACTATCTCTCCCCTACTCTATCCTCCAGACTTGGTCCTCCCATTCTAGTACCCATGTATTCATAGCTATCTATTGTAATTCTGTTTCCTAACAAGATTTATCTGGTCCCTCTAGTGTCTTACTTTATACCTACTCTCTGTGGTTCTATGGATTGTAGCTTGGTTATCATTGGCTTCACCGCTAATACCCATAATATAAATGAATATATATCCTATTCATCTTTCTGGATCTGTTACATCACTCAGGATGGATGATATTTTCTAGTTCCATATGCTTGCATTTTCTTTATCCATTCTTCTGTTCAGGGACATCTAGGTTGTTTCCAATTTCTGACTATTATTAATTGAGTAGTAATGAACATAGCTGAACAACTATCTTTCGGGTAGGATGAAGTATCCTTTGAGTCTATGCCCCAAAAGTGATGTAGCTGGATCTTCAGGTTGGTGAAGTCCCATATTCCTGAGGAGCCACTGTATTGACTCCCATAGTGTCTAAATGGAATTGGACTCCCACCAGCAGTGGAGGAGTGTTCCTTTTACTCCACACCCTTGCCAGCATGTGTTGTCATTTGTTTGGTTGATCTTAGCCATTCTGACAGGTATATGATGAAATACCAAAGTAGTTTTGATTTGCATTTCCCTGATGGCTACAGATATTGAACATTTCTTTTAAGTGTTTCTCAGTCATTTGAGTTTCCACTATTGAGAATTTTCTGTTCAGATCTATATCCCATTTAAAATTTTTATGCTATTTTATTTCTTGATATCTAGGTTTTTTTCAGTTCTTTATATATTTTAGATATTAACCCTCTATCAGATATGTATACAGTAAAAATCTTTTCCTATTCTGGAGGCTGCTGCTTTGTCCAAGTGATGGTGTCCTTTGTCATAAAGAAGCTTTTAAGTTTCATGAGGTCCAATTTATTAATTGTTGATTTTAGTGCCTGAGCTGTTGGTGTTCTGTTCAGGAAGTCTTTTACCTTGCCAATGAATTCAAAGCTATTCCTCACTTTCTTTTCTATTAAATTCACTATATCTGGTTTTATGTTGAGGACTTTAATCCACTTGTAGCTGAATTCTCTGTACATTGATAAGTATGGGTCTACTTGTATTATTTTATATGCAGCCATCCAATTTGACCAGCACCATTTCTTGAAGTTGCTGTCTTTTTTCCAGTTTGTGTTTCTTGCTTCTTTATAAAAACAAAATCAGGTGTCCACATATGTGTGGATTTATGTATGGGACTTCAATTCCATTCCACTAATCAACATTTATGGGATTCAAAAAATATATTTCATTCTTATCACTTGTACAAATACACTGAGAAATGTATTTCAAAGAACATGTTGCTGTGGAAACAGATCACCAGTACACCACTTGTTTAATATGTGTGAGGCCCTAGGTTCAATCTTGGGGATCAAGAAAGCTAAATGAACATGTTAAGAGAGGAAGAAATAAGGAAAACTATATGGTGATGCAAAACATCTCTTATTTTAAATGGTATTTTATCACCGGTGATATGAGGATGAAAGAGAGAATTATGAAAGGGAGGTTCAAGTGCAGGGAGGGATGAGAGAGTGGAGCAGAGGATGGGCTTCGGGGAGGGGTAACCCACACATTTTATTTGAAAAAGCTACATGGAAACTTATTTCTTGATAAGCTTTATATATAATATTTAAATATATATAATATTTAATATATAGTTTACACACATATATAATTAGAATCATCCTACACAAGGAATTATGATTATGCCAGAAGCATTAGGTTGGCAAAGTTACCAGTACCAGGGGTGGGATACCTCCCCTTAAGGAGTTGTTCAGAGGTGCCCTGGATACCTTGAAAATAATATGTGCTATTATTACTGTTGTTATTGGTTGCCCACCAGAATGTGATGGTAAGACCATATTGATGATGATACCACACATTTTTGTCACAGTAAATGGAAAATATCAAGTTGTTACTGACCAGGAAGGTGCTTCTATGTTGGCTAGCTTTCACATACTGAAAGGTGCTATGCAGATTACTTGGGACAAGAGTGGAGGTTAGCAAGTGGAGGTAAGGGGTATCTCCTCAAAGTCTTACCCATCTGTGTACTGCAAATGATAACTAGTGTGGCAAGGAGTGCATCTCAACGAAGCACCAACATTATTGGGAGTTTATTAACTGCTTTCTGGTTGGATTTAAGGCCTGCTCCACATGAATAAATACATGTCTGGTGCTGTAAATCTGGTTAAGAACCTATAATTGAGAAAATTATGGGCCTAGGAGAGAATCTATTACTAATATTCTGCTAAATGGACATAGTGTCAAACTGTCCCCTGTCTGTATATCACCAAGTCTGTAATAGAGTAGTTGTACTCAAGAACTCATGGCCCTCACAGGCTATACACATTTGCAAGCCAATCACAGTCTAGCATGAAGTGAAGTAAGAAGGGGTCTCCATTCCCAACTGAAGAGCTATGGATAGTAAATGGCTTGTGGAAATGAGAGCCAGTTTTCTCTTTCTTTCTTTCTTTCTTTCTTTCTTTCTTTCTTTCTTTCTTTTCTTCTTCTTCTTCTGTGTTTTTGAATATTTTTTTTTGGAGACAGTTTCTCTGTGTAGCCCTATCTGTCCTGGGCTCACTTTGTAGACCAGGCTGACCTTGAACTTAGAGATCCACTTGCATCTGCCTCCCAAGTGATGGGAATACAGGCATGCTCTAAGACGCCCAGCAGAGAGCCAAATTTTCTTTAAAGTCATTCTCCAATAGGTGACTCCACAAACAGGAATATATATATATATATATATATATATATATATATATATATATATATATATATATATATCACAAGTTAAAGTCAATACATTAATATATTTGAGAGAGAGAGAGAGAGAGAGAGAGAGAGAGAGAGAACAGAGTTAGGAGAGTTGAGAAGTAAGAACTGATCTGGAAGGAGTTGGAGAGAAAGGTTGGTGTAAATAGGATCAAAACACATTGTATGAAATTCTAAAAGAATTAATTTTTAAAGCCATGTGATCATCTTCTTAGATGCTGAAAAAGCATTTGACAAAAACCAACACCTATTCATGTTAAAAGTCTTAGAGAGGCCGGGTGTGGTGGTGCACACCTTTAATCCCAGCACTTGGGAGGCAGAGATAGGAGGATCGCTTTGAGTTTGAGGCCAGCCTGGTCTACACAGTGAGTCCAGGATTGTCAAGGCTACACAGAGAAACCCTGTCCCGAAAAACCAAAAAAAAAAAAAAAGTCTTAGAGAGATTAAAGATACAAGGCACATACCTAATCATACTAAAGGCAATATATAGCAAGACTATAGACACCATCAAACTAAATCAGGAACATGACAAGGCTGTCCTCTCAGTCCACATCTCTTCAATATAGTAGTTGAAGTCCTAGATAGAGCAATGAGACAACAAAAGGAGATCAAGGGGATCCACATAGGAAAGGAAGAAATCAAAGTATTGCTATTCTTAGATAATATGATAATATACATAAGTGACCCTCAAGAATTCTACCAAGGAACTCCTACAGCTGAAAAATAAAAACAAATTAAAAAATCAGTACCCCTCCTTTATAGAAAATACAAACAGGCTGAGAAAGAAATTAGGGAAACTACCTTCTTCACAATAGCCACAAAGAATATAAAGTACCTTGGTGTAACTCTAACCAAGCAAGTCAAAGCATGTATGAGAAGAGCTTCAAGTCTCTGAAGAAAGAAATTGAGGAACCTATCAGAAAATGAAAAGATCTCCCATGCCCATGGATCAGTAGGATTAACATAGCAAAAATGACCATCTTACCAAAAGCAATCTACAGATTCAATGCAGTTCTCATCAAGATACCAACACAATTTTTCCCACATTGAAAGAACAATTCTAACTTCATATGGAAAAAACCTGAATAGCTAAGACAATCCTGTATAATAAAATATCTTCCAGAGGTATCTCTATCCTTGATCTCAAGATGTACTATAGAACAACAGTAAAAAACAAAAACCAAGCAAACAAAAACCTGCATAGTACTGGCAGAGAAACAGACAGGTAGATCAATGAAATCAAATCAAAGACCTAGAAATAAACCCACACATCTATGAACGCTTGATTTTTGACAAAGCCAAAATCATACAATGGAAAAAATATAGCATCTTCAACAAAATGGTACTAGTTTGTAAATAGACCCTTATTTATCATCCTGCATAAAACTAAAATCCAAGTGGATTAAAACTCTCAACATAAAACCAGACACACTAAATCTGTTAGAAGAGAAGTGGGGAGGGGCCTGGAGAGATGGCTCAGAGGTTAAAAGTGTTGACTGCTCTTCCAGAGGTCCTGAGTTCAATTTCCAGCAACCACATTGTAGTTCACAACCATCTATAATGAGATTTAGTGCCCTCTTCTGTTGGTCAGGCAGAACACTGTATACTATCAAATAAATAAATCTTTATATAAAAAAGTGGGGAAGAGCCTTGAAATCATTGGCACAGGAAACAACTTCCTGAACAGAACACCAACAGCTCAGGCTCTAAGATCAACAATTAATAAATGGGACCTCATGAAACTGAAAAGCTTCTGAAAAGCAAAAGACACTGTCAGAAAAACAAAACAACAGCCTACAGACTGAGAAAAGAACTTCACCAACCTTACTTCTGACAGAGGGATAATATCTAAAATATATAAAGAACTCAAGAAATTAAACACCACCAAACCAAATAATCCAATTAAACATAAGGTACAGAGCTAAACAGAGAGTTCTTAAACACTTAAAGAAATGCTCAGTGGGACTGGGTGTCATGGCACACTCCTTTAATCCCAGGACTCGGGAGGCAGAGACCAGCAGATCACTGTGAGTTCAAGGCCAGCCTGGTCTACAAAGTGAGTCCAAGACAACCAGGATACATCCTGTCTCCAAAAAAAAAATGCTCAATGTCTTTAGTCATCAGGGGAATGCAAATCAAAGCAACTCTGAGATTCTACCTTACACCCATCAGAATGGCTAAGATTAAAAAAAACTCAAGTGACTTTTACTGCACGTATTGTCCTTGGCTGGTGCCATAGTTTGAGCAGGACCCCCTGGGCCCATATCTGCCCATCATAATGTTCTACTTATAGGTTTCTAGGACCCCCTGGATCCTTCTACTTCCCCATTCTCCCTTGTTTCTTTCATCTAGAGTCCCAATAGGAAGTCTTCCCCTCTGTCCCACTTTCCTGGTAAGTGAAGACTTTCATGGGACATGCCCCTTGGACTAGTGTCCAAATATAAGTGAGTATATAGCATTTGACTCTTTCTGCTTCTGGATTAACTCACTCATTATAATCATTTCTAGTTCAATCCATTTGTACACAAATTTCGATAATTCCTTGTTTGTAATAGCTGAGTAGTATTCCATAGTGTAAATGTACCACAGTTTCTTTATCCATTCTTCGACTGAGGGACACTTAGGCTGTTTCCAGGTTCTGGCTATTATGAATAAGGCTGCTATGAACATGGTTGAGCAAATGTTCTTGTTGTGTGCTGGAGCATCTAGCCAATGGACAGGCCATTCTCCACAGTTGAGTGGAGAGTGGGGACTGACTTTCACACGAACTCTGGTGCCCCATATTTGACCATGCCCCCTGGAGGGGGAGGCCTGGTGGCACTCAGAGGAAGGACAGCAGGCTACCAAGAAGAGACTTGATACCCTATGATCATATAGAGGGGGAGGAGGTCCCCCTCAGTCACAGTCATACGGGAGGGGAGTAAGGGGGAAAATGAGAGGGAGGGAAGATACAAGAGATGGGATAACAATTGAGATGTAAAATGAATAAATTAATAAAATATATTTTAAAAAACAACTCAAGTGACAGCACATGTTGGCGAGGATGTGGAGAAAGGGGAACACTCCTCTGGTGGGAATGCAAACTTGTACA
This sequence comes from Acomys minous, assembly GCF_964271855.1. Lineage (NCBI taxonomy): Eukaryota > Metazoa > Chordata > Mammalia > Rodentia > Muridae > Acomys > Acomys minous. The sequence goes on from NC_140488.1 coordinate 49,857,380, forward strand.
ACCACTTCGGAAATCAATCTGGTGCTCTCTCAGAAAATTTGGAATAATGCTACCATAAGACCTAGCTATACCACTCCTGGGCATATACCTGAAAGATGCTCCACCATACATTTGCTCAACTATGTTCATAGCATCTTTATTTGTAATAGCCAGAATCTGGAAACAACCTAGATGCCCCTGAAGTGAAGAATGAGTAAAGAAAATGGAATACTATTCAGCTATTAAAAACAAGAAAATCTTGAAATTTGCAGGCAAATGGGTGGAACTAGAAATGGTCATCCTGAGTGAGGTAACCCAGACCCAGAAAGAAACACACGGTATATACTTACTCATAAGCGGATACTAGCCACATAACACAGGATAACCGCACTACTATCAACAGACCTAAAGAAGCTAAGGAGGACCCTAGAAAGAATGCTTAATTCTTATTCAGAATGGCAAACAGAATAGACACAGGAAGTGGTTGAAAAGAAGGAACAAGAAGGGAGCCTACCATACAGGTCCTCTGAAAGACTCCACTCAGCTGGGGATCGAAGCAGATGCTGAGACTCACAGCCAAACTTTAGCATGGAGTACAGGGAGTCTTATGGAAGAGTTTGGCAATAGAAGGGCCAGGAGGAGACTGGAGCTCCACAAGGGGACTAATGGAACCAACAATCCTGGTGGGGAGGGACCAGGGATGCTGCAGAGACTGATGCACCAACCAAGACCATGCATGGTGAGGACCTAGACCCTCTGCTCAGACATAATAGATAAACAACATAGTCTCCTTGTGGGTCTCATAATACGGGGAGTAGGGGCTACTTTTGACACGGACTCTTGTCCCTGACAGGCTGATAACTTCCCCCTGGTGGGACAACCTTGCCAGGCCACAGAGGAAGAGGATGCAGGCAATCCTAAAGAGACTTGATAGCCTGGGGTCAGATGTTAGGGGAGGAGGCCTCCCCCTTCCTGAGGACTAGGGAAGAGATAGGAGGGAGGATGAGGGAAAGAGGGTGGGACCAGGAGGAGACAAGGGAGAAGGCTACAATCGGGATGTAAAGTGAACAAATTAAAAATAAAATTTTTTAAAGAAAAAAGAATATATATATTATTAATGTATTCATATTACATCTAAATTGTTACCCCATCCCTTGTATCCTCCCATTCCTCCCTCCCTTCCTCCCGCTTTCCCTTTATTCCCCTCCTCTATGACTGTGACTGAGGGGGACCTCCTCCCCCTGTATATGCTCATAGAAAAAGAGAATTTTTAAAACAGAGTAAATTTGAAAATATACTTTGACAATTTCAAATACAGTAAATCTTGGCCATATGTGCCCCCAATTTCTCCTCTAATTCTCTGTGGAACCACCCAACACATCTCATTCTCAACTTCACATCTTCTTCTGTTACTTGTATTTCTTTAATCTAATGAATTAAATTAATGCTGCTGTGTGCACATGGATATGTGGTCATCCACTTGGCCACAGACAGTGTCCACCCCTTCCCCATGACTCTTCTTCCCCTGGCAACCATCAACTGCCAATATCTCCTCAAGCCGAATCTGAACATCATGGGTTCTTCTACCATCCATGCTAGAATTTTAGCTCTCTTGATCTTATATGTGTTGTCACAGTTGCTGTAAATTCATGTATGCAACAGCCATGTCATGTCCAGAAACCATTATCTCACCAGCATGCCTCTCCATCCTCCCACTCTTACATTCTTTTTGCCTCCTCCTCTGTAATGTTCTCTGAGCCTCATGGGAGGCTGATATGAGTGTCCCATTCACTGCTGAGAATTCTCACTCACTTATTCTCAGAACCTTGAACAATTACTAGTTTCTGCCTTAACCACTATCCAATGCAATAAGAAGTCTTTCTGACCAAGACTGGGAGCAGCCTAAACCACAGATATAAAAATAAATGTTTAGAAGACACTTTGGAAACATGACTATTTAGCAAAACAATAAATCAAGTTCTCCTTAGGGCCTATAATCCCCCTAACAATGAGTTTTGGTCATGTTTGCAACACCAGCTATGAGTTTCCTTCTATGGAGTAAGCCTCAAATCCGATCAAGAGGGTGGTTGATTATCCTCATTTAGTCTGGCCACTATTGCACCACTGGCTATGTCTTGCTGGGCAGGTCAGTATTAATGCATTTGAGATTCAGTACTAGGTGAGACTGCTGCTGCCTTTTCTACCCCAGTGGCCTGCATAGTACACCCCTGGCACTCTGAAAAGCAGCCAGCAAGTAGTGAGTATTTTGGTCAGTTCAAGATTGATTTCTCAATGTCCTGCAACCAAAGTATGTGGTGTATTCAGCAATAGGATCTTACCATTTAGCTATAGTGGGCCACTAAGAGCAATAACAATCATTTGTGTTGTTTGAGGTGCCCATGGGACCTCCATGACCATAACTCATAGGAAAGTAACCTGTGTCTGTACTGAGATTTTCATTTAATAAATCATTATCTTCTTGGAGGAGCATTGTTCATCCATGAACAGTATTTCTGTTCAAATTCCCTTTTTGGCTCCCTATATTTTTAGTTGGCTTGCAAATTATTCTATCTTCATAAAATGTCTTCATGTATCATTAGTTTTGGTTAGCCCAGCGCCTATAACTTTCTTCTCCCACATCCTCCTGCCCCCAATGCTTAAATCTTTACAAGTATATCATCAAGCTATTTATGAAACATTAAGAAAACTGAAACTTTTGACCTCTTATTAAACATTTTTGTGCTTGGGAACATATGTATTTAACCATATAATCTGGATTTGAGTCCAAATGCTCTTTGCTATTATTAGCTTGTACAAATCCCTTCCAGTTCCATTTGTTCTTTGGTAAAGCCAACATAATAATGGTACGTATCTCATGGATTTGTGGTAAACATTAAATTATACAACCAGAGCTCACAAAAAAACCCTTGTCAGATATTAAAGGAACGTTACATTAATTATTTTAATAAAACAAATGTCTAGGTAATGTCAAAAATATAGATTTACCATATCTTTATATTTGCTGTATGTTAAATTGCATAAAGATCCACGGTTCTGTGATCAAAGCCAGAGGTAGGTATTAAACACCAAAAGGTGATGATGAGGGTACACTTGGTCTTTGGGGAGGTACTCTTTCTGTCTTCCTCAGAAAGTCCCAGGTTGTCACTGAGTTTCAGAATTGTTCATTTTAGAGAAGCTGCCTATGTAGAGTTTGTCCAATGTTGTTTCTACATTTGGACAGTCAGGCAAAGCTCTAATGTGATGAGGAACAGAAAAGAAACAATTAGCTTCAACATAAAAAGATGTTTGGCCAATTATCCATTGTGATGGATGGAATTTTACATGTACAGGAAGACTTCTCCTTGTTCCACTAATAGCAGAGAGGTCATCATTTTGATGTGTTGGAAAGAATAGCTCCCCATGGACATAAATTTTCCAGGTTGTCCTCTCCTTTATCACCCAAAGTTTACAGTGATGGGTGATTTGCAGCAGGAGTTTAAGGAAAGTATGACCAGAGGTTCAATATTTGTTGACTCAGTGACAAGGTATCTTCACTATTATGTGTTTATGGCATTCCTTCCCAGAACATCATTGCCCTAACATTCAGAACTAGCCCACAGGGTGCTGGCTACCAGTTCAGCCCTGGGCAGAGAAACTACTGCTAGTTTTCATAGGGCTCCTATTCGCTGGGGGATTTATCTGATATTTCCTGTTTCCTACTTTGTTTAAAGCTGTAATTTCTTCTAAGTTGGAGGGAAGGATGACCAATGATGTTTCAGGAGACTTCATCAAAAGTGTCTAGCCACCACTTGGCTAACTTGAGTGCCTCCTTTGTGGTTTTACTTCAAATTCTGCTTTGGGCAGATAACTCAAGACCCTTGAAGAGGGAGTTCATCCAAAGACCCTTTTTCATTCTCCTCTCTCATTACTATTGGGGAAAGAGGGGCTGTCAAAAGCCATTCACCTGGTCTTCAACAGAAACAGATTATCCATCTCTGCTAAGACTAGATTAATTTCTTTAAAATATTCTCCATAAACTGCTTCCCTCTGCGACTAAGAATCTCCTCATCTGTAAGTGCTGCCCCTGAGGTATGGCTCTTGGCCCCAAACAGCTCTTTTCCAAAGAAGAATCCTACTCTCTCCCTGCTCGTACAAATGGATCAACTCACTTCAGAAACATGCTCATTGGGTGCCAGAAAGTGCCCTGGGGATGTAAATACTTTGGGATCACAGTCTGTCTTGAACCGTTGATCCCTTTCCTTTGCAGGATTAATGTGAGGGTGAAGGCTGAGCAGCACATTGGTGGGGAAAAGAAGAAGGATGTGGGCTTTCTTAAGAGTCAGGAATCGACTAAAGCTTTACCCTGTTCGCAATGGAAGGGGCAGGAGATTGTGAACTACATATGTGTATTCCCTGAGGGGGATAACGTGACCTAGTGAGCCTGCAAAGAAAAACAACAACAAAGAAACTATCTTGCTTCTCTCTTCCCTCTGAGTCCATGTCAATTCTATGTGGAGGAGTGAGTGCTCTCCTGAAACTACAGGAAAGAAGAAAACGTTTTCATTTATGTTCAACTGAAGTATCTACTAACCTCATTTCTTTGAGTTTTCCTGTGTTTACTGTCTGCTTTATCTCCCTTCCTCATTTTATAGGCGAAGCATCTTTTTGTTTCCTTTGAGCTGCATAATGACAAAACCACATGGCTCAGATGGTTAAATGCTTGCAGCACAAGAGAGGACCAGGAAACAAGGCCAGTTCTCTACACTCCTGTTAGAACCTGGCACTATGGTGCATACTTGTAATCTCAGCACTGGAAAATTCTCAGAGAGGAAGCTCCCTGGAGCTTGCTCGTCATCCAGCCTGGCCTAATTTGCAAGCCCCAGGTCCCAGACTGGGGATGGCTCCTGAAGAATGACACCAAATGTTGACCACTGGCCTCTATATACATATGCATGTACCTGCATATACATGAATACAAACATAGCCAAATAAGTGCAAGCGCGCGTGTGTGCGCGCATGCGTGCGCGCGCGCGCGCACACACACACACACACACACACACACACACACACACACAAAGCAGAAATTAGGCTGGGTGTAATGTCACAGGTTTTTAATCCTGGAAGGAGGATTTCTGTGAGTTCAAGGCTAGTCTAGTCTACATAATGAATTTCAGGACCAGTAAGGGATACATAGTCAGAGACTGTCTAAAATAAATTTCCAATACCAAGGGGTCAGCCCTAAAGACATACATGAAGGCACAAATAACATTATATGGACTGAACAGGCAGTCTTTGTATATTTAGGAATATACATATATACGTAACAACAATTAAAGAAAAAGAGGCCACAAATTTCAAAGAGAGAAGAGAGGTACGTGGGAGGAGTTGGAAGGAGGAAAGGGAAGGGGAAATTATACAATTATATTATAACCTCAATACATTGAAATATAATAAAATTTCAATTAATGTATATTAATAATACATAATATATATGTGTGCATATAAAATATTAGACTTATTGGTCGAACAAACAAAATAAACATGGTAAATGTGAAGATTCTTTATTATAGCAGGATTAAAAGCAAACAGCTGACTACAGCCTACAAAACCAATAAGGGTGTGGACTGCACTGTTCCAGACAATAATCTATTGACAGTTGTAGTTTCCTAATTTTTAATTGGCAAATAAAAATTATATCTATTTGGTGGACATAGGGTGGTTCCTTGATAGATGAATACATTATAGAAAATTCAATCAAGTTAATTAGAGTACTCATCATTTTTATAACTTACCAGTTTTCATGTTGACAATGTTAAAACTATATTTTAAAAGCAATTTGAATCATACCGTACATTCTTATTAACTATGGTCATCATGCAGTGCTCCTTGGCATTAATTTTTTTCTGCTAATCTAACAGAAAAAGTTTATTCTTTAACCAGCTATTTTTTGCCCCTTCACATTCCACAGCCTCTGATAACACTTCCTGTTTCTATAAGATTGATATTTAGCCCATGTTTGACTAACAAAGGCAGTATTTATCTTTCTGCATATAACCTATTTCACTTAGCTTAATTTTCTCCAATTCATCCATATTTTCTCAAAAGCAGAATTTCATTCCTTTTTGTGATATATAGTATTCTATTGCATGTATACATATTTACATATAACTTATTCTTTTTTAAGATTTATTTATTAAGTATACAGTGCTCTGCCTTCGTGTACACCTGCATGCCAGAAGAGGGCATCAGATCACATAAGAGGTGGTTATAAGCCACCATGAGGCTGCTGGGAATTGAACTCAGGACCTCTGGAAGAGCAGTCAGTGCTCTTAACCTCTGAGCCAGCTCTCCAGTCCCCAATAACTTGTTCTTTAACCACTCATCCATCACTGAACATTTAGAGTGACTCCATTGAGAAATGTGATTCCATAAACATAAGAGTAGATAACCTGTCTTTAATTTACCTCATTTTTCGCATATAATTGTAGAAGCAAATGGAAAGACTGCACCATGTTGTGCTTCTAATTTTAGTTTTGAGAGGAATTCCACAGTGCTTACACAGTGTATGACATGACTCATATTGCCAGCAATGAGTTCAAGAGTTCATTTTCATCCACACTTGTCATTGTGTCTTTTTGATAGTAGCCAATCTAACGGGCATAAAGAGTGCATCTCATTATGGCTTTCCATGGTGATGAGAGATGTTAAGTTGAGTATTTTTCTTTCTTTCTTTCTTTCTTTCTTTCTTTCTTGTGTATCTGCTTGGCGCTTCTATCAGTTCCCTTCTGTTAAAGCTGACATTGGTTTGGTTTTTTCCTCTCACTTTCACATTTGTTTGTTTGTTTATTTATTTATTTTATTTACATGTGTGGGTGTATGTATGCCAAGATGCATGTGAGGAAGTCATAGGACAACTTGTGGGAGCTCGTCTTCTTCTTCCACTCTGTGGGTCCTAGGGATCAGATTCAGGCTTGCCACAAGTGCCTTTACCCAGTGTGCTATCTCACTGTCCTTGTGTTTCTTTTGATTGATGTGTATTCAAGCCCGTATGTACTTTTAATGGGACTGTTTGGTTCCTTGCTTGTAACTTGTTACCTGTTATCCAATGTATGGTGTAGAAATATTTTCGCCCAGTCAGTGATTTTTGTCTTCATCTTGCTTACTATTTCCTTACTGGACACAAACCATTTAAATGATTGCAATCTTATTAATCTACACAATATTATTTTCATGTATGTTGTGGGCAAGTAGGATATTAGACATATTTGCTTAGATCATGGACCTAAACATGATATGGCCTTCTATTTCATACATAAATCTTCATACAATAAAAATTTCCATTTATGTCATTGACAAGGTATCTTACTGTTCAAAACACCGAGCAAAAATGCTGTATTTTTCTATTATTTAATTTTGATGAAAATATGTATGCCAGAAGAATGTATTGAAATATCATTTTATAATTTTGCCTTTTCTTTGCTCTATTTTTCTTTTCTTTAAATCTCCACCCTCATTCCCATAAAGATAATTGGTCCATTGTACTTTTTTACTCCCAGGGAAGTTGGTGTTATAGGGCTGAAAATAGTTGTTGTCTGTCAACAACCACCCTTCCTGGCTTTTGTTCACTGGAATCCTGAGTTCCCAGGGAAGATTGTGCTTCAAAGGGATAGGGCAGAGGTGACTGAGAGACCAAGGAAAGCAGAGGATCTGGGAGGATGTCACAAAACTGCAGTCTGCGAGCCTTTGGAATTTACAAGTAGTTCCCAAGATTCTTATCAGGAACTCAGAAAAGACCATGTTGATTATATAGTTAAAGGGACAGGATCTAATGAGGCAAGCTCCCAGCCTCAGTAAGCAGTCTTGGGAATGATCCTGGCTCAGAAACAGCACAGTTCTTGGCCTTGTGGAATAGCTAAAGTACAGAGCTGTAAAAACAAACTTAAACCGTTTTCTAATGAGACAAGAAACACCATGGAGGGAAAGTAGAGTAGACAGAATATGAACAGTGATTGAATAGTCCACTGGCCAAGTAGGATAGAAACTTGAAGTCAAACTCAATTTCATACATTGAACATCGTACAGTGGCACACCTCTTATGCTTCCAAGTTTGTTAAGCAAGGTTCATATCGACTTCACATGTTTCAGTGAAAAGAAGAAATTGTCTAGGAAGCTATAATGCTGGATAACGGAGTTATGCGTGCTTGTATTTTTTTTCTAGTTTGCTTCTCTATTTTTCATTGTCATGGGTAGGTGATTAAATATTTTTCAAGTGGTACAAAGCTCGTATTCAAAAAACATGCTTATATTTTCCTCTACAATTTATATTCCTATAAAAGGTACAGTTTTTGTGTGATATAGTGCAGGAAGTGGAGCAAAATATTTTAGCTATCTCATCATGGCACAGCCTTGAGTTCCACACAGAACTCCACAACTTAACTGCTGCTCTTAGATTTCGTTTCCCAGAAACAGGCCTGAGATAAGGACTCATGTGTGAGTGATTTATTGAGGAAACACTCCCAGGAGAAACTAGGATGGGGTATGGGAGTAGCAGGGCAGGGAAAGGGAAGACGCTGTGCAAGTAATAGGACTTCAGAGACTACGGAAGCCCCAACGTCATTCTGAAGAGAACTCTCGAGTGTAAATTATGCCTCAGAACATGGCTAAGGAAGTTGGGCTTTTTTTATCTTGAAATCAATCACTGCCTATGGAGGCCACTTGGGGAACATAAATTCCTAGGACTTACAGCTTTCTACACAGGCAGGTGAAGCAACCCAAGTAACACAAGGACACAAGGCTAACATATGCCAGCCCTTAGAGGCAAACTGCAGCCAGGAGTGGTGGAGAAAGAGAATCGGGAGCGCAAGCCTAGCCTCAGCTACACGCAGGCTATGCGAGATCCTGTCTTAAAACAACAATGCAAAGCAATGTGCAAGGAGTGGAATAAGGGGAAAATGGGAGGGAGGGAAGAATGGGAGGATGGATACAAGGGATGGGATAACCATTGAGATGTAACAAGAATAAATTAATAAAGGAGGAAAAAAAGGAAAAAAAATATTGTGTGAATGGGAAAAAATGGATGCACACAAGTGGCACAGATAATGGGCTCGAACAATCTAGGATGTAGCTATAATAACATACATATACTACCCTGTCGGTTCTTATTACCAAGATTCTTTTTATATCCTCTTCATATTCAAATAGTTAAAGAAATAGCATTTTGTCAGTGAAGTCTGTTTTCCCTTTCTTTTTAAATTCACAACTATATTCCTAACCTTCGAATCCCTTTTAACATATCCTACTTAAATTTCATAATTCTTAACACCATGTAATACATTCTACTGTGTGTATATGCATAGTTATTGTTTATCTGCTGTCTCTCTCAACTGCATATTACCTTGACGAGAGTACAATGTTTTGTCTATTTTTCTGTTTCTTATGAAATTTGGCACCTACAACAATATCTAGGACACACAAAATACTCAATATATGTTTGCTGAATGAATTAGTAGGTGAATCCAGGAATATTTTTCCAAAGAAATAATGTTGTAAAAAAAAATCAAAGTGCAACTTAGCCAGGTACATTTCAGACAATGAAAAGAAAAAAAGCAATTTCCAAAGCTGTTGTACAAGTCTGCACTCCCACCAGCAATGATGGAGTGTTCCTCTTTCTCCACATCCTCGACGGCATGTGCTGTCACTTGAATTTTTAATCTTAGCCATTCGAATAGGTGTAAGATGAAATCTCAGAGTCATTTTTATTTGCATTTCTCTGATGACTAAAGACGCTGAGCATTTCTTTAAGTGTTTCTCAGCCATTCAGTATTCCTCTGTTGAGAATTCTCTGTTTAGTTCTTCCTCAAGACCCAGCTATTCCACCCCTTCAAATATACCCAGAAGATGCTCCACCACACAACAAGGACATATGCTCAACCATGTTCATATCAGCCTTATTAATAATAGCCAGAACATGGAAATAGCCTAAATGTCCCTCAGTCGAAGAATGGATAAGGAAACTGTGGTGCGTTTATACTATGGAATATTACTCGTCTATAAAAAACAAGGAAATCCTGAAATTTGTGGACAAATGGATGAGACTAGAAATGATCATAATGAGTGAGTTAACCCAGAAGCAGAAAGACTCACATGGTATATACTCACTTATAATTGGGCACTAGCCCAAAAAGCCCATCCCATGAAAGTCTTCACTTACCTGGAGATTGGGATAGATGTGAGGACATCCTACCGAGACTCTAGGTAAGACAAATATAGGAGATGGGGAAATAGAAGGACCCAGAGGGTCCTAGAAATCTACAAGAAGAACATTGTGATGGGTGTATCGGGGCCCAGGGATGTCTGCCCAAACTACTGCACCAACCAAGGATAACACAAGCGGTAAACATCGAACCCCTACTCTGATCTAGCCAATGGACATGACATTCTCCACAGTTATGTGGAGAGCGGGGACTGGCTTTGACATGAACTCTGGTGCTCCATATTTGACCACCACCCCCCCTTTGGTGGGAAGGCCTGGTGGCACTCAAAGAAAGAATAAGCAGGCTGCTAAGATGAGACTTGATAGCCTATGACCATAGAGTGGGGGAGGAGGTTTCCCTCCTTCATAGACCTAGGGGAGGGGAATAGGGTGAAAGTGGGAGGGAGGGAGGAATGGGAAGATACAAGTGATGGGATAACAATTGAGTTGTAATCTAAATAAATTAATAAAATTAAAACTAAAAAAAAAAACCGAAAACCAGCAAGTACACTGAAAAAAGATAAAAAAGAAAAGAAAAAATCAAAGTGCAAAGAATACTTTCAAATATCTCATTAAAAGGAATTGCCTATTACTAACTTCCTGTTTTCAATGTCAAAAATAATTATTTTTTGTAGAATAGGCAACACGTTTTTTAAATCCTAAAAAGAGTGGACTTAGTGTCTCTTTCGTTTTTATTAGCATGTACTAATTGTATATAATAATGTGTTTGATTATAACATTTTGTATAAGTATTGTCATGATTTGCTATCTATTTCTGTGATAAAACACTATAACCAAAAGCAAGTTAGGAAGAAAGAGTTTATTTCAGCTGGCACTGAAATAGTTCATCATTGAATAAAGTCACAGCAAAAACTCAAACAGGAACTTGAGGCAGTAACTGATGCAGAGGCCATGGAAGAGTGCTGCTTACTAGTTTACTCCTGTGGCTTGCACAACCAACCTTCTTATGTACCCAGGACTATCAGCCTAGTGGTGGTACCACCCATAGTGAGTTGGGCTCTCCCACATCAATTGTTAATCAATAAATGTCCCCATAGACTTGGTGACAGGCCAATCTGATGTGGATATTCCTCGACTGTGATTCCTTCTTCTCAGATATGTTTAGATTTGTGTCAAATTGATAAAAAAAAAAAAAAACCAAAGCAGCACATGAATACACAATGTACTTTGATCATATTTACTATTACCTTTTTTTAATCTTTATCCCACTCCTGATGATCCTTTTCCTCTTCTTAACTAGTCTTCTTTCTACTTACATGTCTTCTTTGCTCTTAGTGAATTAATAAGTTTAGTTAGGGTTACTTACAGGAGCATGAATGAGCATGGGCAACTGACTAATGTTAACACCACTGAAGAAAATATGCCCCCATTAGCAACCATTAACTATCTATAGAACTTCAATAAAGGGTGGGATCTTGTGAGCCCATCTCCACTCCATAGGGGATATTGACTGGCCCAGGCCCATGCAGGTAACCACAGCTCTTGAGAGTTCAAATGTGTAGCAGGTAATTCCTGCCCAGAAGATAACATGCCCCAACATTCACCCATTCTTATGGCTCTTCTATTCCTTCTGCACTTATACTATCCATTAGGAAGTATATTAAAATATTTTACTTTTTATTATTAATTTGTCTATTTTTCATTATATTTATGTCAAATTTTGATTATACTGATTGTAGTTATTAGGTATAAACTCATTAGTTAGTTCTAGCATACCTGTTATAATACTATTGAAATTGTTATCTTTTAAAGATATTTATTTTATGTGTATATACATACCTAAATGTATGTCTGTGCAGCATATGCATGCAGGGACCTAAGTAGGTCAGAAGAAGGCGTTGGATCCCCTGGAACTGAACCACCATGTGGCTGTGGGAAAAGACCTCTAGTCCTCTGTAAGAGCAGCAAATGCTCTTAACCACTGAGCCATCTCTCCAGTCCCTGAATTGTCATCATTTTGAATGGCTTCTTTATTTCTAGGAATGTACTTTCCCATAAAGTCTTCTTCGCTGATAATCACATGAAGATTTTTGGGTTCTGACATGTTCTTTATTTAATTTGAGAATTCTGCAAGAATACCATAGACTCTTATATATCCTAGGAACAACACCCCCAATATGTTCAGTGCCAAAGAAACTTGTCCTAGGAGAAGGAAATTACTCTAATGCTTTTGGCATTGCACCTTTATTAAAACATGTCTCTGTTGGGCTCATTATAAGCAGACAGTGTCTGCACTTTGTCTTCTGTTCCTCATGCCTCATTAGCCTGTGAACATTTTAGCTCAAACTCAAGCGTTTACTAAATACCCTCAGGGTAAAAAGAGTTTCTGTGTTCTTCTCATTTATTAGATTTTCACTTTGATTTAGATCTTGAACTTGCCAGTTTCATAGGGTTTTGTCAACAGTTGGGTGATCTTAAGAGTTTTAAAATATTGTATCCAACACTTTTTCATTATTTATGTAGTATGAAGCATGATCTGAATAATCCTTTGACATGAGCTTGAGTCTATAGAATACCAAAAAAAAAACCATCACATGAGAGGTGTAGAAAAAGACAGGCATGAAACTGCAGAAGTAAACAGTAGGAACTTTTCTGAGTAGTAAATTTTCTTATCAATTATGCTACCTCTTCAAGAAGGATGACAAAATATGATATAGAAATGCATACAAACATCTGTTAAGAATTCCACACTTGATTTTGTAGGATTTGGCATATAGTGTGTTAGAAGGTAGTTTAGATTTGCTAGGGAAATGTAAAGGATTGCCTACTTAAAATCCCAAAAATAACAGTAATAGCGAGCACTTTTAGCAGGCCAAAAACAAAAGTGGAAGAGCAGAGTAAGGTGTAAAAGAACCTCTTATCTCCCCAGATATGTAAATATAGGAGTAAAGAAAGATGAGAGAACTAATGATACATGTGAAAAAGTGATTATGAATTTGGACCGTAGAAATAAGGTAAGTAGGTATGGTGATGCAATGAATTTTTTATGTCTCAGAATTCATACACTGTAAATTTAATCCCCAGTGCCACAATGTAAGCAAATAATTCATGAGAACTCCCTCTTGTGAATGTATTAATGTTGTTAATAAAAGGCTTGATGCTGTAGAGTCAATCTGTTCCCTCATCCCCTTTTTCTTGTCATGTGGCAAAGTGTTATGTTATGAATCACCTGATAAAATCTCCCAATCTTGGACTTCCTAGCTTCCAGATCCATGATCCAAATAAACTTCACTGTAAGTTATCGAGTCTGTACTATTCAGTTACAGTGACACAAAATTCACTAAGGCAAAGAGGAAACACCAAGAAGAGGGTCATAAACAAGGAAAGATGTCAGTAAATTCAATGGATTGTAGTTCCTGGTGGACATGGAGAAGCAGTGGGATACGAATATACAAAGGAGTGACCAGGAAAGATATCTCTTCAAACTCAATATTTTCGACTTAGCAGCACTATTATTGATGATAAGGTCTAAAATATGATAAATGGAGGTAGTTAGCTCATGTGAGATATAGGTAAGGCCATGGAAATGAGAACTTTGATGGATTGTTTACACGATGTTGAAGTCCCCAACAATGATAACAAGATTAATAGAGAAGAGAAAGAGCAAACAGTGAGCCAGATGCTGAAATCTTCAGTGAGTAAGTAAAATGCAACAGGATAGGAGACAACTGCAATGAAGGTAGCAGTGATTTGGCCTCCAAGTTTAAGACTGGAATATAGCCGGCATGAGAAAGATGAGACGCATGGCAATGGTGAAGGAGGGCACAAAAATCTAAACAAAGAAACAAACAAACAAGAATCAAAGCAAAAACTCTTCTCTTGCCGGCCCTGTGATACCATGAGAGTGGAAGAAAAACTATGAGAAAATGCTATAATACATCCCTTGTCTAATTTATTCAGTTAGCTATGGACTAAAGAGCTATTGGTGATCAAGTAGGCCAAAGCATGTGGGTGCTGATGAGATAAAGATACTGTGAATTTGCTAGTTATCAGGGTTGAAAGGAGCTGCAATTGATTGTCCTTTTGTGAACAAATCATTTGGTGTAGCTCACATGCTGTCATGCCCAGCTGATTTGTCGCTGAGCTCAACATGTTGCTGCCTACATGTAAAAATTGAATTTGGCAACTGTCCAGTCATGAAGAAAAGCAAATACATTTTCATTAGGCTTAGCTAAATGTAATTTTAAATTTTAATTACCCAGTCACAGTAATCAAAATTGTGTGGTATTGGTGTAACTGTGGGCTTATAGATCGGTGAAACAAAAAAAGAAAGAAAGAAAGAAAGAATGAATGAATGAATGAATGAATTTAGAAACACATAAACTTATGTGGCTAATTGATTTTCTAGAAAATAATTAAAGTAATTCCATGCCGTCAAGATACTTCAAAACTGGGGCTAGAAAATTGAACAACCATAAGCCAATTTAGAACGAAGCTCAAGTTTTATTTCACACCACATGAAAACAGTCAACTCACAGTAGACCACAAACATAAATATAAAATCTATAAATTTTATATGGAAAAAACAGAAAAAAAATCTTGAATCTAGGTTAGAAAGGCATATGAAGACTGAAGCACAATTTACTTAAAATTGAAATGATTTTATGTTATGAAAATTTAGAAATCTTGCCCTGTGATTTAAACAGTTGTCTTAAAAGAATGGAAAGCCACAGACTAAGAGAGTATGTTAAAAATCATGTATCTTATTTACTGCATATTAAAAACTCATAAAGAATTCTTAACATTCTGTAATAAGAAAACAACCCAGTGATAAAATGAAGGAAAATAAAACCACAATAAAATTATACTTATGCCATGAATTGTTATAATTAAAAGGTTATCAGTACCAAATGTTAGAGACAATATTGCACAACTTGAACGCTCATGCATTGCTAGTGGGAATGTAAAATGATGCAGCCGCTGTGGAAAGGCAGGTCATGAAAATGTTAAACAGAATCCCACTTTTGAAGGATCCAAGAATCACTCACATGACAAGCAGAACTCCACAAACAACACAGAATGATTTAAAAGGGTGAAAAGGGCGCCTATGTCAAAAGAAGAAGTTTACTAAGAACCCTAAACATGCTATAAGTGCTTCAGAGGCTGAGGCAGAAGATTAAGGTCACCCCTGGTGACTTCATGGCAATAACTCTCAAAAACAGAATATAAGATATCAAAGGGCTAGCAATCTCTCAGCTCCCTTCAGAAGCACAGACACAGCCTGAGTCTAAAACCACAGAAGAGGCTAGGGAAGAAGATCTCCTAGTGGGATGCTTGTCAAGCCTGCACAGCACCTAGGGTCTAGTCTCAGACACCTCAGTGCATCCTGGAATCTCAGCACAAGAGGAATCACAAGTCCAAAGTTATCCTCAGCTACACGAGATGTTGAAGTTAGGTAGAGGCCAGGGAATCACAAATTCTAGATTATCCTCAACTATATGATGTGTTGAAGTTCAATCTTGGCTACTGAGACCCTATTTCAAAACAAATCTCTCTCTCTCTCTCTCTCTCTCTCTCTCTCTCTCTCTCTCTCTGTGTGTGTGTGTGTGTGTGTGTGTGTGTGTGTGTGTGTGTGTGTGTGTGTGTTAAAATATATAGCTATATAGACTGGTAAATAAGCAAAATAAGAATGGAATGGAAATAGAGAATACAGCTCGGTGTAGTAGAGCATTTGGGAGACTATTGCAAATCTAAGGTTAGCCTGGGCAGCCTGAAGATACTATCTTAATAAGAAAGAAAAACAAAACAAAAGTTAGAAAAGCAATGCTGCCCTTGATACAAAAGTCTTTCTTTTCTACGCCATGTGAGAATATTGGACCTCTGCAATCTCGCCATCTTGATTGCATCCATTTACAAAAGCTGCCTTCCTCCAGACAGCTGAGCCATTTCCAGGGCCCAGACAATCCACAATCTGTTTCAATTTCCAGTTCAGACCCTGTAGCCTAACTCCTCACCCATATGATCAATATGTCACAGAAGAGTTTCATCTGGATCACATTCCAGCTCCTACAACTCTGTTTTGCTCAACCTCATCTGCCCCCTCCCAAAAGTGTTCTCATTGTCAGTAAAAGGGCACCAACAAACCACTCGTTGCCCTGGCCAGATTCCTTCTCTTCCTCATCCCTACAACCCATCTACTGTTACCTGACTTGTCTGTTTCCTCTCACATCCACATTCTTGAACCTGATCCTCAGTGTGCTTGTATCGAGGGGCAAAGCATTATGAAGCTGTGAAGGTTCCATGCTCATGAATAGAGTCAGTCCCTGTTTAAAATGGAACTGGCCTGCTCATGTGCCATAAAAGGACACAAAAGGTGCCACTTATGAAGATGAGCCCTCATCAGGCATTTATCTGCCAGTGCCTGGATCTGAAACCTCTAGTCTTTACAATTGCAAGTGCTTAATTTTTGCATTTTTCAAACTACTCAGTCTAAAGGACTTTATTGCAATATCTCAAATGGGTCAGACACCGTCCTCCATTTATCCTCAAAGTGTTTCTTGGGGCCAGCAAGATGACTCAGCAGAGGAGGGTGCTCCCTGCTGCTGAGCCTGACAATCTGAGTTTGATCCACCTGACATAATCTACTCCTGAAAGCTGTTTTCTAATCTCCATCTGCTCGTACATGTATGCACACACATGCGCACGCGCACGCGCACACGCACACACACACACACACACACACACACACACACACACACAGACACACACTAAATACATAGATGTAATAAAACTTTTGGGAAATGTTCCCCAACAGACTACTCCTTTTAGATACCACTTTGCCTCCCTCGCTCAAGCCACCTCTCTTCTGAAATCTAAATAGGCATTTGTATTGTCAAATGCTGGTGGGGACAGCCAATGTACTTGGCAGGCAAAGAGATCTTCCTAAATCTTCAGTTCTTTCACCTCTAACTTAAAACTTCTCAATAGCTGGCTTCCCACAGCCAAACAGGACCTTACACGTCACTGACTGTGTTTACTTCATCTTCACTGCTTTGGCCATGCTGAATTATTCTAAAGTCCCACTCCCTCTAACCGGCTAGCTTTGGTATGTTTCACTTCTGACTAGAACAGCAATTCTCAACCTGAGGGTCATGACCCCTTTGAGAGTCTAATGACCCTTTCATGGGGGTTGCATATGAGATCTCCTGCCTATCAGATATTTACATTACAATTTATAACAGGAGAAATTCACATTTATGAAGTAAGAAGGAAATAATTTTATGGGGTCACCACAACATGAGAAGTTGTATTAAATAGTCGCAGCCTTAGGAATGTTAAGGACCACAGACTTAGAACATACATATCTTTTCTACAGTTCCATCTCATAGACCCATTCAACCTTTACTGGGTTGCTTCTGTGTTAATATACTGTAGTCATTTCATGCCTGGATTGACAGACTGTTCACTGTATCTTACAATCTACTAGTCAGATATATTGTGACAGGCTTTTAAATATTTAACTTTTACAGAGACCCTTTATTTTCGACATGTGTGTGTGTGTGTGTGTGTGTGTGTGTGTGTGTCCATACTTACATCACCAAAGCTACCGTCTTCCAAAGTTAAATTTCTTTCAATTCAAAACCATACATAAATGATGTGCCTCATCAGTTTAAGTAACAGGATGATTTCCTACTCTGTTGAAAGAAGCAGATGGGAAGCCTTTGTCTTAACTACAGACATTTCTTTAGTTATAGAATATGCTTTTTTATTGCTCATTATTAATACCCAGATATGTCATGATGCAGTAATACAGGTCTGGGTTGTAACAACATCATCAAGATCCCATGCTAACTGATTTTTTTTTGCAATTTTTTACTTTAAAACTTTGGTGTTCATATATTTTAGGAGGCTTTTGTCTGTTTTTATGTCTAATCTCTCTTCCGTTTTGCATTTGTCTTAAATGCCTAGCTAAGGTAAGTGGCATTGTTTGTTGTTCTGATTTTTTTCAGGTGCGAGAGAGCAAACTCAGAACTTTCCACATGCTAATAATGCACTCTCCCATTAAACTATACCATCTGCCCCAGATTTGATTTTCTAGATGTTGGAACTGCTGTTAGGAATAAATTTTGCTTTATTAATAATTTTTTTATTTTTTAGTGCATACATATTATATAATCCCTATTAGTTTAGGTGACATGTCAAGTAATTAATCATCAAATTGTGAATTCATTATGAGCTAACACATTAAGGAAGTCAGGGTCTTCACTATCTAGTCACTTCCAAAAACCGTCATCAGCTGGTAACTAAGACACAGTAGTCTGTTGGGAGACATTTCCTCTCAAACCATAACAATTGTGCTAAATTGCATAATTTGATTTCACAAACTAGTAAAACAATGTTCTCATTAATGTAAAGTCCCTCCCTCCCCCTCTCTCATTTCCTCTCCTTCTGTCTCCTCTCCCCTCCCTTCTTCTTCTTCTTCTTCTTCTTCTTCTTCTTCTTCTTCTCCTCCTCCTTCTTCTTCTCCTTCTTCTTCTCCTTCTTCTCCTTCTTCTTCTTCTTCTTCTTCTTCTTCTTCTTCTTCTCCTTCTTCTTCTTCTTTTCTCTCTCTCTCTCTCTCTCTCTCTCTCTCTCTCTCTCTCTCTCTCTCGATAAGATTTTCATTCTATGGCCAGCTGCAGAATCATTTTTAGACTCACTGTAAATATAACATTAAAAGAAATAGGTAAAGAATGTTTTTATGGGTGCGCAGAACCTTTGGAAGGCCTTAATAAAACAAAGGCATGCCTACTAGATTTGTATCCTGTTCTTGAAGATAGTCTTTGTATTTCAGAGTAGCCTCATTGTTCTTTTTTAAAAAATCCCTTCTAAAAGCATGTATTTCCATAGGCAAGGTGGAATTAAAGTCTAGACTATCAAAGTTATGTTTACTGTAAAGTTTTAATTTCATGATTTTCTTTTTATTAGTTGAGTAGTATTTCATAGTGTAAATGTACCACAGTTTCTTTATCTATACTTTGACATCTAGGTTGTTTTCAGATTCTGGCTATTACGAATAAAGCTGCTATGAACATAGTTGAGCAAATGTCCTTGTTATGTGGTGGAGCATCTTTTAGGTATATGCCCAGGAGTGGAATGGCTGGGTCTTGAGGTAGCGCTATTTCCAATTTTCTGAGAAAGTGCTAGATGGATTTCTAGAGTGGTTGTATAAGTTTGCACTCCCACCAGAAATGGAAGAGTGCTCCCCTTTCTCCACATCCTTGCTAACATGCGGTGTCACTTGAATTTTTTATCTTAGCCATTCTAGTAGGTGTAAGATGGAATCTCAGTTGTTTTGATTTGCATTTCCCTGATGACTAGGGATGTTGAGCTTTTAAGTGTTTCTTGGCCATTCGACATTCCTCTGTTGAGAATTCTCTGTTTAGCTCTGTGCCTCATTTTAACATTGGATTATTTGGCTTATTGGAGTTTAATTTCTTGAGTTCTTTATATATTCTGCATATTAGCCCTTTGTCAGATGTAGAGTTGGTGAAGATCTGTAGGCTCTGTAGGCTGTTTTTGTCTTGTTGACAGTGTCCTTTGCCTTACAAGAGCTTTTCAGTTTCATGAGGCCCCATTTATTAATTGTTAATCTTAGAGCCTGAGCTGTTGGAGTTCTGTTCAGGAAGTTGTCTCCTGTGCCAATGAATTCAAGACTCTTCCCCACACTTTCCTCTAGCACATTTAATGTGCTTGCTTTTTTGTTGAGGTCTTTAATCCACTTAGACTTGAGTCTTGTGCAAGGTGATAAATATGGGTCTATTTGTATTTTCTACATGTAGATATCCAGTTATACCAGCACCATTTGTTGAAGATGCTATCTTTTTTCCATTGTATGGTTTTGGCTTCTTTGTTAAAGATCAAGTGTCCATGATTATGTGGGTTAATTTCTGGGTCTTTGATTCAATTCTACTGATCCACAGGTCTGTTGCTGTGCCAGTGACATGCTGTTTTAATTACTGTTGCTCTATAGTACAGCTTGAGATCAGGAATGGAGATTCCTCCAGGAGTTCTTTTTATTGTACAAGACTGTTTTAGCTATTCTTGGTTTTTCGTTTTTCCATATGAAGTTGAGAACTGATCTTTCAAGGTCTGCAAAGAAATGTGTTGGCATTTTGATGGTAATTGCATTGAATCTGTAGGTTGCTTTTAGTAGGATGGCCATTTTTACTTTGTTAATCCTACTGATTTATGAGCATGGGAGTTCTTTCCATTTTCTGATAACTTCTTCAATTTATTTCTTCAGACACTTGAAGTTATTGTCATATAGGTCTTTCACTTGCTTGGTTAGAGTTACACTAACATACTTTATATTATGTGTGGCTATTGTGAAAAATGTAGTTTCCCTAATTCCCTTCTCAGCCCATTTGTCATTTGTATACAAGAGGTCTACTGATTTTTTAAAAAATAATTTTATATCGAGCTACTTTGTTAAAGGGGTTTATCAGCTGTAGAAGTTCTCTAGTAGATATTTGAAGGTCACTTATGTACACTATCATATCATCTGCAAATAGGGGTATTTTAACTTCCTCCTTTCCAGTTTCTATCCCCTTGATCTCCTTTAGTTTCATGTGGAAGAATGGAAGCAAGGACATAAGGACAGGAGCTCCACAAGACCTACATAGCCAACTAACCAGGGCACAGAGTGGCTTGTGGAGACTGATGCACCAACCAAGGATGATGCAGGAACTGGACCTAGGCCCCCTACACAGATGTACCTGATGGGCAGCTTGGTCTTCATGTGGGTCCCCTAACAAAGGAAGTGGGGCCTATCTTTGACATGGACTCTGTTGCCTGCTTTTTGGTCACTTGTCCCTGGAGGGACTGCCTTGCCAGGCCACAGGGGAAGAGAACACACTCAGTCTTGATGCGACTTCATAAGCTATGTTGGTAAGGGGGGACGTCCCTTTTTCTGAGGGGCAGATGAGGGGAGATGAGAGGAAGATGGAGGGCAGAGGGGAGGGAGGGGTTATAGTTGAGATGTAAAGTGAAAAAATAAGCAAAATAAAATAAAGAATTTAAATAATAAATATTTTTCAACCGCTAATTACATAACGATAAATGCAGACCTCAGTCAATGAATTCAGGATTTGATGGCATGGAATATGTACTCAGGAATAATCATTTTTCTTTATCACAAACAGTGGTGACACCAGCACACAGTATCCTTCACATTCTTCTGATTTTAATCACCTTTATCACCAACCTTTGGAATAAACAAGGCTTAGAAGTCCCTGATGTGTGCCGGGTGTGGTGATACACGCCTTTATTCCCACCACTCTGGAGGCAGAGGCAGGTGGATCTCTGTGGATTCAAGGCCAGCCTGGTCTACAGAGCAAGTCCAGGACATCCAAGGCCACACAAAGAAACCCTGTTTTGAAAAACTAAAAACCAAAACCTAACAGACAAAAAACAGAAACAAAAGGTTTTTCTTAAACACAAGTGACAGTTGTTCCTTAATTTGATAGTATGTTACCAGACACTCTTTGGAAATTGCAAATCAAATTTCCTTATTGATCAGCTATATTGTATCTAATTTGAGTAGTAAAAATATGGTTGTGTGAGAAATTCTGTTACTGAAGAAAAATAGACCATTATCTTGGACTTAGGAACCCTTGTTTAGTAGACATATTTTACAGACTGTCATATTGTATCTTACAGTATGATATCCTGTTTAATTATCTGAAAACACTAGGAGGTATTAGTTTAATTAAGAATTAAACTGGAGTAGAAGAGGAGTGAGGAATAAATTGGATTACAGTCCGATTTCTCAACATTCAATTATTTTAACTGGATCCTTACTTTAAAATGAATAAAAAGATTTATCAAATTACCCGTCATTGTCTATAAAGTCCTGGCTAACTTATTCATACTTTTCTTACTTCATCTGTGAAGCTGAACAAGATAACTTGTATTTCAAGAGACAGAAATTTCTCCATAGTCAAAAAATGCCTCTTTTTTACAAAAGGGTTGACAAGAAACAGAAATGGTTCTGCTAAACAAGGAAATGCCTGCGCCCTACTTCAACAATGTCTCAAAGATTTAACAAGCCTCAGACCGGACAGCTGTGAAATGAGTCAGGGAAACTGGGTCCTAAACACAGCAACTGCAGCCTTAAAACAGATCTCTGCTCCCCTAGCCTACAGCAAAAGCAGAACAAAGTTGGACATGATTTTGTAGTGCGAAACAATGCTATCCTGGTGTGCTGGCTTGTAAAATTTAACAATACTTCATGGGCAAGGAACCCACAGAAGGAAGGAAGCTGGATTTTTCTTTTATGTTAACAATGTGAAGATTCAAAGTTTAAATTCTCTAAAGTATTATCTTTACTCCCAAGAATTCAGGGCTACCGCGTGGATGTTAGATCTGTAGACAGCCCAGTAATGTAGCAGGGACCCTTTGCCTCCATGTCCTTCCATAGGCCTACCTCACCCTGAACTGTATACAGATAGAAAGACATATGGGGCAGTTTTAACCTCTACAAAACCCATTCTAAATGTGTCGGAGCGTGTGCCTCAATTTCCCTCAACCTCTGTATGTCCCTAATCTCATTACATGCAAAAGACAGGGGTCACTGGGTGCTAAATTGCATGAATAGTCCCCATCTACGGTTCATACGGTGAAGGGGGTGAGCCGATTCCCCATTAAAGAAAAATAGCCAGCCTCTGAAGGCAGCTATTTACAAGGCAACTAGAAGATCAGTGAAGCTCAGGCAGTTTCTCCTTCCTTTATTTTGTGGATAAGCTGACCATATCCGGATAGACTGCAGGCAAGAAAAGACTCCGAAGATAGCAATACTGAAATTGAATCTTCTGGTGGTGAAGGTACACGGATGGGAAGCTCATTTTTATTGCAAGAGAGTGCAGACTGGCTAACTATAGTAGATAAATTTACTTATGACCTTTCAGATTCCATTTACTAGATGGATGCATCTATTTGCCAGCTGCTATGAGTGTTGGCTACTAAAGATTCATATTTGAATATTTGCCAGAGCCACTTGGTGGAATCAAAACCCCTCTCCTCTCAACTGACACTATCCATGTGTATGTTTCTCTCCCTCTCCCTCTCCCTCTCCCTCTCCCTCTCCCTCTCCCCCTCCCCCTCCCTCCCTCCCTCCCTCCCTCCCTCCCTCCCTCCCTCCCTCTCTCTCTCTCTCTCTCTCTCTCTCTCTCTCTCTCTGTGGCTATAGAAGCCTAGCTCCCTTACCTCAAGATGAATCAATACCTTCATCTTTTGTGTTTCAGAGTTCAGAGTTTCCTTGATCTAAGACTAAGTCTAGACTCTAACCGAACTATGTGCCTAGATTCCTCCCCTGTCTTAAGCTGCTGTCTCCATAGGTTTCACTTAAAAGAACTCTGTCAGTAAATCATTTTCACAAGAATCTTCCTTCCAAGCTTTTCTTCTTAGGAGTCCTACTTAACACACCAGAAAGCAATTTGTATCAATTTCTGTATATGTTCTCCAGTTACGTTTTTCTCAGTCAAGCCAAATACTGTTTTCTTGACTCACAGAGTTTATAGCAGCACTTCACCGAGTTTGTTTCTCCCAAACCCTAAATCCGTTATACATAATGGAATTTGGGAAGAGAGATGTTTTCCTCATGCTAAAGCAAAAATGTTCCTATGAACACACACACACACACACACACACACACACACACACACACACACACACACAACCAAGGAGAGAAAAGAGATGTCAATGAATCCCTTGAACAGATGAGAGGTTTGTCTTGCTCCTCTACATCTCAGAAAATAGTAATAGCTCAGTGCTGACGGCCATATGATACACTTGGCAAGCTGGGTTCCAACCAGGCTCCCAGCCTCCCTATTTCTTCTACACCAGTGGGAGGGAGGAGGTTGGCTAAATAACTCATTGAAAAGCTTTTAGATACTTGGCTGATGGATAGTCTAGATGCAAATAGTGTGAAAAACATATACCTCTCTGTATGTTGGCTGACTGTAACCCCAGTTACAGTTGCATTACCCCCGAGTTGGCTATATGTAATCCTCCATTCTTCAGCTCCCTGAAAACATCTTTCATTTTGCCTTCTTAAGTCACCAACTATTTCTGCTGTTATCACCGCCTTGACTTTTAGAAGACATGAATGAAATGAGAAAGAGCTTAAGTTAGCACAAGCTGTTCTGGGAAACAGTGAAGCACTCCAAACTTAAAAAGTGTGCTTCTATCTTCCACCCCCCAAGTAGTCTGCAATCACTTCTTACTCTCCACCAACCTGCAGGGATCAGAGTCACAATGGGTTTCCTCCATTCTTCAGCTCCCTGAAAACATCTTTCATTTTGCCTTCTTAAGTCACCAACTATTTCTGCTGTTATCACCGCCTTGACTTTTAGAAGACATGAATGAAATGAGAAAGAGCTTAAGTTAGCACAAGCTGTTCTGGGAAACAGTGAAGCACTCCAAACTTAAAAAGTGTGCTTCTATCTTCCACCCCCCAAGTAGTCTGCAATCACTTCTTACTCTCCACCAACCTGCAGGGATCAGAGTCACAATGGGTTTCCTCCTTTTCTTCCTCCTCCCTCCTAGGTCACAGTCATATAGCACCCCAGAGAATAGAATTGTTGCCTGAATAAGAACCTCTATCTGCAAGAGCCAGAAGTGGTTGATGACTGCCAGGAACAATGCTTTCTGCATACAACGGAGCAAGTTGCACATAAGAACTCACAGTGGCTGGGACAGCATGCACTAGACCTACAAAAACTCAAGCCAGAAGAAACTCCCCACGGAGCAAGGAGGTGAACATAGAGTCCCACTCTCAGCTTAGGAGCTGTTCGTAACTGAAAGCTTCTGGGAGTGGAGATCAGCTTTCTTTAAAAGTGTAAACCCTGGTAAATTGAGCATGTTCCAGTGTCAGGCTACATATAGAAGAATATATGGATAACTCAAATAGAACTAAATGGGTTTTTTTTAAAAACATACCCAGTTGGGTGTATAGGGAAAAGGATGGAGAATCTGGAGGAGTTGAGGGAAGGTGTAAGTATTATTTAAATACAATGAATGAAATTCTCAAAGAACAAAAACAACAACAGCAAAAAAAGAGCCTGTGTCTGGACAAGACTTCAGTATGTGAGGTCCTGATTATATGAGACCACGTCTCAAGCAAAGAGTGACATACACAATCCTCCATGTTTTCTAACCCCAACTACAATACAGTGTCTCTTTTTTAGCCTTTATAATCTTTGAACATGTGGCAAAAATTAAGCTTTTCTCTGATAACTGGAGGAGACATCTTTATTTCTGGGGTACAAATTGACCAGGAAAAGACTCACTAGAAAGTTGAGCTTTGAAAATGTGGGGTGTATGTGTGTGTGTGTGTGTGTGTGTGTGTGTGTGTGTGTGTGTATGTGTAAGAAAAAATATGTCACTAAATGAGTGTTTGGTTGCCAAAAAAGAAATAAAATGGGTGGAACTGAAAATATTTATGTTAATCTAAGTAAGCCAGTCTCAGAAGGATAGATATTCCATGTTTCCTTGCAAATGTGGAACCTAGAAAGGAAAAACCCTGAAAGGAGAATGAGGACTATTAGGAAATAAGGAGATCATGGAGAAAGAGAACAAAAGAGGGTGACTTAAGTATATCACATGCATATATGAAAATGTCACAGTGAAACAATATACACTTACCATATATATATATATATATATATATATATATATATATATATATATATATTTCTATACACACATAGTTCACCTTTTTGTGAGGGGGCTGGGCCTTGAATCCAGGACCTTGCATATGCTATGCTAGCACTACCACTGAGCTATAATCCCAGACCTTTAAAGTTGACCTATGTATTGATAAAGACACAATGTTATCAGGAGTATTTGGTGATATGTAGGAGGAAAGAATCTCAAGCAGCAAGGCAAAAAAATATGAAGGTTCTGTGAAGGGTATGTGGTCAGTTAGGCCCAGGAATACCAAAGAAGGGTGATTAGAGAAAAGAAAGTGAATGTAATAAGGTTGACTATGGTAGAGTCTTATCAGTTGTAATGAGGATATTTGTATTTATTTTCAACAACTTAGGAAGGTGGTTTGAAGTATACAAAAGTGCTACTATGTCTAGATGTGTTTAATCTATACTGTATAGCAACATAAGTGACAAGAATGAGTTATCTATTTCTATCATTATTTATAACAGCAAATTAATAGAAAAAAGAAATCTTACCATCAAAGCATTTGAACTTCAGGGATTGAATTTAGGGCCTCATGCTAGCAGGCAAGCATTCTACCACTGAACTATAACCCTAGCTCAGCACTTAGTAAATTAAACCAGTCATTCTTAAAATCTCAAACTATTAACAAATTAATGAGAGGGGAAACTTCACTTATGTAGTAAAGAATTATATGCAATTTAATAATTCAGTATTGGTTAAATTAAATTATATATAAAAGAAATATCCTTAACCTGATAAAGACTACACAAAGCCCTCTGACCTGGCAGGTTTATCACTCCCCTGTGAGCTACCAGGGCAATAGATCTTACAAGTTGCTTCCACTCATTGAAAATATTTCTGAATATTACTTTTTAATGTTACTAGTAAGCATAAGTTAAAATAACCTTGAAAAAAGAGATTCAATCAGAAATAACACAAGTTATATTGCATGATAAAACAAACAGGAACAAAATGAGTCAGAGAGGTCCTGCTCAAACACACAAACAAAAAGCAATACACAGAAGGAGTCAGGAATATTAGAAAGGAAGAAACAACAAACTTATAAAATATCTTCAGTGTTCATTGTAGCTTGAATTTTGCATGTATAAATTGGAATTTTGGATTATGCTGGCATTTTGTTTCTAAAAGTACTACACGGGATGAGAGTATCAACTAACAGCAACTCAGGTTTAGAAAAGCTTTTTAAAAACCATTTTTAATGTACAAAAGTCAGTTTTATTTCTGCCTTTCCATTTTTTAATAAATGTTTCAAAGATTGTATAAGTAGGCATTTCGTTGTCTTTTCTGTGTGATGGTAGAGTAAAAGCAAAAGCAAATTTGGCCTTTTTATAATCAATGGTCCTTGTCCAGAATGTCTCCTGGTGAAAATTGTATTTCTCAAAAAATATTTTTATTTAACATTTGGAATTCACAATGTATAATATTTGGGAAAATGTAACTTTAAACTAAAACTTATACATATACTTGAAAATCACTGCATTTTTTTTCCTGTTTAAAATTTATCCCTGTTTAGAGAACAAAGCGACAGCCTACAGATCTTCACCAAACCTACATCTGACAAAGGTCTACTATCCAAACTATATGAAGAACTCAAGAAATTAAACATCACCAAACCAATAACCCAATTGAGAAATGGGGCTCAGAACTAAATAGAAAATTCTCAGCAAAGGAATATCAAATGGCTGAGAAACACTTAAAGAAATGTTCAACGTTTTTAGTCATCAGAGAAATGCAAATCAAAACAACTCTGAGATTCCATCTTACACCCATTAGAATGGCTAAGATCAAAAACTCAAGTGACAGCACATGCTGGTGAGGATGTAGAGAAAGAGGAACACTCCTTCATTGCGGGTGGGAATGCAAACTGGTACAACCACTTTGGAAATCTATCTGGCGCTTTCTCAGAAAAATAGGAATAGGGCTTCCTCAAGACCCAGCTATTCCACTCCTTGAAATACACTCAGAAGATGCTCCACCACACAACAGGGACATATACTCAGCCATGTTTATAGCAGCCTTATTCATAATAGCCAGAACCTGGAAACAGCCTAAATGTCCCTCAGTCGAGGAATGGATAAAGAAACTGTGGTACATTTACACTATGGAAATCTACTCAGCTATTTAAAAAAAAGGAAATCCTGAAATTTGTGGACAAATGGATGGGACTAGAAATGATCATAATGAGTGAGCTAACCCAGAAGCAGAAACACTCATATGGTATATACTCACTTATAATTGAGCACTAGTCCAAAAGGCATGTCCCATGAAAGTCTTCACTTACCAGGAGATTTGGATAGATGTGAGGACATCCTACTGAGACTCTAGGTAAGACAAATATAGGAGATGTGGAAATAGAAGGACCCAGAGGGTCCTAGAAACTTACAAGGAGAACATCATGATGGGTGGATCGGAGCCCAGGGGGGTCTGCTCAAACTATTGCACTAACCAAGGACAATACAAGTAGTGAACGTCGAACCCCTACTCTGATCTATCCAATGGGCAGGACATTCTCCGTAGTTATAGGAAGAGCAGGGACTCTCTTTGTCACTCTGACACAAACTCTGGTGCCCCATATTTGATCACCTCCCCTAGGTGAGGAGGCCTGGTGGCACTCAAAGAAAGAATAAGCAGGCTACCAAGATGAGACTTGATAGCCTATGACCATATATTGGGGGAGGAGGTCCCCCTAGGTCATAGACCTAGGGGAGGGGAATGGGGTGAAAGCGGGAGGGAGGGAGGAATGGGAGGATACAAGTGATGGGATAACAATTGAGTTGTAATCTGAATAAAATAATTAAATAAAAATAAAAATAAATAGCTATTTTTCAAAAAAAGAAAAAAATTATCCCTGTTTTGGTAACAATAAAGAATATAATTGAAAAAAAAGAAAGGAGGAAATGAGAACATATTTATAGAAAAATCACATTTAGTATAAATGTACACAAACGGAAAATGTCACCTAAGAACTATTGGAACTATTAAGATATCAAAAACTTAGCTGGGCATGGATGCACACTCCTTTAATCCCACCACTTGGGAAGTACAGTCAGGTTGATCTCCAATCACTTGCTAACAAAAAAATAAAGATACAATAGTAGAATATTTTCTCTTGATATAACGTTCCCAATCAGAAACTGAAATTCAAGAAAGAAATAGTGGTTGGGCTGGAGAAATGAATGGCTTAGGAGTTAAGAGTATCTGCTGCTCTTGCAAAGAACCATAGTTCATATGCACTTGTAACTCCAGCGCTAGGAAAATCAAACCCCTTTTATGGCCTCCACAGGCACCTATATACCTGTGGAATACATACACAGACACACACATACACATAAAAATAATCAGCAATTTTGAAAAGAAATGGTGTTTTTAACACAAAATGACTAAAAATTTAGAAAAATTAGCAAGTAACCTTGAATTAGATAACTGAAGAAACTTGTGAAATAAAAAACATAACATAATATTGGACAGGTGCTCACATGACATGTTCCTAGAGAGGAAGCCTTTCCTTTTAAGATAATACTGTTCCACAAGTAAATCTGAAGATTTACAATACAAACAGTCATGCCTATTTCTTTTATGGTTTTTGTTTCATTTGGAACTCAATCAATAAGCATAAATGTTCCTACTAAAATGTGATTTAGAAGAAAGTCAGAAATTGTTAGCAATAACTGGGAATAGAAAAGCTATAAAGTTCTTTGTTTGTATACACTTTACATATTTTCTTATTTTTTAATCTAGTTTTCCTTTCATGCTGGGAGGTTGAATTGAGTCTTTAAATGTGCCTAGTAGTATTTACTACTAGACAAAAGAGATTTGTAATCTTGACTGATACACAAAACACAAACTCTTTTGGCTGTTCTATTGCCTCTTAAAATCTGAGAGCTGGATCACAAACCCCTTGAAAAACTGTTTGGGCGTCACAGGCCTCTAATCTCACCTCCTAAAATCTACTTAGACCTGCATACAATCAAGAATAAAACCATTAAGATGAGTATAATTTCAGATAGAGCATAGAGTTAGCCAAGTACTAACACCCAACCAAGGTTAATCAGTGTAGCACTTGAGCATTGCAGTTTGGGTCTGGACACATACTTGGCTAAGGGAGCACCAAGAACACAACACACACACACAAAATACCTTTCTTGAGGCAGATCTCAATGTGCAGCCAGATCAGCTTTAAACTCATGGTCCTTCCTGCCCAAACCATCTACATGCCAGAATGAGACATGTACCACCAGGCTGAGGTCTTGTTATAACTTCAAAAGGCTATACGTAAACTCTTATAAGTTATCACAAAAACATGAATGAGGAATGGCGGCTACTTTGCAACAAACCTAGGATTCTACTGGTTGCCTTGGAGTTACGGAGGCCAGAAGGAAGAAGACCATCAGGCAATAACTATCAAACCAGGTAGTATTAAAGATAACATGGTGTATTAAAGATAACAGTCACCAGGACACTGTGTGAAAGAATATGCATCAAGCCAATCCAACAACCACTTCTGTCTTCATTGAAATATTCAACTCCAGGGGCAGACGGGAAGAACAAACTACTGTATGCATTACTGAGTCACCCCTAGAGGGGAAAGATAAGGGGCTAAAGGCACTCACCCGTGCCACCACTTTGATGACGTGTCCATATATCTTTTGAGTGTAAACAACAAAGTTAGATGTCTACATGCTGGGAATCACTAAAGGCTCAGACGTGTGGGAGGGAGTAGTGAACATCAGCGTCTATCTTTCTTAACAGAGCAAGGAGGATTTTACCATCCTGCACCGTTCATGCAATTCCTTTTTTTTTTTTTTTTTTTAGCCTTGAAGCTCTTCTTTTCACCCAAAGATGAATCCCTAAACTGGAACCTAACCCAGGGACAGGTGTTCAAAATTGTCATGGTTACAGCCATGAAATGACAGGATATTCACACAGCAGTAAGCAACTGCCATGGTCTTGTTAAATAAATGTATTTCTCTAACAAGGAAAGAGAAGATCATTACTTAATTCAACCTAAAAGTTATCCCAGAAGAAGAAAAATAGTATATTATATATCCAAAATATATAAGATAGGGCCACTGAATGCATCTTCACAGATCAATTCACAGATATGTGGAAATATGTTTATGTTATCAATAAAAATACATTTTTAGATTCTCAAATACTTAGGCTTTGAAATCTATTTCTTATGTGTCTAATAGAATTCATTTTTTATGTTGTAAAAAAGTATCAAAATTAACGTAAAAGAAAAGTCTTTGTTTTAAACAAAACGTTTCTCTTCGTTTTTGCTGCTGTTTCCCGCAGAGTTCTTGTTTTATTGTATCTTCTTCCTGTAAAAATATAGCTGTGAACATAGGGTTAAAAGTCTTTTAGAAGTGCAGGTTTCATGTCCAATTCTCGCCTCCTCATTGATATTTGTCCCTTATCTATACAGGAACAGAAACTCAACTGCAAGGAAGATGGTCAGAACTAGGTAGTGACTGGAGGAGGATGGAGAACGGAGAGAAAAGTTCGGAGTAACGGGGCGTGGGGGTGGTGTGGGCATTGAGATAGTTCCAAAAGAGGTGGGGAGTAAAAAAAAACAAGAACAGCAGTTCTCCTAGTAGCTGTTCCTCCCCAGTAACTAGAGAAAGAAAATTCATATAGGAAGAAGGGGCTACTTTTGGCCTCAGGGGTTACAAAGGTAATGAATGACTGACAGGACCTGATGCGGTGGGCTGAGGTAGGAGTGGCATAAAGGAGGGGGCTTCTGCTCTCGGTGGGAGTGGAATTCAAGGACCCAAGCTTACTGGTGATGAGGCCCTCACGTGACAAAGAGCTGACGTGGGCAAAGGTACTTAAAGCCTTGACGGCCATCCCTGCCATCTTTCTCCGGGTACCAACACTGTTAAGCTGCGCACTGCCAGGCAAGAAAGAGAGAAAAAAAAAATCCCTCAGAACTGGCCAGGTGAGTGAGAATGAACATTCTCTGGACCTAGGCGTGTTGAATGTCAAGACCACAGGCGCCTCTGCGGGCGAGGGTTTTCCAGACCCCGGGCCCACTTGGGGCAGCGGATTTTGGTGGGCAGCGGGAAGGGGTGGGGGGGTGGAATGAAAGGGCTACCCGGCGGCGTATAGAAGAAACCGCTTATTTCTCTCCCAGCTGTTTTGCGGTTTTGTTTTGACAGTCAGACTCTGCTCCCTACTTGCCTGCTGTTTGGAGAGGTGGAGGCAAAAGAAATAAACGTGGCAGCACATGAAAGCCCAGCAAAGAGGTTGGGATCGGGTGGCCGGAGGGGCTTGAAATTTGGAAGCAATCTCTATTTTTCACTCCCATTTTCCCTTTTCAGACACCTTGCAGCCACAACCCTGCTCCCCTCCTCCCTTTCCCCGACCAGCCCCCTGTCCTGGGGCGCTAGGAAATGGGTGTGCCAGCTTCTGTAGGAGAGATGGCGGATTTGGCGCTGTTCGGGCTTCTCAGGCTCGGGGACCGTGAGAGAATCTGGTATTAAACCGCCATGCTAACTGCCAGGCTGCTTTCCAGACACCTGCGGCCCCCACAGCCCTTCATCCTAGTTTTTTCCGCCCTGAAAAAGGAATTCGGGTATGCAGGCTAAAGAAATGGCGGTTGCTGGGAATTTGGGTTGGGGGTGGGGGGTGGAGCCCAGAGGAGAAAAAACACAGAAAATCGCGACCCTGAAATTGAGGAGGCGGGCCTAGCGTCCCTTTTTCTGCAGACTACTCCTAGGCCAAGAAGACTGGGGGCGGGCGGAGGAAGAAAAACAGCTGAGCATAGGCGGGGAACCCTAGAGTATCTGGCAGGAATCCCCTATGCTGCATTCTAGCCAGCTTTCTGAGCACTCTTGCTTTGCCCCCTCCGCTTCAATGCAGTAGAAGGGGTGTGGCGCTGCCTCAGAAAAATGGCGGCGAGGGGGGTGGGGCGAAATAGAAAGGGGGGGGGGATGCAGAGCAAGAGGAGCCTGCGCAAGTGGGGGGAGGGGTGGGGGAGGGGTGGGGGTAGGGGAGATGCTAAAGGCAGCAAGAATTAAAGGAATTGAAAGGTGGAATTCTTTGCCGCTGTGCTGTGCAGCTAGGAAAAAGCTAACACTAGGATTCTTGTTCTGCATGCTGATAGGTCCACCAGGTTCTTAGGCTGCCCGTGCAGTCTGTATTTCTGCCCTTGAGCCGGTCCTCAGCATGAAACTCCTTTGGCTGAACTAGAGGAGAGAGAAAAGGCCTCCGAATTCTTGCAGGTCAGTGTTTGGGGTGACAAATGTTGGCTCCCTGGTGTCGGTGTGGCAGGGGCCAGAATATCCAACCAGAATACCTCCCCCTGCATCCTTCCTTTCTTTAAGACACCTTTGTTCTGGCCTGTCCTTTTTGGTGCAGGGAAGGGGGCATGTGAGATCTGCTCCTTTTTTTTTGTTAATAGTTGGGGGGAGGAAAGGAGGAGTCTTGAGGGATTTTTGTTTTGGGGCCCACCAGAATGCATATCAGGGGAGAAACAACCTTCTGTCTACTAAAGGCTCAAAACCACCTGTCATCCTTACCCACAGATCCATCTGCCTTTAGGCTCTGCAGCTGCAAGCAGGTGGAAATTGCTCCTGATCCCAGGAAGTTGGTACGTACGTGAGCACTGTCTGAGGATATTTGAATGGGGTGCAAGTATTGTAGGTGAATCTCAGACTTCCCGTTCTCTGGCGGGTTTCCATTTTTACCCCCTCCCCATTTAGGAACAAATAGATTATTGGTACTGGCACTGGGACGGTGAGCTAGAATAGAAGGTGTGGCCTGGAGTTGATCTCTACATCAGCCAGTGCAGGCTTTGACCCCAGACTCTAAGGTTAAGCACAAACTGAACACAAACCCCGCGCCTCTCATTTCTGACATTTGCTCCTACTAGGTCCAACTCAGCTTGCAGCCTCAGAAGAACTTTCAAACCTGAGCTTGAAAGCCTCGATTTGACTGGTGCATACATTCCACTTAAGCAAGCCAGTTCCACACCCTGGATCAGAGAATCACTCCAGGCGTACCATGAGCCGTGCTCGGGATGCTGGCTGCGTAGCTGCTGGAATAGTGATCGGGGCTAGTGCCTGGTACTGTGTCTACAAATACACTAGGGGAAAAGATCAGAAGAAGAAGAGACCAGTCAAGCCTAAGAACCGGGCATCTGTGGGTACTGGAACCAGGGCTAGAGCTGGGCTAAGAGCTGGATTTACAATTGACCTTGGGCCAGGATTCAATCCCCCAATCCCAGTCAGTGTTGAGGCCATGAACAAGGCTCAAGAAAAAGCACCCACTCCTGCTACAGCTGTAGCTGAACAGGTGGTGCCAGCTGCACCCAGCCCTAAGGTGCAGAATGGGGCAGAAAGTAAAGTCCAGGAGACAGATGGGTCTGGGACTGAGTCTAATACAGAATCAGCAGCAGGCACTCCAGCTGCCTGTGTGGATACACCTCCTCCCAAGGTGGCAGAGGTTCCCACTGCTGCAGAGGCCCCAGAAATAGTAGGGACTCCCAAGATGGTAGAAGCTCCCAGCACCACAGAGACTTCTGTGGCAACAGCACTCCCTGGGCCAGCAGTGCCTCTGGGGATAGCCCAGTCTCCTGGGCCAGCAGTACCTTCCCCATCAATAATGACTCCTGGGCCAGCAGGACTTCCCTGGGCAGTCCAATCTCCTGGGCCAGCAGCGCCTCCCATGGCAGTGCAGTCACTTGTGCCAGCAGCACCATCCTGGGCAGTAGTAGCACCCCCTGGGGCAGTCTACATTCCTGTGGCAGCCCACTTTGCTGGGCCAGCAGCACCTCACAGGGTAACCCAGTCTCCTGGGACAGTGGTGCCTCCCCTTCCACCCCCATCTCTTGGGCCAGGAGTGCTTTCCAGATCAGTCCAGTCTTCTGTGACATCAGTGCCTCCCAGGGCAGTCCAGTCTTCTGTGCCAGTAGTGCATCCTGGGGCAGCCCAATCTACTGGGGTAGTAGTGGCTCCCAGGGCAGTCCAGTTTTCTGGAGCAGCAGTGCCTTCCATGACAGGAGCCCCTTCTGGGACACCAGTGCCTCCCAGGCAGGCAACAACTCCCAAGGCAACAGCATTAGCTAGGGCACAGACATCTACCCAGAGTGGGGCAACTACAGAAGTCATGCAGGTCCCTAGGGTGGGAGCACCTATTGAATCCACAGAGATTCCTAGAATGGCAACACCTGCCATGGTGGCTGAGGCCTCTCTGCCGATGCTTTCTGGGGCTGCAGAGACTCCTGGGACTTCAGGGTCCTCTAAGACAGCAGCAGCTGCTGGCAAGAAAGCAGCCCCTGGAGCTCACACTGGGGCTATACCTAAGGCTGGCTCAGCCACTGGAGCTGTGCCCAAAGGTGGAGGCAAGGGTGGAAACAGGAACCGGAATGGAGGCAAAGGCAAAAATAGGAAAAACAAGGTTGAAGTGGATGAATTGGGGATGGGCTTCCGCCCTGGTGATGGGGCTGCGGCAGCTGCTGCAGCCTCTGCTAATGGGGGACAGGCTTTCCTAGCAGAGATTCCCGAGTCTGAGGAAGGGGAATCTGGGTGGACTGATACAGAGTCAGATTCAGACTCTGAGCCTGAGGTCCAGCCCAGAGGGAAGGGAAAGAGAACCATTCCCATGCACAAGCGTCCCTTTCCTTATGAAATTGATGAGATTCTGGGTGTCCGAGATCTCAGAAAAGTCCTAGCCTTGCTTCAGAAGTCAGATGACCCCTTCATCCAGCAAGTAGCGCTGCTCACCCTGAGCAACAATGCCAATTACTCGTGTAATCAAGAAACGATTCGAAAGCTGGGAGGCCTCCCAATTATTGCAAACATGATCAACAAAACTGACCCCCACATTAAGGAAAAAGCCTTGATGGCCATGAATAACCTGAGTGAGAATTATGAAAACCAGGGCCGACTCCAGGTGTATATGAATAAAGTGATGGATGATATCATGGCTTCTAACCTGAACTCAGCAGTACAGGTAGTTGGACTAAAGTTTTTAACAAACATGACTATTACTAATGACTACCAGCACCTGCTTGTCAATTCCATTGCCAACTTTTTCCGCTTGTTATCTCAAGGGGGTGGAAAAATCAAGGTTGAGATTTTGAAAATACTTTCCAATTTTGCTGAAAATCCAGACATGCTCAAGAAACTTCTCGGCACCCAAGTGCCGTCCTCATTCAGTTCCCTTTATAATTCTTATGTGGAATCAGAAATTCTTATTAATGCCCTTACTCTGTTTGAGATTATCTTTGACAACCTCAGGGCAGAAGTGTTCAACTACAGGGAATTCAACAAGGGCTCCCTGTTTTACTTATGTACTACATCTGGGGTGTGTGTGAAGAAAATTCGAGCCTTGGCAAATCACCATGACCTCTTGGTGAAAGTGAAAGTTATAAAACTGGTGAACAAATTCTGATTGAGCTGCGCCCTCAAGGTGTGTGTATGTGTGTGTGTGATTTCTTGGCGTTCCAGTCTGCAAGCATTAAAAGTGAGACATCGTTGCTTTTCTACTTGTGTGTGTAGTAAAGGAATCCTCTCAGCTGCCAGTTCTGCATAATGTATCTTTCAGAGTGATGTTATCTGTGACTGTCACCGGCTTTAAGCTGAACCATTTTCTGAATACCAAATAGTCCTGTAGCCCTGTAGTCCTGAAGACATATTTGTGATTTGAATTGTGCTACTTGGGTGGAATATTTTTACTGGGTCCTCTATGTGAGTTG
The DNA here is from genome assembly GCF_964271855.1 of Acomys minous. Taxonomy (NCBI): domain Eukaryota; kingdom Metazoa; phylum Chordata; class Mammalia; order Rodentia; family Muridae; genus Acomys; species Acomys minous. Next base: position 49,894,006 of record NC_140488.1, read on the forward strand.
ACAACAATCTTGTTTATGAATGGCCTACTCTGCTCTTACTTGCTTTGACTTGAATTTTGTCACCAAAGACTTCATATGTGTAGCATCAATAAAGTGTATGTTGCAAATGGCAAGAAATTGTTCTCTCATGCGTAAACTCAGCCTACCTGCATGATTAAGGAACATGAATACACATGGACTAGTAACAGTACCTGGGCATGTGCTCAGTGTCAGACACTGGGAAGTTGTTATCTGGGAACATGAAGCAGAACATGAATTAAGGATGCACTTAAGATAAGCTGAAAAGTAGCCTAGAAAAAAAGAAATGGTATGAAGAAAGGCATATATAAAAGGAAAACCAGGGCTGGAAGATAGATCAGTTGGAAAGTCCTTGCTTCACAAGTGTGAGGACTTGGGTTTGATCTTCAGAACCCACTTAACGCTGTATGTGATCAGGTCCACTTAGAATCTTGGCCCGGGGCTTGAATAGGCCAGAAGATCCCTGGGCCTCAGTGGCCAGCCAGTCTAGCCTATTTGATGACCTCTAGGCCAGTTAAGAAAGCCTGTATTAAAGGAGGATTTGCATTTCTGAGAATGATATCCAAGCTTATCCTCTGATCTCTACACATATGACCATGCACATAAAAATAAAATGTAATCTGGAGGTAATGTGCAACATGGATTGCAGCTGACATGGGCTTAGGGGGAGAGCTAAAATGAGAGCATTTGTTTGAACGTTATAATAAACCAAGCCCGAAATGATGAATGATGAAATGGGGTGGTAATAAGACATGGGCACACAAGAGTGCACAAATGCATCCTTGCACACACACACTCATATGCACAGAGAGAGAAAGATCTACAGTTCATCATGATAACTAGAGGGAATATCACCATATTATATACTTGACAATTGCTATAGCAGAAGATTTCAATGTTCTAATAACAAAAAGTAAACATGATATATTTTATAAAGTAACAATTTAATCATCCCATAATATGTACATGTATTAGAACATGATTTTGTGCACAAGAATATACTCAGCATTTTTCAATTCAGCTAAAAAATTAAAAATAGTATACTGCTATACAAGCATTACACTTGATTGTAGCCAAAAGGCTGAGAAGGGATCTACACACAAATTAAAAGCATGGTTTTTAAGAGTTTATGACACTAATAAGGGTTCACACAATTGAGTGAAAATTTTTCAGATATTTAGTATGTATATCTCTATATATTTCTTAGATAAATTGGGACCATATTGTAATCAGTATTTCTCAATGTGTAGCCCACAAAATATTACAGGTTCTTGAAAATGTAAGGTCAAAACCATTCTTAAAACAATACTAACATGCTATTTACTGTTTTCATAGGATTGACATTTGGTGCAAAAGCGATGAGAAAATTACCAGTGTAAGAGCAGGGACCAGGACAATGATGTCAAACAACACTAGTAGTGATTGCATTTTCTTTACAATGATAAACTCTTAAAATCTAGTTTTATTTTTTAAATCCTTCAATAAAGTCCCCATTCGTTATGAAATGGCACATGCTAAACCTTAATGCTTGAGTGCATGTCCTTCAAATATTCTGTGTGATGATGTAAGAAGTACATGCAAAACACTGCACTGCTATTTTAAGTCAATGATTTTCTTGAAGAAAAATTATGTAAGTTGGTAGCTCTCAATGTGGGAGTCATAACCCCTCTGGGGAGATCAAAAGACCCTTTTCACAGGGCTTGTCCAAGACCATTGGAAAACACAGGTATTTACACTATGATACATAATGGCAAAATTACAGTTATGAAATAGTAAATGAAAGTAATTTTACAGTTGGGGGTCAGCACAACATGAGGAACTGTATTAAAGGGTCGCAGCATTAGGAAGGTTGAGAACCACTAATTTCAGTTGTTCACTGAAGTAATTATTGGTCATAGAACATCATTTTACTTAGGAATGACTTTCAGATAGTCTATAGCTTTTCACACTTATGCATTTGGTAGACTATTTTTTTAATTATCTGAAGAAATTCTTTGTTGTTGCTGTTGTTGTTGTTGTTTATATATATAGTATCTATCTCTAAGATGGCTCTCCAGGATAGCAAGTTCTTTTTTTTTAAAGATTTGTTTATTTATTATTATGTATACAGTGCTCTGCCTGCATGTACACCTGCAGGCCAGAGGAGGGCATCAGATCTCATTATGGATGGCTGTGAGCCACCATGTGCTTTCTGGGAATTGAACTCATGACCTCTGGAAGAGCAGTCAGTGCTCTTAACCTCTAACTCATCTCTCCAGCCCCTGAAAAAATTCTTTAAGGAAAGCATTTCACAGTATTGACCCCAACAATAAAATCTTAGCTTTTAAGAAGAGAAAATTTTTGACGAACTAGAATGCTCACCTCTAAGCTTGACTGCTCATAGTAATTGAAGTTTTTCTGGGGATGTTGCAATTATAGTGAAGGTCAGTGACCTCTCCCCTTCCAATCTTCCTAGGGGAGAGCTGAAGGAAGCTTTAGAGAGGAGAATTGCTCTTATTCAGCTTTAGTGGTATTGTGCCTATGTCATTCAATAAGTAATAGAATTGCTGTGATGAGGAGAGACTCATGATTTTTCTGAATCCTTGATAATGAGAACCTGAAAAGATGTTGGTCCTGCCATAGTCATGTGTTTTTCTGCTTGACTTGGAATTTCTATTTGAGCTCATATGGTGCAAATGGGTACACCAGCATCTGTTAGCTTAATTCCAGTTGCTGAGGTAATTAAACCATATTCCTCTGCTCAGGTTGACACTGGCCACTTCTATCCCCTTGAAATGAAACCTGTTCTGTACAGACACATGTGTCAAGGCCTTATGAGTGAGCAAAAAATCATATACTAGACATTTTGTTTTGCAAAGTCTAGATTTGAGTGTCTTAAATCACATCCCATATGAGAATCAACAACATAAAGTACATGTGTCCGAAGCTTAAAACAGTTCCTCAAAATATTTGATTTAGCAAACTAATAACAATAGGCACTAGAAATTGGCCATCCACTCTCTATTATTCCTGAAACATGACCACTGAAACATGCATTACAAATTGGATGGGATCAGATATTGATTTCTAAGAATACTGAGAACATCTAGTAAAAACATTTAGTTAGACTGAATAAGGGGTTCAACATAAAAGATAAAGAAATTAAGAAAGCCTACTATAAGAATCCTGTTCCACTTAGAGCTGTCAGACAGACCTCTGAGGGAATGAATTTCAAAATTAGGCTTCTTGGTTGCTTAATTGTAATATAAGTTGAATTTACCACCTTGCCAGATGTCTTTAGTAAGACAAAGAATACTGATAACTGAAGTAAGTGATCTGGGAAATCCTGAGCCTCTTTGAGCTTTTAAAAAATTAGTTTTCATTGTGCCCTGATAAGGAGGAAAATGGAAAGTTGCCTCATACGAGACTCAAATTTTGAAATTTTAAATTAAGTTAGGTGTGTGGTTAAGACAGAACAATATAAGAAAAAAGAGGAATGGCCTAGAGAAATGGCTCAGCAGTTAAGGACCAGAGCTTGGCTCCCAGCGCCCTCATTGGGGATCACACAACTGTCTGTAATTCTAGCTCCAGGGCCTTTGATACTCTCTTCTGGCCTCAGTAGACACGTACACTCACACGCACGGACACACACACACACACACACACACACACACACACACACACACACACACACACAAAGAGTTAAAAATAAAATAAAATCTTAAAAAAGGAACCAAGAGAATAATAGATTTTGAATGAGCTTTTATTTTTAATATAAGATCAGTACAAATTAATCACAGTGGAATTCCCATCTATTACTGTTGTGGGTTAGCTCTAGATTTGAATAAAATATGAAGAGAAAAGCTTCAAGATCAACCCCTGAAATAATCAACATGGAGTGTAGCAACCAGGAAAAGTGTGTGCTGCACAAGCATGGGGACCTGACCTCAGATTCTTACATAAAAGTCAGGGCATCTCAGCACTGGGAAGGTGGAGTCGGTAAGGTCTCTAGAGTTTATTGACCAGCCAATCTGGCCAAATTGGTGAGCTTCAAAGATTAAGATATACTCTCAAAAATTAAGGTGGAGAGTGATTGAGGAAATACATCTACACACACACACACACACACACACACACACACACACACACACACGAGAGAGAGAGAGAGAGAGAGAGAGAGAGGGGGGGGGGGAGGGAGGGAGGGAGGAGGGACGGAGGGGGAGAGGGAGAGAGACAGACAGACAGACAGAGACAGACAGACAGAGACAGAGACAGGGAATGAGGGATAAAACATGTGTATAAAACAGTAAAGAATACAATTCACTCAGGAGAAAAGAATGTGAGATCTGAAAGAAAATGAGAGAGAAAAGTGAAATGTTTTAAATAGCAAGACAAACAAAGCACAAAGTTCAAATGTATTAGTAACCACAGTACACGAAAACAGGCTGCATCCGCTAGTTAAAAGATAGCATCCAATTTTAAAAACCCAGTGCATGCTGATGAATAGGCAAAGAGAAACTTCAGAAGTAAAAGACACAAGAAGTTATACTATAGAAGCACTAAGCAAAAAATAGCAAACACAGTCAAAATTACTTTTTAAAAGTCTTTAAGAGAAAAATCTTTATTATAATAAAGAAGAGTGGAATGACTAAGCAAGTTGCTTTATATTGACTCCATGGTTGGTTGTCAATGACAACAAGTGTACTATTAGTACAAACAGCTTGGATGAATCCCAAGGGCCTTGTACTGAAGAACATTTCAAAAAGTCATATATTGGGCTAGTGAGATATCTCAGTGGGTAGAGAATCTTGCCATCAAGCCCAAGGACATGAGTTCAATCCCCAGCACCCACCTGATGGAAGAAGATAACCAACTCCCACAAGTTGTCCTTTAACCTCCATATGAGCACTTTGGCATGACAGACACATAGACAGACAGATGCACACACATACACACACAAATAAATATATGTAATTTAAAATATTTGGAACTTTTTTATGTGTGTGTGAGTTTTGTCTGCATGCATGTATATACTTTGTGAGTACTTAGTGCCCAGATACACCAAAAGAGGGAGTTAGATCTCCTGCAACTAGACTTAACAGACAGCTGTGAACTGCCTCATGGGTGCTGGGAATTGAACCTGTGTCCTCTGGGAGAACATACAATGCTCTTACTCTCTGAGTCATCTCTCTAGCCCCCATAAAAATTGAAGTCGCATACTATGTTTCCACTTTTAAAATATTCTTGGCCTGGCATAATGGTGCAGGCCTTTAATCCCACCACTTGAGAGTCAGAAGCAGATTGATCGCTATGAGTTCAAAGCCAATCTGGTCTACATAGTGAGTTTCAGGAAAACCAGAACAAATAATGAGAGCTGCCTTTAAAAAATTCTTCAACTGTCAAAATAGAGAAAGGAGGAGAATAGATAGTTGTTGCCATGGATCCAGGACGGTGAAGTGAGAATGTATGCAAGTAATAAAGGGCAGCATAAAGAAGATATGTGTGGTGGTGGGTTAGACCTGTATCCTAATTGCAGAGTAAAATGACATAGTTATATAACTACTTTGTTCTAATGTCAGTTTCCTAAATTTGATATTGTATAATAGTTCTGGGCAACTTAAACATTGAGAAAAACTGTGTGAAAAGTGAAAGAGATTTCTCTGTACTGTTCTTTTCAATTTCCTGTAAATGCAAAAGGACTTCAAAATAAAAGTCTTTACATTTTACTAGAAAAATCTAAATGTATATTCAATAAAATCACCTCAAAATATATGAACAAAAGTCTTTCTCAGTATGGTGTTGCATGTCTATACTCCCAGAACTTAGGAAGTAGAGACAGGAGACTCTGGAGTTCCTGAGCAGCTTAGGCTATGTAGCAAGTTCTAGGTCCTCTCTCAAAAAAAAAGTAAATTTTGCTTGTACTACAGTAGACAGCCCAACACCGATGTGCATGCTGGCAACACTAATTGGACTCAGTAACTTAAGTAAAGACATCAAGTTGGGCAGGGTATGTAGGAAGAAGGATCTGAGAGAAAGTGGAGGGGGAAAAGAAGGCTGGATTGGAACAAAATAAGATGTGTTCATGGATAGTGGAAAAAATCAAAGTGAAACTAAAAAGAACACTCTTACAGAGCTATAAAAGAAACCATCAGATCATCAGCCACACAGAAGAATTGAACACATTTTCTTAATCTTTAAACATAGAGAAGAAAATACACAGCAAAGATAAAAAATGCTGAATGCTGCAACAAATTAATTAAATAAGAAACATACAGAACCCTATAAAAGTAAAATACTCTTTGAATCCTGCAGAAAAGGAGGTGGAAAGAGTATAAGAGCCAGAGGGGTCAAGGACAGTACAAGAAAACCTACATAATCAACTAACCTGGGCACATAGGGGCTCACAAAGACTGAACTGCCAACCAGAGAGCAACCATGGGCTGAACCTAGAACCCCTAAACATATGTTGCAGGTGTGTGGCTTAGTCTTCTTGTGGGACTCCTAATAGTGAGAGTTGACTCTGGTGCCTGATTTTGTGATCTTTTTCTCCTACTGGGTTGCCTGGTCCAGCCTTGATACAGGGGAAGTGCCTAGTTTTACTGCAACTTGATATGTCATGGCTAGTTGATATTCATGGGAGGCCTGACCTTTTCTGAAGAGAAAAGGAGTAGTAGTAAATGAGAGAGGGGAGAGGAGAGGTGAGATGAAAGAACTGGGAGGAAAGAAGGGAGGGGAAACTGCAGTTGAGATGCAAAAAAATTAAATAGCCCCTTTTAAGTAAACATAGTACATTTACAATAGCTGATCATGAACTTGGATATATGTGAATTATCAGCAAATTCAAAGAACATTTATCATAAAGATTAGCTTATTGGACCAATCCACAGTTCAGATAGAAAAATACAACAAAATAACATTTTTAAAATCCCATGAGCCAAGCTGAGTCTAATGGACCCATAAACTTAGCTGAAGCATGAAGATTGGTAATTCGAGGCCAACCTGGACTACATGAGATTCTGTCTCAAAATAAAGCAACTGAGACAAAACAAAATAAAAACCTAAGCCAGATGTTGCAGGATATTTGATCCCATTGCTAACCTCAACATGTGAACTTGAAAAATCTTTTTCTTCTTGTGGTGTGGCTCAGCCCTAGCACACACCTATAATCCAAGAGCTCTTTGTAAGGAAGAACTAATAAAGCCAACCATGTTCAGGAGGTGAAGCAAGCTGACAGAGATTAAACAGAAAAGAGGGACATAGAGTTCAGACTATTTAAAGCAGCATGGAGAAGAAAGAGCTTTTTCTTACTGGGACATGAGCTGAGTGGGAAAGGGCTTTTTCCTTCTGGGATGTGAGCTGAGTAGGAAAGTCAGCTGGGTGCTTTCTCTGCCTCTCTGAGCTAATAGGCTTTCACCCTAGCATCTGGCTTCTGCATCTGCTTTGGTAAAATTGAACATTTGGGATTTTTGTTCTTTAAAACAATAGCCAGACACAGTGGCACATGGAAAACTGTGACAGAAGGAGCACCAGTTCAAGGCTAGTCTGAGCTGTATGGCTACACAGTCTCAAAAAAACTACTACTCTAGCAAAACCAAATGCTTGTGCTCTGGGTTTTTAGAGTATGCCTTTAAATTTTTGGTAGGTTATAAAAGGAAATGTAACAGAACATTTTAAATATTAACAGCAGAATTAAGAAAATGATGGTGGTGGTCACTTTCATTGTTAGTGAAAGGGCCTCATATCTTTGCCTAACAGACCAGACCAGCTCTGAGATTCGAAGATGCCGAAAATCAAACAGTTCCAAATTCTTTGTGTGCTGGAGGATAGTCAGTATGCATGAGAGGTAGAAAACATTACAAAATTATTTTCATGAGGAGGAGGTGGGCTGGACAGTTGGCTCAGCAGTTAAGAGCACTTGCTACTCTTGTGAAGAATCACAGCCATCTTTAACTCCCATTACATGGGAGTGTGGAGTCCTCTTCTGGCCTTTGTGGGTACTAAGCATGAATGTGGTACATATACATGCATAGAGGCAAAACACACACACATATGAAAAATTTTTTAAATAAATTTTTAACAAGAAAAGAAAATGTTCCATTTCCCGCAAACCTTAAGGGAGATCTCTCCTTTTTCAGTATATTGAAGCAATGAGTACAATACAAGAAAGCTTCAGAACTGTTTGGGGCTGGCCTCTGCATAGTATCTGCCTCCAATTTTCTAAACTCAAAAAGATGGTTGTAAAACCAATGTGTGACATATAAACCATTCATTTCCAACACTCAGATTTGTTTGTTATCTCCAGTTTGATGTTTTAGAGTTGGACTCAGAGGTCTACTAGGACAGCTTTGCATTTCTTCTCTTTTGGATGGTCTGGTCTCCAAGAAGGAGAAGAGTCAGGTACTTTAGGGTTGAGTATCATGGTTTCAGCTTCATTGTGGAGTCTACATGTTTTCTAAGAATCGTCCTTGTTAGGAAGGTTTGCACCTTTATTACATTTAAGCTATACCCATTGAGAATATGGAGAGGTTAAAAGAGCTTGCTGTTCTTGCAGGGGACCAGAGATTCTCAGCACGCATGATGGGCTCTTCATAATAGCACCTGTGGATCTGACACCCTCTTTGGCCTCCTACATTCCTGCAATCCTAGTGCTGGGAGAGTTGAAGTAGATGAATTGCCAAATTGAAACTAGCTTGAGCTACATGTCTCAACCCTATGTCCAAAATTGAAAAAGGAAACCTGCTACATGTTGATGCCTCTTTTATAAAAAGATGTTCTTTGCCAGTTGCTACTATCAAGCTCTGACTTCTTACATTCAGATCAGGCTGAAGTGGCTGTATCTTTTGTTACTTAGTCTCTTTTTTATGGATTTCTGTACCCTCCATCTATCTCTGCAGAAGTGTTCCTTTTGAGGTGTTTCTTTGTTTCAAAGCAAGGTGGGACTCGTTTTTATAGACCAGGCTGGCCTTGAACTCACAGTGACCTGCCTGCTTCTGCCTCCCAAGTGCTAGATCCTTTTGAGTTTTAATCTTTTTGGCATGCAAAATCTTGTGATAACTTTCATCTGTTCTTTGTGAATTCTTTGTAAAAATTGCTCTGTGCAATCTTTGATCTTTAATTTTTATTACTTTGTTGTACTGATAAGAATTTGAGAAGCTTGCAAAGAATACTTAAATTTCATATGCTATTTTAAGTCTGTTAAAAATATTTAAAGTATAAAATGAAGAATCTGGTGATTGAAATTTAAAAAGCAATTATATTATTTCCATTGCCTTTGGGTTCAAAATTATGTAAATCAAATAGTATTTGGAATTAAATCTTAGAAAGCAGTATTTAATATTGAAAAATAAATAAATATATAATTAACTATGCTCATGGACATCACCTGCTAGTGTTAAAGATGTAAATAAAACCACTAATTTATACCAAGTTTTTAAAAAAGAAAATGATAATATAAAATTATTACATGCAATAAAATGTGTTTAAGGAGAAATAATTTTAATTTTTAAATTGTCTGAATTATCCAGAATAGATAGGTATACAAACTCAGGAAAGCAAGTTTCTTCAATCTCATAGCTCTCCAACTCAGTATATTGCTTTTGTTATACAGAAACTTAACCATTGTGCCCCAGAAGTCATCTGCACTACTTTTACTTACAGTGTCTTGCCCAATACTCTGTATACTAAGAAACTGGAGAATATAAGTACACTGATCATTTGGTGAGCAAAATGTATCCCTTCCACATCAGATCAATAACGGTAGTATGGAAAAGATATATAGATGAATGGAAAGGCTTATAGGAAGACTTAAATAGAGAAGCAATAAACTGAAATTAGCACCACAAATCAATGGGAAATAAGTCAACTATTTAGTATATAGTATACTTGCTATTCATCTCTCCCTAGTACCAACTCTATAAACTTGGACTCTAGAAGATGAGCAATCTAAATATGGAAGCTAAAATATGAAACTAATAGAATGGGCTGGAGAGATAGCACAGATGGTATAGTGCTTGCTGAGCAAACATGAGAGCCTGATTTTGATCTCCCAGTATCCACATATAAAAATCTAGATGTATTTTTGCTTGCTTGTAACCCAGTACTGGAGATGTGGAGTTAGGAGGGTCCTTGGAACTCACTGACCACCCAGCCTAGCCTGCTTGGAGTTCCAGACTAGTGGGAAACCTTCAAATATTAAAGAAGGTGGAACCTAAAGGTTTGACAACCAAGGTTGCCTTCTGGCTTCCACATGCATATTCACACATATGTACTTGTGTACACACACACACACATACACCATATACAAATTAATGAATAAAGAATAATGTCTTTCTGTCTTAGAGTAGATAACAGTTCCTTAAACCAAATCTTAGAAATAGCATTACAGCTGGGACCATAGGTTAGTGGTAGAGCACATTCTCTTTTATATATATTTTCATTAATTTATTTAATCATTTTACAGCCTGAGCACAGCCCCTTCCCTCTACTCTTCCTAGTCCCACCCTCACATCCCCTCCCCCATTCCTCTCTCACCTTCTCCTCAGAAAAGGGGAGACCCCTGATGGGTACCAATCGACCCTGGCACATCAAGTCACAACAGAACTAAGTACATCCTCTCCCATTGAGGCCAGACAAAACAGTCCAGTTAGGGGAAAGGGATCCAAAGGCAGGCAAGAGAGCCAGAGACAGCCCCTGCTCCCATTGTTAGGGCACCCACATGATGACCACACTGTAAATCTGTTACATATGTGCAGGGGGGCTAGGTCCAGCCCATGCATGCTCTATGGTTGGTGGTTCAGTCTCTGTGAGCCCCCGTGGGCCCAGGTTAGTTGACTCTGTAGGTCTTCTTGTGGTGTCCTTGACCCCTCTGGTTCCCTTTATCTTTCCTCACTCTTCCTCAGAACTCCTGGAGCTCTGCCTATTGTTTGGCTTTGGGTCTCTGCATCTGTTTCCATCAACTGCTGGATGAAGCCTTTCAGAAGGCTGATACAGTAGAGTACATTCTTTGTGTGCATAAGTCCTGGGTAAAACACATACACACACACACATACATGTGCACACGCTTACACACATGCATGATGAAACACACATGAGAAACTGATAAAAAAAATTCCTAAGACTAATAACTTTGATTACATTTTTAAAAATCTGTTTAATAATGAATGCCATGAACAAAGGTAACAGATGACTTAAGGGGAAATATATTTGAAAAACTTTTAAAAAGGATTAATAACTGAAATACATGAAATACCCCCAGATAAGAGGAACATACTGCCTTAAACTAATAAAATGTATAAATGTATACTTGAGGGAAAGAAAAAAATTGTTAGAAATAAAGAGATGTTCGTACTCATTATTCAGATAATCAGTAACTAAAATAAAATTAATTTATATTTATTTTGCTAGCAAAATTAGAAAGCTGAGACATATGAGATGCTTCTAAGGATATAAATGGAAGAAATGAAGTTATTAGAGTTTAGAGAGCAACTCCAATTGCAAGGAGCAATCTTGCAGTACTTAAATTAATTATACATATACCCTGTGGACCAAAAAAATCACATTTCTTTTTATATATGTATTCTAGGGCACCTCTCACATAGATCCATAGGGAGATATGCATGAAAACATACTGCACAGAGTTTGAGGTAACAGGGAATTGAAAGCAGACTAGATTCTGTTTTTAGGGAAATGAAGAAGTAAATTAAGGTAGATGAACACTAATACATTATTCAACACCAGAAAACAGCAGGAGGGTTGCAAAAGCAGCCATTAACACAGACAGGCACGGGAAAGCATTATAAGTAAAACTCTGAAATACAGCATCTACCCATTGACAAGAACTCAGTCTCATGGTCTCACCCAATAATAAGGGACCTTGATCCTGGGTTCCTAAGAGAAAGCACAAAACATGGGAGAAACCAGTAAGCTCTATTACAATGTGCAAGACCTGTGTGGAGGGAATTATTCAATGTTATAAAAAGGCATGATCTGGGATTCTGGTCTTAGTGCTTCATTTTCCAGAGTGGACAATGATTTTGAATTTCATTTTTCAGTGCTATTCTGATTCCTACGTTCTCCCTCTGGCTCAAATGTCCATGCTTAGTAATATCTCTCACATCCTCTGTAATCATGTCAATTCAGCAAAATGTAAGAGGAGAGTGGCAGATGAGAATTGGTGTAAGAATGGTGTTAAACTGGACATGATGGTAACATAGAATTGGTGAATAAACATAGGATTTGTGCTTACTACTCCATATTTTTGGGTACTACTGTTGCCTTAAAAATAAGCATCAGTTTGTAATCATTTTTAAATGGGAAACGCAAGTGACGAGCACATTTTCTTTTTAAAAACTGGCAAGGTGGAGGCAAAGCCACTTGCTGCCTATCCTGACGGCCTGAGTCGGATCACTGGATCCCACAAGGCTGAAGGAGAGGAATGATTCCTGCAAGTTGTCCTCTGACCTCCACACTCATATCATAGTGAACACATAAATAATGGTTTTCTTAAATGATGACATAAATTACAATGTCCATTCCTTCTTCATGATCCTCAGATATGCTTGCCCTCTGATTTACTTGTATTGTTCATCAGTGATCAAAACAGTTTCTGTCATTTTTCTTATTTATGCCATAATGGTAAAAAAAAAAAATGGTAAGATCCTGTTGTCTGCTAAAACAATACAAAGCAGGTGCCTCTCGGTTACTTTTGTGGTATGGGAGATTGTACCTAGATCTTCTTGCATGCTGTGTGGATGCTCTACATCTAAACGACAGCCCCATCCTCATAGCTCTAAAGCAGTGTAACACGGCAATGAATATGGAAATAATGACGCACATGATGGAGGCAAACTCAGAGCTGGGAGATAATTTAAATAGAAAGAGAAATCACCCCAAGTGAAGCACTCAAAGATAAAGTGGCACAGAATATAAAATAGAAGTTAGAATGCATAGCAGAAAGAAAGGAACTTTTTAAAACTACACTTGTAAGGAATTCCATTAAGGACAATTTAATATTTGAAGAAACTTGTGGCGTACAATTTTCAACAGCTAAAGCAAGATATAAGTCTTGATATTGAACATGTTAGTTTTGAGTGGATAAAACAAAAGAACCATAGCTAGATACATTGTGATGGGGCATAGTATACCTGTAATTACATTTTCGTGAATTTAGAAAATTTAATGCTCCTCCACAAAACGCTTCTCCTAATGCAAAGAAGGCACAAAATGAAAAAGTAAGAACTATAGTGGAATGAGAAAAGAGGAACACATTTACATATAAGATACAGTATTTTGTCATACATATGTACATGAAAGTATCATATATAGAAATACATAATATATTTTCAAATAAATAAGAAATTCTCATCAATGAAAGATGAAAATAACACTCTTTTCAGGGTTTTAGTCAGAAAGTACAAAACCGTTCCTAGTTTATTGTGTATGTCACCCTTCCTTACTAATTAACTGTGTATTCTCTCTCTCTCTCTCTCTCTCTCTCTCTCTCTCTCTCTCTCTCTCTCTCTCTCTCTTTTTTCTAACAATTCCAAGGCTGGCCTTGGGGATATAAACGGAATAAGCTGATAGGAAAATGGTGTCATCTATTGGTCAAGCCACAGTCTGTACCCAATTTGTGTATTTGTCCCCTGGTTTCCCCTGAGTTCATTGAACTTCTTTTAGAAACAATTAAGGTACTGAACTTACAGTACTGATAGCTGCAGCATTGTGCACCTGTGAAATGCAGGTTGGGATCAAAAGAACAGAGAATTTATGGCTTACAGTCTAAAATATTTTATGAAAAGTCTTTAACCTACCACTTAAGCCTCTCTGGGTATGTCTAAGAAAATAAAGCATGAAGCCAAATGTTTATACAATAAAATATACACTGAGAAGTATCAAATTGTTTTCAATCAACTCCCACTTCCGCTTCTCATCCAGTTCCTTGACTTATGCATTACAACACTTTATTCTCTTTCTATTAAATAGGTCTATTAGAAGACTCATATATCACATATTTTAGCTAAAAGTTGTTGTAACAAGCAAAAGAAAAGATTTAAGGGAGACCTCCTCCCCCTATACATGCTCTTAGAATATCGAGGTCTCCCTCAATCACGGACATAGGGGAGGGGAGAAGGGGGGAAGTGAGAGGGAGGGAGGAATGGGAGGAAACAGGGGAAGGGCTAACAATCGAGATGTGATATGAATAAATTAATAAAAAAGAAGTAAAAAAAAGAAAAATATTCTCTTATGAAGAAGAGAATACATGCATGATATAACTATATAATACAACAGCACACAAATAAAAGCACTTCACAGCATCTTTTAAACAGATATACCCATGATCATTGCTAATAAAGTTAGAATAAATGGTTCAGACTCTGAAGATGTAAAGGTTACAGAGAAAAATGAGTTCAAAGAAATGAAATTAGTAGCCATTGCATTGGGAAGGAGATTTTGAGCTTGTCTAGACATTTCCTGTCTAATTTGTATCATTTTGTAGAACTAAGCTTTAAAATAAAAATAAAGACATACTACCAAAAAAAGAAAAGATTTAAACAACATTTAATTTCTGCAATTTAAAAAAAGCATGATTTTACGTGCCAGATTAAACGAAAACAGGAATGTCATTATTGAGAAATGAATATACAGCTGAGTTAAATAAAAAAATAAGAACAATGAAAATTATTAAGAAAAATATTTTTATAATACTTGGGAAAATTGATCAAAAGGGTGTAACCAATCAATGAGTTCTTACATTGAGTACTAGATACAGAAGTATGTATGCAAAGGATGCTTCTTTCTACCACAAGGATGCCTCCTCTACCATGTTCGTTGCAGCATTATTCCTACTAGCCAGAAGGTAGAAACAAACTAGCTGTTCCTCAGCAGCAGAATGAATAAGGAAATGTGGTATATTTACACAATGGCATATGGCTCAGCTGTTTAAAAAATGATATCATGAAATCTGCAGGCAAATGAATGGAACTAGAAAAAAAAACCCACCCTGAGTGAGGTAACCTATACCCCGATAGACAAATATGGTAAGTATTCACTTATAAGGGGGAAATTAACCATTAACTAAATAATAACCAAGCTACATCTGTAGTCCCAGAAAGATTAGGTAAAAGAGGAGAGTTCTAGGGGTGTTGCAGGAACCTCCCCAGGATGGGGAAATAGACTAGATTTACGGGCAGATGGGGATGGACAGAGATTGGAACTGGAGGTCAGGTAAGGAAGATGAAGTAGAGAGAGTGTGGAGACAGACAGTGGAATAGGGGAGCACTTTGGGTGTTGTGTGGAAAGTTAGTGCAGTGGAAATGTCCTTGAATTGATGAAGATGATCCCAGTGAGGAATCCTAGTAATGGGGATACAGAGTCTCAACTGGCCATCTCTTGTAGCCAGACAAGCCTTCCTGTAGCAGGACTAAGTTGCATTCAACTGTGTTGTTGGCCAAGGGGATCCCATGGAAATCCCCTAAACAAACAAGGCTAATGCTAAAATTAAGGGTTGTTCTCTCTCCAAAAACTGACAACAGGAGAGCCCCATTACTGAGGACAGCAGCCACACAACTCATTGAACATGCAGAAGATGAGCTGGTGCCTACATGGCGCCTTCACTCCTTTATTCCAGTCTCTTTGGCACAAGAAGGTGTTCTGCAGGCTTTGGAAAGAAAAACATAAACACCAACCTAGCCATAAAACCTTTGGCCTACAATCTGTCCTGTCTACAAGATGTGCTGGGGCAATGGCAGCACAGAACTTGTGGAAATAGTCAACCAATGTCTGATTTAACTTGAGATTCACTCCACAAGAAAGAGCCCACAGCTGACACTGCTTGGGTAACCAAGAATCAGAAACTAGATAAGCCTAGAGACCCGGGGTAAAACTAACCATCACTGGAACAAGTGATATGGCTCAGCAAGGAACGGCACTGCCCTCAAGCCCGGTGACCTGAGTTTGCTCCCCGGATGTACATGGCAGTAGGAAAGAACTAACTTCCTCAAGTTGCCCTCTGATCTTCACAGGCACACCATAGCATGCACAATTCACATCCATACACACATACAAGGACATGCACATACAGAGTTAATAAATATTAAATAAATAAATGACCCATGTGACTCTCAAAGAATAAAAATACTATTTAAAAATAAATAAAGGAGAAAAGATAGATAATTCTGTCAATATGTTGAAAAGGTATAAGGGCAAAAATCAGCAGCTTTATCCTAACAGGCACTAATAAAAATAGAAGAGACTAACAAATATTGAAAATAGCCTTCACCGGGGGCTAGAAAGATGGCTCAGTGGTTAAGAGCTCTGTCTGCTCTTCCAGAGGTCCTGAGTTCAATTCCCAGCAACCACATGATGGCTCACAACCATTTGTAATGAGATATATTGTCCTCTTCTGGTGTGCAGGCAAAACCTGTGTATATAATAAATAAATCTTTTTCTTTAAAAAAAAAAGAGAGAGAGAATATCCTTTACTAAAAGTCAACAGCAATCCTCGCTCAAACTACAAAATGCCAAGGACACTTCTGATAAAACCAGAAACAGGCCAGTGTCACCTTTAATCTTCACTTACACTCAAGAATATTTTCAGCTGGGCAATGGTGGCATACACCTTCAAACCCAGCACTGGAGGCAGAGGCAGGTGGATCTCTGAGTTCAAGGCCAGTCTGGTCTACAGATTGAGTTTCAGGACAGTCACAGCTACACAGAGAAACCCTGACTCAAAAAACAAACAGCCAGGCATGGTGGAGCACACCTTTAATCCCAGCACTCGGGAGGCAGAGGCAGGTGGATCTCTGTGAGTTCCAGGCCAGCCTGGTCTACAAAGCAAGTTCAGGACAGCCAAGATTACACAGAGAAACCCTGTCTCGAAAAATCCAAAACAAATAAACAAAAAAGGGAGTATTTTCAGAGATTATATCTATTACAGTAAATTGTGAAAAGATAAAATTATTTTGATCAATCTGATTGTGCTCTAAATACAAGGAACTATATTACAAATTAGAAAATTAATAAAGAATTAGACGTGGTCATACATAAGATAAACACAAAATTTTAGTTACTTCCCTCCATTCTAGCAAGTTTTGAAAACTGACACACTGAGAGTTTCTGTGCTAATATTTATACTGTTTTTTTTTTCTTAAAAGGACATAAATTATTGATCCATGGTGAAAATCAAGATATCACAATTTAAAAGTGCACTAGTCATTAATTCAGTCATGTAATTATCAATATTTCTTTGATATTTACTTTTTTCATTATGTGGATTTAGGCTCTGCTTAGGTACAAATCCAAATGAATTTTATAAATTTAAATCTGTAATCAAACCCAGTTTTCTGCTAAAAGTAATATTTTATCCACTAACTTCACACCAAATGTCTTAATTCATAGTGTGCAAGGTCTCTAGAGTTGATGAACCATTTCACAAATTAAAAAAGAGCCATTTCTTATCTTTAGTTCCAAGGGACAATGTATAGCAACTCTCCAGCTTGGAAGACTGAATTAATCATCAAACTTCCAAACTCTCAAATATACTTGTAGATCCCTCTTTTTCATATATTCAAAAATAGCAACTACCTTCTTTTTAGGTCACCTTTTAGAAATCATGGCATCTTCATAGTCCAAAGTTCATTTTATTTATCTTCTTGGTTTTAAACATATTTGTAATGCATGCACAGAACAATGAATGCCAGGAATCACGACCCGATGCTATTAATTCCACCCTTTATATTTCAGTGATGCAGAACCACACTCTATAACAGTGTGCAGTGCATTAGAGCTCTATCAAAAAACAGTGTGATAATAAGAAGAAGAACATTTTAGGAATCACCTATGACTAATACCATGTGAAAAGTCCTGTCAAAAATGGAAAAATGGCATAGTTGATGTTTGAGGCTAGAGTTAAGAAATAAAATTACATCTCTAATTCATGCCATTCACAAACATACGTACTGGAAAGAATTTTTTAAAACACAAAGACACAAATATATTGGGAGGTGGGATAAAAGCTTAGAAAAAACATTTTAATTTTTTTTAACTTTTAAGTGCAAGACTCTAGCCCACGCATGAAAAATCTAGAAAACACAAGGGAAAGATAAGTGATAGGATGATCAGAAAATGTCAAACATCTACTGCGAAAGACAGTATGAACAAGGTGAAGAAAAATGAACGTGTAGAGATGTATGACATTTTGATGTAGGACTAACATCTGAGAATAAAACAATACATAAACTGGATTCATTTGCTGTTAAAAATGTGAGGGTGAAATTTCAGATAAGATGGAGGAATAGGAACAGCTACCATGCCAGCTAGTGAAGGAAAAGAATCAATCAACAAAAGAAATCGTAGAATCTGTTCCAAGAAGAGAAAGAAATGCTTTGTAAATTCACAAAGGTAATGCTAGACTAGCTAAAATGTACCAAGGAAAAGATGATGACTACTCCTGGTATGGTAGGGAAGCTCAGCAGTTGGGAGACTGAGACAAGAAAACTAAAGAGTTCAAGGCCAGTCCCAAAGACACAGTGAGTTAGAGATCAGCCTGGGGTCCATGAGACCATGAAAGAACCAAAAAGGTTGGAGGGAAGGGCAAACAAGAGGAAGTGAGAGGGAGGGAGCAGCAGAGGGAGAGAAGTAGGCCAAGCCAAACACAGCTGCAGGGGAAAGGCTCTGCAGTGGCGGAAGGAGAACCAAAAACCTCATGCAAAAGGTATGCTAACTAGTCCAAGGTAAGAAAAACATCTGTCAGTTCTACCTCCAGGACAAGCCCTAGGGCCCTCAGAAGCCTCAAACCTAGATGCATGTTTCAACCAGACCTGATTTCTCTGGTGGATAGGTCATCAGTCAGAGGGATTTCATTTTGTCATTATATGACTTGGAAGGGAATGAGCAGCAGCCATCTTGAGGAGCAATCTATTGTTTATAAATTACCATGGGTGCCTGAGAACAGGGAACATCAAAACTCAAGAGGCACTTAGAACTCACATCCCCTGGAAGAGCAGTGTGCGCTTTTAACTACAGGGCTATCTCTCCAGCCCCACTGTTTTCATTCTTAACTTTTTTGATAATGAGATTCTTATCTCATTTGATTTTGTGTCCCCTATCTTTGTAGGTTAGGTAGCTTTTTTTCCCCCTTAAGCCTATCAATCTTGCTTTTATTTTTTCTTGGTATTTTTGAGATATGGACTATAATATTTCATGTGAAAGTGCTTCTTTGGTCATGACATTTAGGATTCTAAGTGCTGGAGGAATAGGATACAAGGCCAGGTAGGTGGCAGTGCCACATGCCTTTAATCCCAGCACTCGGGAGGCAGAGGCAGGCAGATCTCTGTGAGTTCGAGGCCAGCCTGGTCTACATAGCAAATCCAGGACAGCCAAGGCTACACAGAGAAACACTGTCTCAAAAAAACAAAAACAAAAATTTAGTATTCCAGATCTCAAGATGTGTTCACTGTTGCTATAAGCACAATAGATACAAAATAGAAACAACCTAAAATGTCCTTCAGCTGACAAATGGATAGTGAAAATGTGGTGCATATTCAGTGCGGGATTCTATTTAGCTAGGAAGAAGAATGAAATCATGGAAATTTACAGTTAAATCAAACTAGAAAAGATCATATTGTGTGAGGTAACCCAGACCCCAGAAGACTAACATGCTATGTTCTGTCCTTTGAGATTCTTGGCTCCAGGTGTGGAATAACTGCAGACACCAGGAAACTAAAGAGGGACATTGTGGACAGGAGGGGGAACAATAGAGTGGGGACTAGCAAAGTACAAGTGATCTGAAGGGCAAAGTGTGAAATCAGTGGGCTTTAATCCAAAGGTAGAGGCAATAGATACAGAGGAAGGAGGGAGGGAGGCAAAATTAACAATAAGAGTGTCCGAAAATATCATTATTATACTATTAACTACTTAAAATACCTGTAATATATAATATATAATACGAGTTAATATATATAATTATAGTTTACATTTTCCCATCTGGGTGACAAGGCTACCTGCTAGGAGGCAAAGCCCTTTTGAGTTGTTTGGCAGTGCTGTCCCAATCATTTCAGACTACTGCCGTTGCCTCCCAGAGGTGGAAGGAACTTCCATATTGCTGAAGGCACTAAAGATTTCAGGCACAGAGCTCAGAGGCCCCTGAGCTGGCCTTGATCTGAAACTCCTCCCGGAGGACTAGCTTTCTTGCTATCAGAAGGTGCCCTGTGCTGGCTTTCCTAGGAGGAAAGCAACAGATGGTTCTAGCCAGATATGCTGCGTTGCTGAAAGAGAATATATGTAGTCTTCATTTTCTAGCAGCCAATATTTTTTCATTTATTTTTGTCATGAAATTACCAAGAACTAATGTTTTCCCTCTCCTGCAGAAGCATGGAGGCAGACAAAAGTTATAATTGTGCTTTAGATTTTGGTTAAATTCACTGGATTTTAGCAATGAGGCAGTGTTTAACACAGACATGATGCACCAGGCTGCCTTACTTAGACTGCACCAATATTTATCTAAGTTAAGTTCCCTGAGCACTAAATAAACAATACATTTCTGTGATAATTTCAATTCTGATCTGAATCTTATTATCTTAGGGAAAGGATGTTCAGAACAGCAGATTCTATAAATCTGGTGTGCTTAATTCTAATTCTCACAGTAATAAATTATTGTTCCGGATTTTACTTTCAAACAGAAGTGCCACTTTATTTGAGAACATGCTACGTCCCCTGCAAGCTCAGCAAGGCTCAGTAAAGGAGGAGGCTGCAAGCTCCAACAAAGCTGCCTTTATTCTGGCTCCTCTTTCACCTTTCAGGATGTTAATGGTCAGCCCACTCTCAGTAAGGGATCAAGTTACATTTGCAGGAACCTTTGCAGACTAAGTTGCCCCTCCACTAGGCCTTGCACCCCTTGCCTTCCCTCCCTCCCTCCCCTCCTCCCACAGCCCTCTTCAAGTGCACAACACGTGGCCCAGGCTCTCCACTCAGGCCTGACAGGGCCCCAGGGCAGAAGGTGAAGCAAGGGAAGCACTGTCCATTCTAGGTGCCCCTTCCCTGCCCCCACCTTGCCCTCAGCCTGAGCACACAGGGGACCTAGCAGGAGGTCTGAGATTGCTCTCACTTCAAGACAAGGAAAGGCCACAACTTAAAACAGACACACTTCAGCCTGGCAGGTGGTGGAAACAGAATGTAAACAGACAGCACAGAAAAGTCGTCTGAGGTGATCACTGTTCTCAAAGGCATTCTCAAGAGAACAGAGCCAAACCAGAAAGCCATGAACATGGCTTCATCAACTGTCTGCCCCACGCTGCCATTTCTTTTGAAACCAGGCAGATGAAATATGAATTAAAGAAAGAAAACTCCGCTTCCTGAGCCTGATGTTTTGTGGGTGGTGGGGTCGATTTGTAAACCACTGAGCCCCGTTATCAGAAAATATCTTTGAACACATTTGGATTGACATAGATGCTAAACACTGGTTGGTGAGGAAAATCGCAATAGCAGACTATGCTCTGGGTGTCTTACTACCATCCCTGAAAGAGAAGAAGCTAACTTCTCCCTGACCTGACCCATGAGCTCCACAGTCACAGCCAGGACCCTGCTCTTCCTAAAAATGACTGAGAGCTGCAACCTTCCAGGGAAACCCTGGGACATCAGGAAGTAGCTTGGCCTTGCCCCACACCTCTCTCACCTACAGCTTGCCCAAAGAGTATTTTACTCAACCTAAATTGCACCAGTCCAGGGGGGCATAAAAATACATGCAGAGGACACAGGGCAACCCCAAGCCAAAAATATTCCCTTCGTCGTTGGTTCTGTTCAAGGATTCCAAAAAACAAACAAACAAAAAAAATCAGTTACTTTATGGCCACAGCAATGTATGTGCCATTCTACATAAAAAGTCCCCTGCAAGTGGCACTGTATCATCGGAATTAAAGGCACCACCCTCAGAAGGTAGTCCGACTGACTACCACACTGGAGCCTCTCACTACCCCAATTAAGCTCAACATGGCTTGATCTGAGTGCCTGTGTGTGTGTTCATTCTACGTGAGGGAGTTAAGGAGCAACTTTGTCCTCGTTGCCTCTGTTTTCTCAAGCATCCCGAAGGAGCAGTTAGCTTTTGTTTTTCTTGGGAGGGGGAGGTTGATTAAAAAAATTTCAAACAGGCTGACTAAATTGTGTGCTTTCTCTCCCAGGCTGCTAGTTGCTTACCTAGTTCTCTTAGGCAACTCCCCCACAGCCCACATCCAGGCCCCTCTCCTCAGTCTTCCTCTATCCCCTGTCAGCTCTCTCAAATTCCTCTTTGCAGCCTAGGCGCCTCGGCTGAAAGGATTACATCGTTCAAATGTCAATGTGACTCTCACATAAACACCTCAAATTCTGCCCTGCCCCCCCCCACACACACAGTAGCAATTCCTTTTATCTTGCTTAGTAGGTGCAAAGAAAATTTTCACTTCATCCTCTAGCATCTCATTCTTTATAGTGCTATCAAATGAGGTCCTACACGTGAATGACTTAGCAGGGTTACTAAAGCCAACGTCTTGAAGCCAAACAGTCCCTGGTCCTACTCCAGACATCAGAGTACATACCTGAAAACCTGGAACTCAACCTAGATAAAACCGAGACAGAAGACGGCACCATTATCCTGTTTTCACACACACAAAGCAGCATAGCAACCGTCACACCAATAAGGAAAATACCATGAAGGCTGGAGAGGTCATGACTGAGGTGACACCTCTAGTCCTAGAACCCTTGAGAAATGACTAGCAGAAGTTTCCTTGCAGGAATGACAGAACTCTACACAGTCATCACTTAATAAATGGTAACCTTTATTATTATTATTTATTAAATGACACTGAAACATAGCAGAATGCCCCAGCAAAACAAAGTCAAACCAAACCCATTAACACTACATTCTGGGTACTTAAAGGTACTCACATTTCTCAATTAACTGCTGCTATATGCCAGAATATTGTAAATATTTTGCATAAATTCTCTCATTTCAGTCTCACAATCAAGCTTATCATCACCATCATCTATCATTCTGAAGAGGAAACTTCAAACCACCACATTTGGGGCCTAAATATTTTCTACTCAGTACACATTCAAACTAATCACCTGCTGCATTCCCAGTACTTTTCTTTTTCTAAACCTTTCCTTAAAAATCAGTATTAATTTTCATAAACAAGAAAACATAGATGAATAATAAGTACAAAAAGTAAGTATCACTCATTATCTTTTATCCAAATATAACTCTTAGTACTTACTGGGTGTATATAATTCCATAGATTTTAGCTTCTTTTTAAATCTGATTTAACCCCCCATATGTAATCATACTCTGAATACTGCTATCTAATGTTCCTTGCTCACTTAACAATACCTGATGAGTATCTTTATCTAGCAATACTGAGTTCCATCAGCACATTTATCACACAGCATGGACGTGCTTTAATTTATTTACTCAATTCAGTGTGTTGGACACTGAAATTGTTCCCAATGTTACTACCTCAGGACAATGCTGACAAGAACGGCCTTGCACATACACTCTTTGGCCAATTATTCAGGTACCCACTTAGGACAAAGGGTTTACATATTTTAAGGCTTAATGATATGTATTGCCAAATGCCCATCACCAGAGTCAGAAAGGATCCATTTTGCTACACCATCCTTGATGACACACGGTGTGGGAAGGCCATTTATATTGACCTCAATTCTTTTCTAGTTAAAATACGTCCAAGAAGCCTTGTGTAATGGGCTTCATAGTTTTCTAGGTTTCTTTAATGCTATTCTCCACACTCTAAGAAGGCTGTTTTGACTACCATAAGGTTTCTCCTCACATCATTTCCCCTCAACTCTGGTCTCATGGAATGCAACTTCCCTGCCCCATTCAGGACTCCCTTTCAATGGCTCTGTCCTCCCTGAAGCTTTAACTGATTCACGTAGCCAGCCACCAAAGTCCTTGCCTCCTCTATCTATGTTTTGAAGGCACAGATCTGACAGAATGTATGTCCCAGATAATCTCAGGTTGTTGGGTTTGTTTTTGTTTTTGTTTTTTAGGTTTTTGTTTGTGTGTTTCCTATCTCTACAACTAGATCATAAACCAAAGGACGGGCTAGTTGCTTTCTTCTTCTGTTGTTTCTTTCCAGCATTAACATAAAAGTTTATTGATGATGCACAAATAAAAATGAATGAAAATGACAGAAAGGCGCCTACTTTGGATGAATTGGTTCACTGTCACTTATGCAGAGGAAAACAGTACAAATATCCCAATCTAGGCAACAAGATAAAAGGCAACAAACATGTTTTCCGGACAAGTAGTGATAGTCATTCCTTCAACTTAAACCTGAAGACAAACTTGGTTAAATATCAGCATCCATGATACACTATGATATTCCTTATTCAAAACTGGCAGCTGAAAGGGTTCCTTTGCCATATAAACAAGGCAGAGAGAAAGAATAGCTTACCAGGTGTGCTGTTGCTACACTACAAAGCTACCAAGCTATTCCTGGCTCACTGGGAACATACGCTCAGTCAGTTTGGCCGCAAGCTTTCCAATTTTCACTTTCACTAGAAAATCGTGATGGCTTTGTATTCCCAGAACTTTATCAGCACACACTTGAAATTCTTTCAAAAAGAAAAAAAGTGACCCCTCACTAAAGTGATTCTGAGCAGGCTCATTTTCTTCCCACTGGAAATTGTCACTGATGTTCTCAAAAATGATCAGAAGTTTAAGAATAACCTCTTTGTTCTCCTTCTTATTAAAGAGGGAGCCCAGGGAAGATGGCACCTGAGCCCTGAGCAGTTCTCTAGTCATGGCTGGATTCTCAGCCAGATTCAAAAGGAGTTTCAAAACCTGAAGTTTGGTTTCTTCATTTCCTGCTGAAAATAAGCGGAAAAAGTCTGAAATGGAGTTAGCAAGGATGTACTGATACTCATTAGTAACAGTCATGTTTGTAAGCAATCTGAGTCCAGCCAGCTGCACGGATGAGTTCAATCGAGAAGTGATCGTGTCATCACACACTTGATTCATGTATATCTTAAGCCTGCGCTGATTTTCAGCATTCACACTCAGGTTATTTAGGACAATTAAAGCCTTTTCCTTAACAATGGGATCCCGAGTATTGAGAATCTTTGCAACAATTGGGAGACCCCCCAAATCACGAATAATATCTCTGTTAAACGCATAAGCAGCATTATTGCCCAAAGCAATTAAAGCTGCTTCAAGAATATAAGGCTTTTCGGACATTTCAACCAAACAAAGTACTTTTTGTAACTCTTGGGGGGACAAAACAGTATCATCTGAATTAGGAGAAGCCCTTTTCTGGACAGCTCTCCGAGCCCTGGTAGCCCTGGCTCTTGCCCTGGCTCTAGCTCTGGTCCCTGCTTCAGTGCCAATCCGGGCCCATGGTGGGTACCAAACTATACTCTTGCTCTCATTGCTGTCGTCATCATCATCAGACCAGTCGTTATACCTGGCCCCAGAACAGTCCCCAGCATCATCCACATCAGCAGAGCCACCCTCAGCCATGTTCTCCTTGTTCTGCTTTCTTCCTCGGGTCAGTCTGTAAATGCAATAGCAGGCTCCAGCGCCAATCACCAGGCCTGCAGTCACCCAGCCTACTTTCCTGGCGTAGCCCATGCAACCGTCCCTGACAACAGCAGGGACCAAGAAATAGTCAGTCAAGATAGGGAAAGAGGGTTTCGAGCCTGAGTGCAGCAGGCCTGTGGAGAGTGATCTTCTTCAGTCACTTCTTCAAGGCCACAATAACTGGTTCTGGAGGTAAACCTAGAAACAGAAGAAGAAAAAAAGCATTTGGCTTTCTCCTTTCTTTGTGTCGCTCCATGCTGACAAACGCACAGAGAGGCAAGAAAGTAGTAATTGAATGCTGGATAGGGAATGCAGCTAATTGACAAAACAAAAAACAAGAAACAAAAACCTCTAACTCCCTCATTTCACTCTCTCCTTACATGCCTCCCCCCACCCACCCAGCCCACCCCCAGTTCACTCTTGCCTCTAAGCATAAAGACAATGGCATCCACAAATTCTGCTGGGTTTTCATCAGTCACAAGCTCCTATAGTACCCCATGGGATAAGCACCCTTGCACTAACCTCCGGGAAACAAGCAGTGTTCCCTTTCTTCCTTTCCTGTGAGGTATACCACGCCCAACAATCTTTCTGATCTGCGGAGATACCAGAAACAGTGAAAAAGACCAGGGCTTGATGCACCGACTGTATATTTGATGCTTTCCTAATTTACCATCCAGGTCGTCAGATTTGTGTTAAACCTCACTGTGACATCCAAACCGTGCACACGCTCAGCCCCCTCCCTAGTCTAAAATGGGTGGGCATAAGAAAGCAGAGTAGGATCAAGTGAGCCTGGCCAAACCCAAGCAGCTTTCTAACCCCTCCCCCATTCCAGGCCGCCCCCGCGCCCACACTAACCTCTACTGATCCGGGGGAAAGTTCCTCCCTTATTTCAAGCAGTGCCACCTGCTACAGCAGACCTGCAGGATGACAGATGGAAAACATGGACACTAAGTGCTGTTGAGGGAGAAGGATTACGAACAAACTATCTGATGGGTTTCCCTACCGTCCCCCGCCCCCACCTCCACGAGTGCACACACACACACACACACACACACACGGTTGGGGGGAGAGAGAGAGAGAGAGAGAGAGAGAGAGAGAGAGAGAGAGAGAGAGAGAGAGAGAGAGAGAGAGAGAGAGAGAGAGAAAGAGAGGAAGGAGTGCGCACGCCATTTCTCCACAGTTCGAGGAGTGTGAGAAACACATTTAGACTCAAATGTAAACCTAAATTACCTTTTCTGGTTTTCCCCTCTTTTCTACCCCTGCCGCTCCTAGGGTCCCCAGATGGTCTTACCTTCAACTCGACCTTCACCGAGCTGGTTAATTTCCTTCCTTTTCTCTTGCCTGGCGTTGTACCGCAACCTATGGAAAGACTGACCACCCAGGAGAGGCTTGGACCCACTTAGACACAGATCCATGGAAGGCACCGCCACAGGCAGAAAGACTGGGAAACAGTCGCTACTGAGTGCTTGGTGGACGGACCAGTCCCCAGAGAACAAAACTCTTTCCTAATTCGGAGGCCTGGTTGTTAAAGGTTTCCCGCCTGATACCCGCTGGCTCAGGGGTTTGGCCGACACATCACACTGTACCCCACAACTCCGGGACCCCATATCTAGTTTTTCCCCCTCCCGCCCAGTTCTGGTGGACCAGGGGCCAACACCCAGGCCATAGCTCCCTTTCGGGATTGCGGGCCTCAGCTTGCAGCAGATTCCCATCTCCTGATTTCTGGTCGCCTGCCCAAACACCCACTACTCACTGTTTGGCAGCATCGAAGTGGACTGCGGGCGGGACGTATATTTTGGAATGAGGGCGGCAAGTGGGAGAGACGACGGCGGCGCCTCCGTTCCTGCGACGGCCTCCGCCCTCTACCCTCCACCACCCCCACTTTATGGAATATCCCAGGCACTGACCTGCAGGGATCTGAGACAATTTCTTTTCCGCCTCCTTCTTTCCTCGGCTACAGGCCCGCCCGCCCTCAGGGTAATAGGGAGCTGGTACTCAGACGGGAACAACGACCAGGACAAGAAGGACTTCTGCACACGTCAGCTCTTGATCACGTGAGAGCGACGTCATCCACCAAGTCGGATCCCCACTTTCCCCTCCCACCAGCAGTGCGGCAGAAAAGGACCCGCCCCCCTCTTTTCCCTCCCCCATACTAGGCCTTGCTACTCTTTCTTCTTTGCGGCTAATCCCATCTTCCTCTAGTTGTGTTTCCCTTCCTCCAATTACCAAAACAGGACAGCATCCTCCCCTGGGGCTACTGGCCACTTGTACTTTTTTTTTTTTAGTTGACTCTTCCTTCCCTGACTCCTGGGACAGCAGCTTCTCTCTCTCCCTCCCCTCCTCCCAGCTCTGAATATCTACCATTTCCTCTGCAATATAGTCCTAGACCTGAAACGAATTAAGTCACCAGAAAAGGAAACATGGAATGGGAATGTATCTTTTTCTTTCTTAATACTTTTTTGGTTATTTTCGCCTTGGCTTCCCTGCTCACAGCCTGCATTCTACTTATGAGGGAAAAGATACAAACATATATTTCCACAGAGGAAGAATAAGAACAGAGGTGGGAGATCAGTGATGGGTGATGGTCTCTAAAAGTGCCAGGGCCTCACTTGTTGGAAAGGGTTACCCACTTTACTCAAAGGAATTTTAATGTCTTCTGGGGCCTATCACATAACACAGCTGAAAGAACATAGCACAACTTGAATGAACTAACCAGCCTGCCTGAGAATATGTAAATCTTCTGACTAAGCAACAGGCTCGGAAGGGCACACTTCACCCTGCTACCCAGGGAGGAGGCTTGGGCTTTCTAAAACCAGCAACAGTAAAGATTAAGGAGAAAAGTAAATCTGTAAGATAAAAAGGTACACACACTGATTTACAAGTGCTATACAAAGAACAGTAGGAAACATCCTGGGGTACAAACAGAGAACAGCATCTGCAAATGAAATAGTATTCCAGGAACACAAAGACCAAGGCAAACTTGACTGAACTTGGCATCCAGCAATTAGTGGGAAACCATCACACTGATTAGCTTGATGAGCACAAGAATTCACTTGCAATTTTAACTTTCAAAAACAGAAAAGGGAATAAAGTAATTACATTCTTTCATTGTTTACATTAACCAGGTTTGACTTTCAGACACTGGCTGCCAAACAGGGTTAACTTAATACATAGTACAAAAACAAATAACATAATACAGAGTGTAATGCAGTTTTCCAAACCAGGAGCTCTTCAGTGAGAAAGTTCCTAGTAGTTTAGATACAAGGTAGGTATCTGAGTAAAACTTTCAAAATCCACAGAAAACATGGGAGTAAATCAGTAGTCCAGAGAGTTTAGGAAGAAGCTAATCTCCAGGAAATTTTATTATATCAGTGTCACTTCTAGAAAGCAGAATTGAGAGGTGATTTTGAATTTGGAAAACTGAGCCAAATCAACTACCTGGCTCTGTATTTCTAGAAAGATCATGTCCAAAACAGAGACGTATTCACGTGCAAAAAGGGCTTCAGAGGAAAATGCTGATAGTTCCCACGCAAGCACTGACTGGAAGAAAGGAAACTCTGGTTAAGGTGAAGGGATCATTTCATCCTTAGCAAATTCATCCCAACAATGTTTAAGAATACTTCAGACTTCCTCGGCTAAAAGTCACTTCTTAAGATAAAGGAATGCCATTGCTCTGACTCTCGGTTCATCGAGCAATCTTCGGAAGCTGTGACTTCTCAAATAGTAGCTTATTCGCAGGATGAGAATAAACAGATAAGACACACAGAAACCCCTTTTACTCCCTGACCCTTGCATCTCTCAAGGTAAAATTTTCAGTTGATACTCCTGTTGAAACGTAACTTTCACTGGAGCCTACTTAACAGGGAGAAAATACAGACTGATGAGTTTGAACATTCAGATCTTGATGTGTGTGTGTGTGTGTGTGTGTGTGTGTGTGTGTGTGCACGTGCGTGCGTGCGTGCATGTGTGTGTGTATCCTTGAATGAGAATCTATCACTGACAGAAGCAACTGCTCTCTCTTTACAGGCAGAATCTGGGGCAACATTCAAGACAACAGTTTGAGCTATATATGCCACCCTATGGAATCCTGTCAGGGAAGTCAAGTGGCCTTGGTTTAATGGGCAACATTATGCAGTACCATTTTATACTGCACCTTTCTAGTGACCCTGCAATGTAGGAATTATGACTAAGGCATGTAGTGGTAGGTAGGTTCCCAGCATCTCAGTGACAGTTAAGCAAAGGTTTATTATACAAAATAATTAAAGGGCACTATACATTAGGACTGGAGATATGGCTAAGTGTTTAAGAATACTTGCTGTCTTGCAGAGGACTCAAGTTCAGTTTCTAGCATCCACATGGGGTGTCTCACAATTGCCTATAACTTCAGTTCTAAGGATCTGACCCTCTCTTCTCTCCTCTACTGAACGTGGTGCCAGACAAAAGAGAGGGACCCACATATACACATGAATTAAAAATAAAGTCAAAATTTACAAAGTAAATCACCATTTCAAACAATTTGCATTCTAATGCTAAAAAGAGAGGAGTGTGTTACACATTTAATGTACTCTGTATTTCCCTGGCAAATAGATGGACACTATGCCCAAAGCACACCAAACAGAAACTCTTTTGTTAAAAGTTTAATCTAGAGATAAAATCTGAAATCTGTGAAAGTATGGCATGTGAAACAATCAATTATCAGTTCCTTTTACCTAGACACCTGAAAGCTAACATTACTCTTTAGCATTTGTTCTCTGCGCTAACCCGACTTGGGTAAGCTGATTGCAACACGACAACCTTAACTAAGATACAATACATCAGGCAACACAGCATCACAAGCACTGTAGCTTTTCAAATGCCAACCTTCTCTTTTGTCTCCCTCCACAATCTATAGTGTTGCCAACCACTGGTCCATTTTTATAGTCAGGTACTTTATAAGTTATGTATTCTATGTGGCCACTAAAAGGTTTCCTTGGGCAGTGACTTTACAGGCTTGTTTGTTTGTTTGTTTGTTTGTTTGTTTCTAATAGGCTCTAAAAACATCGCACTGACTTCTCAGAGGGGCTTATTTAAGCCATTTTCCTTTTTCACTTTTAAGATGGAGTATCAGATGTCGGATTTGTCCTTTAAAAGTTATTTGTGAGTGCACATGATGGAGAACAAAGTGGTTTTTAAATCATAGCCCCTGTGTTTGCTGGTAAGAACTATAAATTAAAGTGACAAAACCAAATAACTGAAGGTTCATGCTCCTGGTGTTTAAGATTTAAACAGGGAGTGGATCAAAACCAGTCCTGATAAACTGAGAGACTGGTGGGCTGTTTCTTCTCTGCTACAGCACTGAAAGGGCTGGATGACATACCAAGGGGCAGAAGAGAGTTTTGTTTTGTTTTGTTTTGGGGGGGGTTGCTTTGTTTTGTTGTTGTTGTTGTTGTTGTTGTTTAGCAAAGAGGAGAGGTGGCTGTGAAGCTTTTGGTCTTGAAACCTGACAAAATGTTGTGAAAATGAGTTCACATTGCAGAGCCAAAACCCCTGCCTTAATGAGTTTAATACCCTCTGCATACTTCTTAGTTCTTCCAAAGGTATATATTCAAAATAACAAGAGTGTCCTGTGTACGTTCATAGTAGCCAAAAGCTGAAAGCACAGTTGAACCTGAGGATTCTGTTCCTAAACTTTCAGAGGCAGAATTCAGTTGTCTAGATAAGCTAACTAATCATAGAAAAAGACAGCATAAGAGCACAGTGGCAAAACTAATGAAGTGGAGAGGTGATAGAGAAAATGGGGTATGATATTGGTAAGTGCATCTAGTTGTTAGGGAGACTGCGGAGCAATGATGTGCCAGCAAGGCATTATGGACTCCCTGGCTCACCTCCCACAAGGGCCTCCTCCACACAGAGGCCCTTCACAGGGAAGGCTTCTGGCTGGCTCAAATTTCAACATTCTAAGAAAGAGGCAGCCTGGGGGGTCTATATTTAGAGCATTACTCCCAACAGTGAACAGGTGGTGCCTGGGGACAGACTCCTGCATATTTTGTCCCTGAGTTCTGAGGGGTTTGTGAAAATGGTACACTGAAGTTATTAGTGAAGGCAGTGAATGAGAAGGTCTTTTTCTCCTGGGGACTGATTACTTGGGATCCTACACTTTGTTCTTCTACCTATGGGAGGGGAAAAAAACTGTTGCCACCCATGGTCTAATAATCCACATTCATTCACAGACCCCATTGTCACCAGAAAGTGCTGAAGACTCACCATTCATCTAGTGATGTAGTACATGAATGGCAGAACTGAGGAGGCCTCACTACTCTTATGCTGATATGAAGTCTCCACCTCTTAAGTATAACTCTCGTCAATGGAATAACAGAGTTCTCTAATTTCAGGATGGTTTATAGGTTGCATCATGAAACCCCAGAACAGAGTTTAAATTTCTTCTAATGAAAAGTGGGTAATTTGTGACGTTACTAATTTGTAAAGTCTAAAACGTAAGTTGATGTCTGCATAAAATCTATCTTTGGGGTAAGGCTCGTTATTGAACTTTGTATAAGATCTCAATCACCTGACACCTGTGAATTCACTTAGGATAAAGAGGCAAATAAATGGCTCACTCATTTAAAATTAGCAAAACTTGAACATTGACCTCACTACAAATTTATATTTCACTGATCATATTGAAAGCATGTTGGTTTACTTCGTAAGGTTATGTTTCAAAATGGCAAGATGCTATTTTAAAGCTGCTATTTAGAAGAAAATATTTTCAACTTTGTACAAATAACTTTGCAAAATCAATGAGGTCTCACTATTAGCTGGAAAATCTATTTTTAAACATACTTTTTTAAAGATTGGAATTTGTTAATCTATCCAAGTAGAAATCGCTTTATTTTGACTGATGATTACAAAATAATAGCCTATCAAATAGGAGAGATGAAATAAAACAGAATTGAATCAAAAGTGTTAATACAAATTTCTCTATCTGCCTTTTCTTTTCTGCTCTCTCTCTCCCCAATTCTGCTGCAGAGCCTGAAAACAGAGAGAGAGAAAAAAAATTAAAGGGATTGCAGGAGTTTGAAAACCAACGAAAGGATGAAACATTTTCCCCAAGAAGAAAGTGTGAATGCACGGTAATTTGAGAAAGTCAAACTCAGATATTATAGAGAAACGATAAGTTCTGTTTTCTGATATTGTTACAGTGGAAACGACGAACAGGGCCCCAAGTATTGGGGGAGGTACGGAATCTACTGGCGCCTGCCGCACTGCTTGTGGGAGTGGAAAGTGGGGGCTAGAGCTCGCTGGTGACGTGGCTGTCACGTGACCAAGAGCCGCCTAGAGCCTAAGTCCTGTTAGTCGCCTCAGACTGGGTACCAACCCCCTATTACTCTGCAGGCGCGTGAAGGAGAAGGAAACTCGCTAGGACCATACAGGTCGGTGGAAGCTGCTTGGAAGATGATGGGGGTGGGAGGGGGCCAAGAGCACTGCACGTCCAAGTTAGAATGGGGCTATGTCCCTTTCTCACCTACTTTTTAAATACCTATACCCCGACCCGCATCCCACCCTCGGTTCTTTTAGTAAGGAGAAGTGGCAGGCTTCAGGTTGGGGTGTGGGGGGTGAAGGCGGTTGCACCAAATACAAGCAAAGAAAGCATCCACAATCCGGGCAGCATGTCCTGGGTGCTGGTCAGTCCACCAAGCACTCTGTCCCCTCGGTTCCCTGTCTGTGTTCAGGTCTGTAAGTCTCTTCTCAAGCCTTGCCTAGAAAAGGAGCAAACGGCTTTGGTTGAAACCTTGCTGCAGGTTTGAAGGTGGGATTCATCCCGAACCTAAGAAGGTAGTGGGAGAGGAGGGGGGGAGGGGTTGGGATCTTTGCGGGCCAAGTCCGAGTCGCCCTCTCCTGGCCCCTTCTTTCTCCACACCCCCTCCCATTTCGGTGCAGGGAAAGGGGTGTGGCGGCCTTTGCTGGGGAAATGGCGGATGAGAAGGGGGCGGGGAGGCCCTCGTTAGCAAAGTCCGGAGGGTGGGAGAAATAATTTTTACTCAAAAATTCAGAATTCGGAAAAACACCCATGGGTGTAGTTAGACCTGTCCAACTACACTTTCAGTTCTCTATTGCTGTCTACATCGCTTTTTGCTTGT
Source organism: Acomys minous (assembly GCF_964271855.1). Classification (NCBI taxonomy): domain Eukaryota; kingdom Metazoa; phylum Chordata; class Mammalia; order Rodentia; family Muridae; genus Acomys; species Acomys minous. The sequence continues at coordinate 49,927,681 of NC_140488.1, forward strand.
CCTTCTGCCAGGCTCCGTCCACCTATCACTGTGCAGGGAATACAGCAGAAGACACAGAAGAAAAAGGAATTCACTTGATTTTTGTAGAGGTTGGTAAGCAGACATGCCATGTTTTGGGGTGGGGAGGAGGAGGAGAGAAAGGAGGTGGATGGTAAAGGAGACTGCATGAGGGTGAGCTGACCCTTTCACCTGCCTTCCTATCACATAACAGTCTCATCTGCCCCACTATCCTTGAGAATCCTGGAAGCGTAACAGTAGATCCTGGGGGTAGATATGGAAAGACAGAAAAGAACAGTGAAATCATCCCCCCAACAAACCAACTTTCTCAATGAGAATTCGAACTCCTACCCGTCGGGGCAGATACTAACTCAGTCACAGCTCAGAGTCCTGATGCTATTTCTCTCGCCCTTAGATTCATCGCAAGAATCACAGCAGGCCCAAGAGAGGCTGAAGATTACTAGCCTGCACCATTATTCACACAAACTCTGAAAGTTCTCTTCAATCAGGTGAAGAGAGACCCTCTTCTTTCTGGCCACAGGGCTCACACCTCTATAAGCATGGGTCGGGCCCGGGAAATGGGTTGGATGGCAGCAGGACTGATGATTGGGGCTGGTGCCTGCTACTGCATGTACAAGCTGGCCATGGGAAGAAATGAGGGTAACGAACTGGAGGACGAGGAGGAAGACGAATGGGATGATGAGCAGGATCTGGATGAAGAGGAGGCAGACATTTGGTTTGATTTCACAGCCATGGCTCGACCCTGGAGTGATGATGGTGACTGGGATGAACCTGGGGCCCCAGGTGGGACTGAGGACAGACGGTCAGGTGGTGGAAAGGCGAATCGAGCACACCCAATAAAACAGCGGCCATTCCCTTATGAACACAAAACCACATGGGGTGTTGAAAGTTTTAAATCCTTCAATTATGCTCTTGGCCTGACCAAGTATGGTCCCATCCAAAGGGAAAAAATGTCCACTGAGCCCACAAATGCTGGCTTTTCCCTTAGCCACAGTGTCAGAAGGCATCTGGCCAGCCTCTCAGTGGTTGACAACAGGAGCCTCACCCCCCAGCCTGCTGTGGGGGAGAAGGCTTTGTGTGTCCCCGAATTCCCAAGCACCAGTATTGAAAATCAGGGCCTGATTAAGATGTACATCGATGAAGTGTGTCGGGAGACGGTGTTACGTTGCTGCGAGTCATTTCTGCGGCAGGCCGGATTAAACCTGCTAATAAGCATGACAACTATTAATAACATGCTTGCCAAGTCCGTTTCAGACCTGAAGTTTCCTTTGATACCCGAGGGAAGTGGATGGGCAAAGGCTCAGGGTTTGGAACCGCTGATGAGTTTGTCTGAAAAGCCAGTGGTGGCTGAGGAAGCGCTGGCTGCCCAAATGCCATTCTCATCCATGTGCCTCTTTATCAGAAGTGGGAGCAAAGAGATGCTTGTGGAAGCCATCTCCCCTTAAGTGGCTGTCTCAAACACAATGACGAGACTGAAGCCATCCAGAGCCTGAGCAGTTTACTTGAGGGCAAAGAAGCTGCAGTGGGTGCCACCCAGGATGCAGCCTCAGCCTGTCAGCTCCTCCCTGGGTGAAAGTTCCTCCCAGTCTCTCAATGGAGGACCACAGGCTCCTTGGCAGGGCAGGGCTCCCACAGAGCTGTGGGCAACTTCTGGGTTTTGTGGTCTGCAGGCAAAGTGCACTGTAAATCGCTGCTCCCTTGCAGCCTTCTTCATGCAGTTAAAGGGTAAAAGGATGCCGATGGCTGCTAGCTGGGGATGACTAACAGAACATCAAATCGCAGCGCCATGAGTGCTGCTGTTGCCTGTGGTGATCTCCCTGTCTAAGCGGGATCACTTAGCAGAAATTACACCCATATGGGAGCCTTTGCCGAGCACGTGCCTGCCGCTGCTTAGGTTGAAGTATTTCCCCTTTCCTCTTTTCTACACTAGCTGAAGGATGGCTAGCATGTTAATCGAAATGCACTCCCCTCCTGTCCATTGTACTGACTGACCCTCTTACTCTCAACTGCCCTCCCTCCACCACCGGTGTGTATCATCAATAAACTTGTGTGCTTTGATCGGCAAGAAAATTAAAAAGGGGCACGGGCCTCCTCTTTGAGTTCGCGCTCTGCATAAACAGGGAGGAGACAAAATGCACCAGAGAGTCCAGCTGTCTGGGGCCTTGCTCCCTGACAGACGCCCTCAGCAGTGTCCACAGGAGACAGGGGCGGAAAAGAACTGCTGTGCTCAGGAGAAGCGAGCTTCAAGAAAGGGGCTCAGGGGAGGGGTGAGGGTGGGGTAGGTAGAAGGTGTGCGTAGAGAACCAGAGAGGACAACACCCTTGAAGCAGGCACTAGTCCTGGCTCCTGCTCCCCTTGTCCTCCCCTCCCATCTCTCCTCCCCCTCCCCCACCTAGCATAGGAAGCTCTTTTTTTTTTTTTTTTTTTTTTTTTTTTTTTTTTTTTTAGTTTTTTGAGACAAGGTATCTCTATGTTACCTTGGCTGTCCAGGACTTGCTCTGTAGACCAGGCTGGCCTCGAACTCCTTGGGCTGGAGGCCTGAGTCCATGGCATTTAACTGTGTACCTCCACAATGGCTATGTCACCCCACTGTGCCCAGCCCCATGAAGGATTCTCCTAGGAAGGATTACTACCTTGCTAGCTCTGCTTCCTTCTATTTGTCCCCCTAGGATGCTGGCAAAACCATTTCCTGCCTGCTTCCTTCCTTCCCCAAGAGCCCAAGCACTGCCCTCTGGGAGGATGAGAGGGTTGGCAGCTGCTTCACTTGTGGCGGGGGGGGGGGGGGGGGTGGGGGGGGGGGTGGGGGGGGTGGGGGGGGCAGGGGGAGGGAAGCTCCTTTCTTCCCTATCCCTTCCTAGAGGTGGAGCATCTAGGAACTCCCTGTCTGCTGCTGGGCTTTCCCACCACAATCACTGAGCTAGAGCATCAGTGCTGCCCTTGCCACCCAAGTCTACAGAGCTGTACCCTGGCCCGAGCTGTCTGCTGTCATGTGCACTTGCTGCAGATTGCCTTCCAGTTTTTAAACAAGCTGCATCTCCAGAGGTCCGTTGTGTGTGGTGCCAGAAGGCACCGTTTCTCCACACTCATTATGGTGCCGCCCCCCCGCCCAACACACACACACCTGTTGTCCCTCGGGATTGTTGTGCTTTGAGACTCCTCCACTCAATTCCCTGGAAACTCAGACTGGATTGCAGACATACAGCTGCAACAAGGATAATGCAATTTTGAGGAAATAGGTGTATCTTTGTTGTACCCTTGAATAGAAATGACTTCCCTGGGTGGAAAAAGAGACCATGCAATTATAAATACATCTTTTTTTCTCTGTTGACATTTTTTGTCTTTTTTAAACATTTATTTATTTTTATAATGTATGCAGTGTTCTGCCTGCATGTATGCCTGTGTGCCAGGAGAGGGCACCAGATCTCATTATAGATGGTTGTGAGCCATGCTGTAGTCCCCGCAATTTGAATGCAGGACCTTTGGAAGAGAACACAGTGCTCTTAATCTCTGAGCCATCCATCCAACCCTCTCTGTTGACATTTTTAATGTGTTCTCTAATTTTGTTACTTTGACTTCTTTTTTTTAAAGTATTTTTTAAATGTATTTTTATGTATACGAGTGCTCTATCTGCCTGTATACCTGCAGGTCTGAAGAGGGCATCAGATCAAATCACAGATGGCTGTGAGCCACCACGTGGTTGCTGAGAATTGAACTCAGGACTTCTGAAAGAACAGACAGCGCTCTTAACCTCTGAGCCATCTCTCCAGCCCTACTTTGAATTCTATACATTTGGTTTTTTCTATTATTATTCATGGGAACAGCAAGTGAAAAATGGAGATGGCCAAATGGATACTCTCTACAAGGAAGGAAGTGCTTACAAAGAATCATTTGGTACAGTTGTTTTGCAAGTCTTCTTTTCCCCAGAACCGCACAGCTCTCCTTAAAGACCCTTTCACTGTACTTGTGGATTTTCTCTCCACCAAACTTTGCTGGCAGTGGAGTAACCTGAGCTAGTTCTTCTGGTTTAGTGAGTCATCCTCTTTTTAAAGCACTGGCAAGCTCTTCCATTAGTCTAGCCACCAATATTCGATTGTTCTTAGTTCTTACATATATGTGGTGACGATGGTGTGATTGTGAATGACGGAGTGGCAACTGGATGGCTTACATCGTCCCAAGTAAGCGTTCCAAATAACTGAGTCACAAATCTTCTCTAGAATAATTGTTTCTGTTTCACCGATACCAACTGTCAAAAATGTAACATTGTATCCAGAATATTATCCAGGCCCTTCATTTGGAGAGTAGATGCACCTGGCAACTTCTTGACTATGCGTGGGACTGGAGGTAAGGGCGGGATGTGAAAGCACTCATCGGCTTTGTCTTGCAGCCTGAGGTGGCCCGTGCTGGGCTTCATAGTTTTGCAGCTTGTGTCTCTGGCCCTAGAAAAACTTGCCATTATACTCTTCAGTTTTCAGGATCATGTATGGACACATGTAATACCCACATTCATTAAGGCTTCCACCTGGGAATTCACATGAGGCAGAAGACATGAGATTGGCTGTTTTTCCTTTTGTGACCTCTCTCCTGTCCGTAAAGTTCCCCTTTGGTAGAAAATCTCTTTAAATGCTGAATTCTTACTATCTGTGATTTGTAGAAAATACATGTCTCTAATAAAAAAAGTGCCAAGGCCAGTTTCAGTTAGGGCAGGTTTGGTAAGTTAGGAGAACTCCCAATTGATAGCATATGGATTTTAAAAGTTACTTTTGAGAACTCAAAAGTTCTGACTGATATACAGGCAATGTTTTGCTTCTCTTTGTGTAAGATTGTTATTTCAATTACTTAAGCTTGATGATAAATAATGGGAATGAGCAAGGGTTCAGGGGGCCAAGTTGGCAGTCAGGATATTGCCCTATATGTTTCTCTCAGTCTTTAGGGGACCAGAACAAAAAGAATTGTATGTGGAATAAACAAACTGCAAAACATGTATCAAACAGATCATGTACCATGACATTTACAAGGCAACAACAGATCAAAGCCCTCCGTTGCATTTTTTAAATTCAAAGGTGTTTTTTGTTTAAATAGATAATCCATTTGTTACAGGCATTAGGGTGGTAGCCTCTGCCCTGGCAGCCCTAAAAAACTAGGCTTGCCCACCCATCCTAAAGAAGCCAATTAAAAGAGCCAAATTAATAATGAAAAGCAGAAACATTAATAATGAAAAGCAGAAACAGATTAATAATGAAAAGGAGAAACAGGAGTGGGCACATTGGGAAGAGTGACAAAGAGACCTACAGGATCTCCTCCTGCCAAATCTTTCTTCAGGGTCTTGCAGATTTAAATAGAAGGTAATCGACGTGAATAATTAAGCAGTCTCGGTCAAGGTGTGCTCCCAGGACTGTCCCACCATTGTCTGGAGTCCAGTCTCTCTTGTAAGGTGGTCCTGGCTAATCGAGCACTTTGTGAACTCCCTTTCCTCCCTCTCTCTCTCTCTCTCTCTCTCTCTCTCTGTGACATCAGACTTCATTCAGCCTTTTCCTTCTCCCAGCTTGAGATTAGTTTGGAAGTCTAGATCTCTGGGGTGCCTTGGTTCAATGGCCCAAATCGCCAGAAGATCCTCATTTGCTCTAGGCATACCAAGTATGTATCTGATCTAATGGCTCAAACGTCCCCAAATAAAGTGTTATACCTCAAAATCTCCCATTTCCATTCTCGTGGCAATATTCAGTTCTTCCCAACGGGAGCCAATGCTGTGTATAGTCTTGTGTGTTATTTCAGAGACACAGTGTGCATACATACACATTTGGGGCACATGCAGATGAGCACATACACTTAACAGTGTGTGAATAACCTTGCCATTCCTCATTCCATTACACAAATATCTTGATTTTTATTAGCCGAATGGTCTTTTGTTGCATTAACATCTCTTTCTCTCTCTTTGGTTTTTCAAGACAGGGTCTCTCTATGTAGTCTTTGCTGTCCTGGACTCGCTTTGTAGACCAGGCTGGCCTCGAACTCACAGCGATCCACCTGCCTCTGCCTCCCGAGTGCTGGGATTAAAGGCGTGCTGCCACCATGCCTGGCCAGAGTTCTTTTTCTTGATACTAAGTATCTTTGAGAGGTAGCTCTCAAGCTATGCAAATGCAGTCTTTTTAGTCCTGCTAGTCAGAAGACATCAAGGGGATAGATTACTTTCCAAAATTATGACCTGTTTCTAATGTCATATTTAGCCTAATTTATTCTGTTTCTTGTAACCCAACAGAGAGCATCCAGCGTCTGTTGTTAATTTTGTGCATGCCTCTTGGTTTTGTTTTGTTGTTATTGCTGGGGTTTTTTTTTTTCATTATTTTTATGAAAGGTACAAACTTCCTCTCATTTTCAGGCCCCTGTGGTTATCTAGTAGCTGACTCAGAGAGTGCAGCTTGAGAAGTTCTGGAAAATTAACTGAACAGACTGTCAAGCGTAAAACCAATTTACAAACCTACGGAGACACTGTGATGGAGTCAGCCCAGTATGCGGAGAGGCCTTGTTTGGGCAGAACTTCTATTTATGCTCTAAAAGGCAAACACCTCCGTATTTTCTGCCAGTCTTCCTGAGCTTTCTTACCACAGGTACAGGAAGAAAGGTGATCACAACAGCTTCTTCCTGTGCTTGAAACTAAAAGCAAGAAAGATGACATCAAAAGTGCTTAAACCACCCACTGCAATTTTATGTAGTATTTTTCCTATCTTAATTTTCATGGAAGTTATCATACTCCATTATATTTCCTGTTTTTTTTCCTGTGTTGCCTGCTGTATATTAAACACTAAAGACATAGGAATAGAGTTTATTTTGTTTAGTATTGAATTTCTCTTTTCCCGGCAGCACAGAATCTTTTTTTTTTTTAATTTTTTTTTATTATTAATTTATTCTTGTTACATCTCAATGGTTATCCCCTCCCTTGTATCCTCCCATTCTTCCCTCCCTCCCATTTTCCCCTTACTCCCCTCCCCTATGACTGTTCCTGAGGGGGATTACCTCCCCCTCTATATGTTCATAGGGTATCAAGTCTCTTCTTGGTAACCTGCTGTCCTTCCTCTGAGTGCCATCAGGTCTCCCCCTCCAGGGGACATGGTCAAAGGTGAGGCACCAGAGTATGTGAGAAAGTAATATCCCACTCTCCACTCTACTGTGGAGAGTGTTCCGTCCATTGGCTAGATCTGGGTAGGGGTTTAAGGTTTACCGCCTGTATTGTCCTTGGCTGGTGCCTTAGTTTGAGCGGGACCCCTGTGCCCAAATCTGCCTATCATAATGTTCTACTTGTAGGCTTCTTGGACCCTCTGGGTCCTTCTACTTTGCCTTTCTCCCATGATTCTCTCATCTAGAATCCCACTAGAATGTCCTCTCCTCTGTCTCAGTTTCCTGGTAAGTGAAGGCTTTCGTGGGACATGCCCCTTGGGCTAATATGCAGATATAAGTGAGTATATACCATTTGAGTCTTTCTGCTTCTGGGTTAACTCACTCATTATGATCATTTCTAGCTCAATCCATTTATCCACAAATTTCGGGAAGTCCTTGTTTTTAATAGCTGAATAGTATTCCATAGTGTATATGTACCACAGTTTCTTTATCCATTCTTCTATTGAGGGACACTTAGGCTGTTTCCATGTTCTGGCTATTATGAATAAGGCTGCTATGAACATGGTTGAGCAAATTTTCTTGTTGTGTGCTGGAGCATCTTCTGGATATATTCCAAGGAGTGGAATAGCTGGGTCTTGAGGAAGCCCTATTCCCATTTTTCTGAGATAGCACCAGAGAGATTTCCAAAGTGGTTGTACTAGTTTGCATTCCCACCAGCAATGAAGGAGTGTTCCTCTCTCCCCACATCCTCGCCAGCATGTGGTGTCGCTTGAATTTTTGATCTTAGCCATTCTGATGGGTGTAAGATGGAATCTCAGAGTTGTTTTGATTTGCATTTCCCTGATGATTAAGGAGGTTGAGCATTTCTTTAAGTGTTTCTCAGCCATTTGATATTCCTCTATTGAGAATTCTCTGTTTAGTTCCATGCCCCATTTCTCGATTGGGTTATCTGGTTTGGTGGTATTTAATTTCTTGAGTTCTTTATATATTTTGGATATTAGACCTTTGTCAGACGTAGGGTTGGTGAAGATCTTTTCCCAGTCTGTAGACTGTCGCTTTGTTCTCTTGACAGTGTCTCCTGCCTTACAGAAGCTTCTCAGCCTCATGAGGTCCCATTTATTAATTGTTGACATTACTGCCTGTGCTGTTGGTGTTCTGTTCAGGAAGTTGTCTCCTGTGCCAATATGTTCCAAGCTCTTTCCCATTTTTTCTTCTAAGTGACTTAGTGTCTCTGGTTTTATGTTGAGGTCTTTAATCCACTTGGATTTGAGTTTTGTACAAGGTGACAAATATGGGTCCAGTTGCATTTTTTTACACATAGACATCCAGTTAGACCAGCACCATTTGTTGAAGATGCTATCCCTTTTCCATCGAATGGATTTAGCTTCTTTGTCAAAAATCAAATGACCATATGTGTGTGGATTCATATCTGGGTCTTCGATTCGATTCCACTGATCAACTAGCCTGTTGCTGTGCCAGTACCATGCTGTTTTAATTACTATGCAGCACAGAATCTTAAGTGTGTTTTCTTCTCACTTTCATTGTCCACTCCTCAATTTGAAATTCTGACTTGGCATGAAATAGTTGACAGACTTGAAATAATGTTGATAAATGTGTATTGGTTTTGCAAGGATAAAAGTATAAGATATGCTAAACAATATTGAAGGGAAGGGCCTGACTTGATACTCCTTTCTGGAGTTTCAACTTTTCTGAACTCATTAGAGTCCTTCCGGTGTCATAGTTCTCAATTGTTGGTCCTTTTGCTCCTACAGGGAGACATCGGCTAGTGTCTGGGTGTGTTTTTTAGTTTTCACAAAATGGAGAAAGGATGTTATTGACTTCTTGTGGGTGTAAACTAAAGACTGTAGTACGTAGGACAGTCATGGTGCCAAAGATTAATAGTTGTGGCGGGGGTTGCCTATGTGTGTAGGCACATGTATGTTCAGGTGCATGTACATGTGCAGGCCTGAACTTGACATTGCGTGCCTTAGTTCATTGTCCTTCACTTTATTGGGTGAGGCAGGGGGATCGCGCTGGCCCCAGAGCTTGCCAATTCCGAATACTCTATCTAGCTTGTCCCAGGAATCCCTGTCTCTGCTTCTTGAAAGCTGGGATTAGAGGTGGCCACCATGCCTGCTTGCCTTTTACGTGAATTCTAGGGGGTCAGAACTCTGGTACTCATGCTTGCGTGGCAAGTACAAGTTGCAAAGTTGAGTAACCCACTTGCTGAGATGTCCTTTCAAAAAATGCCCAAACCCACTTACATCAAATGACCTTCCTCTATTAAGGTGAGATGTACGTTTTCATTTGTACTACCATCATTTATCCCTGTATCCTATTCTTGATGCTTGTGTTAATTTTGTTCAATCATACAAGTGACAAGTATTTTTAACCGTTTAATTTATTTTTTTAGGTTAGCATACAAATAATGTATTTCATTGTTCCATTTCCACACATGAATGCCATGATACTTTATTCTTGCTTGTCCCTTCCTCCACTTCCTACTTTCATGTCTTCTTGTTCCCTCAGGCTGGTCTCCCACTCCATCAAAATATTCTCCCTTTTTGCATTCATGACATAGTCCATTATCTTTATTTGCCCTTTCCTGCTTAAGGTTACTTACTCCCTTCTTGTGGTCCCCTTTCAGTCTTCATAAGTGAACACCAACATTCACAGACAGGCACACATGCACATTTAAATATACATTTTGCATATAGAAGAAAATACATGATATTTGTGTTCCTGAGTCTTGATTATCTTGCTTAGCATAATTTCCATCAATTTTCCTATAAATGTAGTGATTTTTATTTTCCTTTATAAACTATATATAGTTAGGGTTTCTATTGCTTTGATAAGACACTATGACCAAAAGCAATTTCAGAAGGAAATGGTTTACTTCAGCTTACAGTTTCATATCACAGTCCATCACTGAAGGACTTTACAGCAGGAACTCTAACAAGGTAGGAACCTGGGAAACAGAGTCTAATGCAGAGGCCATGGAGGATTGTTCTTCATGGCTTGCTCCATCTGCTTTCTTATAACGCCCAGAACCATCATCTCAGGGGTAGCACCACGCACAGTGAGCTGGACCCTTTGACACGAATCATCAATCAACAAAATGCATCAGAGACATGCCAACAGAACAATCTGGGGCAGGGAATGTTTTTAGTTGAGGTTACTTCTTCCCAAATGACTCAATCTGTGTTCAGTTGACATAAAAACCCATCAGCATACTGAATAAATTCTGTTTTATATATGCACCACATCTTTGTTAATCACTCTATAGTTGATAGAAATTTGGGGAAAAACTCATACGATTGTTTATTGGGTATAATTTTTTTCTAAGTTATGCCTTTTGCTAATTCCTAGACAAGTAAAGCTTTTCCTAGGGTAAAATGGAAGGCTTATTCCTTTTCTTCTCTTGGAAAAAAATCATAAGATAGAAATTTAGGATAATTCTACTTCATTTAAATTTCTTTCTTTCTTTTTTTTTTTCCCCAAGACAGGTTTGCTCTGTGTAGCCTTGGTTGTTCTGGACTCAGTTTATAGACCAGGCTGGCCTCGAACTCACAGCGATCTACCTACCTCTGCCTCACGAGTGCTGGGATTATAGGCATGTGCCACCACGCCCAGCTTCGTTTAAAATGTTTAAGTAATTTTGTGTGTATATGTGTGTGTGTATGCTACAAAATTCATGTTTCAGTCAGAGAACAACTTGTGGGAGTTGATTCTGTCCTTCTACCTCCTGAGTCCTGGGGATGAAACTAAGGTAGTTGTGCTTGGTAACAAGTGCCTTTACCTACTGAGCCATTTTTTATGTTTGTTTATTCTTCTCTTATATAATACATCCTGACTGCAGACTCCCCTTCCCTCCACTCTTCCCATCCCCTCACCTTTTCCTTTCCTCCATTTCCTTTCACAAAAGAGCAGGCCTCTCAGGGATGTCAATGGAACACAGCAAAACAAGAAGCAATAAGACTAAGCATAAACACTCATAGCAAGGCTGGATGAGGCAACCCAGGAGGTGGAAAAGGGTTCCAAGAGCAGGCGAAAGAGTCCCCACTGAGACATATTACTATGCATAGTTCCATTCCTTAACCAATGTGAATGAGTAGTGAAATAAACATGGTTATACAAGCATGTCTACATGTAAAATCCTTGTTTGACACATGGCTGGCATCCCCTCCTCCTATTTTGTAGGCAGTCTTTTCACTATGGTAGAGTTATGGGCCTCAAAATTTGGTGCATATATATTATAATTGTTATAATATTTTTTAAATAAATTTTATATTTAATTATTTCTATGTGTGTGAGTTGGAGGAGAAATGGGTAAATATAAATGAGTACAGGTGCGCGTGGAGGCTAAAAACAGGTGTCAGATTTTCTCCAGCTAGAGTTACAGGATGCCATGAGACTCCTAACATGGGTGCTGTGAATTGAACTTAGGCTCGCTACAAAAACAGTACATGCTTTTAACCACTGGGCCATCTCTCTCAGCCCATTATAACTTCTTGATGAACTGTACCCTTTGTTAATATATAGTGACCTTCATTATCTTTTCTGATTAATTTTAACTTTAAATCAACTTTATCTGTTATCAGAATAGCTATGCCAGCTTCCTTTCAGCTTTCTTTCTCTTGACAGAGTGATTTCCAGTGTTGCTAAGCCTTTGAGTCTCTCAGCCGCAGAGAACCATGAATGCATTTTATCTTAGGAATATTTACCCGCATCCTTCTGAGTAATTTAGGAGTTTCTCAAATCTGCCCCATCCTATGTGACATTGTTAAATTCTAGGGATGCCTGAGGTTGACTTTTGTTTTAGTTCAGCATACAGTTGTTGCTTGGAAATCTTCTAAGCACCAAGGTCAAGGGTATTATGACACTTAGAAAAATTGTTCTCATACTCAAGGCTAAAAGGATTATTTTCTTTTATATTCCATCAAATTCAGAACTTACTCTCTGCCTTAGTTAGCTGCACTTTGGGAACAAGCACGACTTTGTTTGGTATATCTCTTCTCTATTGCTGCATAAGAACCACTCCAAAACTCGGTGGCTTTGAGCAGTCATCTTAATTGCTTTTTAGTTTATGGATCAGTAGTTTGTGCTAGGCTTACCTTGGTAGTTCTGCTGTTATTGCTTGAAGTCACCTAACATGCCTAGAGTCAGGTGGCAGATCAGACTGGAGCTGCTTTCTTCTAGCTAAAATTGCCATAGCTATCAAGTGGAAATCAAGGATGCTTAGTTAAAATTCATTTCCAGATGAACAATTACTATTTTAAGCTAAAGTATATTCCACACATCTGTGATACACACACACACACACACACACACACACACACACACACACACACATACACATTATCTGATTTTCAACTGAAATTCAATTTTAACTGGAAGCCCATTATTTTATCTAGCAATTCTGTATTTGTTTCTTCAGAATAGCTCATCTTTGTTCTGCGTTACTCCATCAGCCACAGACTACCATGAGCAGCTCCACACATGATGGTTTCACTAAAAATTCACTATCCAAGCTACTTCTTGGGATGTGTTCACCAAAGTTTAAACTGAGCAACATAAATGAAACATTCCAGCTCAAGGCCACATGTAAATGAACTAAGTGGTGGTATGGATGGAGGTGTGTCTCACTGGGAGCCATTGTTGTACAATGTTCTCGAAGGTTCTTTAGTTGGTTCATTTATTTGCCTTTCTGTGATTTTAAATTTCTATTTATTTTTCCATGACAATTTCATACATGTACATGATACTTTTATCATATTTTCCACCATTACCCACTCTTAACCCTTTTTCATTCTCTCTGGACCGTCTCTTCTTCCCAGCCAAGTCCCTTCCTGCCTTCTTGTCTTTCTTTAATGGCTCACTGAATTCCTTGCATAAACATAAGTGTGGGCTTATTTACAGAATATGGCCAACTTTGCAGCGGCTGCAACCCTGAAAAAAATAGCTCTTCTCTCCCCAACCTACCATTAACTACCAGTAGCTCCTCAGCCAGAAGTGGGGCCTCATAAGTCCCCTCCCCTTGTTATCTATGGTCAAATGATAATGGGTTTAATCTTGTGCAGGTCTTGTGCAGGTAACCACAGTCTCAGTGAGCTCATAAGGACAACATCCTTGTCATATTCCGAAGACAGCGTTCATGGCGTTCCTCCCATTTCCCTTCCCCTTATGTCCTTCTGTGATACATCCTGAGCTTGGGAAGGACTGTAATAAAGATGATGACTGTCTAAGGCTGAACACTCAACAGCTAAATTATTCTCAGCACACATGTCAACTATGACTCTCTGCATTAACCACTGCATACCACACAATGAAACTACTTTGAGTAGAGTTGATATAGGCGCTAATCTATGGGTATAAACAGATATTTAGAAGGCAGTTTGACAATATGTCCATTTAAGAAAACATAATAGGTTTTGTCATACAGCCTATGACCCCTCCTGGTCTTGAGAATTTGACCAGGTTTATAGTAGCAGGCACGTCTTTATTTATTCTACTTTTTCTAGTCTCTAAGTCATTTCCCAGCATCGCAGTTCTTCAGCTGTTCAGGACTTCATTTTTTACTTCAAGTCTCCTGTCACCCTGCTCCACTTTGCTCCGATTAGTCAAGGCCAGGTGCTTGGCTATAATCTTAAAAACAATCATTATCGCTATCTCAGTTGGGATCACTAGTTCCTGTATTATATATTTATCTTAGACTTAATTAAATAGCTCACTTTTTCAGAGGGCATGTTCAAATATTTCCTAAGTGAAGATCTATAAGATGTAATTTTTCTGGGTAATCAATTCCTGATACCCCCTCCCTTTTGGGGATAATAGATTGTGGTGATCTCGTGAATGCTAAGCATGTGCTGTCATGCTAGGCTTAAATGAAACCCCAATAAACACTAGGAGCTGATATAGATGCAAACACACAAGGGTCTTTTAATTTTCAGCTTAAACTGGGCCTATACTATCACTGACGCAGCAGATCAGGTGTGATTCCCAAGTATAAGTAGGAAAGAACTTTTATAGATTGTAAGTGAGTTTCTAGCTTGGCAAGCATCCGTTTGATTGCCTTTTGAACTAATTGGTATTCATCAGCTACAAGTCCGGTATCAAACCACAGATGATTAACTTCTAAGAAATAACTCTTGAGAGATCTTGGGGAGTGTCTGTACTTTTAGTACTTTTCTGTTTTCTCATTGGTTATTCTATATTTCTGTGCCAATTGTATCTTCTATGGGTTTTTCTAGATCCGGAATTCAGGAGTAGGTCACCCAAATACAGAAATGGGAGTTTAAAGCAAACTGGAGTTACTTTGGTCTATCAGTGCTTTACATGAAAACATACTGATTGCTTCCAAGTAATCTAACAAATAACAATTTTAGGGGTAGACTACCAAAAGAAGCCATATTCTTAAGGACTTAATAAATAAAATGAATGTATACATGTGTTGACATTTCACAATCAGGTTATGGCTAGGAAGTTGTAATGCCAATCAGATTTGTGAGTTTCTTCCTACCCATAGAAGTTTGCAGGGTTATTTTTCAATGTTAATTTTTCTAATATTTCTTTTTTATTAGTTTTTTTTTTGAGACAGGGTTTCTCTTTGTAGCCTTAGCTGTTCTGGACTCGCTTTGTAGACCAGGCTGGCCTCAATCTCACAGAGATCTACTTGCCTCTGTCTCCCAGAATGCTGGGATTAAAGGCATGTACCACCACACCCAGCTTCTAAAATTTCTTGAGTGCAAGGGCACTCTTTTTTTTTTAATTAGGCATACAATACATCTTTCTTTTTAATTAAAAAACAGTACATGGGAAATTGTGATGACTAACAACAAACATTAATATACTGTAACATTTCATTATAATCTCTAAGGATAATTAATAAAATTGATTTACATACATTGTTACAGTCACATTTTCTGACATTTTCTCCCTCCCAGATGCAAATGCTATTACAAAATTGATGCGCATCTTTCAGTAGGTCATTTAAATTTTTTCTAGAAATATATGTAAACAAAATTATATATAGTATTATTTCAGAGACTTAAGATTATATGAATGACATTTTGTTGTATCTTTTTGCAAACTGAGTGCTTCACTCAATACAAGGAACTGGAGAATTGTCTAGACTGATATACAGAGATCTAGTACACTTATTTTTACTGTTTTATAAATTGATTGTATAAATGCATGACATATTACTTATTCACAAACCTCCAGTAGACATCAACCTTTCACTGAAACATAGACCATTAATATCAGAAAGAAGACAAATATTCACTGTATCATCAGTACTGTTGTTCTGGAGGTCCTTGACAGCGCAAAGAGATAAGTAAAGAGAATGAACTATGTATGAACCATTGGATAGCAAGAGATAAAAGTGCCATAATTTGTAAACTACGTTTATCTACATAAGAGGTCAGAGAGAATAAAGAGGCAAAACAGTAAAAATGATGAGTTTACTGTAGAAAGAACCTGAGGACAGAATAATATTACATAAATATCTTTTATATCAAAGAAGAGTAATTGTTGCCTAGGAAATTTATTTTTGAACGGGAAAGAAATACATAAGTACAAAGTTTAAAAGGAAAGGGTCTTGGTAAAAATATTTTCCTTTGCTTTTTCAATATACCTGGTAGCATTAAAAAAAATCCAAGTTCTCTTTTGGGGGCTATTTCACAGATATTTGACATTACATCAGAAAATACATAATTGCATATACTAGAACATAATATTACATATATGATGTTTATGACAACAGCACAGCACACAATCTGCAACTTAATATGTATTAAAGATACAACACATTGGCAAAAGAGAGACTAGTGCCTGATTTTCCCACGATGTTAAAGTCAGCGGAATGAGGGTTCCTGAGCATCCCACAGGCTTCAATATATGTGAGAGAGTAACTAGGCAGAAGCCAGTTGGCAATCACATAAAGCAACCCCCTCACCAAAACACATAGCATCCGCATTAGGTCACTCAGAAAGCTGAGGCTCCTCAAGCCAGTTAGAGTAGCCTAGGAGAAAGGAGTGTACCACAGACAAAATGCTGGGTTTGCTGGATAAAGATGCCCCATTAGGACATGAGGGGACTACTGAACTAGTGATGGCAAGGAACTCTACTGTTCACACAGGAAAAGAAGACTCATTACATTACTATGCCCATTGTACTGAACAGAAAACACCTCTTTTTTGTTTTTGTTTGTTTGTTCTGTTTTGCTTTTTGAAATAGAGTCTCTACATAGCCCTGGCTGTCCCGGCTTGGCTTTGTAGACCAGGCTAGCCTCAAACTCACAGAGATCTACCTGCCTCTGCCTCCTGAGTTCTAGGATTAAAGGTGTGCACCACCGAGGCTGGTATAATAGTATACTTCTTAGCAGATCCCTAAGTCAAAAGTAGAAATAAGAAGGCACAAGATAGCTGAAAAGCTATGAAGAGGGCACATTCTGTAATTGAAGAGTGTCAAAAGAGATCCACACACCAAAAACAAAATCCTGAAAATGGAGTGAGCCAAGGAAAATAATGCTCCAGGCCCAGAGCAAAGATAAGAGGAGAATGGCAGATTGTGGAGGACAAATGCCACATCTGGCACAGAAAGGGAAGGGTCGTGTTCTGCAGGGCTGTGAGGGCCTCTGATTCACTACCCTTCTGAACCCCAGACTTACAAGCCCAACTTGTACGTTATTGAAGTCAGTAGCAGTGGGGTTCTCAATAAGCTTCTAATAGGCTGAAGTAACTCCTGAGAGGCTTTCTAAGGTAGAAGCTTGTTAACATTTACAAAGGGAAGCCAACTTACCAGCACATCCCAACAAGGAAAGCAGGAGTAAGGCAACCCACAGCTTTTCACTACTGAATCTACCAATCTCTCTGTCTCTCTCTGTCTCTCTCTCTGTCTCTCTGTCACTCTGTCTTTCTCTCTGTGTCTCCCTCTGTCTCCCTCTCTCTCTCTCTCTCTCTCTCTCTCTCTCTCTCTGTCTCTCTCTCTCTCTCTCTCTCTCTCTCTCTCTCTCTCTCTCTCTCTCTCTCTCTCTGATACAGGGTTTCTCTGTGTAGCCTTGGCTGTCCTAGACTTGCTTTGTAGGCCAGGATGGCCTTGAATTCACAAAGATCCACTTGCCTCTGCCTCCCAAGTGCTGGGATTACAGGTGTGTGCCACCACACCTGGCTCTACCAATGTCGCTTAATCAAACACTGCTAACAAGCAAAGATTGACTAAGTGATGGCAATACCGGTCCAGGAGAAGCACTTAAAGGTGAGTGTTGTGGTGGCAAACGTGCTCTGATTGAAACACAAAGTACTTCAGTAAGGGCACACGGTTCCAAAGTGGTATAGCCAATGACAACTGCGATTTGATGTTCTGTTAGTCATCCCCAGCTAGCGGCCACCGGCATCCTTTTTTACCCTTTAACTGCATGAAGAAGGCTGCAAGGGAGCAGCGATTTACAGTGCACTTTGCCTGCAGACCACAAAACCCAGAAGTTGCCCACAGCTCTGTGGGAGCCCTGCCCTGCCAAGGAGCCTGTGGTCCTCCATTGAGAGACTGGGAGGAACTTTCACCCAGGGAGGAGCTGACAGGCTGAGGCTGCATCCTGGGTGGCACCCACTGCAGCTTCTTTGCCCTCAAGTAAACTGCTCGGGCTCTGGATGGCTTCAGTCTCGTCATTGTGTTTGAGACAGCCACTTAAGGGGAGATGGCTTCCACAAGCATCTCTTTGCTCCCACTTCTGATAAAGAGGCACATGGATGAGAATGGCATTTGGGCAGCCAGCGCTTCCTCAGCCACCACTGGCTTTTCAGACAAACTCATCAGCGGTTCCAAACCCTGAGCCTTTGCCCATCCACTTCCCTCGGGTATCAAAGGAAACTTCAGGTCTGAAACGGACTTGGCAAGCATGTTATTAATAGTTGTCATGCTTATTAGCAGGTTTAATCCGGCCTGCCGCAGAAATGACTCGCAGCAACGTAACACCGTCTCCCGACACACTTCATCGATGTACATCTTAATCAGGCCCTGATTTTCAATACTGGTGCTTGGGAATTCGGGGACACACAAAGCCTTCTCCCCCACAGCAGGCTGGGGGGTGAGGCTCCTGTTGTCAACCACTGAGAGGCTGGCCAGATGCCTTCTGACACTGTGGCTAAGGGAAAAGCCAGCATTTGTGGGCTCAGTGGACATTTTTTCCCTTTGGATGGGACCATACTTGGTCAGGTCAAGAACTCAAGTAATTTTTTTGTAAGCCTGGTGGTAGTGCTGCACACCTTTAGTCCCAGCACTTGGGGGGGCGGGGCAGAAACTGGTAGATCTCTCTGAGTTCGAGGGCACCTTGAGTGAGAGCTCCGGCACAATCAAGACTATGCAGAGAAACCCTATCTTGTCAAACAGAAAACCAACAGAAAAGAAAAAGAAAAAGAAGTTTCTTGCGTTAAGAGTGTCAACTTCCCAGTTGGTCGAAGAGTGATTCTTGTTTACTCATATGATATTTTCTTTGTGGCTTTCTAAATCCTTTTCACAAATGATTTCATCCTCCATCATCCTCTGGACTTCAGCTTTCTTTGGTCCTTGAGCTGAGACTAATGGCCTTCATGAGTCCTGCCTGAAGCAAGCTGCTCTTCTGTTCTTTTCCTAACTGGTACTCCTTCATTGTACTTTCAGATGAGCACTCCTACCACTTCAAGAACTGGCCTGTACACCTCCTTTCCATAGTTCATCAACTGAGCACATCCCACAGCCATCAAAACTCACTCTCAACCACCTTCTCTAGTGATAGTATTCTGGCTCCCATATTATTAGGCATGTCTTCTGAACAGAGTCTCCTAATGCCCTAAGAGAAATAGAGCTTTGTGAGGAGTCTTTCAAGAATGACATGCTAACACCAAATCAATCAGTTAGTTGGTCAAGCAACCTCTGTCTGTCTCTTCCTCTTTGCCTTTCCCTCTCTTTTTCTGCCCTTCCCTCTTTCTCTTCCTCCCTTGCTCCCTCATTTGTTTCAGAATTAGAATGTCCAAATGTTTCTATCTGAAATTTCCCCCTAAATATAACACCTGACTTTCCCTGTATATGTTATACTTAAATATAATGTGATGCTGGGTGAGGGAAAACAAAGGCTGAGAGAAGCAGAAAGATTGTTGCCTCTGGGTTCTGTATTCTGCCTTGTCACACCCCATTCCCACACTTTCTCTGGGATATCACACTTTAGAGAGCTAGATTTCCTCCCTCCCTCTCCTAGTTTGTCTACAGGGAAAAGAGACAAGAAAGAATCAAGTTTGGTGCATGCGCTGATACAGAATTCTCAGGTATGATCCCCCTGAATTCCAGCTTTAGAAGTTTGCCATTTAAGCCCTGTGTGTTAGATACCTGCATGAAGATATAATTAATTGTGAAGCTCATTACTTTGTGCAACTGAAATACATGCATACAAATGAATGGAAGGCAAATATGAGTAAGGTACAAGGGTGTGTGTGAAAATATTATAAGGTAATCCTTAGTTTGTACATAAACTAAGTCAAATTGAAGTAATGTCTGCCACTTAGGCTTTCAGCGTATCATCCGCCTTGTCTTCGAGTCAGTTTCTGACCTGGAAACCTGCCTCCACAACTGCTGGACTCTTTTGCTTTGCAGTTTCCCAAGGTCCTTTCTACACTGTGGATGCTGCCACTGTGATCATAGAACCAAAAAGAACTAGGATTAAGGGTTTTCTGGGAATGAGAGTGGACTACTAAGTTCTGATATACAGCTTAAATTCACCCAGGGTCTTCTTACTGGTTCAAGCATGATGTTTCCTTAAAAGAATACAGACATCATAAGCTAGTGTCAAATCTCCAGAGGTGCCTTCCTCTTCCCTTCCCTTGGTTTGTGCTGCCCTCTATAGGCAGAAAAACAAAACAACATCTGCATGTGAAGTCCATCAATGTTTAGAACTGGATAATTGTAAAAGTAATTTTATTCTCTTTTCCCAATTGTTCTCTGGGAGATTTACTACCTCCTTCTGCTGGCCTAAGTCTAATCCTGGAAGTCTCTAGATTCCATACAATCTAACTTAGGATTAGAATGCTTTCAGCCTCTGAGACTTACTGCTTAATAAGCTCACCCTTTCTTGTTCTTTCTGAGCTCTGGGCTGACTGGTTCAACTCAGCTGTTCTGGCTCAAACTCTTCTCCCAGCTGACTTATTTAATCTGGCTTCTCTCTTGGCCTGGAATTGCTCTGCTTGGCCTCAAACTAACTCAGCGATCTTCTCTAATCTTCTGGCTTCTTCTCCTTTTCTGGCTCATTCCATCTTTACCTGAGTGTTCTCTGCAACTCATCTTTCTGTTACTGTCCTGGTGCTGGTTGTGGTGGTGCACGCCAGTAGGATTTGCTGAAGGAGGTAGAGGCATGAGGATCACTAGTTCAAGGCCAGCCTGGGCTACACACAACAATTTAAAAAGAGGAGAATAAAATTTCTTTTACAGATCATAAGGCTATACATCCTACCTTTCACTAATTTAGGACACTGGAAAACATTTCCCACATCTCAACTCCAGATTCCCCAAACCAGCCCCACTTCTTCAATTTCATGGAACTAAAATGAGCTTGGTCTGGGTGTAGGAGTCTGTGGCCCGACTTTGACCCTATGTTCCCGGGTAACCTTGATTTCCATACCAAATTGTTCATAACCAGAGTGGCCACTTCTTCTCTATATGGCTATAAATATCGTCTCCCTGAGGTCAGTAAGAGTTGGTGACTGGATTAAAAAAAAAAGCTTCATCTCTTTACCACTCTTAGTCACCTAAGATCCATGCTACGGTCCCCAGTTTCCATTCCCACCAGCCTCTGTCTCTCCAGTGCTGGGATTAGAGGCCACCAAACAGCACCTGGCCCTATGTTGTTGGTTCTTTTTTTTTCTGGGTATTTTATTATAGCAACAGAAATGAAAACAGAACACTGGGTAAGCTAATACCCCTCTCCCCAGTTTGGAGGTACAGATAAAATCAGTCACAACCAGCTTGTTTAAAACAGAAGGTTCTGGAGCCAATAACTGTAGGAGCACTTCAACAACAATTTTGAGAAATTGGTAGATGTTGCATATGAACTAGCTGGAGAATAAAAACTCCTAGACAACCATTCTTAGGGAAGTGTAGAAGAGGGGCAAGCTAACACAGAATATTTCTCTCTCTCTCTCTCTCTCTCTCTCTCTCTCTCTCTCTCTCTCTGTCCTTCCTTTTAAAAGGAAATAGTAAAGGTACACGTTAATTGACTTTACTTCAAAAACTCAATAGGTTTTTTTCATTGAAGATAAGAGGAAAATAAAAAAAATCATTCATAGTTTTTGGCCAGAAGAAAGAAAAATAGCAATTATAACATATTACCAAAATGCTAGTTCTTGCCAGGTGGTGGTAGTTCATGTCTATAATCCCAGCACTCTGGGAGGCAAAGGCAGGCAGATCACTGTGAGTTTGAGGCCAGGCTACTCTACAAAGTGAGTCCAAGACAGCCAAGGCTACACAGAGAAAACTTGTCTCAAAAAAAAAACCCACCCACATTATCTGTTGGTGTTCCTAGTCCCCAAAAGAGCAAAACAGACTATATTCTTAAGAATCTATGACTATTGATTTTTACCATTCTGGTGACTCTCTGAGGAACCAGTTCAAAGAGCTTGCATTTATTTTACCAGACTCAGTACTCTTCCAAAAATGAGTGTGTACTTTAGGGACATTCGTTGAAAATGTGTAAAGGCAAATATGTTTATCTACTAATGCCTGGGCTGTGGAGCAGCAATGAAGGTTTAAAGAAATAGACTGCATAAACTAAAAGGAAATCCTGAAGAACAAGATGCTCTGAGGAAGAAGACCTTGGTAAAGCTTCAGCCTGTTTCTGAAATCATAATATACCAACAGGTCTGGAGACATTGTTGGGCATATGTGTTTAGTCCTGCTACTCCACAGAGAAGCTGGTAGATCTCTGAGAGTTGTAAGCAAGCCTGCTCTATATAGGAAGTTTCTGGCCAGCCAGGAACACTTAGTGACAACCTGACTAGAAAAAAATATATAATTAAGAAGGAAGAGGAGGAGGAAGAAGAGGAGGAGAAAAAGGAGAAGAAGACCAAGAAGATCCTAGGCTCTCACTTTTGACTGATCTTTAGGTGTAGAATGGGAAATATATGCAGAAGTGAAATCCAAGGAAAAGTTCTAAAGTTCGCAGATGAGTAGACCCCAAACACACATGGCACGTTTGAAAACAATGGAGTATTTTGTTTTGATTTGATTTGATTTAGTTGCGAGTCTTAAAGGAAATTTCTGTTGACACGGTAGATGGATGTTAAACTCATGTAACATTCATCAAAGTGGCCACAGGCCAAAAAGAACAGTCTTTCCAGACTGCTTTAGTAAAAGAACTAAACAACAACAGCCACAACAACAAATCTCCGTACCGAAGAGCAGAGTAAAGCTCATGAAAGCAGGTTCTCGTTTACAGTTGCCAAAATAATCATATTTGTCAGTTTGGGCCTTGTGTTTTTTGTTGTTGTTGTTGTTGTCTTGTTTGTTTTTGTTTTGTTTTGTTTTAAGAAAAGTGTTGCAAGACATGAAAACATGAGACAATCTGGGCAATACACAGTGAACCAATAAATGAATACAAACATTTTGAAGGAATCCTGTACATTGGATTTGTTAATATACTTTAGGAAAACAATGATTTCTCAGCAAATGCCGAAATTTGACTGAGATAGAAATTTGAAAAGGATGATGAGGAGAAGGAGCAGGGAACAGATAGGAACAGAGAGTGGAAGGAGGAGAGGGAGAGGGAAGAGTAACTGTGGAATTTAAATTTTCAATAATCACAATGAAAAACCACTAGAGGGCTAACATTAGGGGAAAAAATAGGTTGGTGAACATAAGGACGGGAAATTTGAAATTATGAACTCTGAGCAACAGACAGCAAAGGAGGAAGAGAGCCTGTACAAACCCTGTGTTATCCATGGAACACCATCAAAGAGACAGAAGGAAACATAATGAGAAACCCGAAAGGAGGAGAGAGTAAAGGACTGACATCCTAACTACTTGGGAAACTAAGGACGGAGGATCTCACAAGTTCAAGTCCAGCTTTGGCTTCAGCTGAATTCAAGGTCAGGTCTGACTACCTAGTGAGCCATTACCTCAAAGTAAAAAGTAAAAAGGAGGCCTGGATACATAGCTCTATCTCTTTCCTCATGTGCATGAGACCCTAGTTTCAATACCCCATATAAATAAATAAATAAATAAATAAATAAATAAATAAATATTCTCCATTGTTTGAAAATCCTTCAAACCAGGACATTTTTATACCTAAAAACTGCAAGATATTTCTCAGAGAAAAATTTTAATACATTTATTTTATTATGCATGCATAAAACAAACTACATACAGCAGGGAGATATTCAGACAAATTTTAAAAGACCAAAATAATTGAAAGTATAGACAGTGGTGCTGGCCTGGTAAATTTAATGTCATAAGTGCATTAATTTTTACCACTTTGGTATGTGGATTCAGTGCAATCCAAATAAAAATCTTAAGAGGTGTATATGTGTGTTTAACAACTTTTTTTAAGTCTATATATAAGGACCATTGCGGCATAGCCCTTGTCCAGCATACCTGACTCCCTGTGTTCAATCCTCAGATGTGAAAATTAAAATCCTATGTGAAAATGGAAGAAGCCAAGAATAATCAAAATTATCTTGAAAACTAACAATAAGGATAATCTATATTAGCCAATATTGCATTGTATTTAAAAACTACTTTAATTGTGACAAGATGCAAGGACATTGCTGCAATGATAAATGAACAGGAAGTCTAACACACACACACACACACACACACACACACACACACACACACACACACACCCTGCAGCATAATCATCACAAAGGTGGCTTAGCAATGTAGTAGTAGAAGAATGTTCTCCTCAAGAAATAGTGCCACCCAGGAAAAAAAAATGTAATGCAGCTAATCAAAGTCAACTGCAGGAGAATTATAAATCCAGATATGAATGGCAAAACAAGAACGCTCCTAGGATATAATGTATATAACTTCCATGACTAAATAAAATTTAGGAACACATTGACAACATTTCTACTTACTGAGAGATCTTCCTGCACTGAACATGTTATCCACATGGAGTCCCAGCACTCAGGAGTCTGAGACAAGAAGATACCGAGTTTGAATTGCAGGCCTGTTTGGACTACATAATAGAACTGCCTCGAATAGAAGAGATGAGAGGGGCTGCGGAGATGGCTCAGCGGTTAAGAGCACTGGCTGTTTTTAAAAGTGTATCCAGGTTTGACTGCCAGAACCCGCACTGTGGCTAACAGCCATTAAGTGATGCCCTCTTGTGGTGTCCATGGGCACTATGCACTCATTTTTATTGATAAAGCTTTCTATATCATGATAGAGACATCATTATAGACGTGAAAACTGAGCTACACAACCTAACATCAAGACTTGATAAAAATGATATGAAGCTACTCATATATTCAAGATTTAAGTATGCTTTATGGATATTGTATTATAATGTATATTCTTTGATTATAATGTACAAACTGACAATATGTATTATATCTTGGATAGGAGGACTGGACAACACATTTTTATAATACTCAAATGTGCTAATTAGCACATTTATTGTAAGGCTTTTTGAGGGGAAATGGTATATATGAGTACTTCAATTGCTGACCTCAAAATTTTTGGTCCAGACCACTTTTACAAACTAAATAACTTTCAAAGTCCAAAGTATAATGTATCCTATCTCGTGGTCCTTGTAGAACCCTGCATAATGAACTCATAATGTGGTAGAGGGAGGGGACCCTAGAGGGCTGAGAGAAAGGAAAACAAGAAACAGCCATGGGGTCTGGTCAATATCCAGCAGAGGCATATGTGCAAGCTGTCACGTACTCGAGAAGCCATATAGCTCCCTGCAGCCCCTTGCTTTGCCCTCCCTTCTCATTCTAGTAGTCACTGTCTACCAGACTAGAATACCCAATCATGACATAGTCAACTAGAGGACAAAAAAAAATGTTTGGATGCTGAGGGATTTGATCTTTAGGGACTACTATCCCCTGAGCCCTGTTATATACACACAATAAAACTGTTTCCCAGAACACAGCTTAGATACCTCTAGATAGTAATATGCTTGCTTCCTAACTAGCCTTACCTTTTTCTTCACTCATGTTTTCTCATATTGCATATCCCATTAAAGTGCCACCAGGTAAGGTTTTGTTTTCCAGTTTCTAGTCCTGGGCTCTGTGGTAAAAGATAGAATTTTGCTATGCCTCAAATGTAGCAAATATAAAAATAATGTTTCTAATACAAAATTAGAGTAAGGTATCATAAACAGCCAAAACGTGATTAAATATAAAACTGTGTTCATAAAGTAAGTCTGGGAAATTGATTTGACAATAAATGTTTATTTTGTAATATAGATGATTGGATATAACTAGGATTTTATTTTCTTAGGTTTATTTACTTTGTTTTATATGTATGACTATCTTACCTACATGTATGTCTGGATGTCACATGCATGCCTGGTGTCGAGGGAGGCCAGAAATGGTTGTTGGGGCCCCTGGTGGAGTTACAGATAGTTGTGAGCCATCATATGGATACTGGGAATCAAACCTGTGTCCTCTGGAAGAACAGCCAGTGTTTAGAACTGCTGAGCCAGCCACCTCCCCTGCCACACAACCAACCTTTTAGATACAAATATTAAATACATTTATAAAATAATAATGCATTTTTTATAGAATTCTTCGGTATGACCAAAATCTAGAAGCCATAAAGAGAAACTAAGGAAATGTCAGTCACTAATTACTAAAGCACAAACAAAGTGAAACAATGCAGCTCTCTACCAAACCATTGTCTCCACTGATCGCAGTCGCCAGCAAACTGCCCACTGTAATAGGAGCAATAGCAATGTAAATTGTCTGAATTTCAGATCATTTAAAAAAAAAGTGTGTGATGACTTTGATCACAATCCACATTGATCTTAGGGAGAAAATGTCCTAAGTGGGGAAACATTAAGAATCTGTTGTGCTTATTAGTTCTATTCCTCACAGTAATAAATTATTGTTCCGGATTTTACTTTCAAACAGAAGTGCCACTTTATTTGAGAACATGCTACGTCCCCTGCAAGCTCAGCAAGGCTCAGTAAAGGAGGAGGCTGCAAGCTCCAACAAAGCTGCCTTTATTCTGGCTCCTCTTTCACCTTTCAGGATGTTAATGGTCAGCCCACTCTCAGTAAGGGATCAAGTTACATTTGCAGGAACCTTTGCAGACTAAGTTGCCCCTCCACTAGGCCTTGCACCCCTTGCCTTCCCTCCCTCCCTCCCCTCCTCCCACAGCCCTCTTCAAGTGCACAACACGTGGCCCAGGCTCTCCACTCAGGCCTGACAGGGCCCCAGGGCAGAAGGTGAAGCAAGGGAAGCACTGTCCATTCTAGGTGCCCCTTCCCTGCCCCCACCTTGCCCTCAGCCTGAGCACACAGGGGACCTAGCAGTAGGTCTGAGATTGCTCTCACTTCAAGACAAGGAAGGGCCACAACTTAAAACAGACACACTTCAGCCTGGCAGGTGGTGGAAACAGAATGTAAACAGACAGCACAGAAAAGTCGTCTTAGGTGATCACTGTTCTCAAAGGCATTCTCAAGAGAACAGAGCCAAACCAGAAAGCCATGAACATGGCTTCATCAACTGTCTGCCCCACGCTGCCATTTCTTTTGAAACCAGGCAGATGAAATATGAATTAAAGAAAGAAAACTCCGCTTCCTGAGCCTGATGTTTTGTGGGTGGTGGGGTCGATTTGTAAACCACTGAGCCCCGTTATCAGAAAATATCTTTGAACACATTTGGATTGACATAGATGCTAAACACTGGTTGGTGAGGAAAATCGCAATAGCAGACTATGCTCTGGGTGTCTTACTACCATCCCTGAAAGAGAAGAAGCTAACTTCTCCCTGACCTGACCCATGAGCTCCACAGTCACAGCCAGGACCCTGCTCTTCCTAAAAATGACTGAGAGCTGCAACCTTCCAGGGAAACCCTGGGACATCAGGAAGTAGCTTGGCCTTGCCCCACACCTCTCTCATCCAGCGCTAGCGAGGATCCTGCTTATCCTATCATCAACCTAAATAAAAATGAAAATACCAGAGAGAGATTAAGCAAAGAAAACTGATTCTTAGTCGAGAGTAACGGGGAGCATTCCAACTCCGATCCACAGAGCATATTCAACCATGGGCATATTCAGAGTCCAAGGCAAGGCAAGAGGTGTAAAGACAAAACAAGGAAGGGCATCTCTGCTGTTTTCAAACAAGAATCCATGGCATCAATGATTAAAGTCCTCTTTGCATCAGGTTTGGCAGCATCCGCACACGCTCGTGGTTCTGGTAATCTGTAACCGTTACCCTAGGACAATTGTCTGTAAGAATCCTTTCCTTATAAACTGTCAGCTCAGCAGGCACAGTGGCACAGGCCTGTAGTCCCAGCACTCAGGGAGACAGAGGCAAGTGGATCGCTTTGAGTTCCAGACCAAAGTGGTTTACACAGAGAGTCCTGGACAGTCAAGGCTACACAGAGAAACCACCCTGTCTCGAAGAAAACTAAAAAAAAAACAAAACAAACAAAACCTGTCAGCTCCATTGACTTTTTATGAACTCTTAATATAAGGCCTTCCTTTTTAATTCTGACACAGGCTCCCAGCCTGCTCACTAAAGGCCACTTCCTGGCCTTTCTTCCACCACTCCACCCTCGATAACCTTCTGGCCTTTTGTATCTTATTCCTCATACTCAGCTTCGTTAAGTGCCCCCTTGTCGTAAAACATTCCCTGGGCACCATTGTATACAACAGTTTCCGCTGCCTCTAAGCACTGATAGGAAGCATCTGCCCATGACTCTTCCAGATTTTATAAACAAACATAAATAGTCTTTAATTTTATGGATTGTCAGATACTGCATCTCCCAACAGATCCTGAACCCAAGGACAAAGACAATGCTTTTTTTTTTTTTTTTGCTTAAACATATCTTTATTGATAAAGCACAGCTCTTAGATGAACAAATCTAAATCAATACAAAAGTATAGCTTATTTATGACATATAGTTTCTTCACTGTCAGTTCAGTTAAACAATAAAAATCTCTCAAACTAGGTAGCAAGGTGAATTAATAAATG
Source organism: Acomys minous (assembly GCF_964271855.1). Taxonomy (NCBI): domain Eukaryota; kingdom Metazoa; phylum Chordata; class Mammalia; order Rodentia; family Muridae; genus Acomys; species Acomys minous. Next base: position 49,955,981 of record NC_140488.1, read on the forward strand.
CTTTCTTTGTGCAAGCTCTAATATGTATTTGGCACACTTAAAACGGCTCAGTCTAAAGCCAGCATCAATGGCTATTGATAACCTGCGATAGCAGCTCAAAGGATCTCTTTGCAACCCAAGCGCAATGAAAAACCTAAGAATTTATACAATGCATTGTCCCCACGTGCAAACTTAAGAAACATTACATCAGTGTTGTTTGGAACAGATCCCAAATTATAGTTTGGTTAATACTTTCAGAACTTTCACTTTGACCACCAGATCCTTATGATTTGCTAACGCTTTGATTTTCTTAACACAGACTCCAGATTCTTTGAATAAGAAAAACAATGAGCTTCTGCTGAATTCTTTCCGGGATGACGCAAGCCCTTCACTTTTTATATTGTCATTTATATTTTCAAAAAGGGTAAGGATGTTAAGAAGGATCTCCCTATCCCATTCTTTATTAAAGAGGGAAATCAGCTCTGATGGCACTTTACAACTGACCAGCTCTCTTGTCATGGCTGGATTTTCAGTAAAATTTATAATTAGTTTCATAGTCTGTATCTTGGTGAAGTGATTTCCCAAGAATAACAAAGCAAAAAAGTCTGGAAAAGAGTAGGAGAGCAAATGTTGGTAATGATTAGTCACAGTCATGTTGGTTAACAGTCTTAGTCCAGCCATCTGTACGGCTGAGTCCAAGCGACAAACCATGGTATCGTCACACACTTGACTGATGTAAGCTTTAATCTTGCCCTGATTTTCAGAATTAACACTCAAGTTATTAAGGGCATTGTAAGTCTTTTCCCGAATAATGGGGTCTCTCGTTTTTATCAGTTTTGCAATAATTGGGACACCACCCAATTCACGTATGGCATTTTGATTAAATGAATATGCTGCATTGTTACCCAGTGTGACCAATGCTACCTCCTGAGTAAAAGGGTCATTCGTTCTCTCCAAGATGTTAAGGACCTTTTGAAGATCAGGGGCGCTCAGAATATCATCAATTTTATAGGGAAAGTTGAACTTGCCCCTGCGCACAGGCCATGCTGTGGCTGGAGCCTTGCTGCTCTTACTACGGTTCTTTCTCTTGGCTTTTCCACTTGTTCTGCTTCTAGCCCTAGAACCAGTCCTACCTGGGTGGCAGCCTCCACCCCTGCCTCCTGGGCAGGGCAAACTTTGGGCCAGGGTCCTATTTCCAGAGATATTAGGAAACCTGATTCCTCTGCCTGCCTTTGCACTTGCCTGTTCCTTTAGGGTCTTGAAAAGGGCCTTGGCCTTCGCTTCTAGGCCACCCCCACCCTGGGAGTCTGAGTGCACTTCCTTCTTTACACCTAGACCATTCTCAGGTCCCACGTTCACCTCAGCCTTGGCCTTTGAGTCATCTTGAGGTTTGACTCCTGCCGCCACCCCAACATTAGTCTTAACTTCCTTCTCAGTTTTGCCCCCAGTTTCTGCCTTGCCACTACAAGATTCTTCCTCCTCTTCTTCTTCATCTTCCTCATCTTCTTCATCCCACAGCTTCTCATTCTCATCTTTTCCCCAGGCCAGTCTATATACGCAGTAGCAAGCACCAGCCCCAATGACCATGCCAGCAGCCACACATCCGGCTTCCCGGGTGCGCCCCATGTTACGGCTGGGATGAAACGCTTAACCTAGACACAGAGCTGCCTTGTTCTGGTCCAGAATATTCCCAGGTCAAGGGCAAAGTCTTCAGATTTTACAGGTGGAAGCAGCTACAGCAGAAGATACAGTGATACCTAGGGGGAAAAAGATTACAGACTTTTGACTTTTCCATTTATGCCTTTGTACATAAATAGACGTTTTCCCTCCCAGATTTTCGAGACGGGGTTTCTCTTGTAGTCCTGGATGTCCTGGACTCGCTCTGTAGACCATGCTGGCCTTGAACTCACAGAGATCCACCTGCCTCTACCTCCCTGAGTTCTGGCATTAAAGGCGTGCACCACCACGCCCAGCTACATAAATAGACTTAATCATTTGTCTACAAACATAAAAACATACAGAGAGATGTTGACTAGCATTTGAGACTTGGTACCCTCATAATTATTCCTTTCCTTTATCTGGAAGCAATTTTTGGAAGTTTTCCAAACACCTAGATTCTTCAACCTTGTTCTTTCACCCATCCCAAGAATTGTTAAATTGAATATATTTATAACTTGCCTGTGATCTTTACTCTTTCAGATGTCCTGAGTCAGGGTCACAGAGTCACTCTCACATACACCCTCAGAGATCCAAGTAGTCCCTCCTTTCCAGCCTCTTGCAAATCTGCAAACAAAAGAATACAGAGGTCTGATCTGAGAATTCAGAACCAGATAAATCATACTCAAGACAAGACACAAGACATATATCCATCTTCTCAATTCCCAGCTTCTTGTCCTTCACTGCAGTGTTTCTTACCTCCTATTACTTTCCTCCTTGGATGATCAGTCCCCTGATTGTCCATCTGTCCACCACCAACCCCATTACCCTATCTTTCACTTCATGTAACACTACATGCCCTTCCTTATAAAGAAACAAGACAGCAATACCTAGAAATCAGATAGACTTTAGATGCATCCACACTTGCTTCTGCCACCCCGACTATCTTAAAGACTGCATCCTTAATCTATTGAACAATTATTGCAATTTCTATTGCTCTGAGAAATTTCTTTCCTCCCTCACCTCTGCTCCTGACTTTACCATACCTAAGGACTAACAATCTAGGTGCCTATTAGATTAACACCAACAAGGACTGCGCCATACAGTATTTTAGGATAATGTCCTCCCCATCTCTAACCCAGTACTCTCTACAGCTATCTCCATCTAACCATCTCCTTCTCGGTTTCTGATCTGCAAAGTATTTCCTTTTGTAAACTCAGGACCAAAGTAAATAATCAGGAAAGGGGGATGCAGAGAGCGTCTGTGAGTCCACTTGAGTTCATAGTCACCATTATCGTCTACCCCGGTGACAGCCCCCCCCCCCCGAAAAAAAAAAACAGTGTCTCATGCTTCCTCTCGCCTACTTGACTCTGGAAATCTTTCCTCCCTCTGCTGCTCCTCAGTTTGGAGTGGTCTTCTGGAGCAAGGTCCACAGTACAGGCGCCTAAGCAGAGACAAAACACAAAACTTAGACCATGTAAATGCCAGCTTTTCCAAATCCGGGGACCTGGTTAGTCAGACGGATTTAATGTTATTATTTCTCATCTTGCCCCCCGCCCCCCCCCCCCAGTTCC